>NC_090344.1:43022438-43667855 GCF_035084215.1 Heptranchias perlo
ATTCACAGGACTGCTGTCGCTGTGAGCCACATTATTGGAGCTGGTCTGATAAATAGAAGTTGAAGTAGAAAGGTTACACTGGATCCTCTTTTTACTAGTTCAGAACATCACAAACATTTTTTTAGAAGCTTAGAAATTTGTACGATGTAAATTACAATGTCTCACAGTTTAAAAATCTTCTGAAGCCCTTGTGACACTGTTAAACTCAGAAGAACACAACCCCAACCTGAAACTCCAATGTGGTACTGATGGGAATGCTGCACTGTTAAAAGGTGCTATCCTGTAGATGGCCTTGCTTTACTATTCTAAGACCATGTCCGCCTGATTTCCTGGCAATACTCAAAAGAATCAAATGAAGCTGCACGACCTCACGATCACTTTAAAAGGGAAGACTAAATCAATGGACCTTTCAAAAAAAATAGCACTACATTTAAAACTAGTGAAACTTTTTTTGTGTAGCTCAGAGACCTGCAGCAGCTCCAGGCCCCTGGGGTGACCACTTCAATCTTCAGCTTACTCATTGTAACAATGAAACAAATGTGTTACAGTAAAGTCCTATTTAGTGAATAGTCATGAGTGAGGAAGGCCATTCAGCACAGCTTAGCTCAACCATCCAGGAAAACACAGTTCCCACAAACAGCATCCAATTGTTTATTCCATAATTTTCACCTCTAACATCCTATCTGGAAGATCATTCCATATCTTGATCAACATCCTTACATCATCCTAAACTTTTCCTTTGTCAGTTTGCCCAGTGCTCTACTGTCTTGGATTAACTTGAAGTACTGTTCTGGATTTACTGTTTACTCAACAGATATCTCACTATAAAGGTCCCTACTAGGTCATCTCCTTTCAAATCTGAAAAGCCGAAGTTTGTTCAGTCTTTCTCACAGTTCAGATCCCTGGCTCGAACGTCAACCTCTCATCTAAAGCACCTACAGTGCTTTAAAGTGCTTTGCACTTCAATAAACAAAACTGAGCATGGTATTCAGAAGTGTGGTCTGACCAGAGCACTGCAGAGCTTCAGCACGACATGCTGCAGCTGGTCATCTGATTTTGCCATATAGTTCAGCATTCTATTGGCTTTAATGATTGATTGCTTCTTCTGAGTGATGTCCAATCAAGTACCAAGTCTAACACCCCAGATGTATTTCACCATTTGCTTTAGTTATTTCACATAATTTATGCAGTTTGCAATGTGCCCATTTTTATTCCAACATTTAATACTTCACACTTATACAAACAAAATTTACAAGTCAGATACATATATCTAGCAGTAATGATCAACATAAAGCAGTGAGCTATTTGTGTCTTTGTGGCCAGGTCAATCTTTACATATCATTTTGAACCAAACATCACATGCTCCAGTTGCTTCACTGGATAACTCATTGTAAACTCACTGATATATTTTGACAGAAACATGGCCAGCAAGTTGCAAAATACCAGCAAAAAATCTTAATCCCACGTAACAGAGGCATAATATGACTTAATCACTAGAAATCAATGGCGCTGCTCATCAATGATGCAGGGAAAAAGGCACCGCAGCAGGGTCCTGGGGGGTTAAACTTGGGGGATAATTTTCCAAGTTCACACTACCAGTGGGGTGTATGTTCCGCCAGCTGCGTATAATGGAAAAATGCAGGTGCATCCCCCATCTGTGCACCAATTTTACTAACCTGAAAACCATGGCCAATTTCCCCATGTGTGGCCAAAGGGAGAGGTTCCCACTGCTGGCTTGAACTAGGAAAGTCTGCCCTTTTTTGCTTATTCTGAAATACTCTTTTTGTCATTGCTGTTTCATCCAGCACAGATGCAATAAAGCTAGTAGCAGGCAGCATCAATGATACACTCGGACTAGAAACAGATCACCCAGAACACTGAGACAGCATCTCTTTCAAACCACTACCTGAGCGTAGTGCTCGGACAGGACTGCAATACCCTCCACAGTTCTTCAGCCTGCCAGCACTGAGTACGTAGAATTTTACATAACAAAGAAACTATTCAGCCCACTGCCTGTTTACTTTAATTCTTCTGGCCTTTCCCTATACCCTTTAAAATTTTTCTTTGTCAAGTATTTATCCACTTCCCTTTTAAAAGCGGTTATGTATACTACTTCCACCACTGTTTATGAAACAGCCTTCCATATCTTAATGATCAATTGCATGGAAATATTTCTGCTAACCTCACCATTCATTCTTTTTGTCACTATGTTAAATTATGCCCTTGAGTTTGTGACTCACCAACCAATTGAAAATTTTTCTGTATCTTCTCAAAACCCCTCAGAATTTTGAACACCTCTATTCGATCTCCTCTTAACCTCCTTTGTCCTAATGAATCCCTTCTGCACCCTTCCTAAATATGGCACCTAAAACTGGGCACAACATTCTGACGGTGGCCAAGCCAATGAACTGTCTACATTTAGCATTACCTTTTTGCTTTTCTACTCCATGCTTGTATTTATAAAACCTAGGATCCCACATGCTTTTTTGACAGCTTTATCAACCTGTTCTCCCAACTTGAATAGGGCCTTATACAAACAACAGAAGCAAATAAAAATTTACCATTTGATCTTCCAAACTGGGTTGGACTTTTGACCCTCGTTTTAGAGCGGAGGGAGGACCGTCACTGAAGACGATCTTCTGATATACTGGTGTTTCTCCTTTGCGTAAAGGGGTGTTGGACGGTAACCTTTTATCAAATAGCTCGGGACTCAGCTCTCCTCCAAAAGTCACTTTTTTCTTTTGTGGCATTTTACTGCAACTCGGAGAGAGGGTACAGTCACGCTGCGCTGCAGTTGTACCTAAAATACAAGAATGACTTCAACATTTTGTTGGCTTATGCAGACTAACGAATTACTGAACAAGTGAAAAAATATATTGTGTGTGGAAATCCAATGCATTGATATAAAGCTGTCAAATAGGAACAAAGTTACTCTCTTCAGTGCCAATGTAATTTTTATTTATAAAAAGGGAAGATAGCATGTCAACCATATTGGCCACACCTTTTACCACAGTTGACATTTAGAGTTCAGTAAAGCATCAAGGTGGTTGGGTGGAAATTTGGCATTACAGCCACTTGGACCGCGAAAAATACCCAGCAATATAACAGGATAGTCTGTCATTTGGCTCGGGAACAGCATTTTGAGTTGTATAACTCTAGCGTGAAGCATTGATGCATACGGATCTGATACTGGTGGTGGGATCAACTTGAGGGGATGAATAAGGAAAATCACTCAAGAATTGTATCTTGGAATAGTAAAGCAGATCAGATTAAATATAACATGAAAATAGAAAATGTTGGAAATACACAGGTCAATCAATACCTGTAAAGGGAAAAAAGATAGGTTATGACATTTTTGGGTGAATGTTAGCAGATATTTGGCCAAGGGATGTGGGGGGGGTGGTGAAGATACCACAGTCAAGCCTTTTCCTAATTGGATCAGGAGTGCACATACACAGAAGTAACTGGACGGTGATCAAGAACCCTGTATAATTTGTTTTCTCTCAGTTGCACAAGGGTGCTGAAGCCGACCGTAGCTGTCCTACTATTACCCCAGCTATCTCGGTGCAAACTGGGAATTTAGCCCAATACCTTCTTGATCTTCATGGCTCAGTGATACAACAGGTGGTGCATTTACTAAATGACCAGCAGCCAACACAATTGGAGCCATTGTGGTCGACAGAATATTTGAACATTTATACCGACATCCGCTGCTGGACCGCTGTACTTATGCATCATGTTACGCACTCTGTTCCTACCAATTTGCTGCGAATTAGAGAGATGCAAGAACTCCGGGGTGGAAATTTTCCTGTCACCCTGTTGTAAAGCTTGAAATGTGCCCATGAATGCCGCCATCTTACTCTTCAGCATTGAAACTTTCTGGGACTCCTAAAAAGAAAAGTCATAGAATCAACTAATTGGCAATGTCCTAGCTTATTAAAAATCTCAACTTAAATATATTTGGAGAACTAGGTAGCACTGCAGGTTAGTCACTGGCTTTTTACCACAAGGATCAAATCTAGCCTAGACTGATGGCTTTAAAAAAAAAGTTCTTCTGAAATGGATTTGGGCACTCAAATCACTTCCTCATGGGCCTATAGCACAAAACTGTCTCACATTGCCAATCTCAATCAAAGACCACAAAATGACAGGTGTAGGAAATGGGGAAATGGGGGGGGGGGGGGGAGCCACAAATGTGCAATGGGAGAGGTGCTCTTCTAAAGCTGCGGCATATTGTTGAGACAGAGTAGAGGGAGCTTATTTCTGCATCTGGATGTCTGAAACGAAAAATGTTCCTTTCCCCACCACACCCCTCACCTCGATGAAAAAACAGTAACATAACTTCTAACCTTGCCCCAACCTTGTTTATGTTTGAACCTGAACAATGAGCCTAGCAGGCTATTTTACCCTGTCCTCATCCAACATCTGAATGTATGCACACTTTTCATCAAGATGATCAGGAGTAGGAACCCCAAGCTGATTTTCCCTCCTCCCCAGCCCAGAGGCCGATTGTAGCCCCAAAAACAATTGAAGCACCCCAATTCCTGTTCTAGCTGAGATCAGTTAATTCAGCAGAGACCACAGATCAAAACAAGGACCTTCGGGTCTGTGTGACTCATTAACAAAGGGAAGTGCATTTATCTACATAGTCATTGGGACAAGCTCAATTGTATAGAGACATTGTGCAACCGAGAGCAATGCCAGTTACTCAATTATACCTGTGGCTGCATTCTCTGTTTGGCTATATAGCAGATAAGACTATTGGTCTCTGGGGATCCTCGGGCTCCGACGGAAGATGCTCGCCGTGAGAACCTCTTTCTCTCTGCAGAAGCCTTTCCTGGAACACAAGTTTAAGGAAATGTTAATACATATCCTGTATCTTTGGCAGTGAAGCAGTAATCTAATTTTGATATTTTATTTTGGAGGCTATTCTATCAGATATGGGCTTTCAAGCATGAAAGGGAAAGTAATTTTAAGGGCAGTACTTCCTTCCTGCCTCCCCATCAGTGACATTACCAAAGTGGTCTTGAAGTAAAGGGATGCGTCTTAGCAGGACACCTGAAGTAAAAGTTTGACATTTTACTATGTTACAAATTTTAACCAGATAGTGATCCCAGCAGAGTCTTGCTCGACAGGGGGGCAGATCAAATAATCGGACGCAGACATCAGTATGCCCAGTTTGTGGTACTCCCAATTTTACCATCATTAAATTTGATAACTGGAAAATTAGGAGGGTCAGAAAGCAGGCAGTTATCTCTGCCTGACTGTCCAATATGCTCTACTGTCAAGAGACTCTGTGGTGGGAGTGCTGATTGGTAAAATCTACCCCCTGTATTTCTATCAGTTATTCTGAATAAGTGCACCCTCTGGAGTTTCTTTTCTCTTTAAATTAAATGTTTATACAAGTGTTGACTCCATAATATACATGTCTGTGCATTTTTACATTTGTGTTAAGACAGCAACTTTGGATGGATCCCAGTTATTTATCAATATTTAGTGAATGTCAGAGCTGGTTGATCACGTCTTGAAATTCCACTTTATGATATCAGCTTAGAAATGTTTTCATGCATTTATAGAGAATTCCTTTGACCACTTTCTGAAATAATAGTTTATTTATTTTAAAACTGGTTGACTTCACCATTAAAATAGTGGGTAACGGTATTTCATACAAACACTTCTGTCCGTGAATATCAGGCAGTAATTGCAAAGATTAAGAGTAGAAAACCTTTAGGTTTCAGTGATTGTTTAATATCGAAGAAAAGTGTACTTCAGTTTCCTAATTTTTCCTGCTAACGTGCTCGACTATTTATTGATGAAATTCATTGCAAACTTGCAAAAATGTGTTATCTTCACAGATTACAACAAACCGTAACCCTGGGATGGAATGGTCCTGACCTATATCAATATCACTCTTCGACCAATCTTGGAAGAGGATATGCTTGGATTAGGCACATAGGGAGTGGCATCCCAGCTAGTGTTCCCACTCTTGCCAGACAAGAATGCATAGATTGGTAAATTAACTTCTAGTAGCATTAACAATCCATTGAGACATGATCAACATCTAAGTCAAATTGGTTTCATTTTGCTGAAATTGAAACATTATTTGTGAGCAAGTACTTGTTGATCAATCAATTTCACCACTAGTTCATGCAGAACAAGGAGGAACAAAAGAGAAAAAGGACAGACTAGGAATCTCCAGAGTGGCATCCACAAAGGAAAACAACAGCTGTACTTATAGACAGCTACTTATCACATCAGCTCAGAAGAACACAAATTGTTCCACACAGAACACAAAACCTGAATAAGGAAGTGGTACTCAATTCCGATTCAATATTTCTGCATCCCAATAGCTCAGACGAGACATCAAACCAAGGCTCCGTCGGCCTGTTCCAGTGCTTCAGGCGGATGCTAAAGATCCCATGGCACTATTTGAGAAGCCAAGTGCTTCCCTAGTGTTCTGACCAACATTCCTCCTTCGACTGACACCACCAAAAAATAGATTAACTATTTATGGAGTTACATTGTTTGATACTCACTGAAACAAATTTTTTTTTAAAAAATGCCCCAACACACTTAACAGGGTCATTTTCAAACAAAATTTGACACCAAGCCATATAAGGAGACATTAGGATAGGTGACCAAAAGCTTGGTCAAAGAGGTAGGTTTTAAGGAGCATCTTAAAAGGAGGAGAGAGTTGGAGAGGCTGAGAGGTTCAGGGAGGGAATTCCAGAGCTTAGGGTCTAGGCTATCTAAGGAGTTTACTCCGAAAGTCATGTCACCAATTAAGACACTGTACTCAATGATAATCAGCAATTGAGTTCATGCTGAATTAGTGATCCACTGAATTTTTTTTTATTCCTTCACGGGATGTGGGCGTCGCTGGCGAGGCCAGCATTTATTGCCCATCCCTAATTGCCCTCGAGAAGGTGGTGGTGAGCCGCCTTCTTGAACCGCTGCCTTTGCAACCTCTTATGCATTTCATTCAGTAACTGTCTTGAAATATTTGTTACTTTAATTGCTAGGCAACCCTATTTATAACTGTTTATATCTGTTAATTGTTAGTATGCTCCTTGTTTAATTTTAAGAACTAATAATTGTGATTTTGTAGTTAATTAATAGTTGTTGTCCGACTTCTCACTTGATGGTTTGACGAGGATTAGTTCATTCACTCAGTAGCTTGTGGGTATCCTAATTAAGGGTGAAAAGGTGAACTCAAATTCAATCCAAACTGGATGACGCAAGGCAATTCGGCGAGCCAACTTGTGCATCATTCACTCCTAGACCTCAGCTGGGTGGTAAATTCAGACTGTTCCTCAGTGAGGAGTGAAATGAGGGGGTTAAAGAGTCGTCTGGTTCCTTGACATGTAACGGTCGGGATACCCAGCCCAGTGTTCTCAGTGTACAATGCATTCCATGATAAAAAATGCTTTCAAATATTGACTGGATGTTCCTGTCTGGGTGAACCATTTAGTGCAATGACCTCACTTGACTCATGAATTATTTTCAATAGGAATGAACGGAAAGTGGCTTTGATCAGGTTTTTCGGATGAGACACTGTAAACAGAGGCTCCGTCTGCCTAGCTCAGCTAGATGTAAAAGATCCTACGTCACTACTTCTAATAAAAGTAGGGGAGTTTTCCTCGGTGTCCTGGCCAATATTTTGCCCTCAACCAACATCACTAAAAGACAGATTATCTTGTCAATTATCTCATTACTGTTTGCGGGACTTTCCTGTATGCAAATTAGCTGCTGCATTTCCTATATTACAACAGTGACTACACTTCAAAAGTACTGAACTGCTGTAAAGCACTTTGGGACGTCATCTACAATGACTGAAAAAAAATTAAGATCTAACATTCATTCAAATTTTATAAAATTCACTGGAGAACTTTTAGTTGTGCAACAAGAACAGGTTAAGTTCAATCCAAGATTGTCTTTGGGTATAACAGACTCAGCTACTTTATACCACATATGGACTAAATACCAATGGTATTTTTTTGACCAACAAGAGCGTGCAGCATATCATGAGGCACAAGCATGTGCAAACCAATGATTGCAGGCATCTAAAATGTCTTCCTCATGCTCACATTTTAAACCAGTTGGACTTTGCTACAATATTCATCTGAAAATTAGTTAGTTGCTTTCCTAAAAATAAACTAACTCTTGCTCAGGTACAACTCCATAAGTGCCAGCTCCCCCCAGGATCCTGCTTCAGTGACCATTCTTCATGCACGACTTGAGTGCTGGCACGCGATTCATCCATCAAAGGTATCACAGCTACGCCAACTCCTGTCCACCAAACATCAACACACATGCACATTTCCAGCAGTAGTCACTGGATAATGAAGAGCAGGAACCCCAGCTGTTTTTTTCTCCTCTGAAGCCCGGAGAGAGCAAAGCCAAGTATAGCATCCCAACAAGCTCTAGCTAAGGATAGGACCTGTGATTTTTCTGGTCTGTTTGGCTCAGTACCTGCTGACTTCAGGCTAAACATTTCTGCTGTGACTTCCAGTTGGTTTGCAGTACCCATTGAAGAACCCAGTGGAATGGAGGGTGTTTTCTCAGTAAACAAAAGCACAGCGTTGGATAGCTCCTTGTCCACGTCCATTAAGCAGTCTTCTTGCTTATTTGTAATATTTTCATAAACAGGCTTGCTGCCAGTAGCGCAATCACCAGGTTTTGCTGGAAAGGAAGTCCTACCCTCGCCATCTCTACCGACTGTTTGTACTGTTGATCCTACAAAGGGGGAAAAAAAAAGACAGCTATGTTGAATAACAGAGTATAGGCTGTGTCAAAAGCTTAAAAAACTCCCCTATTGGCTCAGTGGGTAAATGCAATATGTAAATATATTACTGAGCCAAACAAAACTGGGGAGGGAGTTTAGGATAACATGTTTGGTCACAGCCTTTACCAAGTTACCTGGTTTGCATAATAAAACTGGCCTCAGTGTCACTGGGTTGGGGAGGAAAGGGGGGGGGAAAAAAGAGATCAGTGAGGGTTCCTGCTCCCAAGCAATATTGTGACTCCTGCTGCAAAGTGCGAATGTGTGGATGTTTGGCAAGGACAAATTTAGACTCAGCTGTGACTCCCTCCATGACAAAACAGCATGCTTACGTTCACTGCTTAGATTTACTTGCAAAGCTGGATACTTGAGTGAGGTACTGGAGAACTGATGGTGTCCGTGGAACCATATCCCAGTAAGAATCAACACGTTCAGGAGAGGAGGAAAAGAAATAAAGACAATGGCTCGTCATCCAATTTTTTCTTTGGTACCAATTTATTTTCAGGATTTTCACCATTGTTTGCCCCCCACACATCTGTTGGAAATTGCTCATTACTGAAGGCACTTCATCTTGTAACTGTGTGTTGCAGAATGCCCATCATGTTGTCAAGGGTACATGCAGACTCCTGCAAGCATTGGAAATACAGTGAGAGTAATACATTACCTTTACTTTCTTGAGTAACAGGTTTCCATGGCAATCGATCAGTTGGAGTGAGGTCCAGCTCTAATGATGCTGTTCTTGACATATCTATCTCTGTACTTTCAGATGTTTCATCTAGTCTTTCTTGATGGATAGACATTTGCTGTGTTCTGGACCGACACTTCACTAGTTTGTGAAGTTTAAATGTTTTCCTTTCTACTAACGTTAGTGGCAGACACAGTCTGCTATTTGCTTTTAATAGCTGTCTGCAAGAAAGCTGCTTGGGGCTTCGATTGAGGTTTTCAACTGATGATATTGCTATTTCATGTAAAGGAGCAGTTCTAGATTTCCTTTTGCCTGTTAAATCAGAAGGAAAGTTATTTCTTTACATTACCAACTTTAACTACAGCCAGCAATCCATACTTGTTTAAAGTTATTTTAATACAATTCCATGCTTTCTCAACTGCTCCAACAGCACAAGAGCACCCCCCTCCCCACCCCGGAACAATTTGTTTCCCCATCCAGCTTCCTCGTACGACCAAACTGGAAGCCATTTTTGCAATGGAATAGGCAGAGAATGACAAAACCTTCTATCACATTCAGGTGCAGATTTTAATCCAATTCTCACAGATAGAAGAATTGTTCCACCCAGTCCCCTCAGATAAGCCAGATTGAAGTGATTGTGTCCCAGGACAGAATATTAAAGTGCCAACACCTCTGAACTCCAATGTTGTTATCTAAGGGTATCTCTTCTTTAATGGCTGGACTGAACACATAATCTGGGCTGCCATCCCATTGCAGTACTGAGGAAATGTTACATTACGGAGATCTATCCTTCAGATAATATGATAACAGATGCCACACATCTCCCTATTCCGATGGAAATTAAATATATGGCACTATCCTGGCCAACATTCCACCCTCAACCAACACCAGCAGAAACAGATTAAATGGTCATTCATTTCATCACTTATCAGGAACTGCATTTCTAAGTAATTCACTGCATTTGCGAGATATGACAAGGCGCTATATAAATGCAAGATTTTTTTTTTAAAAAAAAGAGAAGCTTTTGTTCTTTACCGGGTGCATTCCTCCTTGCCCTTCTTGCCTCGAGTGGATACTCTTGCGACACGAGATCCTATTATAATAGTAACTCACTTGTAAAAATGTACTCCAAAACAAACATTCAGCACTTATACAACCTGATGTCACAATAGGGTACAAATAGCATCACTGTTGCATTTAACAGCCAGTGCACAATCCAACCTGTTTATACCTGTAAGAAACAATTCAATGCGGGCAAACTGAGTGATCCAGTGGGTTAGACACTGAACTTTCTCACATCTGAACCTGGCTCAAATGAGAGGATTTAAGCCTCTTCATGTAAAGGTCTTAAACAAAATTAATTTGGAGCAATTTTGATCAAGTTCCTCATAGCGCAAAACTGCCATTAATTCTGTGCAAATAACACTAAATTGAAAATCTCACTCTTGATGGCTGGATTGGGAAACGGAACTGGGGTATTCTTAAGGTTAGACTGAGACACATTAATGAGGCATACTGCACGAAGCTTTACTTTGGCCTGAAATGCTGACACGAGTGCCTGAAATGGAAAACATTCTATTCTGCAGCACAAATATTCCTCATCCTGATGAGCAATGCATGCTAATCAAACAAAATCCAATTGGGGCGGTTAGTCAGTCAGTCAGTCAGTCAGTGAAATGGCACTGAAATTCACTTATTGAACTTAAGGGGGCTGTTCCTGGTAGCAACAGGCTTGATATTTATGGGGAGGGAGCTTGGGAGAGGGGTCGTAGCGGTCGGGAAACCCGGATTTCCCAGCGTTCCGGCCAAATTTAAGGGCAGGGCCTCATTCAAACTTTTTGACTCCGTTTCCCAGCCGGCAGCCAGCCCAGATTGAGAGGTTGGCTGGCTGTCGGGCGGGAAGGCCTGCAGCACCTCCTTTAAAACTGAAATGGGCATGTTGGAGGCGGGTCTCCCCATTTTTGAATTTTTCATGGGTTAAACCCCCTCCCCCGCAACCCACCCATCACCAAAGTTACATCTCTTTTCACCATCTCAGACAGGTCAATGTCATAGAAGTATTCCAAGTAAAAAGTATATGTGATGACCAGTAGTTGATAGAGTGAGTGCAATGATTCCACTTAACTCTCTCAATTAGTCTTCGAGCACAAACTGCACCAGAATATAAATAAAGGACGAAGGATTAGGAATGAGCTCCAAATAGAACACACAAGCAGCAGAGACACATTCAACAAACAGACTGAAGATATTACAGCCAGAGCAAAAGAGGTTAAAAAAAAACCAAACATACAAAATGACAAGACTCATGAATTTAGAGTAACTCCTACTTCAAGAAATCAACAAACAAGAGCCTAGAAATAATTTGCCCATAGCACATGTTCTTTTTCTCCTCATTCAAATTAATGTTATTATGGATTTGTAGAATAATTTACATACTTTCAACTCACGATAGAATGCTGAATAATGGAGTACAGGGGACTTGCAGTTATATACATTTGAGGTTCCCAAACAGCTTCTGCACACTTGGGCAGTTATCATTTGTCAGGGTAATTTCTTGACAGTATAATCAGGTCACAAAGGGGAGGGAGCAGAGGAATGAGGTAGCAAGGGTTCAACACCGGATTGGGACATTTGCTGTCTCTGAAATGCATTGTTCATAGGGGGTGGGGATCTGTCCATTTAGAATTCTTAATGATGGTGCAGGATGGTCCTGAAGGAAAGGAATGACACGCCTGGTGCTTTCCTAGCTCCAGGTGCAGTCTGTGCATCATTTGCTCCACTGAGATGTCCCACAAGTTTTTTGTCCACTTTGATCGCGAGGGGGTGTTGCTTTAGAGGTCAAAAAAGCACTTTCCAGCTGCTTGGGGTTAAAGCTGGGCGAGCCAGAGTAGCAGTGATTATTGGTGCCACTGATAGTTGGGCATAGAGTCAGATATAGCAGGATGGTATGATCCACAGGACATTTTCGTCGAAATGGTCCGTGAAGGTTTACATAATTGCTCGTAAAATTTATTAGTTTAAAAGTTCACTGCGGAGAAGTTTCCAAATGTTCTTGTGAAGACTGGCAAAGAAGCAAGCTGTCAACTGCCTCTAAACATCAATCAATTATGCATTTCAATGAACAACTGCAACTTGGTTTTGACTCTTACTGGGACACTTGAGCACCCAATGAACACCACCAGGCTGTTTAACCAGTGAGGATCACAGCCAAGCCCAAACCTGTCCTAATTTGACCCTTCCCACATGCAATTTTTTCACCATATATTAGTGGATAGTGATCAATTTATTTTCCTCTCACTAGCTGCAGTCTCTAAAATCAACTGTAGCATTCCATCTGCTGCCCTGGCACAGATCAGCAGGGTCCAGGGGTCAAACTCGAGACTTTCTGGTGTGTATAGCTCAGTACCATGTCTTTTTAAAAGACGTACCTGCGTTGCTACATCCTTGGCAGACGCTGAAGTGAAGTTTTCCAAATCCTGGTTCTCGAACCTGTGGGACAAACCACAAAAATAAGTACTTGTCTTGGAAATTTAAAACAATCACTAGCCTTAATTCTATGAATATTGACTGCCCTTTTCTATTGAATGTATCAATTTTTCGCTTCTGCACGAAGACCCAACAGGTCGAGTGTTCCTCGATGCTAGGCTGCTCTGGTGATTTCACCGACAATTAGCAACTTCATTGAAATTAACATGGGCTGTGGCTTTAGACCAGCACTGAAGTCAATGGTAAACTGAGCCCAGAAGATTGGTGTCCCATCCATGGCAAAACTAAGCACAGGACACCGTCTGCTGGATTAAATGTATCATGGGCCAAATTTGGCCCACAGGCCGTATGTTTGACACCACTGCACTCGAGTTTTTTCAGACATTTCAGAAGCATTACTACCCCAGGCTAGATACTATAACAGCATACTACTCAATGGCACGATGACAGTACAATCATCAATCACTACGGATCAGGCATTAATTGTACTTGGAGCACATACGCTGACAGCATTGTTAATCAAACAATACTGGTTTAAAGAATTCATACAATTACATATTTTATTATTTTAGCTAATAAGAGTTGGAGTGGGGGTGGGGAAATCTAACCTGTTGCCCGAAGGCCACATGTGTTCCTTGAGGCTTGGTAACCTGGCCTTTAAAGACCAGGCAACTCAGTCCGATGTGTGCTTATATTTCCATAAATACATAAAAATTAAAAGCAGTTCATATTCATATACCTCAAGCTGCTGATCCAAACAGATCTTGGTATTCTGGTTTTGGATTTATCCTCCATGAGGCAAAGCACTAAAAATATCCATTTCCAAACCTTTAGATCCATCAAAATTATATTAAAAAAAACTAGGAACTAAGAAATATAAGCACAAATAGATCTGAATTGCCTGGTCTTTGAAATCCATGTGGGCAATGGATTGGCTATTGTGGGAGTCAATGGGAAGCAGCCGAACCTCAGAAAATTACATCCATCTCCTGTCTAACCCAAACTGGCAGGTTTGGGTTAGACAGGAGATGGATGTAATTAAAGACTTCTACAGCTTCAATTTTTGGTCTGTGCTCAGTTAGCTGATCTCAGTAGGACATTGCAATTGGAATACTATGGTTGGGCTCAGCAGTTTGGCCATGAATTGTGGGAGAGGGAACAGCTATGGTTCCCTCCCCTGAACACACTCTAATGTCTCATGCTGGAAGGTGCACTTTGGCTGAGGAGAGGATTGGGTTTGCCTCTGAAGCCATTCACAATCGAATAGCCTGCCGACAATCTTACTGGGTTTACACATGAAGTAGTGCCCACTTGGTAAAGCACTGGACAGCAGTGCGAGTTGAACTATATTCCAGTGGAAGCCAGTGTCTTCAGGAGAAGAAGGGGGGAAAAAGTGTTGGGGAAGGAAAAAGGGACCTGCCAGTTTGGGTTAGACAGGAGATGGATGTAATTTTCTGAGGTTAGGCTGCTTCCCATTGACTCCTAGGCGCAAGAAAAGCTAAAATAGCCAAATGAAGTGCCACATTGGTGCAGAAAATGTGACAGAGTGTGCGTAATCTTTTATTCTCAAACCAAGATATATTTGATCTGGAACCATTTGATTGTATCTCTGGGTTTGCAGAAGTGGAATATGTACCATTCTCTAGCACTGACATTCCTTGCTTTGACGAAGACAAATTTCACACAAGTGATGGCTAGCAATGAGATTTTTAACAGTTTCAGTCAAAAGACAAACAAACGATTGTGTACATCCCAAGACATATTTAATGTCTTACTGCTGGCCATGGTTTGACCTCCATTTAAAGCACTCATAATTTTCTTATTGTTCTTTGAGATTTGATGGATACACTTTCATCAGCTATTATTTTTTCTCCTCAGGAACTGATTCTTGCTGAGATACCGTTCCACAGGTGGTTCACCAAAGTGGCCGCTCTTTATGAATGAGGTGAGACAGCAAGTTTTGGCAGTCTGTTCAACCATATAGGGCATCACAGCAGAGCCAGATCTTGCCCTCGTTTGACATCCACACACTTTCCACCAGGGGTCTCTGGGTAGCCATCGAGCAATCTGCTTGGTTTCTCCTCTGCCCACCAGGACAGAGGCCAGTTGTGGCACCCTGTTATGGCATCAGCTGAGATCAGTTAATCTGTGCAGATGAGTGAATCTAGGAGCTGCCCAGTCTGCATGACTTAATACCACACTGGGTAGTGGCTTCACTGAGAGCCATCAATGAAGCCCCTACCCAATATTTATACAACAACAACTTGCATTTATATAGCACCTTTAACGTTGTAAAACGTCCCGAAACACTTCACAGGAGCGTTTTCAAACAAAATTTGACACCAAGCCACATTAGGACAGGTGAC
Source organism: Heptranchias perlo (assembly GCF_035084215.1). NCBI lineage: Eukaryota > Metazoa > Chordata > Chondrichthyes > Hexanchiformes > Hexanchidae > Heptranchias > Heptranchias perlo. The sequence continues at coordinate 43,037,758 of NC_090344.1, forward strand.
CAAAAGTTTGGTCAAAGAGGTAGATTTTAAAGGAGCATCTTACAGGAGAGAGAGGTAGAGAGATGGAGAGGTTTAGGGAGCGAATTCCAGAGCTTAGGGCCTAGGCAGCTGAAGGCACGGCCGACAACGGAGGAGCAATTAAAATCGGGCATGAGCAAAAGGCAAGAATTAGTAGAGCTCAGAGATCTCGGAGGGTCGTAGAGCTGGAGGAGGTTACAGGAGCGAGGCCATGGAGGGATTTGAAAACATGGATGAGAATTTTAAAAATCGAAGCATTCCATGACCGGGAGCCAATGTAGGTCAGACCGGGAGCCAATGTAGGTCAGGTGATGGGAGAACGAGACTTGGTGGGAGTTTGGATACGGGCAGCAGAGATTTGGATGAGCTCAAGTTAGTGGAGGGTGGAAGATGGGAGGCCAGCCAGGAGCGCATTGGAATAGTCAAGTCTACAGGTATCAAAGTCATGGATGAGGGTTTCAGCAGCAGCTGAGCTGAGGCAGGAGCGGAAATGGGTGAAGTTATGGAGGTGGAAGTAGGCAGTCTTGGTGACGGAGCGAATATGTGGTCGGAACTTCATCTCAGGATCAAATATAAACACAGTCAAGAACTGGCATAGATTATGAACAGATGTAGTACAAAATCATTACCTGAGGGAATCATTAAAAACTGTAATAATATCATGCTGTTTCACCAGGTTTCCATCAGATACAGATTTTCCATTTAACAAAGCAGGTGCAGCACAATTTTGATTTTTTAAAATCACCTGAAAAGGATGAAATATTGCTTGTCAAAGATTTAATTCAATTTCAGCAGAATTTGATATCAATTTCAACATCATTCAAAGACCCAAACACCCATTTTCTATATAGGGTATGCTGTTGTTTTTCAATGTGCACCTAATATCTCCAAATACATATCAACAAAATCAGCTACAAGTAAATATCAACTAAAGCAGTGTTACCAATGTGTCTTGGGCCCCAGCTATTCACAATATATATCAATGATTTGGATGAGGGAACTAAATGTAACATTTCCAAGTTTGCAGACGACACAAAGCTGGGGTGGAATGTGAGCTGTGAGGAGGATGCAAAGAGGTTCCAATGTGATTTGGACAAGTTGGATGAGTGGGCAAGAACATGGCAGATGCAGGATAACGTGGATAAATGTGAGGTTATCCACTTTAGTTGTAAAAACAGAAAGGCAGATTATCTGAATGGTGATAGAATGGGAAAAGGGGAGGTGCAACAAAACCTGGGTGTCCTTGTACACCAGTTGCTGAAAGCGAGCATTCAGGTGCAGCAAGCAGTTAGGAAGGCGAATGGTATGTTGGCCTTCATTGCAAGAGGATTTGAATACAGGAGCAGGGATGTCTTACTGCAGTTGTACAGGGCCTTGGTGAGACCACATCTGGAATATTGTGTACAGTTTTGATCTCCTTATCTGAGGAAGGATGTCCTTGCCATGGAGGGAGTGCAACCAAAGTTTACCGGACTGATTCCTGGGATGGCAGGACTGACGTATGAGGAGAGATTGGGTCGACTAGGCCTATATTCACTAGAGTTTAGAAGAACGGGAGGTGATCTCATCGAAACATATAAAATTCTAACAGGACGAGACAGACTAGATGCAGGGAGGATGTTCCTGATGGCTGGGGAGTCCAGAACCAGGGGTCACAGTCTCAGGATACGGGGTATACCATTTAGAACAGAGATGAGGAGAAATTTCTTCACTCAGAGGGTGGTGAACCTGTGGAATTCTCTACCACAGAAGGCAGTGGAGGCCAAGTTATTAGATGTATTCAAGAAGGAGATAGATATATTTCTTAATGCTAAAGGGATCAAGGGATATGGGGAAAAAGCGGGAACAGGGTACCGAGTTAGACGATCAGCCAATGGCGGAGCAGGCCCGAAGGGCCGACTCTTGCTCCTATTTTCCATGTTTCTATGTCTTCCAATCAATGCTTTGTTCACGAAACACTCTCAAGATTATTGCAAAACGCGATACCAGAGTGATGGGATTCAGGTCAGCACCCGTACACACCACACAATGAGCTTCTCATTTCAGATCAGTCCACGGTTACCGAGTAGATGCCAGGCAAAAGTGGCAGCAAATGCATTTGAGCTGTCAAAATGAAGCTGGATGACTTAGGGTATCAGAGGGATAAATTTGATGGCATAAACTTGAATACCAAGTGGTCTTTTCTCATACTTATTTTTTCTTATGTTATATGGGCCAAACAGAAACTTGACATTCATGCTGCACAATGGAAAAAAAAGTTCCCAATCATCGTGGGAAAGCAATTTTTAACATTCATATTACAGTTCCCCATTGCCTGCAAGACATTAAATAAAAGGTTTGGACATTAAACAGGAACTTCCCTCTCCCATTGAATGCTGCCAAATACTCTTTAAAACCCATGTTAAGTCAGTGCAAATTGCCAGGATTGTGCACAAACATGTCTGTGGTTTTTTGCATTCTAATATGCAGACTATGAGAACTGTATAATTTATTCTAAAACACTGCTGCTTTTAAACTAGACTCTTCGGCTATCAGTGTGCATATGAAATTTCTTGGTCAAGAAATTTAACTGAGGTGTTAACTTGTTTATTTTAAATGACGCAGCACTCCTAAATACAATAGGAAACAAAAGAATCATGTACCAGATAAAATCACAGACATTTTAAAGCACAGGAGGCCATTCATCCATTGTCTGTGCCAGCTTTGTGGCAACAATCCAAAACTGAACCCACTGCCTTGTTCTCTCTTCATAGCATCGTATCTTTCTCTGCTTCAAATATTTATCTATTTTTACCTTAAGAGATGCAGCAGTCTCGACCTCAACTACTCCCTGTGGCGAAGTATTGATGCTCTAACATCTCTCCACACAAAGAAATTTCTCCTAACCTCTATGCTCACTACTTAGTGATGACTTTGAATTGATGCTCCCTCATCACTGACTCCAACAAGAGGAATAAGTCTTTCCCTATTCACCGTATTAAAACCTTTTATATAATTTTAAAAATCTCCACTAATTCTCATTTCAGCCTTCTCTGCTCTTGTGGAACGAATTTAAGTATCAAAAGTCTATCATAATTACAGTTTCTCAACCCAGACTGCATCTAGTGTTCGGATCACTGTATTCAAGGAGCCTAATTACAAGGGATGTAACTGTATGACTAGTACAAAGCAAAGAATGAAACTTTTATGAAAGTTTGTAATTTTCAGGTTGTCACCAGGATTTCAATATATTGCAATAGTTGGAGAGTTAGTTTTTCTTATTATGTTCACTTCAACTGTGAATAACACCCAGGAGTACAATTCGAGATTATATTCTTCCAAATTTGGATTATGCCTGGTGAGAGCATTTTGAGCATACCACTAGGGTGAATTGGTGGTGGGTAGAAGGCTGTCACTGGTAATGGGAGAAATGAGATGTTGAATTAAGGGCATCAGACATGGGCTGAAGCATGCTTTTCCTCCTATAGTGTGTTGGTACAAATATTTTTAAATGACTGTACTGCTGTATTACCCTTGCAAGTTAATGTCTATAGAGTTTCTTCAAAGTATACAGTTGCAACTGTATCATCAACATTCTACATTAAAATATGTTTGGCCACATGTCAATATCTAGCAATCTAACAAATATAAACATAATCCTTTGCAGCTTGCTGCAGAAAAAAATAAAGCAATAGTATATTTAACAGCGACCTTTTGCATTGATTAAGCAAATAAATAAAGCAATAAAATGCAAACGGAACCGCTCGATATCGAGAGTAGAAGCAGCAAGACCAAACAAGCATCCTTCCAATTCAGTAGTCTCAGGCTGACGCTCTGCAGCTATCTCACAGACAGTCCTGCACGCACTCACCCATCATGGACACACAGCTTCGACAACACTTACTTCATTGTTCTCATACATTGCCAATTGACAGTGATCTCTGTCCACATCAGGACCCATGGTATTCAGGTCAAATTTTGGGTTTCTTAAAAATGAAAAAAGTGTCATGGATTAGAAAAGACATTCACCTGCAGTACATAATACACAGAATGTGTGGTGTGAATACTGAGAAACGCAACAATCACATTCATTCCTCATCACTTGACATTCTCACCACTGAAACAAACTTTCATTGCTGAACCTGTGGAAACAGCATCTGGGAAGAGAGAAGAGACATGAGAGAATCACCTAAATTTTCAAAAAGCCAAAGTGGCTGGTGAACAAAATAATTACCTGCTGGCCCCGAGGACACCAGTTTGTCACTGGAATCTCAGTATTATGTAATGGTAAGCAAGTGATATTTTTGTACGATGTCTACTTACATTGAGAAAAACACCAGTATACACCAGACAAAACATTAATGTTTTGTCCTTCCAAACTTAGTCAGAGTATAATACTAAGGTGACATCCTTCAGATGATATTTTAAACAGAGATCCTATCTGTCTGTTCCAGTGGTTCAGATGGACGTTAAAATTCCCATTATTGTTTGAAGAGCATAAAGTTCTCCCAGTGTCCTGGCCAACATTCCTCCCTCAATCAACAACAGAAAAAACTGATCATTAAACTCAGTGTTGTTGGTGGGATCTTACTGTGCAGAAATAGCAGCCATGTATGCCTAAATAGCAACAGTCACTGAACCTCAAAGTAATGCACTGCAGTGAAGCATTTTGTGCGATATTTGAGAGACAAAATGAGATAATGTACATATGCAACTCTGTAAATGAGAATTTATTTTGTGAGGTGGTGCTTTTAATGCCAGGAGATTTTAATTTTATATGAGAATAGAAATTGTGGTAATTAACAGCAATCATATGAGGCTTCAAAGAAAACGTAAAATTCAGACATTTCCTTTATTGCCAGCTACTACAAATAAAAAGCAAGAAACAATATATACATTGGGCCAGAACTTGCGCAGTGCAGCGTGCCACAACTCGCTGCAGCTCCTGCAAATTAAGTTAACAAATGTACTTACTGCAGGCTCTGTGGCACGACTTGCTTGATTTTGAACTTTTAAAAAAATTGTGCGCTCTCAACTCAGCCTCTGAGCAGCTAAGTTGATGCGCATGGAACAGTCTGTGAGAATAGAAGACACGCCCACAAAATCTGTCAGGAAGAGAAGTCAGGCCCACAAGCAGGCAAGCAGACTTCATTCATTTCAAAAGTTAGTATTCTGGAAGTCATTATAAATAAAAAAAAATTTTTTTTTTATAAATAGCCAAAGAAATAATTGAATTAAAGAGACAGAAAGGAAAAGTAAAAAAATTTAATTTTTAAGAAATTTTAACAACCAAAAACTATTAAAATAAGGAGTAATATGAGACTCCACATTTTTAAAATTTAATTTTTAGTTGCTTGGCCGTCATTAAGACAAACCGTGCTTTTAAAACTTAGTTTAGACCTGGTATTTTTAAGCGTACCTGTTTAGTGGCGTAATTAGTTACTCTCCAGCTGGGCGGATGAGCAAGTTTGCGATTTTTCAGTGATTTCAATGATCGCAGCAAACGATGGCCCTTTAATTCAAAGCTGCCAAATCGCCAGCGAAGCAATAGGAGCACGTTCACAATTTCCGCGTTTTAGTGCGCATGTGCAAACAAGGGAACTTGCTCCTTCAATTCACCATTAAAAATGGAGAGTGCTGTTCAGCTTTTCCGTTATTTCGGGAGCAAATTCTGCCCCATTTATGTCCTGGAGTCAAATGGCAGCTATCTCTCCGAAACATTTCCCGCCAACTGTCGAGAGGTTAACAAGATCAGTCAGTACCAGAGACTGGAAGTATTCTGGGAAGTCACAGGAGTTGTTTGCAGCCGAGAGACAAACTAAAGTAACCAAGATAGATCCTTTTATATTACAGAAGTAGGTCAACAGTAGATGTGTGGATCTCCTTCGACCAGCCACAGTCCACAATATAAATAACTCAATGGTCAGGGAACTGACAGCACCACAAACCTATGAGAATGTGGGCTTCCAATGTGGCACTGAGTTAAGGGAGGTGGTTTCAGTAAATTAAATGTAGGGAGCTGGTCTTCATATTTACTCCCCATGAGGCTCCACAAGCAACAGCAGATCCAAGTGCGACTGGCAACCAAGCTAAAAATAATAGCTGAAGAATGCTGCACAGAAGTCGATCTTTCTGGACAGGGATCATGAGCGATAGTGTAAAAGCACCATATGATTGAGAGAAGGGCCTTAATTCTCACCTGTGGGCCACATATGAATGCAACATAATCCAGATTTCACTTCAGTGCAGTACTTAGGGAGTGCTGCACTGTCGAAGATGCCGTCTTTTGGAGGAGACGCTAAATCGAGGCTGCATGTGTCCTCTCAGGTGGGTGCAAAAGATCTTATGGTGCTATAAGGAAGAGTTGGGGAGTTCTCCCAGTATCCTGGCCAATATTTATCCCTCAATCAACATCCCTAAAACAAATTATCCGTTCATGTACCTCATGGCTGTTTGTGGGACTTCGCTGTATGCAAATTGGTTGACACATTTCACAGTGAGTACACTTCAAAAGTATTTTATTGGCTGTAAACTGCTTTTGGACGTCCTGAGGTTGTGAAAGGTGCTATATAAATGCAAGTCGATTCCTTTCCTTTGTAAGCTTAATTGCATTAATTTAAATTCAATCAACTAAGAAAGCATTGCAGTTGATGTTGTGAATACAGACTTTCGAAAGGCGTTATATGAAGTGCCACATAATAGACTGGTTAGCAAAATTGAAACCCATGGATTAAAGGGGCAGTGACAGCATGGATACGAAATTGGCTAAGAGAGTGAAAGCACAGAGTAACGATGAACGGTCTTGGGACCATTGCTCTTTTTGAAATATATTAATGATCTGGACTTGGGTACACAAGGCATAATTTCAAAGTTTGCAGATGACACAAAACTCAGTAATGTAGTAAACAGTGAAGAGGATAGTAGCAGACTTCAGGAGGACAGAGACAGACTGGTGAAGTAGACAGACACATGCCAGATGAAATTTAATACAGAGACATAGGTAGTGATGTACCGTGAAACGAAGAATGAGAGGCAATATAAGCTAAATGGTACAATTTTAAAGGGGGTGCACGAACAGAGAGACCTGAAACTTCACTCACACAAATCTTTGAAAGTGGCAGGACAAGTTGATAAGGCTGTTAAAAAAAAATGGGATCCTGGCTTCATTAATAGAGGCATGGAGTTCAAAAGCAAGGAAGTTATGCTAAATCTTTATAAGTCACTGGTTCGGCCTCAGCTGGAGTGTTGTGCCCAACTCTGCGCACCACACTCTTGGAAGGACGTCAAAGGCTCTGGTGAGGGCGCAGAGGAGATTTACTAGAATGGTATCAGAGATGAGAGACTAGAGAAGCTGTGATTGTTCTCCTTAGAGCAGGAAGGTTAATGGGAGATTTAATAGAGGTGTCCAAAATTATGAGGGGTTTTGATAAGAGTAAATAAGGAGAAACTGTTTCCACTAGCAGGACTGTCAGTAACCAGAGGAGACAGAATTAAGATAGTTGGTACAAGAACCAGAGGTGAGATGGAGAGAATCTTTTTTTTGAAAAAAAGTTATGCTCTGAAAGGGTGATGGAAGTAGATTCAATAGTAACTTTCAAAAGGAAATAGAAATGTACTTGAAAAGGAAAGGTTTGCAGGACTATGGGGGAAGCGCAGGGTAGTGGGACTAATTGGATAGCTCTTTCAAAGAACTGGCAAAGGCATGATGGGCTGAATAGCCTCTTTCTGTGATGTCTGATTCTATTATTAACTCATGCACAAATTTGCATTACATATGTGAATCGCACTCTCCAGGGTAAGATTGCTAAATTATTCACATGGTACAAACAATTATGAATACTTTTTAAAAATCATCTAAAATTTACAAACCTTCCAAACAATGATCTTGAAGAGGGAGACTTGTCCTCAACATTTTCAATCCAAGCTAAACCCCCATTATGATCCATATTCACCTTCCAAGTCTTGAAACAAGGAGACAAATGTTACTTTTTTTTTTAAAAAGGAGGCAGTTAGCAACAATGGTGGTTGTCAATAGCAGTCTATGCTTGCTCAACATATGCTCTCTGCAGGCTACTGTGCAAATGTCAGCTCAGATCTCCTACAATGCCCAGCACTAACAATCCCCATATCACCAAAATCCTAACCCATTTACTAATAATCTACCATTGTGGTGACAGCACGCTCACCTTGGAGTCAGAAGGTTGCAGGTTCAAGTCCCACTCCAGAGACTTGAGCACAAAATCTAGACCGACGCCAACAAAGTACTGAGGGAGTCTTTCGGATGAGACATTAAGCCGAAGTGCCTTCTGCTTTCTCAGGTGGACGTAAAAGATCCTATGGCACTATTCAAAAAACAGCGGGGAAGTTCGCCCTCAACCAACACCGCTAAAACAGATTATCTGGTCATTATCACATTACTATTGGTGGGATCTTGCTGTGCACTAATAAGCTGCCACATTTCCTCCATTACAACAATGACTACACTTCAAAAGTACTTCATTGGTTATAAAGCGCTTTGGGACGTCCTGGGGTCACAAAAGGCGCAAAAAAATCCAGTACAATCAGCAATAGCCTGAGGCTGTGCTGAGATCAGCCCTGGGACATTGATTGAATTTTTTGAGGTGGTATCAAGGAGGGTCGATGAGGGTAACACATTTGACGTAGTGTACATGGATTTTAGCAAGGCTTTTGATAAGGTCCCAGATGGCAGACTGGTCAAAAAAGTAAAAGCCCGTGGGATTCAAAGGAAAGTGGCTGGTTGGATCCAAAATTGGCTCAGTGGCAGGAAGCAACGGAGAATGGTTGACAGGTGTTTTTGCAGCTGGAAGGCTGTTTCCAGTGGGGTGCCGCAAGGCTCAGTACTTGGTCCCTTGCTTTTTGTGGTATATAGAATGATAGAAGTTTACAACATGGAAACAAGCCCTTCGGCCCAACATGTCCATGTCGCCCAGTTTATACCACTAAGCTAGTCCCAATTGCCTGCACTTGGCCCATATCCCTCTATACCCATCTTACCCATGTAACTGTCCAAATGCTTTTTAAAAGACAAAATTGTACCCGCCTCTACTACTGCCTCTGGCAGCTCGTTCCAGACACTCACCACCCTTTGAGTGAAAAAATTGCCCCTCTGGACCCTTTTGTATCTCTCCTCTCTCACCTTAAATCTATGTCCCCTCGTTATTGACTCCCCTACCTTTGGGAAAAGATTTTGACTATCTACCTTATCTATGCCCCTCATTATTTTATAGACTTCTATAAGGTCACCCCTTAACCTCCTACTCTCCAGGGAAAAAAGTCCCAGTCTATCTAACCTCTCCCTATAAGTCAAACCATCAAGTCCCGGTAGCATCCTAGTAAATCTTTTCTGCACTTTTTCTCGTTTAATAATATCCATTCTATAGTAGGGTGACCAGAACTGTACACAGTATTCCAAGTGCGGCCTTACTAATGTCTTGTACAACTTCAACAAGACATCCCAACTCCTGTATTCAATGTTCTGACCAATGAAACCAAGCAAGCCGAATGCCTTCTTCACCATCCTATCCACCTGTGACTCCACTTTCAAGGAGCTATGAACCTGTACTCCTAGATCTCTTTGTTCTATAACTCTCCCCAACGCCCTACCATTAACGGAGTAGGTCCTGGTCCGATTCGATCTACCAAAATGCATCACCTCACATTTATCTAAATTAAACTCCATCTGCCATTCATCGGCCCACTGGCCCAATTTATCAAGATCCCGTTGCAATCCTAGATAACCTTCTTCACTGTCCACAATGCCACCAATCTTGGTGTCATCTGCAAACTTACTAACCATTCCTCCTAAATTCTCATCCAAATCATTAATATAAATAACAAATAACAGCGGACCCAGCACCGATCCCTGTGGCACACCGCTGGTCACAGGCCTCCAGTCTGAAAAACAACCCTCGACAACCACCCCGTCTTCTGTCGTCAAGCCAATTTTGTATCCAATTGGCTTACTCACCTTGGATCCCGTGAGATTTAACCTTATGTAACAACCTACCATGCGGTACCTTGTCAAAGGCTTTGCTAAAGTCCATGTAGACCACGTCAACTGCACAGCCCTCATCTATCTTCTTGGTTACCCCTTCAAAAAACTCAATCAAATTCGTGAGACATGATTTTCCTCTCACAAAACCATGCTGACTGTTCCTAATTAGTCCCTGCCTCTCCAAATGCCTGTAGATCCTGTCTCTCAGAATACCCTCTAACAACTTACCCACTACAGATGTCAGGCTCACCGGTCTGTCGTTCCCAGGCTTTTCCCTGCCGCCCTTCTTAAACAAAGGCACAACATTTGCTACCCTCCAATCTTCAGGCACCTCACCTGTAGCTGTCGATGATTTAAATATCTCTGCTAGGGGACCCGCAATTTCCTCCCTAACCTCCTGGGATACATTTCATCAGGTCCCGGAGATTTATCTACCTTGATACGCATTAAGACTTCCAGCACCTCCCTCTCTGTAATATGTACACTCCTCAAGACATCACTATTTATTTCCCCAAGTTCCCTAACATCCATGCCTTTTTCAACCGTAAATACCGATGTGAAATATTCATTCAGGATCTCACCCATCTCGTGTGGTTCCGCACATAGATGACCTTGTTGATCCTTAAGAGGCCCTACTCTCTCCCTAGTTACTCTTTTGCCCTTTATGTACTTGTAGAAGCTCTTTGGATTCTCCTTTGCCTTATCTGCCAAAGCAATCTCATGTCCCCTTTTTGCCCTCCTGATTTCTCTCAACTCTACTCCGACAATCTCTATACTCTTCAAGGGATCCACTTGATCCCAGCTGTCTGTGCATGTCATATGCCTCCTTCTTCTTTTTGACTAGGGCCTCAATCTCCTGAGTCATCCAAGGTTCCCTACTTCTACCAGCCTTGCCCTTCACTTTATAAGGAATGTGCTTACCCTGAACCCTGGTTAACACACTTTTGAAAGCCTCCCACTTACCAGACGTCCCTTTGCCTGCCAACAGACTCACCCAATCAACTTCTGAAAGTTCCTGTCTAATACCATCAAAATTGGCCTTTCCCCAATTTAGAATTTTAACTTTTGGGCCAGACCTATCATTCTCCATAGCTATCTTAAAACTAATGGAATTATGATATATTAGTGATTTGGACTTGAATGTGGGGGGCTTGATCAAGAAGTTTGCAGATGATACAAAAATTGGCCGTGTGGTTGACAGTGAGGAGGAAAGCTGGAGACTGCAGGAAGATATCAATGGACTGGTCAGGTGGGCAGAAAAGTGGCAAATGGAATTCAATCCAGAGAAGTGTGAGGTGATGCATTTGGGGAGGGCAAACAAGGCAAGGGAATACACAATAAATGGGAGGATACTGAAAGGTGTAGAGGAACAGAGGTACCTTGGAGTACATGTCCACAGATCCCTGAAGGTAAGATGGTTAAGAAGGCATACGGGATACTTTCCTTTATTAGCCGAGGCATAGAATATGGTTATGTTAGAACTGCATAAAACATTAGGGTTAGGCCACAGCTTGAGTACCGCATACAGTTCTGGTCACCACATTACAGGAAAGACATGATTGCACTAGAGAGGATACAGACGAGATTTACGAGGATGTTGCCGGGGCTGGAGAATTTTAGTTATGTGAAAAGATTGGCTAGGCTGGGGTTGTTTTCTTTTGAACAAAAAAAGAGATTGAGGGGAGATTTAATTGAGATATATAAAATTATGATGGGACGAGATAGAGTGGATAGGCAAGACCTATTTCTCTTAGCAGAGGGGTCAGTGACCAGGGGGCATAGATTCAAAGTATTTGGTAGCAGTAGAGTGGAGCTGAGGAGAATTTTTTTCACCCGGAAGGTGGTGGGGGTCTGGAACTCGCTGCCTGAAAGGTAAAAAGTACTTGGATGTGCATTTGAAGTGGTGTAACCTACAGGGCTATAGACCAAGTGTTGGAAAGTGGGATTAAACTGGATAGCTCTTTTTCGGCTGGCACGGACACAGTGGACCGAACGGCCTCCATCTGTGCCGTAACTTTCTATGATCGATGGGCCGAATGGCTGAGTGCAGCACATTTCACTTCCCCGCACCATCATCTGATGTAAACTGGGTTTTTTTTTTAAAAAACCCAAATATTACCCTACCGCCCCTCGGAGCATGCAGGCGCTCGCACTCGAGTTTTAAATGATCCTTTACCACACAGCCATGTACCAAACGCAGGCAACGCCACAGAGCGATCGGGAGCCCAGCACCTGCCCGGGCAGACAGTTAAACTCGGTCCTCCTCAGTACCCCCCCCCTCCAATATCACCACCACAGCCCCACGACAAACACACACCGTCCGCTCAGCCATCTCTGACTGCAGACCTTCTCGCATTACCTGTTCGCATTCCTCCTCGAAGAAGGCCGGACGGGGGGGCGGGGGTGGGGGGGGGGGCGGGCGCGGGGGAATTCTGTTAATCGGCAATAGTTTATTTTTTTTAAATTGGGATGGCACCCGCGGATTGAATTGGCCCAATGATAACTGGATTATAGAGGTCATGTGTTGCGGCTCTGTCCAATCCGCGCGGACGGACTCGGATTTTTTTTTTGAATGGAGGGACGGTTGGCGGCTCGGTCACGTGCTGAGATTTGAACGTCGCGGCGCGAGCGGGCGACCAGAACCGATTCCTGGGCTCGCTCCATCCATTTGTTCATTGGCAATGTTCACGGCCGGGTCGCAGTGAGACGGGTCCCTTTGTCATGGCTAGTTTTGTTTTTTTTTAAAAAAAAAAGCAGATTACCGCAGATGCTGGAAACACTCATCGGGTCAACGAGAGAGGCCAATGTTTCAGCCGCCGCTCACCTTGTTATCTCTGTGTGTGGAATCCCCGCTTGCTGGATAAATGCACAACTTCCCACCAGTATTAAAGAAACTAACTTGCATCTGTGCAGCGCCTTCCGTTGTGGTGTAGGCAAATACAACAGCCAACTGTCGCACAGCAAGATCCCACAAACAGCAATGACGCAAATAATCCTTTTTTTTTATAATAAGCTCATGTTGTTTGAGAGATAAACATTGGCCAGGACACTTGGAGAACTCTCCTGCTCTTCAAATAATGCCATGGGATCTTTCACAGCCACCTGAACAAGCCTTGACTAATATCCAATCAAATATGCTGTCAATCTGTAAAGAAAACAAATTGAATGAATGGCGAACACCAACTCCCCAACACCTCCGACCTCCCCTGGACCATAACCCCACCACAGAACATCGAGCCATAGTTTCCCAGACCATCACTGACCTCATCGTCTCTGGAGATCTTCGCCCCTCCCCCAACAGGCCCTCTGCTTCTTTAAACGGAAGCCCAACCACTCCCCATCCATCACCGCCCTCCTCTGCCTGCCTGGACATGGTCTTACGTTGAACAACTTCTCCTTTGACTCCACTCACTTCCTCCAAATAAAAGGTGTCGCTATGGGAACCCGTACGGGTCTCAGTTATGCCTGCCTTTTTGTGGAATATGTGGAACATTCCTTGTTCCAGTCCTACTCAGGTCCCCTCCCTCACCTCTTTTTCCAGTACATTAATGACTGTATCCATGCCGCTTCCTGATCTCGCCTCAAACTGCAATATTTCATCAACTTTGCTTCCAATTTCCACTTTCCATCGCCTTCACATGGTCCATCTCCGACTCTTCCCTTCCCCGACTTCTCTATCTCCATTTCTGGGGATAGGCTATCAACCAATATCTGTTATAAGCCCACCGACTCCGACAGCTACCTTGTTTACACTTCCTCCACCCCACTTCCTGTAAGGACTCTATTTCCTTCTCCCAGTTTCTCTGTTGCATCTGTTTTGATGATGCCACCTTCCACACCAGTGCTTCAAAGATGTCTCCTTTTTCCTCAACCAAGGATTTCTTCCACTGTCGTTGACAGGGCCCTCGAGCATGTCCGAACTATTTCCCACACTTTTGCCCTCACCCCTTCCCCTCCCTCGTAGAACCACGATAGGGTCCCCCTTGTCCACACCTTCCACCCCACCAGCCTCCACATTCAATGGATCATCATCGGCCACCTCCAGCGCGATCCCACCACCAAACACATCTTCCCCTCCCTTCCCCTTTCAGCATTCTGAAGGGACCGCTCCCTCCGCAACACCTTGGTCTACTCTTCCATCACCCCCAACACCCACTCTCCTCCTTACAGCACCTTCCCATGCGAGTACAGTAGATTCAATACCTGCCATTTCACCTCCTCCACTTCCCATCGTCCAGGGCCCCAAACACTCCTTCCAAGTGAAATAGCGATTTACTTGTACTTCTTTCAATTTAGCATACTGTAATCGCTGCTCACAATGCCGTCTCCTCGACATTGGGGTGATCGCTTTGTTGAACACCTCTGCTCAGTACGCAAGCATGATCCTGACCTGCTGGTTGCTTGCCATTTTAATTCCTCTTCCCACTCCCACTCTGACCTCGGCCTCTTACACTTACAGAGGCAAGTTGACACAATTCACTATACTGACATTTCCACAGACTTAGAATATGAAGAAATAAAACTGGAAAAAATGTTTTGCTCCCCAAAAAGAGGTATTGCCTTTTTCAGCATGTTTCAGCTCAAGTAAAGAACTTGCATTTTTTAGCGCCTTTCACGACCCCAGGATGTCTCAAAGCCAATGAAACACTTTTTGAAATGTAGTCACAGCTGTAATGTAGGGAAATGCAACAGCCATTTTGCAAGCAGCAAGCTCTCTCAACAGCAATGACAGGCATAACCTGATTATCTCTCAACCAACGTCACTAAAAACAGATTAACGTTGACCAGGACACAGGGAGAACTCCCCTACTTTTCTTCAATTGGTGCCATGGAGTCTTTTACATGCACCTGAGGGGGCATACCAGGCCTCAGTTTAACATCGCAGTCACCAGACAGCGCCTTCCAACAGTGCTGCACTGAAGTGTCAGCCTGGATTCTGTGCTCAAGTCTCTGGTAGTACCGTCTTTTGTCAGCAGAGGTCGATACTGCTCCACATAAAACACAAATGTGTTTATGCAGATTAATGTCACCAACTGCAACTTACGCATGGGACTGAAGAGCAAGATTCATACACAAATTAAATAAAACGTAATTCACAAAATAGTCCTCGGTAGTTTTATTTAAACATCTTTTTATTGGAATTTAATTTTATTCAGAATTTGTAATTTACCTATTCACCTTTTACACGAAGGTGTGTTTGGAAGGACGTTCCATTTTTGCCATCTCTGCAGACAAGAAGCCTGAGAAAAACCCACTCAGTTTCCCTCTTTTAAAATAAAAATTAAAAGCCTAAAAATCTGACACAAAAAGAGTGCCGGAAGTACATAGCATGTCAGTCAACACGTCTGTAACAAGGAAAACATGTGCCGAGTAAGAAGTTACGGGGATAAGGACGGCCAAATATACAAACATATGACAAGATGGACAGAAAAAGGCCATCTGATCCATTGAGTCTGTCCCATTCAGTCATGTTGCAACTGAGCAACACAACCACCAGTATTCTCCACCCACCAAGAGTCATGTAATCTCCTTGCAGAGGCAAAAAAAACTGATGAAAAAACCCCTAGGCCAAATGGGGTTGGGGGGAGAAAGAATTCTGGCAAATTCCTCTCCAACCCCCCACCCTCCCACTCACCAAAGTTAATTAACCGACATTCCACCTACATTTTGTATCAGCCTCCTCCAGGAACCTGTCCAGCTCTTTTGATCCTTTATGGTGAATTTACATCCGCTCCACAAGCCAGCAACCTATTGCTGACATCTAACCTAAAGGATATAAATGCTCATGGGATCCTAAGAGTGAAGAGTCTGGTTCAGCCTGAGACAGTGACTGGGCGGGGGGATGGAATCGGTCTGGAGTTAATGGTAATGGCCGCACGTCCCTGGTCGTCCAGAAAATGCAGTCTGTGCATTTTGTCCGACAGTAATGTCTCCTTTTACGCCCTGTACAAACTGAATGAAAACTTGGTGCCAGAAGGGGTCCTAACAACCACGATCCATTCGATGTCAGATTTGACCTCCTCCAACTCCTGAATGTGATGGGGGAGGAGTTGCTCTGACAAGAACGGTGGTACATTGGAAAGAACAATCCTCTCCACTGAAGCCTCTCAGGGGTCGGCAAAGAGAAAATGTGATGGCTGCAGTGTCAATATAGCACTTTGTAACATTTTTTAATTTAATGGATTTATCTTTCGAATAGTAATTTGGAAATCTTCATGTCTTGGTGTTCAGATACCGGGCACTTTTGCTAAGACTGGCAGATTTATTCACTTCTCAATGTCGCTGCTTTATGTCCCAGATAAAATAACCTTAATAAATAATCATTTTTTCATCCAATGTTACTTCACTCAAATTTAGAAATCCTTACCATATGACTAGATTAAATACAGTGGATCCTATTCCTAGTTTCGAGACCTGTATGATGAATAGACATACTGCAGAGCTCTAACTGGCAAAAGGCAACAGACTGACATGCGTATTATAGTCAAGGACTTCTGTAAGATCAAATTTTTACAAGCTTGACAAAGGAGTTCTAAATGTTAGGACATTTTGTTTCTGTTCTTTGCAGATCAGATAGCCGTGCCAGTTCTCTTCTGCGCGCAATGAAACCATTACAACTTGTAGTGTATTTGTTGCATTACCAGAAAACCCAGGGGTCAGGTGTGAGATGGTAGCAGAAAATGAGATTGAAGTTAACCCTCCAACCAGAACAGCCAAAATGAGATTGTTCTTGAGGGTTGAGATTTGCTGGAAATGTGAGGCCAGTAAGAGTGGGAAGGCTGGTTGCGTAGAGCTTTCTGTTTTCATAGAAACACTCATTTCAAAACAAAAACCCAATCTATACTTTTAAAAGCAAAATACAACAACTTGCATTTATTTAGGGCCTTTAACGTAGTAAGGCATCCCAAGGCACTTCACAGGAGCTTCATCAAACAAAACGTGATAAGGAGATATTAAGACAGGTGACCAAAAGCTTGGTCAAAGAGGTAGGTTTTACGGAGCATCTTAAAGGTGGAGAGAGAGATAGATAGGTGGAGAGGTTTAGGGAGGGAATTCCAGAGCTTAAGCTCTAGGCAGCTGAAGGCACAGCCGCCAATGGTGAAGCGAATAAAAACGGGAATGTGCAAGAGGCAAGAATTGGAGGAGTGCACAGATCTCGGAGGGCTGTAGGACTGAAGGAGGTTAGAGAGAGAGGGAGGGCTGAGGCCACGGAAGGATTTGAAAAATGAGAATTTTAAAATCGAAGCGTTCCCGGGCCAGGAGCCAATGTAGGTCAGTCAGCACAGGGGTGATGGGTGAACGGGACTTGGTGCGAGTTAGGATACGGGCAGCAGAGTTTTGGATGAGCTCAAACTTACGGAGGGTGGAAGGTGAGAGGCCAGCCAGGAGAGCATTGGAATAGTCAAGACCAGAGATAACAAAGGCATGGATGAGAGTTTTAGCAGCAGATGAGCTGAGGCAGGGGCGGAGATGGGTCATGTTGCAGAGGTGGAAGTAGGCGGTCTTGGTGATGAAGCGGATGTGTGGTCAAAAGTTCATCTCAGGGTTAAATAGGACGCTGAAGTTGTGACTGGTTTGCTTCAGCCTCAGACAATGACCAGGGAGAGGAATGGAGTCGGTGGCTAGGAACTGAGTTTGTGGCGGGAACCAAAGACAATGGCTTTGGTCTTCCCAATATTTAATTGGAGGAAATTTTTGCTCATCCAGTACTGGAGGTTGGACAGTGGAAGGGTCGAGGGAGGTGGTGGTGAGGTAGAGCTGAGTGTCGCCAGCGTACATTTGAAACCTGATGTTGTGTTTTCAGTTGATGTCGCCGAGGGACAGCATGTCGATGTGAAATAGAAGGGAGTCAAATAAATAGGATTCATTTAGTCAACGTAAACTCAGGCTTTGATGGAAAGTTAACTTAAATTAAAAGTCTCTTGGGAAGGATAAAGGGCTGAGGTATGATAATTCAACCATACCTGAATTGTTTCCAACAGGTGTTGAAAACCAACATAACAGGGAAGGTACAAACAGCTCTCAGATTGGGTGACTCTGTTCTTGGACCTTTTTTCAAAGCTGTCACGTGTCATTTGAAATTTGGATAAGACAACATTTTCATTGTGCAGGAAGTCTTGATACCAAAGAATAGGTCCAATATAATCTTTTACAAGATGGAAAAAGTGTATAAAGACATAAATGTAAAATAAGTGTTCAGCAATCTCGGATGTACCCAAGTCTAACCAGCTAAAAGCAAAAAAAAAATTGCGTTAATGTGTGGGGTTTTATTGGAAGGAGAGAGACACTTGAAAAAACTGTCAGCAGCCACTCATGAGCAAGCAAGAGCGACAGTTTGAAACTCCTGAATTAAGGGAATAAACTGCATAAGGCTCAAACCAACCGCATCAATGGCAACCCATTTCTTAAAGTGCAAAATAGAAGCAAAATTACATGAGAATTCAATATGTACAGAAAGCCATTTAAGTGGACAAACATTTCAATCAATGCCATTGTCCGAAATGATGCCAGACCAGAGAAATGCAGACTGCACCGCTGCCTCAAGCAGCTTCTGTCAATTTTAGACTCCTCCAGGTACACAAGGACCTCAGCTGGGCCTGAACGTAAGGCGTGTAGACACAACAGTCTCTGATTCCAGAAAGTCGAATCCTCTTGTTCTGAGTTTCTACAGGCTCTGCTTTAACTTGCACTCTTTGCCTTCTTCTTTTTCCCTGTGTATGTGAAATTCTTCAGTGGGTTCTGTTTTCTGTTTGGCTACAAAGAAAAATAATCACCTTTACAGATCTTCCACAACTCCAACAGCAAAATCCACCTTCTTTTCATTTGTGTCCTCCACGTTTCAGTACAATAAACCCTGATTTGCCCTCAGTAACTCTTATCAAGACATGGTTAGCAACTCACAAGAAAGGAAGAGTCCCATGAATGATAGCGATTGCTAGTGAAATAACTGGAACATTATTTATAATCACAAATGGATGGCTTTCCGGATGCATGAATAATACTTGTTATTTAAAAAAAAAGCTAGTCATCTTCATTCACATCATCCATCAGCACCTAAGGAAATCTCACCCCCTACATAGGAGGTTTGTCCTTTAAGACAATAAATGAAGAATTTTATAGCCAGATAATCTACAGTCCGCTTTCACACAGCACTGTCCCATAACAACCAAAATCATGGGAAGTTACTGTATCTCATCTTCAACAGAAAGATGCTTTGAAAAGAAATTATGTTGGATGGTAGCCTGCAGAGTCAGACAGCCCCCTACTGGCTGACACTGGGCCCTCGACTTTCTTATCCAGGAAAATACCCCTTCATTAACATTGAATGCCCATAACTTTGTTTCTTGCGCTGGATAACGGATCCCCCTGCTCTCCACTATCCACACACATTACCTGCATCAAGGCTATGTAACAATGCCCAAAGAGCAACAAGATATGTGGACGATACTGTGAGATAAATTCATAATGCAGCTGTACTGTACTCATTATATGGGTCACTATTGAGATGAAGAACCTGGCAGGCTGTGGCAAAATGTTACAGCAGCGGTGATGAGGGGAACAGAAGAATTTTTTACCCTTTAAGCACATTCCTTGGAGATCACTAAATCCATCAATTGTTCATTTTGCGCAGCGAGACAATGCTGATGGTTTGAGTGGATATAAAAGGACACTGGTTTCTGACCAACAGTAGGTCACTAAACCTGTCTGTTAGGTTCCTCTGCATTCTCTCACCTTGATTTTCTTCTGCGTGCTGCTTTGCGGGACTTTCCTCCTCCTCCTCTTTTTCTTACTGATGAAGGGATTAGCAACTCCTCGTAGCGTTTGGGGAACTGGCAGGATAAAAATAAAATAGTCATTGTAACGTTTTCGACGAGTGGAAACAGACAACTAATTGTAAGTAAAATAATAGTTTTCCAGGTTCAGTGTAAGGAGAGGCACAAACAGCTGGAGGTAGTAACTGATCAATGAAGGCTATTAGGTGATAGCACTCTCACCAGGTCATGGGTTCAAGCCCCACTCCAGAGATTATATGAGCACAAAATCTAAGCTGACACTTCAGTGCAGTACTGAGGGAGTGCGACATTGTTACCGTCTTTCAGATGAGACGTTAAACTGAGGTTTAACTGACATCTGGTGGACCTCTCAGGTGGACGTAGAAGATCCCATGCCAGTATTCGAAGAGCAGGAGAGCTCTCCCGGTGTCCTGGCCAACCTTTATCCTTCAATTGACACGACTAAAATAAATTATCTGATCATTTGCTGTTTGCAGGATCTTGCTGAACACAAATTGGTTGCTTCCCTACATTACAAGCGACTTCACTTTAAATATACTTCATTGGCTCTGAACCGCTTTGGGACGTCCACAGGTTGTGGAAAGCGCTATATAAAGGCAAGTTCTTTCTTTGTTGTTCGTAAACAAGGCTGGCACCTTAACCTGTTGCTCACGCAGAACTTGTATAATCTATCCTTTTTATTGACAACCCATTTAGTCTCCTGAGGAAGTGATCCCTAATTCCTGAAGATAATCATGCAAAATTCCACATTATCTGTCCATTCTAGTGGTGGCGCTGATATTGTCCAAATTTGGACTTGGACTGGTTGAGAATCGTCTGCTAAGGCCATGTTTTCGAATGCAAGTTGTTGTTGTTGAATTGACAGTCATGACCTTGAAGACTGAGCTGCTGACTGAAGTGACTGGATCAATCCCCAGGCTTTTGAAGTGTGACAATGGGCACTCTGACCAATCAACAATTTCACTCGACACTTGCACAGGGAAGTGGATTTTCTGCAGTAAGTTATCTCATCGGCAGTTTTCCAGGTTTTGCTAAGTTTTCCACTGGGTGATGGTGGTGCACCGAGGACTGCGTATCATAAAACTGGGGACCCCAAGCCCAGGATTTAATCGATGAAAAATCACGGGCAGGGGGTGCTTAATTTCATAACCTATGCCTCCAGCATGCGCCGGCATCACAGAGGTGGATAATTTACCCTTAAATGTTCTCATATTCCCATCGCTGGTAGCGATAGTCTGTGCACAACAGCACTGAATGCCTTCATTCCAGCACAGATCACTCCAACCAGTTCTGCATCCTGCAGTGACAATGTCTTTACTCTAGCGGAGTCCACACACACTCTGCAGGGCTGGGTGCCTTTACACTCCAGTGTGGGTCTCTGGCCAGTTTACTCACTCAGGTAATCCGGTACATTCTTCAGATGTGGCTTCACAATCGCCGGGTGTAGAGGTTTATCGTGTCGCAACAACTGAAAGTCTCGAGGATTGTCCTCAAAGTAGGTCTTAAAAAAAGAACACCAAGTTCACTGAAAAACATTACTTAAACATAGTTTAATCAAAAAAAAAAATTCTATTTTACCCCTCAACTTTTGTTCTCTAATCTGATGCAGACCACTGGTTCACATATTTCATCGCAATGGAAGAGCAAGAGAGTGCCACCGCTTCTTACCTTCAGTCTCTGTGAGTTGAGCAGCTCCTGTTTGATTTCTTTGAGCCGAGCTTCTTTAATCGACTGTTTTGTAACTGAACGCATGGCATCCTGGAAACAGGTATAAATACATTAACATTTCAACATGGGGCAAACACGAGACCCTTCCCATGCCCTAACCTCAACATGAATGGCAGAACTTTCCTTAGATGGAACATGAATGGATTTAAAAGAACTGAATCAACAGCTGCCCTTTTACATCTACCAACTCTGCAGAAATTTCTTTAACTGGTGTCCAGCCTGTGGTATTGATTTTCAGTGAGCCAGAGTGACGGTGGTACCCAGCACACTCAGCATTTTCTGCATTGGTTGTCAAGGCCTGTCAGAACACAAGTGTAGCACATCCATTCCTCAGACTGCTCGGTAATATCAGCTGCATTTTAATATTCAGAAGGGTACAGCTCTAACTTCATATCGTTAAAGTACGTACATATTCAATGTGAAAAACTCAAAACAAATCAAAGACAGTCAGGAAAAGGCATTGCAACAGGAAGCAGCAAGTTCCACTCCCTCTTTGATCGCCCTACCTTACACCTGTAGCGGAAGCCCTCAATCTCCTCCATGCGGAACTGGTAGGGTTTCAATGCACAGTCCAAATTCTCTGTTAATGCAAAATATTCACCATTAAAGCTATTATTGGACATTGCTCACAGATCACACCCACTCTTTTACTGGATACTGTGAGAGAATCCTTTCTCCATGATGGAGGAAACACTGAGGGGGGTGACAATGGAAACAGCAGTGATGGTGGCATCAGCAGCAGGACGACTCATGCTGTGATTCTCTGCATGATGATGTCTTGTTGTTCTGCTACAGTCCACGCACAGGTGCAGAAAGCAGACCATTAGGTTTCTAACCCACCAGGATAAATAGAAGGAAAATCATGCCCCCCCCACCCTCTGTTTATTTCCAGCAAATGACAGAGGCTGACCAGATAGGTACATTTCAAAGGAACACAAACTGTAACTGGTATGGTCAGGGTTAAACACAAGAAACAGGAGCAGGAGTAGGCCATACGGCCCCTCGAGCCAGCTCTGTCATTCAATAAGATCATGGCTGATTTTCGACCTCAACTCTTTCCTGCCCGATCCCCATATCCCTTGATTCCTCTTGAGTCCAAAAATCTATCGATCTCAGCCTTGAATGTATTCAATGACTGAGCATCCACAGCCCTCTGGGGTAGAGAATTCCAAAGATTCACAACCCTCTGAGTGAAGAAAGTTTTCCTCATCTCAGTCTTAAATGGCCGACCCCCTTATCCCGAGACTGTGACCCCTAGTTGTGGACTCTCCAGCCAGGGGAAACAACCTCTCAGTATCAACTCTGTCAAGCCCCCTCGAATCTTATATGTTTCAATGAGATCACCTCTGATTCTTCCAAACTCCAGAGAGTGTAGGCCCATTCTACTCAATCTCTCCTCATAAGAAAACCCTCTCATTCCAGGAATCAACCCAGTGAACCTTCGTTGCACCGCCTCTAAGGCAAGTATATCCTTCCTTAGATAAGGAGACCAAAACCGTGCACTGGTTCGATTCAATGGTTAAAATGGCTACAATACGAGTTGTTACTGAGCTGCTGTCAAGCATAAATAGTGGAAATGAGGAAATCATTTTCAATTGTGAACTTACACAAGCACTGCTATTAACTTGCAGTCATTCCCCTTTTCACAAGGACCGAACACCACTAGAAATTCAAAATGGCTCTCAAGCCGAGGTGTGTGAGCACTGACTGCCCTCGACACCCACCCGTGCCACCACCCCCCCAACCATAAGGGAGATCCAGTTTCTGATCAGCCCTTTCACCAGTGCCCTTGAGTGACAACACTTTGCACAGGAAACTCCAGGCACAAATTTACAATGTGCCATTCTGCTCCACCAAATAGGAAAAACCGACCATAACCAAACAGCATGCACGGCATTTCAGACAGCAACACGGATCACACAGACTAAATGTTACTTGTATCAACCTCCAGTTAGTGCTTCCTCCACGTGCTGCAGCAGCGGCAGTTCTGTGTGAGACACAAACGTCAATGCCGTACCCTGGTTATCCACACGAGCCGTCCTGTGGGAACAGGTGGAATCAGAAAGTTTTAGCGATACAACTCATTCCAATCTCGGCATCTATAAAAATTAAACACCAGCTTGACAGACACTTCCTCGACGGTTAGAAGCATCAGGGTGGCCCATGTCAGTGATCAACATCTGATAGTTACACAATTACACACCAAAAGAAGCTAGCAATACGTGGGAAAGATATTTGGTGTAAAGTGTACATTACCGCTTACCTGCCAACGCGATGTATGTACGATTCCACTGTGAGTGGGAAGTCAAAGTTAATGACATTCGACACGTTCTGGAAATCTACCCCTCGGGCAACACCATATTCATTATCCTTCACTCTGAAACAGGCGGAGAGAGATCTGGTAAATACTAACATGAGAGAATGCTCTATCCAGGAAGACACATTAAACTGACCACCACCTCTGGGACAGAACTGAACGGGCTTTTATATATGATGGAGTCATGGACCACAGAATGCAATTTCAATCATTTACTTCCTTTGGGCTCTTCACAGAGCATACTGGCATTGTTCCAGGTAAGCTGAGGGTCATTTAGACATTATATGATGGTGTTGGACAGGGCGGGGGGGTGGAGAGAAGAGAAAGGACAACATTATCCTCTACTTATTCACCATAGGGCCTGGCACTTAACATGCTGGAGTTCGCTGTGACTATCAAGCTTGGTGCTTAGAACTACACACGCCCTGAAGTTGCACAATCTAGTGCGGTCCTGGGTGATCAGCAGGCTCCAGCCTTGATAATTCCAGGATGGGAGGAAAATCCAGCTTGAAAGCCTCAAACTCCATGCTAATTGGATTATCGATGCAAGCAGAAATCCTGGGTTAATAAGAACAATTTCAGGTAATTTGGAAGTTGTATTCCTTCATGGAAAAGCAGATCTCTGACCACTGTAATATCAACAATTCTTACTTTCCTCCTTTGCTGTGTTTTTTCTTGTTCTTTTTTCCTTCTGTGCCGGTCGCATCTGTCAGAACTTGCTCATCTGTAGCAATGATGTAATCGTAGAAACCATGATTGAATTCACCAATGATGTGGCACCTGATAAAGAAAAACAACAAAGTGTAAATAAGACACACCAGCAATGCAACAAGCCCCCCCACCCCCCATGCTCTCCACATCACAGCAGAGACGATCACCTTTCCCCCGCATTTACGCCTCATACCAAACGGGCAACTGCAATCACTCCTTACCCCTACATCACACCAAATATACAATGAACTCTCCCCTCTGGTGTCCTGCACCTCAATATACAATCCAGAATTCTTGTGCTCTCTGTAAATCGGATCAAACGGCATAAGTAGAGGTGCAGGGGTAGTCTTTCTTTTAAAGTCATTTTCTTTTTATGCTTCTGTTACTGAGTGCGTGCAAGTGTTTTTACCAATGTGATACTTTTTCTGGGGTGCTCTGGTAGGGGTGAGGAAGGGTAGGGGAGAAAACGAGAGACACAGAGGGAGATGCACGCAGAGAGAGAGAGAGAGAGAGAGAGAGAAACACAGCAGCACATTTTACCTGGAGTGCACTGGTAACTCTGAGTTTAGGACACACGATGAGATGCTGAACTGCTCCAGGAATAGCTTCAGCCGGTAGCACCTGTCGATGGAATTCACAAAAACGATGGTCTTGCCACGGACAAGGGAGAGTTTGAGTAACGTGTAAATCAGCAGGAACTTCTCTTCCTCCTCGCATTTAATGTGGTACTGAGTCAGCTGGGAACTGTCTGGAAGCTGGGACTCCTGCAGCTTCAGAATCACCTATCGGGGTAAAGGATATCAGGTTACAGAACAGCACCAAGATGCAAACCCAGGCACACACCACGCAGTCTGCCTGTTTCTCGATGCCTTATGGAAGTTAGCAAAAATGAAGCATTTTGATCTAGCTTTAGCTTGGTAGTGTTTCTATTAATTCATTCACAATACACAAGTTAAAAACCAGCTACATTCAGAATACAGTGTTCACTTAACTGCTCAAGGATAGACCCTATTTCGACAATTTGAATATTGAGACACAATGCAAAATCCACCCAACATTAAAAAAACTTGTACTAAAATAGCACTTTTCACATCCTCAGGACATCCCAAAGTGTCTCAGTCACTTAAGTGTGGTCACTGTTATTTTATAAGTGAACATGGCAGCCAATTTGCACATGCAAGGGCCCACAAACAGTGCTGAGATGAAAGACGTACCAACCGATTTAGGTCATGGTGGTCGAGGGAGAAATGCTGGCCAGGACACAGAGAGAACTCCCTGTTATTCTTTGAAAAAGTGCAATGCGATCTTTAACGTATATCTGAACAGGCCTCAATTTAACGTCTCATCTGAAGTACCGAGCACTCCCTCAGTCCTGCACGAGATTGTGTGCTCAGGTCCTAGAGTGGGGCTTGAACCCACAATTTTATGACTCAGAGGCGAGAGTGCTACCACTAGGCCAAGGATGACCACGAGCTTCTCATGCAGGAGACTTTAAAAGGTTTCTTACCGGGTTGTGAAGCACCAGCTCCTTCAGTGCCTGAACATCTTCATTAAATGTGGCTGACATCAAGAATGCTTGATAAATCTTCGGAAGATGCCTGCGAGCAGATAGAGTAAGCCCATTAGGGGCAAAGAAAAGTTCATAGAAAGTAATAGATATAGACAAACTAAAAGACAAAAACCAAAGGTTGGAAGAAAGTGCTCACCCCAGCAAATTCTTCAGGTCATTTTCAAACCCGAACGAGAAAAGTAGGTCAGCCTCATCAATCACGAGCATCTCCAGTGAGTTGCACAAGTTCAGGGTGTGCTGCTCCAAGTGTAGCAGAATACGGGAGGGTGTGCCGATTACAATGTCAGGCTTCTCCATTAATATGGGCCTGAAGGAGAGAGTCAGTATTGAAAAGGCGCACACAATGAGATCCAAAAGAGAACAGTCCC
Organism: Heptranchias perlo; assembly: GCF_035084215.1. Taxonomy (NCBI): domain Eukaryota; kingdom Metazoa; phylum Chordata; class Chondrichthyes; order Hexanchiformes; family Hexanchidae; genus Heptranchias; species Heptranchias perlo. Next base: position 43,064,258 of record NC_090344.1, read on the forward strand.
TAACTCATGCCCTTGTATTTCATACCTCTGTGCAGATATATCTGCTTGTCCTGAGACATCAGCCACTCGAACATCCCGCACACAACATGAGGTGAGCTGTCGGATCATCTTCTGCACTTGCTGGCCCAGCTCCTTCGTGGGAACCAACACAAGGCCGCGTACTGCCTGCTCACAGACTGTCTGAGGAGAGACACAAGAGTTTAAAAAAATATAGCTTCATCACAGACATCTTCTATGCTACCTACTCAACTTACAAGGAGGAAACCGGTCAGCAGCAGAGATAAGCAAGTCCCACCTACACTGCAGCGTCAACAACTCATACAGCCTGTGCTGATCTGCAACACCAAACACATTCAGTTGTACCTCCCCAAGCTACACATTTTGTAGGATGTGGAGATGCCGGTGATGGACTGGGGTTGACAAATATAAAGAATCTTACAACACCAGGTTATAGTCCAACAGTTTTATTTGAAAATCACAAGCTTTCGTAGATTATCTCCTTCGTCAGGTAAGTGAGTGGGATTCCTTGAACGTTTCGCATTTATAGTCAGAGAACAATACCTGGTGATTACAGATAATCTTTCCAACTGCCCGTTGTCAAGGCAATCAAAGTGTTCAGACAGAGAGATGTTACCAACAGGACCACCGAATATACAAACGGCCAGAACAAAAGACAGAGAGAGAGAGGGAGAAACATCCGAAAGGAAAAGACAGAGAATGACCAGTTGTATTAAAAACAGATAACTTTCTTTCGCTGGTGGGGTTACGTGTAGCGTGACATGAACCCAAGATCCCGGTTGAGGCCGTCCTCATGGAGATCTTGGGTTCATGTCACGCTACACGTAACCCCACCAGCGAATAAAAGTTATCTGTTTTTAATACAACGGGTCATTCTCTGTCTTTCTCTTCCTTTCGGATGTTTCTCCCTCTCTCTCTCTGTCTTTTGTTCTGGCTGTTTGTATATTCGGTGGTCCTGTAGGTAACATCTCTCTGTCTGAACACTTTGATTGCCTTGACAACGGGCAGTTGGAAAGATTATCTGTAATCACCAGGTATTGTTCTCTGACTATAAATGCGAAACGTTCAAGGAATCCCACTCACTCACCTGATGAAGGAGATAATCTCCAAAAGCTTGTGATTTTCAAATAAAACTGTTGGACTATAACCTGGTGTTGTAAGATTCTTTACACATTTTGTAGGATGAGGAATTCATATCACAGAGGAAGAATGGAGGTGTGAACAAAATCCAAAGGCAGGTGTGCAAGAGGGTAATAGTTGAGCATTCTGGCAATCTCCACTGCAACTTGCTGATCTCAGTCAGAGGGAGGGGCTGAGGAGAGGCTCGGTGATTTCGAGGATAGGAAGGAGGGAAACAAAAAATAATCTTGGTCCCAAGTGAAATGTGCAGCTATATCCCCTCACCTCCATAATCCGACCCCAATGCCTGCATACATATGTGGAACCTGTCCCAATACTTCAAAACACTGGCCCCAATAAAAAAACATCACGGGCAGAATAAACTCAGATTCACAAATCTCAAAATTCAAGACTGCTTTGCAACAAATAGAGCCAATGCAGTTTACCTTTTTGGTGTTGAGAAGATGCTCAATGATAGGAATAGCATATGCCGCTGTTTTTCCAGATCCCGTACGCGCCCTGGCCAGTAGATCCTTTCCTTCCAGTGCCAGTGGAATGGCTTTTTCCTGGATCAAGGTAGGCTGGGCCCAGCCAAGCTTAGCAATAGCCTAAAGAATTTGGGTCATATACTTTGTTACTCAAAATTGAACAGCGTGAATATACTGTCCTGCCCAGCCTGCCTCTCCCCTCTGCCATCCCCCCACCCCCCCCAACGTGATTTCCCTCTCTTCCCACCCCACTGCATTCTCCCTTTCTCTTCTCCCCCTAGATTTTGTTGATGATTCTGTAGGATTCCCTCCCGTTCATATTCTTGTTTATTTTGAGCATGTTGTTTGGACACTGAAGTTGTTATTACACAAATGGTGCATATTTGCAGTGGTGATACCAACATGCGTCTTGTAGTAAAGATAATGTTGCAACTACAGTTGTAGTTCCTAAGTTCTGTACCCAGCTATCGAGACCCAGCAAGTCCTGTCTTTCTCCGCACCCCCCTCTCTCTTCCCCGTGCCTCGTCTCCCCCTCCCCCACTCTCTACCCCCAATCCACTCCCCCACTCTCTCTCCCCCCAATCTTCCTCTCTCCCCGTCCCCCCTCCCTCACCACCACCCCCCCCCCACTCCCCTCCTCCCCACCTCCCTCACTCGCTCTCCCCCCCCCCTCTCTCCCCCCCCCTCTCTCTCTCTCCCTCTCTCTCTCTCCCCCTCTCTCTCTCCCCCCCCACCTCTCCCCCCCCCCTCACTCTCCCCCCCCTCACTCTCCCCCCCCTCACTCTCTCCCCCCCTCACTCTCTCTCCCCTCACTCTCTCTCCCCTCACTCTCTCTCCCCTCACTCACTCTCTCCCCCCCCCCTCACTCTCTCTCCCTCCCCCCCCCCTCACTCTCTCTCCTCCCCCCCCCCTCACTCTCTCTCCTCCCCCCCCCCTCACTCTCTCTCCTCCCCCCCCCTCACTCTCTCTCTCCCCCCCCCCCTCACTCTCTCTCCTCCCCCCCCTCACTCTCTCTCCTCCCCCCCCCTCACTCTCTCTCCTCCCCCCCCCCTCACTCTCTCTCCCCACCTCCTCACTCTCTCTCCCCACCTCCCCCCCCCTCTCTCTCTCTCCCTCTCTCTCTCTCCCCCTCTCTCTCTCCCCCCCCTCACTCTCTCTCCCCTCACTCTCTCTCCCCTCACTCTCTCTCCCTCACTCTCTCTCCCCTCACTCTCTCTCCCTCACTCTCTCTCCCCTCACTCTCTCCTCCCCCTCCCCCTCTCTCTCTCCCCTCACTCTCTCTCCCCTCACTCTCTCTCCCTCACTCTCTCTCCCCTCACTCTCTCCTCCCCCCCCCCTCACTCTCTCTCTCCCCCCCCCCTCACTCTCTCTCTCCCCCCCCCCTCACTCTCTCTCCCCCCCCCCTCACTCTCTCTCCTCCCCCCCCCCTCACTCTCTCTCCTCCCCCCCCCCTCACTCTCTCTCCTCCCCCCCCCCTCACTCTCTCTCCTCCCCCCCCCCTCACTCTCTCTCCTCCCCCCCCCCCACTCTCTCTCCTCCCCCCCCCCTCACTCTCTCTCCTCCCCCCCCCCCTCACTCTCTCTCCTCCCCCCCCCCCCTCACTCTCTCTCCTCCCCCCCCCCCTCACTCTCTCTCCTCCCCCCCCCCTCACTCTCTCTCCTCCCCCCCCCCCTCACTCTCTCTCCTCCCCCCCCCCCTCACTCTCTCTCCTCCCCCCCCCTCACTCTCTCTCCTCCCCCCCCCTCACTCTCTCTCCTCCCCCCCCCCTCTCTCTCCCTCTCCCCACCTCCCCCCCCCCCTCCCTCTCCCACCTCCCCCCCCCCCTCCCTCTCCCCACCTCCCCCCCCCCTCTCTCTCCCCACCTCCCCCCCCCCCTCTCTCTCCCCACCTCCCCCCCCCCCTCTCTCTCCCCACCTCCCCCCCCCCCCCCTCTCTCTCCCCACCTCCCCCCCCCTCTCTCTCCCCACCTCCCCCCCCTCTCTCTCCCCACCTCCCCCCCCCCCCCCTCTCTCCCCCCCCCCCTCTCTCCCCACCTCCCCCCCCCCTCACTCTCTCTCCCCCCCCCCTCCCTCTCCCTCCCTCCCCCCCCCCCCTCCCCCCTCCCTCCCCCCCCCCCCCTCCCTCCCCCCCCCCCCCTCCCTCTCCCTCCCCCCCCCCCCCCTCCCTCTCCCTCCCCCCCCCCCCCTCCCTCTCCCTCCCCCCCCCCCCCCCCTCCCTCTCCCTCCCCCCCCCCCCCCTCCCTCTCCCTCCCTCCCTCCTCTCACCTGCAGCAGTCGCTCCTCCAGCCCCATCTCGTGGAACCACAGCCGCTCCGCCGCCATCTTGACCCCGTGTGACGTCAGGCGCCCCCTCACCCATGACCCCCTGGGCACTCCGTGCTGCCCCTTAGTGGAGGCACGGTGTAACTGCAGCCAATCTCCCTGTCCCTGCTCTGGGCTGGTCCCAGTGACAACACTGAGCAGGGGCTCAGGATGTGTGATGTTATCAGCCAGATAGCTGCATTCCAGTCACATATTCACAGGTGTAGGATCTGGTCATTGACCCATGATACAAAACCTTCACTGTAAAGAAAATGTTTGCAACACACAGCAGCTCCTCAGCCTCTGAGAACAAGATGCAGGTTTGGTACAGTCTTGGTCAGATCTGAATTTTTTGGTCACTGGTGGGATTTACCTCCGAACAGTCGCTTCACTTCAAAAGTAATTCCTTGTGTGAATCATTTTAACCTGATAAGGAACTCCATAAATGCAAATACGTTTTCGTTCAGTTTTCAGCAGCACAAACTAATCTCAATGCTAAATGGTCAAATTTGCTGCTAATAGCAAGCTAGACGTGGCAGTGGAATCAGAGGAAGCAGCTCAGAAAATGCAGACTGACTTGAATAATAATATGTGGGCAGATCAAATTTAATGCCAACAAGTGTGAAGTGCTGCATGTGGAATGGAAAAATAAGCAATACCGATGTTGAAATAGCTGAGGATGAAGTGGAGAGGGAGGGACCTCGGAGCCTTATTAGACTTGACACTCAATATCTCAAACCACTGCAAAGTCGCAATCAACAAAGCCAATAGGATGTTGAATTACATAGACAAAACAGCAGGAGACAAGTCAGAGGAGGTGATGTGCGATGATACAACTGTCCAGGGCTCTGGTCAGACCACACCTTCAATACTGTGGGCAGTTCTGGTCACCGAGACACAAGGGAAACGTTCCAGTGTTGGAGGTTGTGAAGAGAAGAGGCACAAGTCTGATCCCCAGTATCAGAGGTCTGAATTATGAGGAAAGGCTGGAGACACTTGGGCTTCTCAGCCCGGAAAGAAGGCATCTGAGAGGTGATTTACAAGGTAGTAAATGGTATGGGAAATGCATACCAGGAATATCACTTCAAACTAAAGTGAGGGAGTAGGACGAGGGGACATGGGTTCAAACTCATAAAAGGTAACTTTAGGACTGATATCAGGAGGTTCTTCTTCACACAGACAACGATCAATACTTGGAAAGGACTCTGGACAGAGTTGTGAAGGTGAAAACCCTGGAATTATTTAAGAAACAATTGGATGCTAGGCACAGGCCACTTGGACGTAGTACAGGAAGGCTGCCAGCCCCCATGGAATGTACTCCAGCAAGAGACAGCACAGTTAGAAAAGAAAAGAAGTCAAAACCTAAACTTGCTTGTTAATGCTTTACTGCCAATGTGTCAGAAATGGGGATGTTCGCTGATGACTGCACAGTGTTCAGTTCCATTCGCAACCCCTCAGATAATGAAGCAGTCCGAGCCCGCATGCAGCAAGACCTGGACAACATCCAGGTGTGGACTCATAAGTGGCAAGTAACATTCGCACCAGACAAGTGCCAGGCAATGACCATCTCCAACAAGAGAGAGTCTAACCACCTCCCCTTGACATTCAACGGCATTACCATCGCCGAATCTCCCACCATCAACATCCTGGGGGTCACCATTGACCAGAAACTTAACTGGACCAGCCATATGAATACTGTGGCAACAAGAGCAGGTCAGAGGCTGGGTATTCTGCGGCGAGTGACTCACCTTCTGACTCCCCAAAGCCTTTCCACCATCGACAAGGCACAAGTCAGGAGTGTGATGGAATACTCTCCACTTGCCTGGATGAGTGCAGCTCCAACAATACTCAAGAAGCTCGACACCATCCAGGACAAAGCAGCCCGCTTGATTGGCACCCCATCCACCACCCTAAACATTCACTCCCTTCACCACCGACGCACTGTGGCTGCAGTGTGTATCATCCACAGGATGCACTGCAGCAACTCGCCAAGGCTTCTTCGACAGCATCTCCCAAACCCGCGACCTCTACCACCGAGAAGGATGAGAGCAGCAGGCACATGGGAACAACACCACCTGCACGTTCCCCTCCAAGTCACACACCATCCCGACTTAAGAAATATATCGCCGTTCCTTCATCGTCACTGGGTCAAAATCCTGGAACTCCCTTCCTAACAGCACTGTGGGAGAACCTTCACCACAAGGACTGCAGCGGTTCAAGAAGGCGGCTCACCACCACCTTCTCAAGGGCAATTAGGGATGGGCAATAAATGCTGGCCTCGCCAGCGACGCCCACATCCCATGAACGAATAAAAAAAATACAGGGGCCGGTGTGGTCAAAGGTCTGAGACTCCCAGCTTATGAACTGGATGTGGGTAAACAGTAATCTGTACAAATAAGATAAAACAAATTCCAAGCATTTATTGTTTCTGACCCTGAACACATAGCATCAGAGACTTGAGACTGGCTTTAGGAAGGGAGCCAGGTGTCAAAAAAAAGCGATCCCGTCTCTCAGAAGAAAGCACTTTGTATTGAAATATTATCACCTTCGAGGAACTTCCAACAAATCAGCCCAGACAGATGGGTTCCTCTTCTGAAGACAACACATTCCACCCGTTGTTCCAGTTTGTACATGGAATGCCAGTCCATGGACACTGCCCTCACCTTGGGCAATCAGCACTCCTTCAGCAGGTCTTTTATAAGGAATTTGCAGTCACAACTCTCTGACCCGACAGAGAGATTTTGTTCCTCTTCTTCAGGCCCCGGTTGCAGGAAGGGTTCCGTTGTTTCCTGCCTGCAGCACAGCTACTTCTGTCGATCTGCACGTCATCGATTGCCGCATCACTCTGATAGTTCAGTCCCAATATCCCTTCAATAATCACCTGAAGAGACAAAGACTAGTCAGGGCTGGAAAGGGAAACTGAGCAACAAGAAAATACCAATCACCAGGGTAACAGATATTAAAGGCTTCTTCCAGCAGCTGCTAAGCCCAGCTGAAGAATTAACATAGAAATACACAGACGTTACATAAGAAATAGGAGCAGGAGTAGGCCATCTGGCCCCTCGATCCAGCTCTGCCATTCAACAAGATCATGGCTGATCTTCTACCTCAACGCCATTTTCCTGCACTATCTCCATATCCCTTGATGCCTTTAATATCTAGAAATCTATCGATCTCTGTTTTGAATGTACTCAATGACTGAGCCTCCACAGCCCTCTGGGGTAGAGAATTCCAAAGATTCGCCACCCTCTGAGTGAAGAAATTTCTCCTCATCTCAGTCCTAAATGGCCGACCCCTTATTCTGAGATTGAGACCCCTGGTTCGAGACTCCCCAGCCAGGGGAAACATCCTCCCAGCATCAACCCTGTCGAGCCCTGTAAGAATTTCGTATGTTTCAATGAGATCACCTCTCATTCTTCTAAACTCGAGAGAATACATGCCGAGTCGACTCATCTCTCCTCATACAACAATCCCACCGTCCCAGGAATCAGTCTGGTGAACCTTCGTTGCACTCCCTCAATGGCAAGTATATCCTTTCTTGGGTAAGGAGACCAAAACTGTACACAATACTCCAGGTGCGGTCTCACCTAGGCCCGATATAATTGCAGTAAGACATCTTCACTTCTATACTCAAATCCTCTTGTAATAAAGGCCAACATACCATTTGCCTTCCTGATTGCTTGCTGCACCTGCATGTTAGCTTTCAGTGACTCGTGTACAAGGACACCCAGGTCCCTTTGAACATCAATATTTCCCAAGGCAACAGGCCATTCGGCCCAACCAGTCTGTGTCAGCATTTGCCCTCCACGTGATTCATTTACCCGCCCTGTTCTCATATCCCTCCAATCCCTTTTCCTTGATCCACCCACTCAATCTAACCTTGAACATTGACCCAGTTTCTGTCTCAACTATTAACCCTGGAAGTGAATTCCACAGCCTCACAACTCTCTGGAAAGAAGTTTCTCTTGCCCTCTGTTCTAAATCTCTTTCATGTAATGTTGTATGCATGGCCCCTCACTCTGGACCCTTCAATGACTGGAAACACTGCTTCTATCTACCCTGTCATCATCCTTATATATTTTTAAAATACTTGGCACTCACCAACCAGTGCTGTGGATTATATTTTAACTATTAACAGTTTAACATTTTCCAAAATGATGGTTTCTATTCAGTGACCTGGTCACAGAATGAAAGGGAAGTACTGCAGTTATCTACGAGTGACCAACACACAGCAACAGAGAGCCTGATGATCATTTACCAGCCTGTTCCTCATTACTGTTAACAGCTCCACAGTTGGCAGTCATTACAAAGCCAAGCCAGGCTTGAGCACAGACCAACTCTGGGCCAACTGGCACTGGCATCATCTGTGTTGTTATTCCCCCATTTACCATGGCTAGAACACACAATGTCCACATCTTGTACCTAACTCCAGGAGTTTAAAACAGCAGCCACCCACTATACCCAGTTGAATTTGAATTTAAGTATAATTTGAACCCAAGTGTCTCATCGCCATTGACCACAAAATTCATAGGTTGGTGGTCAGTTCTGACCTTCCTGCACTATCAGCAGCCAGCCTGATCAGCACCAAGTTCTCCTGAGGTGGTCAGCACCCAGCACATTTTGTACCCATCTGTTCAATGAAAAGCAGTGAAGCATCCCAACCTTATGAGACAATCACCTAAGCTGGCTCCGTCAGTCCAAGGTGCTCATTGACAGGGCATTTACCACCAATCTGTGAGGTGCTGTGAACTAGGAAGGTTTGAAGCCTAAAGGTTTACAGCTAGCAGTGGAGAGAGGGACAGGGTATGCTTTAGAGGCAGAGACTAGAGCTGCACCCTCTGAGAAAGTCAGCCGTCATATCGGTTCGAGCAGCCAGGAAAATATTGGTACCAAACAATATGGGGGAAAAAAAAATCGATAATGCTAACAATATACAACAAAGGGCACATTTACTGAGTGAGGAATACCTCCTCCCTCTCAGTGAGGCAAAAGGTTGGACATCCTCCAGACAGTGTGCTGCTGTGGGAAGATGCCCCACATTAGTGGGGCCTCAATCCATGCTCAACTGTTGCAGTCCAAATCCACAATCACATCAGCACACTGTGTGAATGGGTGCCTCGGGATACACTTAAGTCCTGGATTAAGTCATTGCATCCAGGGTACTCTACAGCACAGTCCTCGGAGATGGTGCAAACACAATAAAAACAGAGCAGATGGTACAGTTTAAACACACGGTCAGAGTTGAAGTTCAATGTTGATGGTATTCTTTCATCAGGAGCTTGCACGTTGAACCTTCCTGTCAATGCAACACAAATCATATTTTGACTTACTCGATACCTCTCCCCATTAGTGAGAATGTCAATCTCAGCATTGAGCCACTTCCGGCCTTGGTTTCCAGTGACAGACCACAGCTTGCGCCAGTGAGGGGAGCTCTCATATTTCAGGTATACATTTAAGGAGCCTGCAAGAAAACAGATTTGGACTCTCTGTCATCAGGTCTTCCAGGGAGCTGGTTTTTACATTAGAAATCCCTCGTGGTATCCCATTAGATTGTGTCATTTGCAGCGGGATTTGCAGTGAGAGTACAAAAAGCAAAACTCACTTTGCAATGCTGCTTTCCAGCCAGTCAGCAACAAGCCAATCTATTTGCCTCAAGAAGGAAAGTGATCTTTCCTCACGTTCAGTCCCATTCCGATTTACATTGAAGGAGCAACATTAATCGAAAACAGGAAAGCAGTACCTGTTCCCCACAAATCAACCTTCAAACACAGTACCACACTCTTCATCCTCTCCAGTGCCCCTCAAACACACACACAGACAATCTCTTCTCAAACTCCCTCCTCTGCTTATAACTGCATGTTTGTCCATCTCCAAAGTTTTTTTTAAAAAAATTCATTCATGGGATGTGGGCATCGCTGGTGAGGCCAGCATTTATTGCCCTCGAGAAGGTCCTGGTGGGCTTTCTTCTTGAACCGCTGCAGTCCGTGTGGTGAAGGTTCTCCCACAGTGCTGTCGGGTAGGGAGTTACAGGATTTTGACCCAGCGACGATGAAGGAACGGCCGATATATTTCCAAGCATAACCCCTTTGTCGCTGTTACAAATGGCAGTTTTCTTCATGTCACCTCTTTTGCAGCGAGGTGAAATCATGCACTTTCTGTGACTTATTGAATTATCAGCACAAGTAATGGTCTGAGTTGGGTCTCCAGGTCCCTCATTACTCACCCATATGTTTCCCATACATATTGTACCAGAACGACAGGCACTTCTCTCCTCTCAACAGGGAGCTGATGAGTGCAGCCTGCTCCCCACTCTGTCGAGGATACGAAGCTCCAAGGTACATATAATGCCCTGCAAAAAAAAAAGCCAATCAAAGCAACCACCTAACCACTACATCAATCGTAAAAACAGCAACTGCCCGCAACATACAGCATCTCTAAAGCAAAAATATGTTTTGGATATAGACCCTTTATCTAATTCTTCAATCTTTCCCCCTTTATGTTCTTAGTACTAATTCTAAAATTATACTCCCCTGTTATTGGTTCACTGAGCCTCTCAAGCACCTTCAGAATTTTGAACTGTTTTATTCGAGTCCCCTTAACTTCCTCTGTTCCAATGAATACATCCCACACCTCTCCCCGTAACTAAATCCTATCATTCCCGGTATCAACTAGTGAATCCACATTGCTTTTTATCCAATGGTTCCAATACACTGCTGGAAGTGGGTGCCCAAACTGCCCATCCTCACCATCAATCGAGTTCTGAAGAAGGATTCGTGCCTGAAATATTAACCTCTCTTTTCTCTTTACAGAAGTTAAATGAATTTTATTTCACATTTACATATTCAGAGTTTTTCTTTTTGTCATTTCTATCCATTGGCCCTTCCCCGAGCCATCTTGGAAAGTGAGCTCCAGACAGCCAAGTTACCAATCCGTCCCTTGCTCCAATCTCCCAAATGCCTTCGAACTGGTACAATTTCCCCTTACCTCCTCTTTCTTTGCAGTGGCCTTTTGTATGGTCCCTTTTTGGTCCCGTTTCCCTGGAGGATGTTCGGTACCGATGAAGCACCCAGTCAAAGTCATCTGTTGTGCATTGCTCCCAGTCACATAAACCATGCTCAAAGTCACAGAGCACTTCCACAGAAGGCTCATGAAACATCGCTGACTGACTGGGAGAAATCATATTCACATCATACAAGGGGTTGCTCTCTACAGGACTGCACAATTTGGTCAAAGACACTGATGAAATAATTGAAAGGGTGGCTACAACACTGGTGACCAACACTGACGGAGAAAGGGTTGGTGGGAGAATCTCTGCAGGGGGAGCGGTCACCAGCGGGGACGCCACAGGGGGAGCAGTCACCAGCGGGGATGCCGCAGTGGGAGGCATGTTTGGTGGGTGGGTCTCTGCAGGGGGACCGGTCACCAGCGGGGACGCCGCAGGGCGAGCGGTCACTCGCGGGGACTGTGCAGGGGGAGCGGTCACCAGCGGGGTCTCTTCAGGGAGTGCGGTCACCAGCGGGGTCTCTGCAGGGGGAGGCACGTTTGGTGGGTGGGTCTCTGCAGGGCGAGCGGTCACCAGCGGGGTCTCCGCAAGGGGTGCGGTCACCCGCGGGGACGCCGCAGGGGGAGCGGTCACTCGCGGGGACTCCGCAGGGGGAGCGGTCACCAGCGGGGTCTCGGCAGAGGGAGCGGTCACCAGCGGGGTCTCGGCAGGGGGTGTGGTTACCAGCGGGGTCTCGGCAGTGGGATCGGTCACCCGCGGGGACTGAGCAGGGGGAGCGGTCACCCGCGGGGACTGAGCAGGGGGAGGCATGTTTGGTGGATGGGTCTCTGCAGGGCGTGTGGTCACCCGCGGGGACTGTGCAGGGCGAGCGGTCACCCGTGGGGACGCCGCAGAGGGAGCGGTCACCAGCGGGGTCTCTGCAGGGGGAGGCATGTTTGGTGGTTGGGTTTCTGCAGGGGGAGCGGTCGCCAGCGGGGTCTCATCAGGGGGTGCGGTCACCAGCGGGGTCTCATCAGGGGGAAGCACGTTTGGTGGATGGGTCTCTGCAGGGCGAGCGGTCACCCGCGGGGACTGTGCAGGGGGAGCGGTCACCCGCGGGGACTGCGCAGGGCGAGCGGTCACCAGCAGGGACTGTGCAGGGCGAGCGGTCACCAGCGGGGTCTCCGCAGGGGTTGCGGTCACCCACGGGGTCTCCAGAGGGGGAGGCATGTTTGGTGGGTGGGTCTCTGCAGGGCGAGCGGTCGCCCGCAGGGTCTCCGCAGGGGGAGCGGTCGCCCGCGGGGACTCCGCAGGGGGAGCGGTCGCCCGCGGGGACTCTGCAGGGGGAGGCACGTTTGGTGGGTGGGTCTCTGCAGGGCGAGCGGTCGCCCGCGGGGTCTCCGCAGGGGGAGCAGTCGCCCGCGGGGTCTCATCAGGGGGAGGCATGTTTGGCGGGTGGGTCTCTGCAGGGGGAGCGGTCACCCGCGGGGACTGTGCAGGGGGAGCGGTCACCAGCGGGGACTGTGCAGGGAGAGCGGTCACCAGCGGGGTCTCCGCAGGGGTTGCGGTCACCCGCGGGGTCTCCAGAGGGGGAGGCATGTTTGGTGGGTGGGTCTCCGCAGGGGGAGCGGTCACTCGCGGGGACTGTGCAGGGCGAGCGGTCACCCACGGGGACGCCGCAGAGGGAGCGGTCGCCAGCGGGGTCTCATCAGGGGGAGGCACATTTGGTGGGTGGGTCTCCGCAGGGGGAGCGGTCGCCAGCGGGGTCTCATCAGGGGGAGCGGTCGCCCGCGGGGACTCCGAAGGGGGAGCGGTCGCCTGCGGGGTCTCCGCAGGGGGAGCGGTCACCAGCGGGGTGACCAGCGGGGTCTCCGCAGGGGGAGGCATGTTTGGTGGGTGGGACTCTGCAGGGGTTGCGGTCACCAGCGGGGTCTCTGCAGGGGGAGGCATATTTGGTGGGTGGGTCTCTGCAGGGCGAGCAGTCGCCCGCGGGGTCTCTGCAGGGGGAGGCATGTTTGGTGGGTGGGTCTCTGCAGGGCGAGCAGTCGCCCGCGGGGTCTCCGCAGGGGGAGCGGTCGCCCGCGGGGACTGTGCAGGAGGAGCGGTCGCCCGCGGGCTCTCCGCAGGGGTTGCGGTCACCAGTGGGGTGACCAACGGGGTCTCCGCAGGGGGAGGCATGTTTGGTGGGTGGGTCTCTGCAGGGCGAGCGGTCACCCGCGGGGACTGTGCAGGGGGAGCGGTCACCAGCGGGGACTGTGCAGGGGGAGCGGTCACCAGCGGGGTCTCCAGAGGGGGAGGCACGTTTGGTGGTTGGGACACCGCAGGGGGAGTGGTCGCCCGCGGGGTCTCATCAGGGGGTGCGGTCGCCCGCGGGGTCTCATCAGGGGGAGGCACGTTTGGTGGGTGGGTCTCCGCAGGGGGAGCGGTCGCCAGCGGGGTCTCATCAGGGGGAGCGGTCGCCCGCGGGGACTCCGCAGGGGGAGCGGTCGCCCGCGGGGACTCCGCAGGGGGAGCGGTCACCAGCGGGGTGACCAGCGGGGTCTCCGCAGGGGGAGGCATGTTTGGTGGGTGGGACTCTGCAGGGGTTGCGGTCACCAGCGGGGTCTCTACAGGGGGAGGCATGTTTGGTGGGTGGGTCTCTGCAGGGCGAGCAGTCGCCCGCGGGGTCTCCGCAGGGGGAGGCACGTTTGGTGGGTGGGTCTCTGCAGTGCGAGCGGTCGCCCGCGGGGTCTCCGCAGGGGGAGCGGTCGCCCGCGGGCTCTCCGCAGGGGGAGCGGTCGCCCGCGGGGACTGTGCAGGAGGAGCGGTCGCCCGCGGGGTCTCCGCAGGGGTTGCGGTCACCAGTGGGGTGACCAGCGGTGTCTCCGCAGGGGGAGGCATGTTTGGTGGGTGGGTCTCTGCAGGGCGAGCGGTCACCCGCGGGGACTGTGCAGGGGGAGCGGTCACCAGTGGGGTCTCCGCAGGGGTTGCGGTCATCCGCGGGGTCACCAGAGGGGGAGGCATGTTTGGTGGGTGGGTCTCCGCAGGGGGAGCGGTCACTCGCGGGGACTGTGCAGGGGGAGCCGTCACCCGCGGGGACGCCGCAGGGGGAGCGGTCACTCGCAAGGAATCTGCAGGGGGAGCGGTCACGAGCAGGGTGTCATGTGATTTAAATGCCTTGTTCCAACTGTCCAGGATGCAGGTTTTCAGGATTGAAGCCAGTCCTTTTGTGTGTGAGGCAACAGTTGGTGCTTTTGACTGTCCAGCTGTCCTGATCTCCACACTAGTATTTTCCTCAACCTGGTTAGAAAGAGGTACGGTTGCTATTTTGGTCCCTGTGCCTGGGATTATGGATGGTGGAGGCATAGTTAGCACTTCAGTCTGACTGGCTGGAATCACTATCTTCGGGGGTACAGTTGCCTCTCTCTGGGTGACTGAAGGAACAACTGGTAATCTTTGTTGATGGCTACATTTCGGACATTGGGGAGGTAGGGACAGTCGTTTTGAGAAGATAACATTGGCCAGAGTGGAAAGAAGCCCAATTGACGCCAATGACTGGTGGGCAACTGTGGCGGTCTGCATGTGTGTGTCTTGTAGATCAGTCCTGTTGATGAATTGAGGATCCTGCTGCCTGGTGGTCAGTGATTCAGCGAGAAACAACATTGACAGCCGAGTCTGGTTGGCAGGTTTAAGGGTGTGGGGATATGTGGGTAACAGTCCAATCTGGCCAACAGGTTTTTGGCTTTGTGGATGCAAAACTGGTCCCTCAGTAAAATGTGTGACCAATGCCTTGGGGCAAGCTGTTGGTCGACGAGTCAGCAACTGCATGGTCAGTGCAGGAGGCCTTGTGTGCAGAAGGGATCGAGGGGTCACCAGATTTGTGGTCAGACTCGGATTTGCAGCCAGTGGAGCAAACAAGGACTGAACAGAAGGCAGCTCCTTCGGAGTCAGAGACTGAATCTCAGTTAGTCGCTTATGGACCCTTGCTGCAACTGACAACTCCATCTGATTCCCAGTAGCTTCAAGTGCGGGCTCCTTGGACGAAGGTGCGATGGAGGTATTATAGATCGCAGGTACCGACTTAGTCACCCAGGAAGTAGGTGAGCAGGTGCGTACCAGAAAGCATTCACGATATCCCTGGGCAGTGGTCATTGTCTGATTTACTCTGGACGCATTCCCAATCAAAGCCGTCACCAAATCTGCTGCAGTATGAACAGCACTCACTCTCGCTGTTACAGGATGGATAGCCAAGACAGGTCTCAGTTTCTCCGCCACTTTGATTCTTCCACGCTCACGGATGGAATCATTTTCATTCAGCAATGGAAGACCTAAGATTTTTTTTTGGTGGGGGTCGGGGGGGAAGGAAATGGAACAGTTAAATCGGGATTTTCATCTTTAAAATGTCAGCTGCTCAGGTTCTAAGAAGTTCCAAGATGAAGCAGAATGCTTGGTGTGTTCTGCAATCAGCTAGACCTTTAGTTGGGGCACCAGTCGGAAAATGGAGGGAAGAGGGATTAGCTGTCCGGAACAGTGCGGTGTTCCCCCCCATCCGTGCATCGTCTGGAGTAGTGCTGTTGCTTACGAAGGAGTCAGTGGAATAGAGAACCCTTCTCCCAGGCCAACTGAACTCTGAGTTAGTGACTGAAATGAAATCCCAATTGAACCTGGAGTTAGTGAGTAAAGAGAAGTGTTTTCTGTTGATCTGCAAAAGGGAGAGAAAGAATTGTATGTCTGAGAATGACACTTGAACGGGAAATTGCGAGTCAAGGCTGTTGTGTGAAGGGCATGCGGTGTAACAGAAGGGGATGTGCTTAACCTAGAGCTCCCTGTATGCCACTGATATTACATAATAAAAACCAAATCAGGAGAGTTCCTCTTCAAAGGCATTTAATCACAAGAAGGATACAATTTTTTTTCCACAGACTGTGCTCGAGTATCCATACTTGTTATGGGATCACGACCTTCCTTTTGCAGAAAGATTTCTGTATCTGCAATCCAGAAATGTATACAAGCAACACTCTGTACCAATACTTAGATAGGAAGAACCCATCCTATCTACATACCATTCTCCTTTTACAATGTCATTCTTTATCATACAGATAAAGGGTTCATTGTTTACTCTGACATGGACACTTGACTCTCCAGCTACGTGAAAGCACATCTCCAAACCTCACTGCCTGGAATCACAGTGCGTCTCAGGTCCCTGATTGTGTGAGGGGCAGCTCTCGTGAACTAGTTTCAGAGGTTCTGGAGATAGTTCTTGATGATTAAAAGCTTCTCCTGGGCGGGACGTTGTAATACAATCGTTACCCGGGAGTCAAAGACACAGAACACCACCGCCACTTGTAGAGCACGGGTTTCTCTGTGTTTTCACAGTAATTCTTCGATAGAAGGCATTGCAGGTTAAAAAAAAAGAAAAAGGTTTCTTGTGGAACTCTCCTGATGATTCAGTGAGTTAATGTACCATCCATACATTCCACAAATAACCTTTCACCAGCGTTTAATACGCAACGTCTTTGATAAACAAAATAAGAA
Organism: Heptranchias perlo; assembly: GCF_035084215.1. Taxonomy (NCBI): domain Eukaryota; kingdom Metazoa; phylum Chordata; class Chondrichthyes; order Hexanchiformes; family Hexanchidae; genus Heptranchias; species Heptranchias perlo. The sequence continues at coordinate 43,080,679 of NC_090344.1, forward strand.
ATCTTATGGAAACAGAGCGAAGCTCATGCAGTACAAGTTGGATTGTGTTCTGTAACTTTGAATCCCAGATAAAGATTGTATTACAGCTGCCCATAAAAAGTTTTGAATCATTAAGAACCATGCTAGTGATCCATGGAGAATAGAAAGCTTCCAGATCTGATTCAGAAACTCTCAAAAGCAATTTATGGTTCTACTGTATGAAAGTAAATAATTACCAGCAATTAATTTTTTTTTTTGGAACTTGATTTTCTTTCCCTATCCCCCGAAGGAAGGAGAAAGGGGGCAAGCAGGCAACCTGTGTCAGGTACCTGCCCATGAAACAAACGTTGGACACAAGGAGGTTCACGTAAATAAGCAGGAGCAGCACGGAGGGAATAAAAGGAGGTGAACCAAAGCTCAATTCTGCTACCCACATGGACACAGAACGGCATCAATGTGAAGGATTTTTGTTGTGCTTTTCACACAATAGGAATGAGACACACTTGCGCCAGCTGTTGGAGGAGTCAAGTGTTCTCTTAAACAAATTGGTTCGTCAGGCCCTTACGTTTCACCACATTCGCCTTGTCTTTGAGATGTGCTGTGCAGTTGTACAGCCTGTTAACCTTCAGCAAGTCCAGCTCACTCAGGCGGATTCGCTGGCCAATCACAGCATTCGTATCCATCAGTGGTCTCAGGGTTGGCTGTCCGTTCTTGGAAAATGCAGACCTACAAGGGCAACATTAAGGCAGGTTTCATGACCCTGAATAACTCAACAGCAACAACTTGCATTTATATAGCGCCTTTAACATAGTAAAACATCCCAGGGCGCGTCACAGGATTGTTATCAAACAAAATTTGGCACCAAGCCACATAAGGAGATATTAGGACAGGTCGAAGAGGTAGATTTCAAGGAGCGTCTTAAAAGGAGGAGAGGTAGAGAGGCAGAAGGGCTTAGGGAGAAAATTCCAAAGCTTAGGGCATAGGAATCTGAAGGCACGGCTGCCAACGGTGGAGCAATGAAAATCGGGGATGCACAGGAGGCCAGAATTGGAGGAGCGCAGAGATCTCAGAGGGTTGTAGGGCTGGAGGGGTTAGAGAGTTAGGGAGGGGTGAGGCTATGGAGGGATTTGAAAACACGGACGAGGCGTTGCCGGACCGGGAGCCAATGTAGGTCAGCGAGCACTGGGGTGATGGGTGGACGGGACTTGGTGCGAGTTTTGGATGAACTCAAGTTTACGGTGAGTGGAAGGTTCCAAATGATGTGCAGAATAAGAGTTGTTGGGCTGCAATTCGAGTCAGGGCAGTTTGTGAATGTGTTGTGAGCCCCAGAAACGTTCCACAGCCTTCAGTTACTCACAGCTAAGGCCATAAAGAGAGAGAGGAGAGGCTGAAATACCAACTCCACACCCGACTCACCTGCTGTAGTGCAAGATGGAGCCATAATCGTATTTCGACTTCAGATTGTTGGTGTTTTGCTTCAAGAAATTATGTTCATAACCTGAAACAGAAGTCGGGTGGCCATTGGCACTGGTTCGAGCTGAACAGAACTGCACTTCTTAAAAAAAATATATATTTTTGGACATCAGCATGTCTTGCATTAACCGATATAATTACTCCATTACAAGCCATGAGGCGCCTTCATCATTCATCACCAAATTTGGTGAACTCTGTTAGTTTTAAGAAACTTTAATCACTCTTCCTTTGTAGCAGGATCTACTGATGTTGAGTGAGCAATTTCACAGCAGCTTGGTTCGATGTTTTGAAACCGATCTCAGTTTCACATATCGAATGCATCGCCCAATGTCGAACATTCAAAACACGGATCTACATTTTAACTTTTGGATGCAAGAGACAGAAGGAAGGCTCGACAGAGCTAACCAATAACCAAAATGGAGGAAGGAAATAAATTTCACCCCACGTTAAGCTGAAAAAACAAGCGAGCGGCCAGACGAGGGGCACGGCAAGTTTACAGGAGAAAACGCACTTAAAATTGAAAATCACTTCAGTGCCTCAAATCCTGGAGCCCCAACACTCCAATGGGAGATTCACACTTTTATTTGTCAGTTTTATTTTCAAAGTTATTCCCGTTCTTCAGTCAACGTAAGCTCACACCTCCATTGCAGGCTGAGGGGAATCAAAGCTGCATGCTGTTGTGCATTGGTTTAATGTTAGAAGAATGCAGCTGATGTCTGTTACTCCCTCCTTCAGCTGCATTTCGAAACAGAGATTTGTAAACAAACGGAGCAGATCTTACACGCTTCAAGTCTGCACCTAGACACAGAGCCCAAAGGCATCCTGGAGACTCCCTCAGCTTGGCTCAGGGTTCAGTCTGCCGGCAGGGGGATTATCTGGACTTGTACTTGGGGGGCAAGAAATGAAAAGGAAGGAAATACGTTACCAGGCCACACGTTCTTCCACTCAATCTTGATATATTTGTCTCGGTCACTCCTCACATGCTCATGCCAGAAGCCAAGTGAGTGCATGATCTCATGTTCAACCACTCCTTTCCCCTTCTTCAGGCACGGCTGATTCAGTGAGATGAGCTGCATCCCACCAACACGTCCCACAGATGAATAACACCTGAGAGAGACAAAGGTACAGATGAACTGGTCTTGCGAGGAAGGACCATTAAATTCATACACAAGATTGAAACATGACAATATCCAGGGAGAAACTGAAAGACAGTGGCAATGCAGCATAAGTAAATGAGAGAGAACGAGAAACCAAACGGAGCAGATACTCGGACATCCTCACAGAATGTAAACATCACACAGAACAGGGGTCAGTCGTGGCTCAAGGTTGTGGGTTCAAGACTCACTCCAGCGACTTGAGCACATAATCTAGGCCAACACTCGCGATGCAGAACTGATGAGAAGTTAAACAGAGGCCCCATCTGCCCTCTCAGGAGGACGTAAAAGATCCCATGGCACTTTCCAAAGAAGAGCTGGGGAGGTCTCCCTGGTGTCCTGGGCCAATATTTATCCCTCAACCAACATCATTAAAAGAGATTATCTGGTCATTATCACATTGCTGCTTGTGGGACCTTGCTGTGTGCAAATTGGCTGCCGCGTTTCCTACATTATAACACTTAAAAAGTTCTTCATTGGCTGTAAAGTGCTTTGGGAAGTTCGGAGGCCGTGAAAGGCACGATGTAGATGCAAGTTCTTTCTTTTAGAACATTGTTACTACAGAGCGTGCTCACATTTACCCACTCAGCTACGTTTGTCACAGCTGCGATGCATTTGTTCGGAGGCACTGAGTTACACCTCGCCGCCCCTGACCACTCACTCGCACTCCCCAGGAATATTGGCAGTGGACTGGAAACATCACCGGGCTCAGCTGCAATCAGCCTTTAACTGAGAACACGGACCGGAACCGCCGCATCATGACTCCCATTGTGTGTTGTACATACCCGTGGATCGGCTGAATGGAAATGAAGTCCTCCTCGTCACCGTGAGGCACAAACCGTACGCACGTGAACTTCTCAAAGTCCTTGAAGCCTCGACTGATGGAACTCCAAGTCTCCTCGTCTAGAGGAAGAGGAGTATATAGTTTTTTAAAAAGACTACAAATGCTGCAAATTTGAACTCAAAACAGAAAATGGAAATACACAGCACATCAGTCAGCATCTGGAAAGCCATGAAAGAGAAAAGACAAGTTTACATTTTGGGTAGATTTCCTACATCAGAACTGATTAATGATATGCACCTTTCTCTGACAGATGCTGACTGACCGACTCTGTATTTCCAGTCTTGTGCTTTTAATACATTGTCACAATTGGATTTGCAAGACATTATATTAATCTGGCTGTTACTGGATAAACCAAAAGGCCCAGTCTACAGAACATTTCCACACCTGCAAAATTTGCTGAACGGAAACAGAAACTCATCATTGGGTTGGGCTTGTATGTATTGTGATGCACAAGGCATCACTTTTGTGGGGGACAGGCTGGAGGGACTAGTTGGTCTTTTGCTGTCCATCATTTTTCATACCTTTCATGAACAAATCAGAAGGTTCCTCACAGGCCTGTGCTCAGTCAACTGATCTCAGCCAGGGTTCCCACTGCAAACCATCCTCCAGTGAGCCACACTGGTAAGTGCAAGCATGTGGAGCCAGGAGTGGGTTAAACTGAACCAGCCCCTGTAGTTGAATCGCCCGCCAAAATTCATTGTTGAGGCTCCCCCGAAAAAGCCCAAGTTTATCCCGTTGAGCCATACAGATCAGGACGATCTCGGGTACCAAGTCTGGTCTGCGTTTAGTAAGCCATTCTCAATCAGGGCAGTAGTAGGGGTACTACAATGGGTCTCTGTGTCCCTGCATTAGGAGGTGGGGGGGGGGGGGGGGGGTAGGAAATCAGGCAAAATTTCCACTTCCGATTACTGGTGACCCTTGCTGGAAAGTGTGGATATTGCAAGAGAACAGTATTGCACTCAGCTGGGACACCTCCAACAGATGAATACTCTGACAGCAACTCTCCAGGCTCAGAAAAGGAAGTGAAATGTTCTTCTCCATCCTGCAAATACTACGATTCTATAGAATGGGATCAGAGCAAACGGCTCCAGTTGGAGAGCTGGCACCAGCACAGGCTGAAAGGCCTCCCTTGTGCTGTAATGTCTACGATCCTATGAATGGCCACTTGTTCAAGGCACTGGAGGGGAACCAGCATCTGTGGAACTAGACAGGTGAGCACCTTCCAAAGGGAGGGAGAAAATGGGGGAGAAGAGTTATTTACTATGCAATGCCATAACTCAATAAGGCAACAGTCACTGGTACGCACACACGATGCGTCGTCATCATCGCGGGGGGGGGGTGGGGGGGGGGGGGGGGAGTGGTTGGGAAGAGCCCTGGGGTTGGTTACTGATGAACCCAGAAAGGGGATTATTTTCTCCTCTACTTGTCCATCTCTGTGGCTCCATCAAGGCTGGGTGAGGGGACCTGGATTACCAGCTGGTCGATGGAGGATCAGCGTTAAGAGAGCTCGGACTGCCAACCCTCCAGACACAACCCCACGCTCTGCTGTTCCGTGTCCACGTCCCCACCACAGCTTTTCAAGATGCGTTCACTGTTTCCAACCCCAAGGTCTCACTCAGCAGCTTTCCCCATCACTTACCGTACTGCTGCGATATTTCATATGGAATTCTCACCATTCCGTCTGACGACTTCTGCCATGTTTTGGTTTCAGACACGACAGCATTCCTCCACAGCTGGGCGGGGCGGGGGGGGGTGCAGCAAAAGAGAGGCCAAGTTAGAGTCTCACACAACACCCCATTATTGGAGCACCCAATACACAGTACACGTTCACAATAGCTTCACAGTAGGAAACATAAGAGATTCCAGGTTTTAGAACAATTTATCCAACAGCTAGCGAAGTACAGCAGTGTGCACATTCCCACTTTCCTGTTCAGATATATGCTGCCAGTTGATCAATTCCATAAGTTGGGAGAGCACAGATACAAAGATAGATAAGGAAAGGAAAAAAAGAGAGAGAGAGAGAGAAAGAAGCACACCATATTTATGCTGCACGCAATGATCCAGTACTGGTCCAACTTTAAAGGGACACCTGCTGATAAACACTCTGTATTTGGGGATCCTTCGCAGCACCCCTGGGTACCTGGAATAGAGAGTACGGCATGTCGCAGTGCCGTCAAATCAGCATCCGCTTCAGGGGCCTCCTGGCCTCACGTCCGTTGTGCAGCCAGGAGAAAACATTTTCCCATGTTTACCCTCTAAAGGGGCCACTGTTCAACTCTTGATTACATTTTCCCCTTCCCCCAACATCGGTCACCCAGTGCAAGGTTTGACCAGGTTGGACGGCCTACTTTTGGCGAGACTGCTTTTGGGCCGGTGAAATCTGCTGTGCACAAGACCAGGATGTGCACAGGCATCAGGAAGGGACTCTCCAACAGCTTACCCACGTTTTATTACTCACTGGGTAGTCACGGAGTACAACCGTGCTGTGTTCGAAGATTAACCTGAAGTCTTCCTTGACCAGTGGGCACTGCTTCATTGACTCAAATTGTCATTTAAACAGACCGACACCCATTTTTAGTCTGGGCAGACCATCCGGCTTTTGTTAGTGGTGCCCTCCTCCTGGGAGAGCACTTGTAATAGTTCAGAGCGACCGGGCGGTGAAGCCCAATGCCATCCAAATCTTTTTTTTTTCTGACACTCTGGGGTGCCTTATTGCCTTACAGATTCATTCCAGATTCCTTGCAGTGACATTACATCAAGCCAAAGCTCTACACTCTGCCCGAGGGGATTTCTCCCTGACTGCATCCCCCCGGCATACAATGGCAGGAAGGCTCCAAATGGTTGCCTTCCCCCACTTGACCACTTGATCTTAGCCAAAAGGCCGATCCAAATCACCCTGAACGTAATAGGACAACTGCTCACATCCTTGTGAAACTCGACAGAACTTCATGCACAAAGCACGGCTCACTGGCATTTCACCTCCAGTGTCATTTTTAGGAACCAAAAAGAGAACCTTGTTTTTAATTTGGCATTTTTGGTAGAGCTTCATTGCAACAGCATTTGTACAACAGCCAGTGCCCATCCTTACTAGACCATCTCACTAACCAGGGACCTGACATATGTTTGTTTATTTTACAACTCCATTTACTCTGTTGAGTCTGCACTCAAAAATAAATGACCGTGCTACCACCAAAACTGCAGCATAAAAATAACGTAACTGATGCAGTGCCAGATTCAGAGCTAGAGATAGCAAGTTAGGCGGGTTACACCACACAGAGATGTGCAAGTTGGGCAATGACAGACCTCTTTTGAGAGGATATGCAAGGTCTAAAGTGATCATGCCTAATTTTTGTGGTCACATCCCCATCTGGCTAGTTCAGAGACTGAGAGTTGCAACTGCTTGCCTTAAATCCCATTAGCTTTGAATAATAATTTTTGGTGATTAGCACTTGGCTTCCTCTCGCACTTCATTCACCTCAACCTGGGGCATTTACCCAAAGGGAGAAGAATAAAGATCTCCATCAGCTCCAACAGGGGACACCATCCCCTCCCCATGCCAAGAGAGCAGAAGGGGAAATGGAGCATCATACAGACAACTGGAAAAAGACAACAGACATGAGTAAGGTAAAACTGGAAAGGAACTTACAGGTTTGATGATATCCCCTTCAATTAGGAAGCTCCTCCAGGGCTTTTCATATTGAAAGATACCTATAATCAGAAGAATAATCAGACAGTAGCAGTTTGATCTGACAGTCCAGTCAGGGTGATAAGTGGAGCAGCCAGAATTCAGAGAGCAAATAACCAGCTCATCGCAATTTACAACACAATTAAACATTTGCAACAAGGAGTTGATTTTAAATTGCGGCAGCAGCTATAATAGGGCCATGGGTAACTTTCTGAAGAGCAGTTCCATTGCTAGGGTTCCTGGATTTCATCCAAGAAAGTCAATTTCCAGTCATAGTAAAGGCTTCACACAAACTCCTATAGCAGCTGCAGGTGGTTTCAATTGGTCATGAAAGATTAGCTTATCCCCATTTATAGTGAAATAAACTGAAATATAAAGTCAAGAACATACGCTGATTAATCCTGACAATTGCATCCTCTGCTGTGAGGGTCTTCTGGGCTTGAACTGTGTCCAGACGAGATCTGCTGGCTTGCATCTTAACCTCGCTCTGTCCTACTGCTGCAATATTAATAGAAACAGTCGTTAAACAGAGAGAAGATTGTATATCTTGTTAACAAGAACATAACTCCACAGAGTGAAAAACAGCCACTACCTCTCTGTACAAGAGCCAAGGTGAGAAACAGGACTCTCCACACTCCGTTACTTGAACCCATGGCTGGAGGAGAAATTTCAAAAATTGTTACTCAGCATCAATGGCTCCAGAAAAGTTGAAGAGGAAAAAAGACCAACAAGGAATATAATCAAAGCAATGTTGGTGCTCTGCAGCAGGTCAGAGATTGGTTCATTCTGACAAATGTGATAGGTAATTTGATCAAAGCCATTCCCCACCTGTTCACCATGGACTGAAGCAGGGTCCAAGTTTTAACCCTTTCAGGATTCTATCTGTTCCGGACAGCTGGTAACTCCAGTGTCATACTGCGTTGTACGCACAAATGCCTGTTTGAAGAACAGGTATTTTTTTCTATATGGATTTGTGGATAGCCAAATTACACACAACCATTTTTGCTCCTTATGGGCTTAACGACCTGCATGTCCACTCTGTGCAATTTTACCCTCCCAGTTCATGGGATAATAAAACCCTGTGGAGTCAGAGTCGAAGTGTGTGCAGAGTGCACACAGCTGGGCTACAGCGCTGAGTTGCAAAGAGTAAGGAGGAAATCTATATTTGAGGAGAGGGCGAGGCATTGAAAGACGGAAGAGCAAGAATCGTAATCTAAAATATGTGCTGAATGCGCTTTGTTTTGTTAAGTGATTGAGTTTTATCTCTGTGTTGACCCGACTTATTGAAAGCATTTCAAAAATGAAAATGTATTTTATTTTGCCATTCAAAAAGACAAACAACACCAGAGTTGCCTGTCAGCAGCAGACACCGGCTGCCAACACCTTTCAGAGCAGTACAGGTATCAGCTTTTAAATTCTGAAAAGTAAAACAATGATACTCCTCAACCCAAGTAAAACATCACCCAACTTTTACCTCAGGGCCTGCAAGTTTAAATCCAGCCCAGATCAGTGGGATGAAAGTCTCTCTGCTGACTTTAAGGATCTGAAATGAAATGAGCCACAGAACCCAGTGAGAATGAGTCTTTATTTGACACCAAATCACCTCACCCGGACAGGACATTCATGTGGCTGGTCTGGGCAAATGGAAGCACTGCTGCAGTGATTCCAGTCTTTCCTCGTTGCTCCGGATCAGTCTTGCTGACTCTTCTCTGCAACTCCTGCAGGTCTTGAATGTCAAAACTGGACGCAGTATCATGGTGTGATCTGATCCGAGCACTCTCCAGTTTAAACACAATTTCCTCCAACTTGTACTCTGGTGTAGAAACATACATAGAAAATAGGAGCAAGAGTAGGCCATTTGGCCCTTCGGGCCTGCTCCGCCATTCAAAACGACCATGGCTGATCATCTAACTCAGTACCCTGTTACATAGGAACAGGAGTAGGCCATTCAGCCCCTCGTGCCTGCTCTGCCATTTGAAAAGATCATGGCTGATCTGTGATCTAACTCCATATACCTGCCTTTGGCCCATATCTCTTAATACCTTTGGTTGCCATAAAGCTATCTATCTCAGATTTAAATTTAGCAATTGAGCTAGTAGAGTTCCAAACTTCTACCACCCTTTGTGCGTAGAAATGTTTTCTAATCTCACTCCTGAAAGGTCTGGCTCTAATTTTTAGACTGTGCCCCCTACTCCTAAAATCCCCAACCAGCGGAAATAGTTTCTCTCTATCCACCCTATCCGTTCCCCTTAATATCTTATAAACTTCGATCAGATCACTCCTTAACCTTCAAAACTCTAGAGAATACAACCCCAATTTGTGTAATCTCTCCTCGTAACTTAACCCTTGAAGTCCGGGTATCATTCTAGTAAACCGACACTGCACTCCCTCCAAGGCCAATATGTCCTTCCGAAGGTGCGGTGCCCAGAACTGTTCACAGTGCTCCAGGTGCGGTCTAACCAGGGTTTTGTATAGCTACATAGCTGTTCTCGCTTTTTCCCCATATCCCTTGATCCCTTTAGCATTAAGAAATATATCTATCTCCTTCTTGAATACATCTAATGACTTGGCCTCCACTGCCTTCTGTGGTAGAGAATTCCACAGGTTCACCACCCTCTGAGTGAAGAAATTTCTCCTCATCTCTGTTCTAAATGGCATACCCCGTATCCTGAGACTGTGACCCCTGGTGTCTTGGCATTCTACTTGCTGTGCTGATTGCTGATCTGCAGTGGTTGGACATGTTAAATGCTGAGTTTACTGAGAACTCTGGGGGGCCGATTTTTAGATGGCCGAGCGGGTTACGTTGGGGGCAGGGGGGCTCCTAAAATGACGGAATCCCGGAGCGGGTTTGGAGCCTGGCTCCAACCCGCTCACTTCCGGGTTCCCCAATGACTCGTTCGGGTGCACGCGCAGCACCCGCATGCGGGACACCCACTGGTAATTAAAGCCGGCGGGATGATAATTTAGATACTTATATCGCTATTTGAGGCACTTGACAGACCTCATTGACAGGAGGTTTTGGCAGGGGTGCAATTTTGAAGGATCCTCAGTGTGTTTCCCGTGCTGTGGGAAACACTCCCTGTTGGAGCAGATGTGTTTTAGCCAGCAGCCAGTGGGAGATGCAAAGGATTATTTGACAGTTGGGGGGAATACCTCATTTATTGCAGCAGGGCACTCTGTCACTTCAGACAAAGTTTTGGCTGCAACACCTTTGTCTTTCCACTCAAAATTATTAATTTATACCCTAAACTCTGCTGTGCAAACACATTTACCTACTTTGCAGACCCCCTCAAACTCACACCATCAGGATGGGGGGCACCATGGCTGCATTCATCACTTCATCCGAGGACGAGCAACATCACCAGCCTCGCCAGACACACCATCCACCTCCGCCACGTGGAGCTCCACAACACAGTGCTGCGCCACAGGCACCTGCACAAAATCGTCGTGCAACTACACATACGCCCACTGTAGGGTGACCCAATGGGTGGCATCAAGTGTGGGTGTTCATGGTGAACCTCATGAAAGGGACTTAGTACACAAGCCAGTCAAGAATGGCCAAGACGTGGCAGTAGTGGTGACAATATAATATTTAATGTGAGTTGAACAAAAATGAAATATAAATGAAAAACACGACAAAGCATCAAACACCCTCATGCAACCCCTTTGTGCTCACAAAACCTTTGCCTTACACTTCCTACTACTCCTACGTAGTGCTTCCCCTGTGGCTGCAGCAGAGGTAGTGGCAGGTTGCTCTTGTTCATGCCCTGACTGATTAGATGCCTTGGGCCGATGCCCTCTGGGTTTCGGTGCCCGTGAGGGCCCCTCCAAAGACTGCTCCACCTGCACCTGTGCAGGGCCAGACTTGACCACCTGGGGAGGAGGCAGCATTGCGGGTACTGGTTGAGAGGGGGGCAACGGGTGAGACATGGGAGCGCTTTGATTGGCATCCCCACTTCCATGTCCCCTTTCGCCATCATCGCTCTCCTGGGCCAGGCCCACATCACTCCTACCACCCTGCTGGACGACAGTTTGGAGGACATGTGTGAAGCCTTGTACGGCCAGTGCTAGCGTATCTGCCTGCCTGTTTAAGGCAGCAGAAAGCTGCTCACCCTGAGTCCGAACGGCCGTTGTCAGGGTCTCAATGGACTCATTGTTGAGCTGTGCTTGAAGCTCGATGGAGGCTTGTCTTCCCTCCATCGCAGACATTCCCGCACCTACCTCAGAGATGCCCTCAGGTTCCTCTGACAGTATCTCAGACATCCCCTCCTGTACCTGTGCCACCATTCCACTCATGCAGGAGTTGGACTCCTCCATCCTCTGCGCGATTGTGGAGAGTGCACGTAGCACCTGTTCCAGCACCTCGCAAATGCGCTGCTGCCCCTTGATCATTCTCCTTTTAAAGGATGGCGCCCAGGGTTCAGCATCTGTGTCCAGCTGAGCAGAGCCTGGAGAAGAATGCTCCCATCGAAGCGGACTCTCCACAGCTTCCCCTACCACCAGTGTCTGCTCGTGCTCATGTGTGTGGTGACTCACCATGTACAACCCTAGTTAACTGAGGACGGGACCCACGAGGTGTGTGTATCTGCGCTGGTGGATGGCTCGCTCAGATTTGACGGTGCCCCCTCAGAGGCCGGCAGGTCCTCTGAGGAATCGCCCTCCGCCGTCACAGCGGTCACTGAAGGCCCTATAAGAGAACAGAAGGCAATATTAAGCATGATGACAGATGTTGAGGTGCTGAAGATGGCAAGGCATGTTAACATCATTTGCTATTGTGAGTGCTGAATGTTAAAGTTCTGTCACCAGCCGTTTGTCAGGTGGCAGTCTCGGCGTCCCCAACGGATGCGGCTCAATTCAAGAGCCTCCTGCTCCGCGTCCGTGAGGACAATCTGATGTTGTGGCCCCCCTCCGGTCTTCGCCCTCTCCCGTGCATTCTGGGCTCTCTTCTCCGATAAGGGGAGAAAGTAGAGAGGCGTGAGTGAGGGATGGTGACATGGCCAACCGCTGAATGCATTGGTTTGGGTGAGGCTGACTGTGAAAGAGATGCATCAGATGGTGAGTATGAGACAGAGCCATGAGATTGTATGAGGATTGGGTTGAGTGGTAGTGGTGGGATGAGTACTGGGGAGGTGAGTAAGTGCAGGTAAGTTGAGGATGAGGTTTGAGTGGGTGTGAGGAGTGATGTGATCGAGTAGTGTTGGCAGTGCAGACAGCCTGTGAAGCGGATGCACAGTCCGTCCGCTGCGCAGGTTTCCGGAAACCCGGAAGCCACGGTTAAGTGGCTTCAATTTACCTGCGATTGCGTTGGGAACGGACGGATTTCACTGGGTGGGTTACCCACGCGTCCAGTCGCCCCCCACCGCTGCCAACCCGCCTCCCTGGTAATATCGGGGCCTAGATCTCTTAACTTTCACACTTGGCTATTTTGATACCTTCCGAGGAGTATGTATATTTTTTCTTTCAATGTGCAGTACTCTGTACTTCGTCTGCTGGTGTTCCACCCATTTGCAACCCTGCCCTTTAAAATGAATGGTTCCTCCAGTTTTTGTCTCTAACCCACAGTGATGTGAAACCTTTCTCAAAATCACACATCCTGTGTCCTTCAGATCAGACGTTTAAAAAAAATTCTGAAACAATTTCAGTGATAAAAGAATGACTTGTATTTGTATAGCACCTGTCAGAAACATCCCAAAATGCTTCATGTACAATGAGCGACTTTGAATTGCAGTGAATGTTGTTATGCAGGCAGTCATTTTACACACCGCAAGATCCCAGAAGTGAAATGAATGAGTGGTGTTCTTATGTTTTTGGTGGTGTTGATTGAGGGAGGAATGTTGGCCAGGACACCAGAACTGCCTCCTTTCCTTTGAATGGTGGCATCCTTTACATCCAGCTGAACAGGCAGACAGGGCCTCAGTTTCATGTCTTATCTGAAAGATAGCATCCTCAACACTGTAGCTTTCCCTCATTACATTACTGAAGCATCAGGCTGTATTACACGCTCAAATTCTGGTATGGGGCTCAAACCCATAATTTTCTGGTTAAATGGGCTTGTGAATAACCCTCATGATATTACTGGGTTGCCTAAGCACTCAGTTGGGAGAACTAAAATAGCCCCCCCACCCCCGCTGTAAAACACAAAGACCTTTTCCTCAGTTGGGAATCTCTCATGGGCTGTTATTTCGCCAGATCATTCATTCACTATTTATCTGATACATTTGTTGTGTCTGCACTTTACAGAATCTGGCACCAAGAGGCAAAAAGTCACGACAGACAGCCCTGGACAGAATCAGGACTTCCCCTGCCTTGTCCCCTCCGAGGTCATGGGCCACGTTTGAGGCGGATAGAGATTCTGCCCCAAGCAGGCCCTTACAGAAACTTGCAACTTAGACTGGGCGTAGCCCACGGCCCCCGCGCTTCACTCAGAAGACTTACGATGGGCCTGTGTCGCTGGGCCCCATGGAAAATAGGAGCCCTGCTCTCTATCTCATTGCACCATCCAGTTGCCCCCGAGAGAGGAGACCTTCACCTTCTGTCTGAGTGGATATGAACCTAGATCCCAAAGGTGAAAGGACAATAACTAATCAGCGGTCTTTCCACCTCAGACTAAAAACAAAAACACTGAACTGTTTGGATGGTCTGTCATGTGCAAAATTTACTGCAGTTGGAGAAATATATAGGTTTTGATTTTTAGAAGATGGACAGGACGTGGTTTAGTGGAACAGCTCTGCTCTCTCTCTTTGAGCGTCTTCCCAATCAAACCATAATGTTAATATATTTTCTCAATCTTTCTTGCAAAAAAAATCAAATGGCTCTTTCTCATCCTTGACTTTTCTTTTGAAACTAGAAACTGTTGTTGGTATTATTTACACTTAGTGGGCTAGATTTTGGCATCCGCGATCGGGTGCGTTCCTGGCAGGGGGGCTACGAAAATCGGGGATTCCCGGGGTGGGCCGGGAGCCCGGCTCCAACCCGCCCCATTTCCAGGTTCCCCACTGACGCGCTGACATGCGCGCGCAGCCCCCGCGTGTGAGACTCTCGCCGGCAATTAAAGCCGGCGGGGTGCCATTTAAGGTATTTATTTAGTTATTTCAGGTCGTTTAGAGACCTGTTTAACATGATATTTTAGGAGGGGTGGGATTTTGCAAACTGGGACTGTTTCCCATACTGGGGGAAACACTCCCAGTTCAAATGGACGTGTTGTAGCCATCAGCTTGTGGCAGCTGCAAAGGTCCATTTGACAGGTAGCGGGGGGAGACCCTCACTCATTGCAGGAGGCCACTCTGTCACCTTGGACAAAGTTTGGCCTCCACCACCCTCCTCCTAACAATAAAATTCACCAACTTGCACACTTATCCCGGTGTCCAGACACATGTACCTACCTTGCGGACCCCCTCAGATGTACATCTTCCGGATGGGGGCCGCCGTAGCTGCAGTCATGACCTCCTCGGAGGGCGATCAGCATCACCAGCCTCACCAGCCTCGCCAGCCACCTCGACACGTGGAGCTCCACAACACAGTGCTGTGACACATCCACCTGCACAGCAGGAGGGAGGGCAACCGCAGAGAGAGATGCGTCGCAGAGGGCACGACCCTCGCCACAGGGTCCACAGACCGAGGCTCAGCTTCCTGGACCTCTCTGAGCAGCAGTGCACACGGAGGCTCAGAGTCACTCGACATGTAGTCGTGGACATCTGCAGCCTCCTTCATGCCGAGCTGCTCCCGGCTGGCCCGAGCACCATCTTCTTACCTGTCGCTGTCAAAGTCACCACTGCCCTCAACAACTTCTCCTCCGCATCCTTCCAGGGTGCCACCGGGGACATCGCTGACGTCTCTCAGTCGTCTGCACAAAAGAGCCCTGCAAATACACCTACACCCACTCTGCAGTGACACAATGGGTGGCATCAGTTGTGGGTCTTCATGGTGATCCTCAGGAAAGGGCATTATTGCACAAACCAGACAAGATTCGCAAAGACGTGGAGATGAAGTCCCGTCTTCGCACTGAGGACACCATCCAACGTGTTGTGTGGCACTGCCACCGTGCTAAATGGGATAGATTCAGAACGGATCTAGCAGCTCAAAATTGGGCATCCATGAGGCACTGTGGGCCATCAGCAGCAGCAAAATTGTATTCCAGCACAATCTGTAACCTCATGGCCCGGCATATTCCTCACTCTACCATTACCAACAAGCCAGGGGATCAACCCTGGTTCAATGAGGAGTGTAGAAGAGCATGCCAGGAGCAGCACCAGGCGTACCTAAAAATGAGGTACCAACCTGGTGAAGCTACAACTCAGGACTACATGCATGCTAAATAGCGGAAGCAACATGCTATAGACAGAGCTAAGCGATTCCACAACCAACGGATCAGATCAAAGCTCTGCAGTCCTGCCACATCCAGTCGTGAATGGTGGTGGACAATTAAACAACTAACGGGAGGAGGAGGCTCTGCAAACATCCCCATTCTCAATGATGGCGGAGTCCAGCACGTGAGTGCAAAAGACAAGGCTGAAGCGTTTGCAACCATCTTCAGCCAGAAGTGCCGAGTGGATGATCCATCTCAGCCTCCTCCCGATATCCCCACCATCACGGAAGCCAGTCTTCGGCCAATTCGATTCACTCCACGTGATATCAAGAAACGGCTGAGTGCACTGGATACAGCAAAGGCTATGGGCCCCGACAACATCCCAGCTGTAGTGCTGAAGACTTGTGCTCCAGAACTAGCTGCGCCTCTAGCCAAGCTGTTTCAGTACAGCTACAACACTGGCATCTACCCGACAATGTGGAAAATTGCCCAGGTATGTCCTGTCCACAAAAAGCAGGACAAATCCAATCCGGCCAATTACCGCCCCATCAGTCTACTCTCAATCATCAGCAAAGTGATGGAAGGTGTCGTCGACAGTGCTATCAAGCGGCACTTACTCACCAATAACCTGCTCACCGATGCTCAGTTTGGGTTCCGCCAGGACCACTCGGCTCCAGACCTCATTACAGCCTTGGTCCAAACATGGACAAAAGAGCTGAATTCCAGAGGTGAGGTGAGAGTGACTGCCCTTGACATCAAGGCAGCATTTGACCGAATGTGGCACCAAGGAGCCCGAGTAAAATTGAAGTTCATAGGAATCAGGGGGAAAACTCTCCAGTGGCTGGAGTCATACCTAGCACAAAGGAAGATGGTAGTGGTTGTTGGAGGCCAATCATCTCAGCCCCAGGGCATTGCTGCAGGAGTTCCTCAGGGCAGTGTCCTCGGCCCAACCATCTTCAGCTGCTTCATCAATGACCTTCCCTCCATCATAAGGTCAGAAATGGGGATGTTCGCTGATGACTGCACAGTGTTCAGTTCCATTCGCAACCCCTCAGATAATGAAGCAGTCCGAGCCCGCATGCAGCAAGACCTGGACAACATCCAGGCTTGGGCTCATAAGTGGCAAGTAACATTCGCGCCAGATAAGTGCCAGGCAATGACCATCTCCAACAAGAGAGAGTCTAACCACCTCCCCTTGACATTCAACGGCATTACCATCGCCGAATCCCCCACCATCAACATCCTGGGGGTCACCATTGACCAGAAACTGAACTGGACCAGCCATATAAATACTGTGGCTACGAGAGCAGGTCAGAGGCTGGTATTCTGCGGCGAGTGACTCACCTCCTGACTCCCCAAAGCCTTTCCACCATCTACAAGGCACAAGTCAGGAGTGTGATGGAATACTCTCCACTTGCCTGGATGAGTGCAGCTCCAACAACACTCAAGAAGCTCGACACCATCCAAGATAAAGCAGCCCGCTTGATTGGCACCCCATCCACCACCCTAAACATTCACTCCCTTCACCACCGGCGCACTGTGGCTGCAGTGTGCACCATCCACAGGATGCACTGCAGCAACTCGCCAAGGCTTCTTCGACAGCACCTCCCAAACCCGCGACCTCTACCACCTAGAAGGACAAGAGCAGCAAGCGCATGGGAACAACACCACATGCACGTTCCCCTCCAAGTCACACACCATCCCGACTTGGAAATATATCGCCGTTCCTTCATTGTCGCTGGGTCAAAATCCTGGAACTCCCTTCCTAACAGCACTGTGGGAGAACCGTCACCACACGGACTGCAGCAGTTCAAGAAGGCGGCTCACCACCACCTTCTCGAGGGCAATTAGGGATGGGCAATAAATGCTGGCCTTGCCAGCGACACCCACATCCCATGAACGAATTTAAAAAAAAGTAGTGATGCCAATATAATATGTGATGTAAGTTGATCAGAAATTCAATATATGTAAAAACCATGACAAACCCTCAAACACCCTTGTGCATCCCCTTCATGCTCATGACACGTTTGCCTTACGCTTCCTACTGCGCATATGTGATGCATGCCCTGTGGCTGCTGCACAGATAGTGGCAGGTTGAGTGAGGCTGACCGTGAAAGAGATGCATGAGAGGGTGAGTATGAGATAAGCCATGAGATTGTATGAGGATTGGGTTGACTGGTAGTGGTGGGATGAGTACTGGCGAGGTGAGTAAGTGTGAGAATCCCTACGTGGTCAGTTTTCAGTAAAATATTAAAATGCCTACGTGGCAAAGAAGCAGAATGCAAAATGGTTAGAAAGGGTTAATTAGTTAGTAACTGAGATTGGTACAGGTGGCCTGGCCTCCTGCTGGGCCATATGTTTGCGTAGTCAGCAGGTTTGCATGGTCTTAGCAATGTAGAGTCTTTGATGTAATTCAAGGACTGGTCTGAATGTCTCCATGTTTATGGCAGATCAATATAGGTAACGAGCTTAGCCAAAGTTGAAAGACATTCCAGGTTGGGAGATAAGGAACAGAAGGAACAGGGAAGAACATTCCAAGTTGGAAGGTGAGGAAGTATCCCCTTTTATGTCTAACAGCAGCATGATCAGCACATGGACGATTTATGATTGGCCGGAAATAATGTAACCTCGCATGGCAACCTGTGCCCGGCTTATGATTGGTGTTGACCCTCGTTAAGTATGTTCCAACCCTATTGATTTGTATAAAAACGTGTGGATTTCTGTATGTTTTTGTTCTTGCTCTGCCAGCATAGAGGGACTCTATCAGGAGTCCAAATCAATGCTGCAGACTAAGAACCCTGCTATTAAAGTTGTGATGAACTTTCGAATGTATTCGACTTCAGTTTTTACTGAACCAGACTGAGGGGAAAGAATCCAGATCGTCAAGTGCAGGTAAGATGAAGATGAAGGTGTGAGGAGTGATGTGACAGAGTAGTGTTGGCAGTGCAGAAGGAGATGTGGGGTGGGGGCGGTGATGTGGCAGACGGAGTGTAGGGGAATGAGTAAGTGTACTCACTTTGGCTGACCTACTTAGGTCATTGCAGCGCCTCCTGCACTGTATGCAGGTGGGCGATATGTTGGTGGTGCAGGTGACCTCCTCTGCCACCTTGAGCCAGGCCTTCTTGGTGGCAGAGGCAGGCCGCTTCCTCCCGCCCACCAGGGGGAGGATCTCTGTCCTCCCCCTCCTCCTCACCCCATCCAATAAGAGCTGGAGTGAGGCATCATTAAACCTGGGGGCAGCCTTCCCCCTGGGCTGCTCCATGCTGTAATTTTTCCTATTTCTTGCAGCATCAGTCAGTGGAGGACTGCCCCTTTAAATAGAGCTCCTCCAGCTGACAGACCTTACTGCGCATGCGCAGTACGCCCGCCGCACAGCTCATCAGTGGGGAACCCGGAACAACAGGTAAGTGGATCCAATCAGCCTGCGATTGCGCGCGGGGCAGACTGATTTCACCGGGCGCGTGGTCGACCCCCCACCGCGAACCTGCCACCATGGTAATATCGGGCCCAATGAGTCTGCTATATCAACAGAGGCATGCGTCATTTAAAATAAACAGATCAACGTCGCCATTGAAATAGCAGACCGAAAAATGCACGCATGCATTAAATTTCTGTTAATATCGACAACAGTAATCTTGAGGCGATGTTCTTGGCATGAATAATCACAACTAAAAAGTACCTTAGTCAAGCAATGTCACGCAGGCATGTTTTAAAATAATATTGTTTAAGAAATTTATTTTAAATTTTGATAACTTTCCCCTATTCCAATGATGCAATAAGATGTGCCTTAACGGCCAGTGTGTGGAACAGGAGAATGGGACAAACCAAGGCTGACCAAAACCAGCAGCAAGTTCTCAGGATACAGGATGCCTGAAATATGTTTCCAGTGTAGCAGCTTCCTCCGTCCATGCATGAACCTCTACATTCACACCAAAGTTTCTTAACGTAGTGCATTCATTACATAACAGCAACATCGGAGCTCCATACAACAGTCTGCAACTAGACAGGGGACAGCACATGACAAATGTTGGCAAACCGCGGAATTCACAGGCCAATCGCTGCTCAACGTTACTCAAATGGATAGATCTTATTGAAATATGACAGATGGCAATAAGGAGACTAAGGGCCGATTTTAACCCCTGCCTGCACAGCGGAAACCGAGCTGGTGGGCAGTTAAACAGGCCTCATCGACTTACCCGCACCGATCCCACTGCCTTCCGCTGCGGGTTGCAATTTTAATCTGCTCTTTTCGGCAGGTGAGAGGCCACCGGAAGGCAGTGGGGTCCTTCTTTAAATATGCAGAACAGGCTCCGATGGTGTATTCGGGTCCTGATTGCTATTTTAACCCGAGGCATGCGTGCAGGGGGGGGAAGACGCTGCAGCAAGGCTAACGGAAAGGTTCCCGCACAGGCCAATTGATGGGAAGAGGAGCAGAGGCCAGAAGAGGCCCGGAAAGGTCAGTTGACAATTTTTGTTTTCGTTTCCCTATGGGCCAGGAGGAACAGGAGAGTTCCTCCGGGCCCCACAAGGAAACCACAGGCCCAGCTTCTCTTCCCCCCCCACTAACCTGACCCCGAAACCGCCCCCCGCCCCCGACGAGTCCCCCACCTAATTGTTGGAGACTGCTCTTTCCGGTCCCTGACTCCGGCCTCCTGCCACCCGACATCCCGCTCCTGCAAGCCAGCCAGCTTGCACTTCCCAGCTGGTTCAGGCGGGAGACTGGTGGTGCCTGTGCAGCTGAGTCCCAGGAATTAAAATCTCCCAGGTCTCACACTGCAGAGGTCCGGACGGCTTGCCGTCTGCCTCGGGCCCCGTCCGCACGGGAGTTAAAATTGGCCCTTTCATTTTTGCTTTTGAATCCTCGGTAACGCTGCCTTAGAAGAGAAATTAAACAGGCCCCTTGGACAACACAAGAAAGGTCACTTAAAGAGGGAGAAGACACAATGAGATGTGCATTCTTTCCCATTCCCTTCGACACTCAGTACACACACACACAGCTGACAGTTCCCAAAATAAGCCTAACTAATCACCGATCCCAAGCCTTCACCGTGCAATCCTCCTTCGAAATAGAGACAAATCATCTGTAGAGGAGGATCAGAGGCTCCCCACTGAGCAAACAAATTTGGGTTCAAGGGTTTCCTTTTCGGGAGTGGCTGTGAAAAGTTCCCCCCCTTCAATATTTTTCATCAATTTCTTTAAAACCAGAAGGAAATTTTTGCATTTGCTTCTGCAGTTTTGTTGGTTTTCAAGAAATGATGAGAATTTAGCCAGAATCACTGAGAAATAAAATTTAAGAACTGAAGGGGAAACACTATCCGGGTCCCCACTAAAGGCAGGATGATCTGCCAGTAATGCTGCACATTTCGGAACCCCAACAGGCAGCGTTTTATGAAAATTTTGCAAAATAAAATGCAAAGAACCCTTTGAGACAGTCAAGTTCTACAGAAAGATTTGTTGTGACTTTTCACAGATCTAAAATACATGATAATCAGGAACACAATCTCTTTAAAAGGAAGCTTCCATCTTCAATCAGCAATTGCAGGCTAACTATGAACTAACATTTTTGCAGACACACCAGGGACCCCCTTCACTAACTGTGCCACAACATTCTCACTGATGTGACCGTTATTATAGAATCAGTAACCAAACCATCGCTTCCTTTAATTTCTAGGAGAGCTTCAAGTACCGCGTGTATAAAGTCACATTACATTGCGAGTCAGTGAGGACAGGGTTTGAGTTTCTTGTCGTGTTCTTGCGACGATGATGGCTGACAGACGTCTACACCAGTTTCTTAGCCTCAAAGAAGCTCTTCAGGTGCTTCATTTGCCAGATTCCGGTTAGGATCAGAATAAACGTCTGTGCGATCGACCACCACAGGACACGTTGATTCGTACTTTCGCTCGTCAGGCGGAATCGCTCCTCCCTGTACTGTTTGAAGTGAAAACAGACAAAAAAAATTAAAATCAGCTCGGAACATTTTACGGCGCAAGTGTAGAAACAATCAATTGGACAAGAACAAGGCTCAGCTGACAAGGTCACTGAGTGAAACAAACCAGAAAGTCCCAGATTCAATTGCCAGTCTGTGCTGAGTTTTGCTGATCTCAGCTGGGGCAGCAGGTAATATAGTGGAGGGTAAATGCCGAGGGCCTGGTGTTTCTATGTTTCCATTTGTTGTTGGGGTCACCACAAATTGGCCTCTGGGCCAGGAGGGGGAAATCTGCCAGGGTTCCGACTCCTAACCAGTATCCAGTAACACCACTGTAAGATTGAGCGTGATGCCCTCCACAGTCGAACAGCTTGCCAACACACACTGTACGGCTCACAGATGAAGAATGGCCACCAGGGTGAGATACTGGATGCCTGCCGATGCCTGTGGAACAACAGTCTTCAGGATAGGAGAGGAGAAAATTGGGGAAGAAAATACAACTGAGTTTAAAAATGCTGCACATATTAGTGATCTGAAAAATAACTCTTCGCTGCAATAATTAAGAACTGGATATTTACAAACATCCAGGCCTGGTGGAAACTGTGCATGAAACAGAGGTAGCCCCCTTTAAGTTTGGTGGAACTATTATACAAAATCAGGGAATGGCAGCTGGGTTGAATGGATTCTTCAGATCAGTCTCAGACCCAGTCATAACACAAGACATCAGTAAAGCATGTGATGTGAAGAAAGTTGAAGAATTTACATTTTTTAAGGCACCCTGTACCAGGTAGAAACTGCACTGAACACACCCAACTAATCTCAACACGTATGTCACATTTAATAGCCACTGCAATGCTGCATCAACACATGTTTCTACTTGCATAGCTACATGGAGTTTACAGTACAGAAACAGGCCATTCGGCCGAACTGATCCATGCCGGCTGATGCTCCACATGAGCACACGAGATATAATATATGATTACTTGGATAGAGAGGGACATACTGGGGACACCCAACATGGCTTCAAAAAAATGTGATTATATTTTTTGAAAAAGTCACCAAGGTGGTGAATGAGGGAAGCCCAGTAGACATTGTCTACTTACGCTTCTTAAAAGCTTTCAACAAGTTACCGCACAAGAGGCTTCTCCACAAGATCGAAGCCTTCAGTGTTAGTGGTAATGTATTGAGCTGGATTGAGAACTGGCTGGAAGGACATAGGCAGAAAGTAGTCATAGTTGGATTTGGATCTGTTTGGAGACTGGTCACCAATGGTGTCCCGCAGGGATCAGTGTTGGGACCATTGCTCTTTGCTATTTTTATTAATGATCTAGATGTAGGTATTGGGGGTACGATCTGCAAGATTGCAGATGATAATAAGATATGTGCGAGTGTCAGGACTGTAGACGATGCTCGGTTGCTGCAGGCAAATCTTGAGGTGCTGGGGGGCTCGTGACTGGCAAATGATGTTCAATTTGGATAGGTGCAGTGTTATGCATGTGGGCAGGGCAAATGCTCAACATACATACACCCTTCAGGGAAAAGCATTAAAGCAGGTGCAGAAAGAAAGAGATCTGGGCGTTCTAGTGCACAGGTCTCTAAAGGTTCATGAGCAATGCTATGAAGTGATATCTGGAGCAAATAGGGGATCGGGGGGTGCATTTATAGGACAAATGGCTGTAAGACAAAGCATACTATTTTGTCCTTGTACAAGACCGTGGTCAGGCCTCATTTGGAATAGTGTATGCAGTTTTGGTCTCTTCACATGATGGGTGATATTGAGGCTTTGGAAAGGGTGCAGTGGGAGGGCCAGTAGACTAATTCCCAGCATAAAGCATCTTAGTTATCACGATAGGCTCAAAGAACTGGCACTCTACATTTTAGAAAGGCGTAGACTTCGGGGTGAGCTGATTGAGGTTTATAGGATGATGAAAGGAATAGATTGTGTTACAAGTAAATACGTTAGGGAGGACCAGGGGTCACAATTTTAAGGCCAGATCGAGTTTAGATGTCAGGAGATGGTTCTTTCCCCAGAGAATAGTGGATGTCTGGAACAGGCTGCCTGCTCGTGCGGTGGACGCCGATTCACTGAGTTCCTTCAAGTGAGAGCTGGACCTGTTTCTGGCTGGGGCGGAGATCACCTCTTACAAAAGGTAGGTAAATTAATGCATAGAATTATCAGGGCCAGAGTGATCTCCTGGACTAGTTTTGATCGCCAAAGGGGTCAGAGAGGAATTTCCCAGATATTTTCCCCCCAAATTGGCCTGGGTTTTTAATCAGGTTTTTCGCCTCTCCGAGCAGATGACATGGTGTCGAGCGGGGAGTGTATATATTGTGATAACACAAGGTATCACAATTGTGTGGCACAGGCTGGATGGACCACAGGGTCTTTTCCTGTCCGTCATTGTTCGTATTCGGTCACCCCTCAGCCTCTTTTCTAGAGAAAAGAGCCCCAGCCTGTTCAACTTTTTCTGATAAGTATATCTTCTCAGTTCTGATATCATCGTCGTGAATCTTTTTTGCCTCTATATCTTTTCTATAGTATGGAGACTAGAACTGTGCACAGTACTCCATGTGTGGACTAACCAAGGTTCCATACAAGTTTAACATAACTTCTCTGCTTTTCAATTCTATCCCTCTAGTAATGAACCCCACTGCTTGGTTTGCATTTTTTAAATGGCCTTGTTAACCTGCAGTCTGCTTCTGAAATATATTTACTGAACTCTCTCAGTCTTGGAGTTGAAGGTCCAGGCAAAGGCTGCTGAAATAGTTGGAGATTCCAGTCTCTCACTCCTGCCACAGACATCACCTGATGCAATATGTTTATGATCACACTGTGATGTTCATCTCTCTGATTTTCCACCAGACCATTCCAGAAAACTATCTCTGTATATTGTGAAAGGGGGCTGCTGCAGCTTTGGGTTCTTGGGGCATTGCAATACTGCCTACTCACCCTCTGGTAGTTCTGTTCTTTCTGAATCTGTTCAACCTGGTCCAGCAGCTGTCGGACTCGCAGCTGCAGTTCCGTCAGTTTATCCTTCGCAGCGATCTCCGGGTAATTGTTGGCATGTTCCCCCACTTGGATGTCAAGGTGCACCCGCTAAACCAAAAAGAGAGAGAGAGAGAGAGAGAGAGGAGTTCGCTGGAGATATGCATTTAATGTCGCACTTCAATAATGACACATAGTAATCCCACCCAACCTGCCTTCCCTGAAGATAATCGCTTGTGACGAGGTACTGATCCATGGATACCGCCAGCCACGCTGATACCTTGCACAAGTGTCAATCGTCAATTATGAGGTGAGACAATGTGTGTCAGCAGGGTATTCAACCACGGGGGCATCACAGCTGAGCCTGACTCAGTCCTCACATGGGAATTTTGCACCAGGGATTGTGATTCGGAGCAGAATATTCCACTCCCCAACCTAGTATCAGTGAAGGCAATTGTGGCATATTAACTGTTACCCTGGTTGAAATCAGTGGTGTGGCACCACTGTGGATGGAACTTGGTTGGTTCCTGGTCTGCATGGTTCAGTAGCATACCACATGGTGCATTCAAATGCAGAGCCATGGTACATGGGTCACGAAAATACTGAAGGAGTTTGTGCCTCCTACGAAACAATGAGACTAGCAGCTGAAGGAAGTCAGGTTCATGAAGAAAAAAAATTACTGGCAAGAATCAAAATAGAAACTATGCTGGAAACACTTAGTAAAAAGCATGGAGCTTGTTGTGTGTAAGAGTGCATGTACATGGGAACAGGAGTAGGCCATTCAGCCCCTCGAGCCTGTTCTGCCATTCAATTAGATCATGGCTAATCTGTATCTTAACTCCATCCACCTACATTGGTTCTGTAGCCCTGACTTAACAAAAATGTAGATGTTGATATCAGTTCCGGTCCTACAGCCAGTTAGCTGGCTAGTGTTAATAATGTACACAGGATTAGTTGCCCTTGACAGAGAGGTTATTTATAACGTTATATCAATGTAATTACTGAATATATTTTCAGGGGCTCGTATAGACTTTGTGTAAAGGACAATGTGATGAATCTCTCAGTGGGATGGGTGAACAGATACCAACCAGCAGGAAAAAAAAACTATTCACAACAGGCTTAAGAATCAATGCAACCTCATGGAGGAAGATAGGATCAGAACAGGGCTGCAGGTGTTCAACCTGGTCCAGCAAGCAGCTATCGGGAATCGGAGCCGAAAGTGGGCAACACATTCTATTCCATACAATGTACAGTTTTCAGCTTCCCATTGAGATAAAATGCAACAGGGCAGAAACACCACCAGCAACTGAATTTTCTCAGAAGGGCTGCTCTAAAATTAAATTGCACCAATGTACCTAATGCCCAACTCTTACCAGCTTGCCACCTGCAAACAGTGACATCTTTGTGGAGTTGGAGTGCAGGCAGATCTGATGCTCACCCGGAGTGTGTGATGTGAAGGTGAATCGTCCCTCAGCGCCGTACTGTCGGGACAAGATAATCTGTAAATTGAAAGAAAGAGTCAGTCTATGGTCAAAAAGGTACAAAAATGCTCAAACTCATCATTCAATCTAACGCAAAACATGATCAAACCAGCAGCTGTCTGCGGGAAGAGAACAGAGTTCATGTGCTCTTGTGTTTTCAAATCTGAGAATAACTTTATTTTAACACAGCTAAATGATGTTCAGTTAGTATTCTGCTTCCCTCCTCCCCTTAAGGTACTGACTCTTTCTGGGGTATGGTTCCACATGTTAACAGGCTATTTTACCACAGGGGCATCACCACAGACCCCGACCTCATCTGCTCATAGGCACTTTCACGGTCACCAGATAGAGATCAGGAGCAGGCCCCGGCTAACTTTCCTCTCCCTAAACCAATGGCATTGAGGCCAATTGCTATCCTTCTACTGCCATCCCATCTGAGATCAGCCAACTCAGCACGGACCTGGACTTTTCTGATCTGTGTGACCCAGTATCATTACGGTCAGCACATTTACCATTATTAAGGAAGTGGTAACAAGGTACTTAGAAAATCATGATATGATTCGGCAGAGTCAACATGGTTTTATGAAAGGGAAATCATGTTTGACAAATCTATTAGAGTTTTTTGAGGATGTAACAGGGTAGATAAAGGGGAACCAGTGGATGTGGTATGTTTGGATTTTCAAAAGGCATTCGATAAGGTGCCACATAAAAGGTTGTTACGCAAGATAAGGGCTCATGGGGTTGGGGGTAATATATTAGCATGGATAGAGAATTGGCTAATGGACGGAAAACAGAGAGTAGGGATAAACGGGTCATTCTCAGGTTGGCAGGCTGTAACTAGTGGAGTGCCACAAAGATCAGTGCTTGGGCCTCAGCTATTTACAATCTATATTGATGATTTAAATGTAATGTATCCAAGTTTGCTGACAATACAAAGCTAGGTGGGAAAGTAAGCTGTGAGGAGGACACAAAGAGTCAGCAAAAGGATATAGACAGGTTGGGCGAGTGGGCAAGAAGGTGGCAGATGGAGTATAATATGGAGAAATGTGAGGTTATTCACTTTGGTAGGAAGAATAGAAAAACAGAATATTTTTTAAATGGTGAGAAACTATTAAATGTTGGTGTTCAGGGAGATTTGTGTGTCCTCGTTAAAGAAACACAAAAAGTTAGCATGCAGGTACAGCAAGCAATTAGGAAAGCAAATAGCATGTTGGCCTTTATTGCAGGGGGGTTGGAGTACAAGAGGAAGGAAGTCTTACTACAATTGTATAGGGCTTTGTGGAGACCTCACCTGGAGTACTGTGTGCAGTTTTGGTCTCCTTATCTAAGGAAGGATATACTTGCCTTAGAGGCGGTGCATTGAAGGTTCACTAGATTGATTCCTAGGATGACAGCGTTGTCCTTTGAGAAGAGATTGAGTAGAATGGGCCTATACTCTCTGGAGTTTAGAAGAATGAGAGGTGATCTCATTGAAACATAGAAGATTTTGAGGGGGCTTGACAGGATAGATGCTGAGAGGTGGTTTCTCCTGGCTGGAGAGTCTAGAACGAGGGGGCACAGTCTCAGGATAAGGGATCGGCCATTTAAGACTGAGATGGGGAGGAATTTCTTCACTCAGAGGGTTGATGAATCTTTGGAATTCTCTACCTCAGAGGGCTGTGGATGCTGAGCCATTGAATATGTTCAAGACTGAGATAGATAGATTTTTGGACTCTAGAGGAATCAAGGGATATGGGGATCAGGCGGGAAAGTGGAGTTGAAGTTGAAGATCAGCCATGATCTTACTGAATGGCAGAGCTGGCTCGAGGGGCCGGATGGCCAACTCCTGCTCCTATTTCTTGTGTTCTTATGTACCCATCAGTGGAGCTCTGCTCCAATTACTTTGAATCGATCCAACCCCTTTTGTAAAAGATTTCTATGTGGGATATTTCTCCGGCAGTGCTTCGACAATGTGGCTCCATATTGAAAGGTGCTTTAGTAATGTAGGAACCACCACACAAGAGATGGAAGAAGCAGTGCACTGTAAATCATGCATTGCCAATATACTCTGCGTCATATAAATCACTTTCAAGTTCTCATTCTTCAGTTTAAAATCTGAAATCTCGTCTACTGTGCAACAACCACCTGTGCCTGGCCCAACATTCAAAGGCAGGATGTTGTGGATTGTTTGATGTTTTGTTTGGCAGAGCCAGGTAATTGATAGCGAATCACCGTAACAGCCTAGCTCAGAGATACGGGAATCTGGGGTTGGGATTCAACAGACTGGGATTCAGCACCAACACATCCAACATGGGAGTCAATGCTCTCGCACTGGAGCCCATCAGATCAGAGATAGGTGACTTCCCACTTAATCTCCACGCCCTGTAAACAACACTGCTTTACCACTGCAGTCACTGCCAGATCAAAACAGGAGTCACACAACATGCTAAGGTACACAAGCGAGGTAAACATTGTACAATGTCTAATTAAAATCACTTCCACACATTACTTGAACATTATTCCCTCCAACAAGGACAACTCTAGCATTCGCCCGTATTACTTTCCAGCATTCATTTTCACCTCTGACCTGCACACCACAAGTCCTGGTTGTACCTCACCTTCATGTCAGGATCTCGCACTTCCACGTGCATCCCCAACCCTGGAGTGGAGGGCAGAAAAGATTCCGACTGCTTATCCCACAGCTGAGTCCGGTAATTACCTGGGTTAAACATTTCAAAAAGGAATTACTCTCACTGGCCGCAGAAGACTGTTTCAAGATACGTGCCAAGATGGGGGCACGGGGGATGCACCTGAGGAGCAACAAGGGTTGCTGTCTGGGGTCACAATTTAAGAGAGTTCTGTTTTTACTCACTACCTAACAATCAATAACATCACCCAACCTGCAAAAAGTTACTCATTGACAGGTGATACAGGATGGGTTTATTGTGTGGATGCAATAAAAATAAACAGGAACACTCAGGATGTCATTAATCAGCCAACTTGACAATCAAGATCAGGCTTCTGTTACATCAGTGCAAACTGCTGATGTGGATATGTTGAGTGTTACCTAGTGGGACTGTCAGAAGGCTACACAGTTTATAGAACTTGGACCAGTTAAATTGACTGGTATTTATATCCACTAAAAACCATTAAGGTGTGATTGTAGACGACAGTCATTCCCTGGTGATATTTTCTCAGGTGGCTGCCTCTGTGTTTCAATAATCAAACACTGCTTGGCTCGGTGGTAGCACCTTCGCCTCTGAGTCACAAGGTCCCAGATTCAACCTTCACTCCAGGGCCACATAAATCCAGGCAAACACTTCAGCACAATACTAAAGGACTGCTGCACTGTCTTTCAAATACCTGTCAAGGTGGAAGTAAAAGATTCCCAGCACTTTTTTGAAGAAGAACAGGGAGTCCTCTGGGTGACCTGGCCAATATTCATCCCTCAACCAACACCACCGAAATAGATTAATTGGTCATGCATCTTGCTGCTGTATGTGGCACCTTGTGCACCAATTGGCTTCTGCGTTTGCCCACATAACAACAGTGACTGCACTTTAAATGTAACTCATTGACTGTGGAGCGCTTTGGCACGTTCTGAGGTTGTGAATGCACGATATAAATTCAAAATCTTTCAGCGGAGACTGAGTGTATGTCATTCTTTAAAATCATCAAATACTGTATTCTTAATATTTCTTTATGGGATTTTGGTAGCTGACAACCACTTTAAATTGGTTGCGGTTTGTGAGTGCTTTACTTCCTTGGTTACTAAATGGTGGCAGATGTTTGTTAAGTAAATATACATGTGAAGTACATTTGCCTAGATTGTGTGCGTGTGTATAAGGCTTCTTCTACTAAAAGTAGTGCATGTAGCTAAAGTGATGTGGCCACACCCATGGCTAGTTAATGATTTCTATTAAACAACACTGTTTAAAAAGATTGTTGGAAGAAATTTGCATATAATCCAAAGAAGTTCATGAAATGTGCTTAAACTAAATTTGCCGATAATTAAGTGCGGCAGAAAAGGATGGTGTCATGGACAGGACATGGACTGTTTTCATTATATTAAAATAGATTAAAAACTACAAAAAAAAATCCAGTGACCTGGGCTAAACATTTAAAGAACTGTATTTGTAATTAAAGGTGCCAGTTAAATGGTTTATAATAATAAGCTTGTGCAGATGTATGGGGCTGCACACTTTTGGTCTTCTTGTTCTGATCCTGGTCAACATGAGACAGTGACTGTTACAACAAAGACTTCAATGTATTCTGGGTCTTTCATCAACAAGCTGATCGGACTGAAAAGGCCAACTATGAACGAGCAGTGGAGCCCTTGTGCTTAATGGTAAAATTAAAAACGAGCACAGTACCCAGTGCCCGCCAGTAGGAGGCACAGTTCCCAGTGCCCGCCAGTAGGGGCACGATGCCCAGTGCCCGCCAGTAGGAGGCACAGTACCCAGTGCCCGCCAGTAGGGGTACGATGCCAGTGCCTGCCAGTAGGAGGCACAGTTCCCAGTGCCCGCCAGTAGGGGCACGATGCCCAGTTCCCGCCAGTAGGAGGCACAGTACCCAGTGCCCGCCAGTAGAGGGCACGGTACCCAGTGCCCGCCAGTAGGAGGCACAGTACCCAGTGCCCGCCAGTAGGAGGCACAGTTCCCAGTGCCCGCCAGTAGGGGTACGATGCCAGTGCCCGCCAGTAGGAGGCACAGTACCCAGTGCCCGCCAGTAGGAGGCACAGTTCCCAGTACCCACCAGTAGGGGTACGATGCCAGTGCCCGTCAGTAGGAGGCACAGTACCCAGTGCCCGCCAGTAGGGGTACGATGCCAGTGCCCACCAGTAGGAGGCACAGTACCCAGTGCCCGCCAGTAGGAGGCACAGTACCCAGTGCCCGCCAGTAGGGGTACGATGCCAGTGCCCGCCAGTAGGAGGCACAGTACCCAGTGCCCGCCAGTAGGAGGCACAGTACCCAGTGCCCGCCAGTAGGGGTACGATGCCAGTGCCCGCCAGTAGGAGGCACAGTACCCAGTGCCCGCCAGCAGGGTGCATGATGCCAGTGCCCGCCAGTAGGAGGCACAGTACCCAGTGCCCGCCAGTAGGGGTACGATGCCAGTGCCCGCCAGTAGGAGGCACAGTACCCAGTGCCCGCCAGTAGGGGTACGATGCCAGTGCCCGCCAGTAGGAGGCACAGTACCCAGTGCCCGCCAGCAGGGTGCACGATGCCAGTGCCCACCAGTAGGAGGCACAGTACCCAGTGCCCGCCAGTAGGGGTACGATGCCAGTGCCCACCAGTAGGGGTACGATGCCAGTGCCCACCAGTAGGGGTACGATGCCAGTGCCCGCCAGTAGGAGGCACAGTACCCAGTGCCCGCCAGTAGGGGTACGATGCCAGTGCCCGTCAGTAGGAGGCACAGTACCCAGTGCCCGCCAGTAGGGGTACGATGCCAGTGCCCGTCAGTAGGAGGCACAGTACCCAGTGCCCGCCAGTAGGAGGCACAGTACCCAGTGCCCGCCAGTAGGGGTACGATGCCAGTGCCCGCCAGTAGGGGTACGATGCCAGTGCCCGCCAGTAGGGGTACGATGCCAGTGCCCGCCAGTAGGGGTACGATGCCAGTGCCCGCCAGTAGGGGTACGATGCCAGTGCCCGCCAGTAGGGGTACGATGCCAGTGCCCACCAGTAGGGGTACGATGCCAGTGCCCGTCAGTAGGAGGCACAGTACCCAGTGCCCACCAGCAGGGTGCACGATGCCAGTGCCCACCAGTAGGGGTACGATGCCAGTGCCCACCAGTAGGGGTACGATGCCAGTGCCCGTCAGTAGGAGGCACAGTACCCAGTGCCCGCCAGTAGGGGTACGATGCCAGTGCCCGCCAGTAGGGGTACGATGCCAGTGCCCGTCAGTAGGAGGCACAGTACCCAGTGCCCACCAGCAGGGTGCACGATGCCCAGCTCCCGCCGGCAGGTCGCGCGCTCGCTCTCCCGGGCTTTCCAAGCCTCCTGAAGGGGGTGATGTCCCAGTTAATGACGCTGTGCCGCCGGGCGCGTCCGGCCTCGGGCCGAGCGACTCACCGATCACCATGGTCTCATCAGGGATCTCCTCGATGAAACATTTTTTCTCGGTCTCCCCGATATGGAAGTAGATTCCGTGCGCGAGGCCCAGCTGAACGCTCAGCCACACTGACAAAACGGTGCCGCTCCGCCGCATCCCGACAGCTGCCCGGAACCCCCTCACTGCGCGTGCGCCCCGAAACCAGGACGCGGTGGTTGTGTTTGCGTCATCCGGCAACGGGCAGCACACACGCGTTCGCCGGGACTTCACTGCGCATGCTTCATCTCGCAAGGCGACGACCAGAATGCGCATGCGCATGCGTTATCCAACCCCCCCCCCGGGACAACTGCACGCTGCGCATGCGTTATCCACTCTGGGACAACTGCACGCTGCGCATGCGTTATCCACACTGGGACAACTGCACGCTGCGCATGCGTCATGCTGAAACGTTAAGGTTTTGCTGCCCTTCTAATGAGCTTCAGAGCTCCCGTGGATAAAATACATGGTTGAGGATTCCAAAAGCAGTGGGGAAGGGAATGGGGATGATAGGTGAGCAGGAGTTAGTACAGAATGCTCCCAGTCCATAAATATAAGATAGTCACTAATAAATCCATTGGGGAATTCAGGAGAAACTTCTTGACCCAGAGAGTGGTTAGAATGTGGAACTCGTTCCCACAAGGAGTGGTTGAGGTGAATAGCAGAGATGCATTCAAGGGAAAGCGAGACAAACACAAAGGCGACAGGAATCCAAGGATATGCTGGCTGGGTTAGATGAAGGAGGGTGGGAGGAGGAGGCTCCTGTGGAGCATAAACACCACCATCGACCTGTTGGGGTGAATGACCTGTTTCTGTGCTGTACATTGGATGCACTACATCGATGTTAAAGGAGACAGGGAAAGGGCCACCAAGGGATGCACAAGATAAACTCACAGATAGTGACAGCAAGCTGGTGGAAATATTAATTAGTTACTTTGCCTCAGTATTTACCAGGGAGATTAACATGGTGGGCATGACATTAGAAAAGATCAAAAAAGATATAAAGACAGAAATAGGAATGATAATTGATAAACTTATAGAAAAGAATGGATTAAACCCCGGTCCGGATGGTTTGCATCTGCACATATTAAGAGAAGTTAGGGAAACGATAGCAAAGAGAAATCTATTATATATAAAAATTCATTAGAAAAGGGAATAGTACCAGGGGACTGGCAGACAGCTAATGTTATTCCTATATTTAAAAAGGGAGATAGAACAAGTCCAGCTTAATGTCGGTGGTAGGAAAGATAATGGAATCTTTACTCAAAGATATAATAGAAAAACATCGAGAAAATGAAAATATATAAAGAGTACTCAGCACTAATTCAGAGTACTCTTTATATATTTTCACCAACCTTAATGAATTCTTTGAAGAAGTAACATCAAGTAGACAAGGGTAATATAGTAGATGTAATATATTTGGATTTTCAAAAGGCATAAGGTACTGCATTGTGACGAAGGTTGGAGCATATGGAGTCAGGAGACAGTTAACAGAATGAATAGCAAGCTGGCTACAAAACAGAAAACAGAGAGTATAGGTAACGGGTAGCTACTCAGACAGGCAAAAGGTGGAGAGTGGTGTTCCACAGGCATTGGTGCTGGGACTACTGTTGTTCACAATTTACATGAACGATTTGGACCGGGAATCGGAAGTACAATTTCAAAATTTGCCAACGACACCAAATTGGGGGGAGTAGTTAATACAGAGGAAGTATGCATCAAAATACAAGAAGACATTAATAAACTTGCAGAATGGGCATGTAATTAGCAAATGAATTTCAATATAGATAAGTGTAAGGTGGTGCATTTTGGTAGGAAGAATGAGGGGGGCACTTACTACTTGGATAATAAGAATCTAAATGGGATAGAGGAACTAAGAGATCTCAGGGTACAGATGCACAAATCACAAAGTAGCGACGCAGGTTAATAAGGCCATAAAAAAGGCAAACCAATCACTGGGGTTCATTTCTAGAGGGATAGAATTGAAAAGCAGAGAAGTTATGTTAAACTTGTATCGAACCTTGGTTAGACCACACTTGGAGTACTGTGCACAATTCTGGTCCCCATATTATAAAAAGGATGTCGAGGCATTGGAGAAGGTGCAAAAAAGATTCACAAGGATGATACCAGAACTGAGAGGATATACTTAACAGGAAAGGTTGCACAGGCTGGGGCTTTTTTCTCTAGAAAAGAGAAGGCTGAGGAAACACCTAATCTGGCCAACCCTGAATTCAGAGCTCCCGGGAGAAATGACCCTATGATAGATAAATAGCCACCATTAGCACTTTCTATTAAGAGGCCCCAACGTTGTTATTATGCAATACCTTCCACAGAGCATAACTTCCCAGGCAGCAGTGGAGGCTCTCCCAATCACATCATGCCTCCCTAAGAACACTCCAAGCTGAATGGAAATGCCACCTTCTAAATTTCTGCAATTTTTCATTCTCAAAATATAGGCATCGCTGGCAAGACTGGCATTTATTGCCCATCCCTAATTGCCCTTGAGAAGGTGGTGGTGAGACGTCTTCTCGAACCGCTGCAGTCCAGTTGGTGAAAGTATTCCCACAATACTGTAAGGTAGGGAGCTCCAGGATTTTGACTCAGCAATGGTGAAGGAATGACGGTATATGTCCAAGTCAGGACGGTGTATGACTTGGAGGGGAACGTGGAGGTAATGATGATCCCCTGCATCTGTTCCCCTTTGCTTCCAGGTGGTGGAGGTCGTGGGTTTGGGAGGAGCTTCTGAAGAAGCCTTGAGGACTTGCTGCAGTGCATCCTGTACATAGTACATTCTGCAGCCACAGCACACCCGTGGTGCAAGGAGTGGATGTATGAACTGTTGGGTGGAGTGCTGATTAAGCGAATTGCTTTGTCCTGGCTGCTGTTGAACTTCTTGAGTGTTCTTCAAACTGCACCCATCCAGGCTAGTGCAGAGTATCCCATCACACTCCTGACTGATTACCTGCCTATAGCATGCTGCTTCCACTGTTCAGCATTTATGTAGTGCTGTGTTGTAGCTTCACCAAGTTGGCACCTCATTTTCAGGTACGACTGGTGCTGGTTCTGGCATGTTCCACACTCCTCATTCAACCAGGGTTGGTCATCTGGTTTGATAGTGATGGAGGAGTGAGGGATCTGCCGGGCCATGAGGTTACAGATTGTGGTGGAATACAATTCTGCTGCTGCTAAAGGCCCACAGCGCCTCATAGATGCCCAGTTTTGAGCTGCTAGATCTGTTCTTAATCTATCCCAGTGTGTACGGTGGTAGTGCCACACTGCACAATTGAGATTGTTGCTGCTCTGTGGTTGTTCTTTAATTCAGCTTTCTCCTTTGTGATTTTCTTCACATTTGGCTGTTTCAAGGCCTCCACCAAGATTCTTTTTTCCTGTAAATTCCATTCACCCTCTACGGCTTTCTCCCAAGCCTCCCTCTTGGGCACATGAATTGGGGAGATTTGAATACTGCCGAACTCTTGACCATGGCCTCATCTCCAGTCAGGTTTACTGAATGCTATGTGAATTTGCCGTGCTGCTTTTTTGAGCACACTGACCTTTTTTCTGATCACAAAGCTACTTTCATAGCAACTTCTATCGTACGATGACTGGACAGCTTCACTTACTGCTGGCATGCCTTGGATTAGAATATATATTAGAAATTTATGCAAATACCATCACAAAAGAGTCAGAAGGGGCCTTAACTCCTGCCAGTATGAAAATAGGCTGCAATGAGAGTAGCTGCTTTAGCTGCCTCCACATTTACACAAGGAGTGGTGGAGCTCCACCTCAACCTTCTGTATCAATCCAAAATATCTGCACAGAATGGCAGCACTGAAGCTTCACACACCACTTCCCACTGAAGAACTCTCCTAGATTACATTGTTTAATGGACATTACCCTTTTACAGAAGTACAAATGTAGAGTTAACCATCGTTTGTCGAAGCAGGGTAGCTGGAGCATGAATCAGGCTCGGTGTAACTTTGGTACCCAGTACAATTTCTGCAAATCCTTTTTTGGTACCAGAACCACAATTCTGAGAGACACTGGTCTTCGTTACATTTGTCTCAGTTGTAATCCAATTACACACAAAAAAGCCAACATGTTAAGATTACAATGTAACCTTAATAATATAATTAAGGAGTCGAGTTACAGATCATCCATGATCTAATTGAATGGCAGAACAGGCCTGAGGGGCTGAATGGCCGACTCCTGTTCCAATGTAACCTCGATCTGTGCAATACAATGAAATGATCACCGGTCTGTTTTTGCATCGATTTATTTGAATTTGAATAAAGTTGAATATCATTGAGATCGAAAACATTCAAATTATTTTGAAAGATTTTAATGTTTTTAAGTGAAAAAAGATCCCAAAGATAAAGTTCAAACATTTTTCTTTTTTTTTGTATATATATATAAAGCATAATGAAATATCAGAAGTTCCAATAACACACAAACAGTCAGCAAAGCATCAATCTTTGTTACTTAATCTCCAAACCATTGTCTTACATATTGTAAACAGAAACTCCAGGAAGCTCTGCACCAATATTCACAGCATGCACACGGTATAACATCATCGCTCAAAACACATTTGTTGCTCCAGGAAATAGTCTCTTTGGAATCTGTTTTCTGAGCAGATGATTTGATGAGATATCCAGTGCTGGATGATACTGGTTCAGAGCTTTTACAAGTTGTTTAAAGCCTGGAACTCTCATTGAAACTAGTTTTCAGAGGAAGCCATTGATGTGATGCACTCGATTCACTGATCTACTGAAGCCGTGTTGTGTTCTGCCTGTGTTCAATCACGTCAGAATATTTATGTGTACTGTTAGAAATATAACTGCAGGTTTCTAGGGGAGGGAGGAGAGGGAAGGAGATATATTCTCCAAACATCTAATACAGCCACCATCACCCATACAGGTTCCAGAAAAGGGCTTTTACAGTTGAAAGGAGTGCTCATGTTCCAATTCTTTTCCTGCTTCTCCGAAATTCCTATTTCCTCTTCCAACTTTTTCTCTGCTTTCCTTTCCTTTCCTTTCCTGAAGGTGCTGCATGATGCAACAGGTTTCAGGCATGTGGGGGGAATGTAATAATTGGCAAAACAACCAGAGGAGAAATAAGGAGAGATTTTTTTCCACAGAGGTTTGTTAAGATCTGGAGTGCACCACCTGAAAGAGTGGTGGAAAGCAGATTGCACAGGAACTTTCAAAAGGCTATTGGACATGTATTTGAAAAGGACTAATTTGTAGGGTTACGGGGAAAAAGCTGGGATACGGGACTAAATTGGACAGCTCTTTAAAAGAGCCGGCACAGGCACGATGGGCCGAATGGCCGCCTCCTGTGCTGTAAGATTCTACGATTCTAATAGCATAAATGTATTATCTCTAGGGGAAAGAGCCCTGATTACTGGATGTGAAAATGTTCATCAAGTTCGGGGGTTTGAACTAGTACAATTTGTAAATGAGGGACAACTCCTGAGAAGTTCAGTCTCGACATTCGTGCACTTGGTGAAGCCTGTTCGATATAGTGTGAATACGGACTGAATTGCTCAATTATTAGAACCCAATCCCGATTATAATTTTCCAGTATACGTTTTCTTCAAATCCTTATTGCCATTAAAGGTTGCCTGTGTACAGGCTTGTGGAACAGCACTTTGGTCAGTCTGTCATTGGTAGTAATGTGAACACTCTCAGACCAAAAAGATCACTGAGTCACAGAGAGTAAGTTTATCGGCTGTAAACAAAGTTGAGAATCAACGCTCCCACTGGCTGAGGAACATTCCCCCAGCTAACAGTATGTTTGTTGTTATTGGAGGCACCGTTGAAAATCCGGGAATGTTTCCCAAAACCAAATGGACTGATTAATGAGCACTGCCAGGAAATTGCAATCTGTTTATCCCTTCCTCCTCCATGCTTGTATAGGTTTCGTAACGGTGACGAGAACTCTAAATATTGGGGAAAGAGAAATTTTGTTCTTAACATCCTCCAATTTGACACTGAGAAAACACTGAAAAATATAAAAGGTAATAAATACGAACCTAATGGGGGAGTGTAAGGCCCACACACTCACCTCCATGGATGGAGGGCGAGACTGACACTGCCCTCCCTGTGTGGGGGGCGAGGAAGTGAGGGAAGAAAAGGGGCAAGATTGACACTGAACCTGTCCCTTTTTGGAGGAGGACCATGGCCAAAGCTGACCCCCTGTAGCAGAAAGCGAGACCAATACTAAACCTCTATGGAGGACAAGCTAGGGTGCCCTGTGGGGGAAGGTAAAACCAGCACTGACCCCACCCTTTGTCAGGGAGGGGAGGAGCGAGGCTGACACTGATACCCTGTGGGGATGGTTGGAAGATGACACTGGGGTGGGGTGGGGTGGGGTGGGGGAGAGAGAGAGAGGAGGTCGGCTGACACCGAGCACTGACTGACCTGAAGGTTGCCCTTGACTGGCTGGATGTGGTTGGTTTGATTCTGTAGGAAAGATTCCGAATCACTGATATCGAGTGGGGCGTGTTCAACCGTCGATTCATGGGGCATCTGTAAAAGGACAGGATCCTTCAGTAATCAATGAAGACACACCATGAACTTCGGAGATCTTAGGCAGCAGGTCCCACTCCACAAGTACTGAAGATTCTTTTAGCTTAATACATAAATGTCCATTAAATATGATGGGGTAAATTTTAATGGGGAGCTGGGGAGAGTTGGGGGGGGGGGGCGGTGGATGGATTTCTCATCTCAGTCGGACGGGAGAGCAGCCAGGGAGCGAACGCCAGCAGCTAAGTGTTAGATCGGGGGTGGGGGGGGGATTGGTCATTGGCGGGGGGGGAAGTCGGCCAATCGCGTGTGCTCCTCCTGGCCCACCAGCAGTGCAAGAAAGGCACTTCCATGTTGATCCGGGCCTTCTCGTCTCCTTTTACGTGGCGTGAGGCTGAAGGCCTGGGAATCCTGGCCCCCAGGAGTTAAAAATAAAAAACCTATTAAAATGGAGGCCCGCAGCCTCCTTAAAAGATTTTACTGACCGCCCCGCGACCCGTCTCCATTAAAACCCGAAGTGGGTGGGTTGGGGTTGGGTTTTACCTTTTTGAAACTTTTCCCTTCCCACCCGTTCGTGGGGTTAAAATTTGCCCCAATGTCTTGGTTTTCCCCAGTAGTTCATTTGGTAAAGTTAATGCATAAATAAATCATACAATTGTGAAGATCTCAGTATGTGCTGAGTTTGATGATCGCAACTGGGATAGAATCAGAGAAGAAGACACAGAATCATTGGCCTCAGTGCCCCTGGGGTAGGAAGGATCAGCTCCTGGTCACTACACTGTGACCCTGCTGAAAAGTGTGTGGGGGTTTGATGGTTGGGTGAGGAACGGATCAGGTTCAGCGGCCATATCCCAGACAGTGACACAACCTGCTGACACTGCCTAGGCTCACATGAAGAATGACTACATTGAGTGAGATACTGAAGAGCTTCCAGTGCCAGCCAATCTGTACCCCAGCAAGAGTCAGCGCCTTCAGGAAAATAGGAGAAAAATACAAAGGGTGGTGTATTGTTATTATTATAGTTGATACCAAACTTGAAAAGAAAATTTAAGTCATACGTGCAAAGGAATGAGTGAAGGGACACCAACAAGATCAGATTGCATCTAATTGTGGGTGTCAGGATGCCCATCAGTGTAATAGACAGGTCTGCAAAATCTCTGGAGATGATCAGGGGAAGAGGGGGGCATTTTGCTTTTTTTTTTATTAATTCAAAAAATACAAGAAGTTAGAACAGTAAATATCAAATACTGAATGACATCTGATTACCTCACCATAGGAACAAGGACTAGAATAACTCTGAGAGTAGCACGACAGTGGAGACTCTGACAGACCAATTAATGCAAGATTCTGCATCACAAGTTAGACCAAGAGAAGGAACTGCTATTCTTAACAGGCCCATTCATCCAGGAACTGACAGCCTCACATCACTGACTGAAATTAGTGATAAGCAGGTGGCACTTATCCTGGATTCAGTGGCAGCAACAGTAACTCTTAAGCTTGCAACCTCCAAAGAGAATGAGATGTATTATACACAGTGAGCCTGCAGCCTCTCAATGGCCGAGAATCGTTCTCCTGGGCAATCTCAGCACTCTGGACAGGGTATCACTCCACTTGTGCAAAAGGCATTGGTTGTTGTTGAGAAAGTAACGTATGGAGAAGCTTACAACCACAGTCAGATGGGGTATTGGTCCAATGAATGTTCCTTCATGTTCCTTTTAACCTCAAGTCTCCAGCCATTGATCTTTTAACGAACACGCTGAGACAATGCATGACTTACCAGGACAGGGGGTGCTCGGAACAGGTAGCTGAAAGGGTAATAAAGGAGATTTATATAAGAGGCAGCGTACAGGTCAGCATAGCGCATCAGCTGACTGGCAAAGAGTGTCTGCCTGGAGCCACATCTTAACAAACTTCCCATCTTTCCGTAGCACATGTCCATCGTGTGGGTCACTACCTGGAATCATGTGAAAAAATAAAGACAAAATTACAGGTACAAAAAACGCACCCCACCTCCCCTCAGAACATTACCTCAAAAACACCACCCAACCTCCCACAAGATCGCACAATGGTCTGTATGAAGGAGGCCTTTCAGCCCCTTTTGATCCTATCCTCCCAGAATACCAGCCTTACCATCTTCCGATTGCAACGTCTTGTTGCTTCCGAAAATGAATCCATAGTTCTGGACTCAACTATCCTTCCAGGCAACCCATTCCAGCTGTTGTGAAGAAATTCTTCCTGGCGTCTGATTTAAACTTTCCCTTCACAGCCCTGAAACTGAGCCTTCCTTTCCGCATTTGAAAATCTTGTTCTGGGTTTAACCTTCTTTATCCCATTCAGCATCGTATAGACCTCTGTATGACCTCCTCTGAGAGATCTCTTTTTGACTTCAAAAGTCTTAGCTTGTCAAGTTGTTCCTTTTTGCTCTTGCCTCTGACTCCAGGGAATCAGCCTTGTTGTTGCAACCTTGCCATCCCATTTGACCCTGAGATGAGCTTCCGACAACCTACCCACTCCGTCACCAAGACACCCTACTCCCACCTCTGTAACATCGCTCATTTCCGTCCCTGCCTCAACTCATCTGCTGCTGAAACCCTCATCCATGCCTTTTGTTACCTGTGTACTTGACTATTCCAATGCTCTCCAGGCTGGCCTCCCATCTTCCACCCTCCATAAACTTGAGCTCAACCAAAACTCTGCTGCCAGTATCCTAACTCACCCCAAGTCCCGTTCACCCATCACTCTGTGCTCGTCGACCTACGTTGGCTCCCGGTCCAGGAATGCCTCGATTTTAAAATTCTCATCCTTGGTTTTCAAATCCCTCCATGGCCTCGCCCCTCCCTATCTCTGTAACCTCCTCCAGGCCCTCAACCCTCCGAGATCTCTGCGCTCCTCCAATTCTTGCCCCTTGCACATCCCCAATTAATGTTGTTGTTATACATGGTCTCAATAATTTAACTCAAAACAGTGATACCAACTGGGGACACATTGTAAGTCCAGGTATGTGAACACATGGCTAACGAGAGCCTGATTTGGGTACAAAATCCTGAGTCTGTGTCCCCTTGTTACTGATTAATTGATCAGTGGAAACAGTCTTTCACTTTTGTGATCTTGAAAACCTCTGTTTGTTGCAAACTGGCTCACTGCTCACCAGAGCTATAGGGTGTCAGGTGGCAATAAACCAAGTCAACTTTATTATCAGTCAGTTGTGTCCAGATCCCCAGAAGTCATGTTGAAGCTGTACAGTGCTGTGATCAGGCTATAGCTGGAGTACTGTGTACAGTTCTGATCATATCAGTGACATTAAGGGGTCGTTCAACAACAACTTGCATTTATACAGCACCTTTAACGTCCCCAAGGCGCTTCACAGGAGCGATTATCAAATAAAATTTGACACCGAGCCACATAAGCAGATATTAGGACAGGTGACCAAAATCTTGGTCAAAGATTTAAGGAGCATCTTAAAGGAGGAGAGAGAGGTAGAGAGGCAGAGAGGGTTAGGGAGGGAATTCCAGAGCTTAGGGCCTGCGCAGCTGAAGGCACGGCCGCCAATGGTGGAGCGATTAA
Source organism: Heptranchias perlo (assembly GCF_035084215.1). Taxonomy (NCBI): domain Eukaryota; kingdom Metazoa; phylum Chordata; class Chondrichthyes; order Hexanchiformes; family Hexanchidae; genus Heptranchias; species Heptranchias perlo. Next base: position 43,122,663 of record NC_090344.1, read on the forward strand.
AATCGGGGATGCGCAATAGGTCAGAATTGGAGGAGCGCAGAGGTCTTACAGGGTTGTAGGGCTGGAGGAGGTTACAGAGATAGGGAGGGGTGAGGCTATGGAGAGATTTGAAAACAAGGATGAGAATTTTAAAATCGAGGCATTGCTGGACCGGAAACCAATGTAGGTCAGCGAGCACAGGGGTGATGGGTGAACGGCACTTGGTGCGAGTTAGGATACGGGCAGCAGAGTTTTGGATGAGCTCAAGTTTACGGAGGGTGCAAGGTGGGAGGCCAGCCAGGAGAGCATTGGAATAGACGAGTCGAGAGGTAATACAGGCAGGGATGAGGGTTTCAACAGCTGATGGGCTGAGGAAGGAGCAGAAACAGGCAATGTTACGAAGGTGGAAGTAGGCTATCTTGGCGATGGAGAGACTATGGAGTCGATAGGACGTATCCCTATCCAACATATTTGAAGAAGGACCCCGCTGCCTTCCGGTGGGCGTCCCTTTCGCCTGCTCAGAAGAGCAGGTTAAGATCACAACCCATAGGAAGGCAGCGGGAAAATTGGCCCTTATGTTTGTTTTTTTCCCTGAGTGACGGTCACGCAGAGTCAACATCATAGGTGACTTTTTCTATCAGAGAATCACAAATTTCACCCAATCCCTTGTCTGCGGGTTGACTATTTGAGCAGTTCCTATGTTATAAGCTTCTGTCATTTAATAGCCAGTTGGAGCTGCTCCTCATACCTTTATTTGTTTCTGAATTGAGGTGATATTGGGGCGTTCACTGCTGCCGCTGTCCAGATTCCTGAAACAGAAACAAATCTTAAGGTAAGGGCTAATGGAGCCAGCACCATCCTAACCTTACACACACTACAGTTTGTCAGCACAGCTTACATAGAATGTACAGCACAAAAACAGGCCATTCGGTCCAACTTTGTCCATGCTGGTCTTTATGCTCCACACGAGCCTCCTCTCAGGCTTCTTCATCTAATCCTATCAGCGTAACCTTCTATTCTTTTCTCCCTCATGTGTTTATCAAGCTTCCCCTCATGTGTTTATCCAGCTTCCCCTCATCTAGCTTCGCTCAACTACTCCTTATGGTGGTGAGTTCCACATTCTAGCCACTCTCTGGGTAAAGAAGTTTCTTCTGAATTCCCTACTGGATTTATTAGTGATTATCTTATATTTATGGCCCCGAGTTTTGGTCTTCCCCGCAATTGGAAACATCTTCTCTACGTCTACATTATCAAACCCTTTCATGATCAGAAAGACCTCGATCAGGTCACCTCTCAGTCTTCTCTTTTCTAGAGACAAGAGCCCCAGCCTGCTCAGTCTTTCCTGACAGATATAACCTCTCAGTTCTGATATCATCCTCGTAAATCTTTTTTGCACCTTCTCCAGTGCCTCTATATCCTTTTTATGATATGAAGACCAGAACTGTTCACGGTACTCCAAGTCTAACCAAGGTTCTATACACGTTGAACATATCTTCTCTGCTTTTCAATTCTATCCCAATGGCCTTATTAACCTGCGTCGCTACTTTTAATATTTGTATATCTGTATAACTGGACCTCCACATCGCTCTGCTCCTCCACCCCATTTAGACCCTTATTATCCAAGCAGTATGTGGCTCCCTTATTCTTCCTACCAAAACGTAATACCCTACACTTATCTATATTGAAATTCATTTACCAATGACACGCCCGTTCAATAGGTTAACTAATGTCTTCCTGTATTTTGTCGCAGTCCTCCTCGGTATTAATTATATCCCCCAATTTGGTGTTGTCTGCAAATTTTGAAATTGTACGTCCGATTCCCGAGTTGGATAAGAACTTGCTCACAACCTATTGGGCAAGAACACACTTTCAAGAGTGCATCTTTACTCCTACTGACGTATGTTCATCTTTTACCCTTTACTGCTCAGTTTTCAGTTGCATTCTTAAACCTAAAAGGCAGACAACCACTTTCAGACCGTGGTCACGGCTGCTCTGGGCCAGCCCATTCCAGGCCAGATTGCTGTGGGCTAGTTGACCCCGAATTTTAGTCACTCTCTGAAGTGCAAACTCCTAGCCTGTCACTCAGGATTCAGTTCACTGTTCTGAAATGTTGCCATCTTGTACTTTTGCAGAGTAAAGTGATCTGTTCATAATGAAAACAGGTCCAAGCTCCCAAATCCAGCAGCAATTCATCACTTGATTGTTTGCTCACTTGTAAAGTTCAGCCAGAAATATATCAAGGTTACTAAGTTCTTCAAAAAGAGCTGCAAGAAAGCACAGCACAGGGTAAGATACTGCTTAATGTCACACCGCTCAAAATCACACAACAACAAGTTATATTTACGTAGTGCCTTTACTGTAGAAAATCATCCCAAGATGTTCACAGAGACCGAATCAGAGAAGAAATGGATGCTAAGCCATAGAAGGAGAAATTAGGAGGGTTGATTATAAGCTTGGTCAAAGAAGTGGGTTTTAAGGATGGTCTAAAAGAAGGAGAGGTTGTTGAAGAGGTGGAGGGGTTTAGGGAGGGAATTCCAGAGCATGGAACCAAGGTGGCTGAAAGCACGGCTGGCAATTGAGAGGCGAAGGGAACTGGAGATGCACAAAAGGTCAGACAGTCAAGGCCTGCAGGGGGTTCAGGTGGAGGAAGCTGACGAGATGAGGAGGGGCAAGGCCACGAAGAGATTTAAATGCAAAGATGAGAATTTTAAATTGGAGACATTAAGGGACTTGATGTGGAATAGGATAAGAGCAGCAGAGCTTTGGATGAGCTGGTTTACAGAGGTCGTGGGTTCAAGTACCACTCCAGAGACTTGAGCACATAATCCAGGCTGACACTCCAGTGTAGTGTTGAGGGAGTGCTGCACTATCGGAGGCGCCGTCTTTCTTCTTAATGCTAAAGGGATCAAGGGATATGGGGAAAAAGTGGGAACAGGGTACTGAGTTGGACGATCAGCCATGATCATTTTGAATGGCCTACTCTTGCTCCTATTTTCTATGTTTCTATGGAGAATGGGAGGGTATTGGAATAGTCGAGTCTGGAGGTGACAAAGGCATGGACGAGGGATTCAGCAGCAGATGGACTGAGGCAGGGTCGGATGTGGGTGGGGTTATGGATGCGGAAGTAGGTGGTGTTTGTGACGGAGAGGATATGGGGGCCAAACGCTCAGCTTGGAGTCGAATAGGATACCGAGATTGTTAATAGTCTGGTTCAGCCTGACACAATGGCTGGGGATGGAGATGGAATCAGTGACGAGGGTACGGATTTTGTGGTGCAGGCTGAAAGAGAGAGACGGTGGAGAGGTAGAGCGAGGTGTTGTTGACGTACATGTGGAAACTGACATGTCAATGAGGAAAAGGAGGGGGCCAAGAACAGATCCTTGGGGAACTCCAGAGGTGACTGTGTGGGAGCGGGAAGAGAAGCCATGGCTGGAACGCTCTGGCTATAATCGGATAGGTTGCGAGGGCAATCCCACTGAGTTGGACAACAGTGGAAAGGTATTGGAGAAGGATGATGTGGTCGACCGTGTCAGAGGCAAAAGAGGATGAGGAGGGATCATGAACCATGGTTAGTCACAGAGAGTTGACATTTATGACTTTGGTTAGGACCATTTCGGTGCTGTGCTAGCGATGGAAAGCTGATTGAAAAGATTCAAACATAGAATTGTGGAAAAGATGGGTACAGAACTTTTGAGAGGACTGAGAGTTGGAGGCGGGGTAGCAGTTTGCAAGGACAAGAGGAGTCAAGGGTGGGTTTTTGAGGAGGGAGTGATCATGGTAGTTTTTAAAGGGAGGGGGACATTATCTAAGGAAAGGGAATCATTTACAATGTCAGCTAGCATGGAGACCAGAAAGGGAAGATGGTTCGTCAGCTGTTTAGCGAAACTAGGGTCAAGGGAGCAGGAAGTGAGAATTATGGACAAGGTGATTTCGGAGAGGGCAGATGGGAGAGAAACTAGAGAAAGAGGTGGGTTCAGGGCTGGAGCAGGGATGAGCCTGGTTTGGGCGGGGGGAGAAGAAGTTTGGCTTGGTGAGCAAGGGGAGGCGGGGAGATGGTCTCAACCTTTGTGACAGAGAAGTACATGAGCTTCTTGCAATTGTTGTTGGAGGGGAGGAGGGGAGATGGTTTGTAGTGGAGAAAAGAAGCCAGAGATTATCTTCGCTCCCCAGGATGATCTTGGACTTGTGAATGGTTTTGGTAGAGGAGAGTGAGGCCTGTGCTGCTTGATGTGATCCAGCCTGATCTGATGATGGATGATTAAACCAGTTGTGTGCCAGGTCGCCTCAAGTCTGCACCCTTTAGCCTTGAGAGGGTTCATGCTCACTGGAAACTGTATTTAGTCTGCCCAAATTCACTTCTTATAGAATCCTTACAGTGGGCGTCCTGGGCTGGATTAAAATTCAGGACACAGAAGTGAAAGTTGGTACATAGGAACAGGAGTAGGCCATTCAGCCCCTCGTGCCTGCTCCGCCATTTGATAAGATCATGGCTGATCTGTGATCTAACTCCAGATACCTGCCTTTGGCCCATATAAGATGGTTTCGATCAATCGACCTTCTTATGAAATTAGAATGGTGGAACGGAAAGTTAGAATGGTGGAAAGGAAAGTTAGAATGGTGGAAAGGAAAGTTAGAAGCAGCTCCAGTCCAACTTAGCTTCAACTTACCGCTCTTCTCTGTCCAGACCTGCAGCTCATGTGCCAGTTCGGGTACAATCAGGAATGTCCTCCAGCCCTGCCGCTTCTTGGATTTGAGGATGTCTCCAAAGATGTGATCTCCAATGTACAGAATATCTTTACCCTTCGCTCCCAGCAGGTCACAGATCATATCCGAAGACCCTAGGACAGCATTAACAGGAGGATCTTTAGTTAGCTTATTGTGCCGAAGGCTTGGTAAATGACAGGCTACACATTAAACTACAAACCTCTATGAACAGACATTACACCACAGAAACAGGCCGTTTGGCCCAACCCATCCATGTTGGTGTTTCTCCTCCACATAAGCATTGGGTCTAATCCCATGTATCTGTTCTGTTCTCAAATCCCTTTATCCCCCTTTTCTTAAACCACATATCTAGCCCATTCTTTAAATGTTGGCATGGTCTCTGCTTCAATCACTCGTGCATTCCACAGCCTCATGAACCTCTACGTAAAAACCTTTTTCCTGCTCGCTATCATAGATCTCTTGCATCTAATCTTATGTCCTTGTCCCCAACTGATCGTTATTCTCTCTTCTTGTCCCTTTTTGGTTATTCCCATTGCCACACACCATTCTTCAGCTGATAGGACAGGCAGCTGACCTGTGTGCAGACCCCACGTAATCACCTGCAGGAGTCTCTGGCTCCCAGCTAGCAACAGAGTCTGTACAGTCTGCGTGGCAGTGGGACTCTGTGTGGTTATAGAGGCAACAAAGAGGATTCTGGATATTAGAAATTTAAGGTATTAGGAAAGGTTATGGCAATTGGGTTGTGTGCTTTGGAAAAATACAAGAGACTTACAGATGATTTAATGAAGATTATGAAGGGTCAGTTGATCTGGGGGAATTGTTCACTGTGGTGAAGGGTTCAAATCCTAGGGGCACAAGTTAATTATCAGGATATTAAAAGGAAGAAAGAAAGTCAAGCAGAATTTTTCAGCTGTTGGGCAATCAAATTGTGAAATAAGTTACCAGGGAAGGACTCTGGGTTCAAGAGACAATTGCGTGTGTCTTTAGAGAGAGAAGAGAGTGTAGGATATGGTGAGTAGGAGGGAGATGGGGTTGATCTATGAAAAGGGATGGGCTTGTTGGGTCTGCTGTCCTTTTCTTGTTCCTAAAAGTCCTTATGTTCTTATGAACCACAGTGCAGTGCCCACCCCTGTTGGTGTGGACCCAGCATTTCTAACTTAAGATACTGGCCCTGAAATTCTGCAGGGGTTCTCCCAGTCTCCGACCATAACTTTGGCTGGACACTGGCAAAAACCCCAGAGAAATGCTGCGGACAGCTGAAAGCGGCTATTTACTGCGTTTCTCTGGGGGTTCTGCCGAAGTTACGGAGAGGGACTGGGAGAAACCCTGCAGAATTTCAAGGCAACTGTCTGGTGCTCTGCCCAATGTCACTAATTGATATCATCGCTCTCCCCACAGGTGTCATCTTTTGGATGAGACGCTGGAAGTGAAATTGGTCTCGGTGGAAGCGCAAAACACGCGATTGTGAATCGACCGCCCGTTTTACAATCTGACAATTCTCTTTTCCGTTGACTTCAATGGAAAACAAAATTGGGAGGGATGTAAAACGGGCGGCCGATTCACAACTGCCCGTTTTGCGCTATCACCAAGACCAATTTCACCCCCATTAAACTGTCCCCTGGCCAACAAAACCAAAACCCCATCAGGTGGATGTAAAAGATCCCATGGCACAGCTTGAAGAAGATCAAGGAGTTCTCCCCGCGTCCTGGCCAACATTTATCCCTCAACCAACTGCCAGAACAAATTGTCTGGTAATTGATCTCAACCTCTGTTTGCGGAATCTTGCTGTGCACAAATTGGCTGCCACATTTGCCTGCTGAAGAAAATGACTACACTTCATAAATAATTCATTGGCTGTGAAGTGTTTTGGGATGTCCTGAAGATGCAAAAAGAGTTATATAACTGCAAGTTCTTCCTTTCTCCAGTCTGCAAACCATGAATTCCCGATGACAGGCACCCCCAATGTATACAATTTACGTTGAGTTGTGCTGCTTGTGAGGAGCACTGGGTACCTGCTCTCTATGTAGCAAAGGATCAAACGTGTGCTTGTCAGTTGTCTAACAACCAACTAGTTACTGTTCTCTCTGATGGGAGGGAGGGAGTGAGGGGGATAAGTTGGGTATCTTTGAATTCAAGGTGGCTCCAAGATGATACACCTGGTGATGGAAGATAAGCACCAAGTCAATCTCTACGGCAGACTCTGTAATCTGGCCTAGGCAGATCTGCTTTACTCCAGGGCCGTGCTGAAGATTGACCAGCCAGACTGGGTATCTCACGAATGGTAACTGGAGGTGTAGACCCATCACTGTGGGCTGGCATTCTTCCCACTGGGCTCCAGATAATCTTGCAAGCCAGTGCCCTAATGAGTAAGGTAGTTCTAGCTGGGTAAACAGTGGGAAGCTTACCAGTACACTATCTTTTTAAAATTCCAGTAGTACCCCTGTGCACACTTGTTGGGTTAGCCTAGGCTCTCCAGACTTGGGTGAGTGGGCTAGGTCCCTATGTGGAGAGAGTGTGCACTCTGTATCAGGCAAACAGAAATTATCCGTGTGGATTTCTCAATAGCTTGATTTAAAGACTTCCAACATGCTAATAGAGGGAGGGGTTCATGTGTGTCAGACATCGCATAAGCTCAAGGTGTTTCCCTTCAGGGAGGGAAAATATCAGAGCCCATGTTGCACTCACACCCTTGGAATAGTACCAAGGGATCCTTTACATCCATTGGGTGGGGCCTCGGTCAAACGTCTCATCCAGAAGACAGTAAATATGCAAAGTGGCATTCCCTCAGTTCAGTTACGTGACTGGAGGTCAGCAGGGGTTATTCGAGTATTTGAGTGACTCACCTCCTGACTCCCCAAAGCCTTTCCACCATCTACAAGGCACAAGTCACGAGTGTGATGGAATACTCTCCACTTGCCTGGATGAGTGCAGCTCCAACAACACTCAAGAAGCTCGACACCATCCAGGACAAAGCAGCCCGCTTGATTGGCACCCCATCCACCACCCTAAACATTCACTCCCTTCACCACCGGCGCACAGTGGCTGCAGTGTGTACCATCCACAGGATGCACTGCAGCAACTCGCCAAGGCTTCTTCGACAGCACCTCCCAAACCCGCGACCTCAACCACCTAGAAGGACAAGGGCAGCAGGTACATGGGAACAACACCACCTGCACGTTCCCCTCCAAGTCACACACCATCCCGACTTGGAAATATATCGCCGTTCCTTCATCGTCGTTGGGTCAAAATCCTGGAACTCCCTTCCTAACAGCACTGTGGGAGAACCGTCACCACACGGACTGCAGCGGTTCAAGAAGGCGGCTCACCGCCACCTTCTCGAGGGCAATTAGGGATGGGCAATAAATGCCGGCCTCGCCAGCGACGCCCACATCCCACGAACGAATAAAAAAAACATATTTTAATAATTAATTCCAACTGCAGCAGCCTGCAGAGTTAGAAGTGTTTTCCTCTTTTCCCTCACGTGCAAGGCATTCATTATTCTGCAGAAAGAACATATGCGATTGTCTAAGAGTCAAACTGATGGCACCTGGGGACTCACCTCCAGAGAAAACCATACCGTGTTGCAGAGTGCCCGTGTAAGTGCCAATCCGAAGCTTCCCAGATTCCTATATTATAATGAGATAAAAACATAACTAAATAAATATTCTGCACCATTCGGCTGAAAACAAAGAGAAAACTTTGAAATACGACAGTTTATTGCGAAAATGCACGTAGTTTATTTATGCTGTGCTTGTAATCTCTGGAATAAGGACAGAATATTGCACTAAGCACAAGAATCTTCTGCAGAACAGACTTTGCAGCACATGCTAGCCCGTATGATACAAGTGAGACCCAGGCAGCAGCAAGAAATCGCTGCCCTGAAGCAGCAGGAAGAGAACTGTGACCTTTTCTGTTTCACACCTAACTCCGTCATTGTCACTCAAACAGGCCTCAATTACTCACAGTGTCAACCTGTCTGACAACGGTCCCTTCTGCAAAGAAAAGAGGTTTTCGTGTGTCGACCACAATCAGGTCAAAGTAGGAACGCCAAGAGCGATGCGCAGTACCTGGCTGGAAAAGAAAATCAGGAAAACGTCAGACTTCAGAGTGCTCGTCAACCTACACTGGCTCCCGGTCCGGCAACGCCACCATTTCAAAATTCTCATCCTTGTGTTCAAATCTCTCCGTGGACTCACGCCTCCAGCTGAAACCTCCTCCAGCCCTGCAACCCTCCGAGATCTCTGCATTCCTCCAATTCTGGGCTGTTGCGCATCTCCATTCAGCTGCCATGGCCCTAAGCTCTGGAATTCCCTCCCTAAACCTCCGCCTCTCTCTCCTCCTTTAAAACGCTCCTTAAAACCTACCTCTTTCAAACTGTCCTAATATCTCCTCACGTGGCTCGGTGTCAAATTTTGTGTGAAGCTGCTCCTGTGAAGCGCCAGGGGACGTTTTACCATGTTAAAGGTGCTATATAACCGGCTTAAAGGCACAACATCCGAACTCAGAGTTTTCATTATTAACGCATCAAGGACCCAGCTAACCAAGAACATATACAACCGGGTTATTTCCAATTTATTCCAAGAGCAAAGAACTCAGAACTTGAAGGCGAGGAGGGGGGACGTAAGACATTTTGTTTCCTTATTTACCCTGCGTGAATTGAAACTCAAGAGGGCACTGCAGGCAGCAGGCCCGGATATTATCTGCCGTTTCCCCTCTGCCCCCCGGCTCAGCAGGGGAACAATTTGCAGAAAGCAGCAGCTGACACCATTTCTCCTCCCTTCGGCTGAGGGGGGAGGTGCTGAGGAGGGAAATGAAAGTGTTACTGATTCAATATTGTTGGAAGGTTGTGGTTTTTTTTAAATGTTCTGACACTCAGGGCCTTTCAGATTCACACAATGTGCCTGATCTTTGACTGCACTAGTAGACCAAGTATACATGGGGCCGTTTACCTTTTAATTGCTGTGCTGCTGGGACTCAAACTAAGATGAATAAATAGTAAGTCCGTGGGGTCAGAGGTGATCGGTAATGCTATACATCATTTCTACCTCCTCCATTTAGAACACAGCCCCTTTATCATTCTAGTTCTGGTTGAAAATGGATATTTTTCTTGCCCCATTGTAACAGATGGCAAGGGGAGGAGGTGGGGGTCTGTTTCATGTATACTCATTGTTAACCATCTGCACTACCATCCACTGTGTTTTGTGTGCAGACTGGTCTTAGATTCTTGCATGCCTGCTCAGTCTGTGTGACATATGATGCATTGATTTGAAACTTTACCTTCGGCCCATGAGGGAAGTCAAACAGGTATTTCATTATTGCCTGTAGAAAAAAAAAGATAATGAGATTGAGCATCGACATGTCACAGGTCACACGTCACAACTATGCAGATTACAGAGAGACCACCAGGTTTGCCTCATCCACTATGAACACACTTAAATGAATGCCTTTTAATTTTCTTCCCTCTACTCTCAAAGGCACTGACTCTTGCTCGGTGTAGCCCATGGGTGCCAGTGCCCTCCTGTTCCCAGTGCCCTCCAGTTCCCAGTGGGTATTCTTTCTGTGTGAACCTCAACTGCAAGTGCTGAGAGGCTGTTTGCTTGTGGAGTTGTCAGAATTTGGTATACTTGATAAAATCGCTTTCTCTTTCAACAGTTCTGCACCAGTTCCCATGGGTGGACCTTGTCCCCGACAATCCATAAAGCTGTATCTTTACAGTAATTTACCCCTGCAGAGTTGCTTGATGCAATTTCCCTACTTGTGATAATGTGCTCACTGAACTGATAAACACGATCTCACAATTCACCAATATGCACACTTCAGAATGGCAGATATTAAACTCGGACTCGATTTTACAGGCTAAAAGAACTAATATATTTATTTTCAATATTTTGAAGCATAAAAGTTTGGTAAATACCAATATATAAACACCAATGAACTCCCTCCATAGCTCAATGAGTTAATCCAGTCTGTTGTGCACCAAACAGACCGGAAGGTTCCAGGGTAAATGGAATTGAGGTGCCGATCAGCCATGATCTAATTGAATGGCGGAGCAGGTTCAAGGGGCTGAATGGCCTACCCCTGTTCCTAATGTTCCAGGGTTCAACTTGTGTTCTGCACTAAGGAGGCAACTGCGAAATGGGCAGATATCCCTGAATAAAAAAAGAGAAAAACTCCACGTGTTGGAAATTTGAAATAAAAACAATACATAGCAGGTCGGTCAGCATCTGTAAAGAGAAATGACAATGTTTTGGGTGTAACCTCCGAAGCATTAAGCCGTCATTTCTCGTTACAGGTGCTGATTGACCTGCTGTGTACTTACAGCATTTCCTCTGCTTATTTCAGATTTCCTTGAAATGAAATTGTACACTTACATCCGTGTAGGAGTAATCACTGTTGGTAGCAAGGAAAACTTTTCCCACCTCTTTCATTCGACTGAGGAGCAGAGGCAATCGAGGCTACAGAGAAACAACAGTCAGTCACATCACAGTTGTTTTCGTTAGAATGGAGGAGATCATGGGTCGTTTTGATGGAGGTGTTGCAAATTATGACGGCATTATGGGACAGAGCAGATACAAGCAGAGTATTTCCAGTGGTTAGTGAGGGGGTGGGTCTCGAACAAAGGGACACAGAAATAAATTAAATGTATGAGATTTAGGACAGAGAAACAGGAAAAAACTTTTTTTTTTACACACAGAGAGTTATAAGATTGTGGAATGCACCATCAGAGCTCGTGCTTGAAACAAACAGTGTCAATGGTTATGAATAGGTTAGATAGATGGTTGAAGGAGAGAGGAATAAAGGGATATGAAAACAGAACGGGCACATGGGATTAGGACTACTGCATGCGTGGAGGAAAAACACCAACATCGATTGGTTGGGTTGAACGGCCCATTTTGTGTTCTAATTTCGATGTCACTCTTTGTCAAGCTCTTGGAAACCAGTTAAGCACTTAATTCCCTCAGCACCGTGTACAACCTAAATATGCTCCTTTTTGGCCCAGAGGAGCCAGCTTGGAATTTCAATGAGGTAAAAGTGGTCTGTGGTTGTAAATTTGCAGGCCTCCTTTTAACAATTACCAGGTTACAACCTGCAGAGTCAGTGATGGAGCCCATGAGTTACAGTCTGGGCAGGTATCTTTGGTGAGTCGCTGAAAGTAACATCACCTACCTGGTAGGATTTCAATTCCTTGAATGGAAAGCACATTTGATGTAGTACGAGGGCCACAGGGAAACAATGACCATCATGATACCAGCGCACCACTCGGATGACTTTCCTTTTATTTTTGCAGTTTAAACGATACACGTGTCCTGCCAAAGCAACAGTGCAGTTTGCAGCTTGGCGGCAGCATTTGTGCAGTTTGTAACCGTGACTGAGCAGGTTGCAACCTGACAATTGTATCAGGACATCCTGCAAATTTACAACTATAACTTTAGCAGATCACTTCTATGTTTGCAGAATAACAGAGACAGTAAAATCACTTTGAACCACGCTAACAACAAATTACATGCACAAATCTCAGACCAAAAGGGATGGTAACGGCTTGACTGACTCGGTATGTCGATTGTGGAAGGTGCTTTCCTTTCAGTGAATGTTGACTGCACTTGGTAGCTGATCTCATTTCCGACATTCACATGCTCCTCACATGCCTGAGATGACAATTAATCCCTATCTCTTTATATCAATGAGTGTTAATTGTATACAGGTGGTGGGTATCAATTGGGGAGTCTCGTATCCTTTTTATAGGAGAGCGTAGCTAGGGTATGGTGTGCATGTAAGGGGAATCTCTATGAATAAAGGCTTGGAAACAACTGAAGACCAGGCTTTAGTAGTCTATCCTTCACCACCTGGCTACTCAGTTTTAACATCTCCCACTGAACAAGGTGGATTGTTCAAGCAGCTTCTATTTTTATCATTTGTTTTTGTAAATCCTCCCTTTTCTCCATAGCCACCTCTGCTGTAGGGGGTTGACCTGTCTTTGTGATCAAGCGGGAGGGTCAAGTGATCATCAGGTGTCCCTCAACCCTCCTTGGAGGAAGCTGCAGAGACACAGTCTGGATTGGCAATGGGGAGAAACTGACAACAGCAGAGCTTAGTGTGCTTCTAATGTATCGCGGACTGAGTCACAGGATTGGGACTCTGGCTCAGTCACAAGCTCAATACTCAAAGCATCATCAACGGAGACACTTCTGTGGCTGCCCTTGGAAATCTGGGCTTATGCTAATGGAAGAATGTGCAGCTGCTGAGACACAGACTATATTTATCAGCTCTTTTCCTTTGCAAACTTAAGCTTATTCACAAAGCAAAAGACAAACAGGTGGGCCGAAAACAAAACCTTTCTTTAACGGTATGGTATGACAAGGATCAGCAGTGACGGTGGGGAGGCTGATTAGAATTAGCTGTACTGGGAGTCGGTACGCCTGACCCGTGCCAGAGTACCAGGAATAAGGAAGGAGCAACTATTTGTTTTAGCATAAGCAAATTGGTCAATTCCCTCCTCGCGCCCAAAAAAATCTCAATGCCACTTCCCTGCAAACTTTCCATTTGTACATGACAGCAGGAAGATGATTAAGGCATGTGCAAGGCATGCCTTGGGTTGCCAACTCTGGTCGGACATATTCCTGGGGATTTCATCACATGTCCTCCCACCCCACCCAGTCAAACATTCTTCCCCCCCACCCCCCATCTCGAATATCTTTATAACGAATGAACAAAAGTGTTCAAAGTAAATGTAAAAAACATACAATTTATTTTAACGCCCCAAGATTTTTCTCCTGGGTTGCTTGCAGCAGTGTCCAGGAGATTAATCTTTCCTGGAGGGTTGGCAACCCAGACACACCCAAGAACAGGACTATCATCTATGAGTTCCCAAAAACCGTGAGCGTGCTCACGTCTGAAAAGCCGCAAATTTTCTACTCACGTCCTTAAACACGTACTTTTCCAGATCCCCCAGCGTTTTCTTCTTCAAAGTCCCCTACAAAGAAAAACATGAAACAACCTCCAATAAATTTCAACAAACCAGGTCATGGTTCAAAACTGCCTCAACTCCCTGAAGCAGGGGCTGTCGACACTGTGTCTGACCTGACCCAAACCCACATGGATTTGTGGGTTCAGGTCATTTGCATTGCTCCACTGTGCCCCGGGACAGGTTCACCCCTTGCGAGGTCGAACACCGGGGAAGGAAAGGCTGCCATAATGGCTCATGTGCTTGCTGTCCAAGGATGCTGGGTCCCTGGTCTTTGCTTCCTGCCCTTCTGTTCATAGAGGGGCCCAGTGCAGTGCCTAAAACCCACTTCTTCTGGGCTCACGTAAAATGGGTGCCTGACTGGCAAACACAGGAAAATGAGGTGGGGGTGCTCAGGAATAAACCCCCCCCCCCCCACCACTGAAAAATCAGCCCTAACAATTGGAAGAAAACGCCTGCATGTTTCAGATAGTGGCATGTGCATGCACTGATTTACCAGTAGGGGGCACACTGTACTTGAACGATACAACATTGCAGAATTGGTAACATAATGGTTCAATATTCAGATAGGGAGGGCGGGCAGGGGGAGAGATAGAGACGTGGAGAGGGAGAGAGAGCGAGACAGATAGAAAAAGAGACACAGATAGAGACAGACAGAGAAAGTGAGAGACGATGAGAATGACAGACAGACAAAGAGTTAGAGACAGAGTGACCAGACAGAGATACAGAGAAACAAAAAATGACAGCAAGGAGAGACAGAGAGGGGGTTAGCGTTACACAGATAGATAGATACATGTACAGCAATAGATAGAGATAGATAGACAGAGATGAACAGTAAGAGACACACAGAGCATGAGGTAGAGGTGGGTATAGAGAGACATAGAGAAAGATAGATGGATAGATAGAAAACATGCCAGTAACAAAGAAATGGAGAAAGAATGAGAGATAGACAAATAGTAGAGAAAGAGATAAATAAAGGAAAATCAGTCATCCTGGGGCTAGATAGCAGGGGACAGAGCTTAGGAATCACATCTGTAGATGCAATATTATCCATCGCCACATATTCCTTACGACAAGACCTAATAGTCATACTGTGTTATAATGAGGCTCTCGTTCGTATCACCACTGCAAATATGCTTCATTTGTGCAATAAAACTTCAATGTCAGAACAACATGCTCAAAATAAACAAGATTATGAACGGGAGGGAATCCTACAGAATCATGCACGAAATCCATTGTATCCCGCACATCCTGGAACATGTTCCGATACGACATGAAGAGGTCACCACTTTTAAAGCCCGTCTCACATCTAGGGGAGAAACAGAGCAAAACATTAGAATCAGTGTCATATTTGTAAATTGAGATATTTTATTCATCACTGACTGTTCTTTTCAAAACCACCATATCTGACTCCTTATTCCCTGTGCATTAAACCAATCTCAACAACAGCAACTTACATTTATTTAGTTCCCTTAACATAGCAAACTGTTCCAGGGCGCTTCAGAGTTTGGGGATGGTCATAAACAGAGTGGGAGGGAAATTAAGGATCAAAAGTGCAGTTGGCAACAGGTTTTAAGGAAGTTTTTGAAGATGGGGAAGAGAGATGGAGCGAAGGATCTGGGGAGTGGGTTCTCGAGTGTAGGAGCACGATGGATGAAAGCTCCACCACCGACGGTAGGGTGTCGGGACAAGGATACACACACATTAGAGTCGGAGAAGTGGAGGGTGTGAGCAGAGATGCCGGGCTGGAGGAAATTTCAGAGGCAGGGAGCAGCGAGGCCTTGGAGAAGTGGAGGATTTTGAAGTCGCACTGAAGATCAGGGAGGCGACAGTGACTTTGTATTGGACAGAACGTGGAGTTCTGGGCGAGTTCGGGTTTGTGTCGAGTGGATCTTGAGAAACTGGTCTCGAGGTGACAAAGACATGAATGAGGGTTCCAGTAGCAGTGAGGTAGTGAAGGTGATGGGCAATATTTTGGAAGTTGGCAGTCTTGGTGATGGATTGGTCCAAGATCAGGTTGAGCGGGACACCAAGACAGCGCACCGTTAGATTGAGCTTGAGCAAGCGTCCAGGGAGAAGGATGGGATCATGGGCAGGATGTGAACAAGATGGTGTTGAACTGCTGAAAGTTCTGGTTCATCAATCGTGTTGGACAGGCAATCAGACAGCACAGTGACAATCTTGGAATTAAGGATCGTGCTGGAGAGCAAGAGCAGGGGATCATCATCCTACAGTTGAAAATTGACTGCATGGTTGCAGATAATGTCGCTGAGAAACAATGTAGAGATGAGGAACAGGAGGAGAGGGTGGAATGGTGGGAATGTAAAACACAGAGTTGTAGCAGTGCATTGAGTGGGAGCCCCAGGGTCATTCTCGCAATTCTTCAAACAGCGAATGTCCAGTCTGAGTACTGCCATCTGGGATGGATTTCAGCTCAAGTTCCGGATGTTAGAGACCAGTAGTTACCCAATGCAGCAGCCAGTCCCGTCACAAAGAGGCAGTCCTGCATCCCCTCTCTGGGCTGGATTTAAACAAAAGGTTTGAGGGGCAGCTTGAGTTCCGACAGTGACCAAGGTTTGCTGTGTTGTTTTGGGTGCTGCAAAATCTTGGCAATCAAATGAAACAAATAATGCTGAAGAATTGATGTCATTAACATAGTGAAGCCAATTTCCTACAACTCCTTCCATTCACAGGTTTAAGTAATAAAAAGCAAAATGCTAAATGGGCTGTATGCATGGTCGTCTGCACTGTTACCTGGTGTATTTGGAGCACTTGATGAAGAAATCCACAAGACAGGCATAGAGGTAGGTTTCTGCAACAGAAACAATCCAAGTATGAAACAGTGCAATAATCCTGCAATGTTTATTACAGCCTTCAACAAACAATAATTAAGACGGAGATGAGGAGAAATTTCTTCTCTCAGAGGATTGTGAATCTTTGGAATTCTTTGCCCCAAAGAGCGGTGGAGGTAGAGTCATTGAATATATTCAAGGCTGAGTTAGACAAATTTTTGATCAGCAAGAGAGTCAAAGGATATGGGGAACAGGCGGGAAAGTGGAGTTGAGGCCGGAACCAGATCAGCCATGATTTCGCTGAATGGCGGGGCAAACTCGAAGGGCCGAATGGCCTACTCCTGCTCCTATCTCTTATGTTTTAATAATCCTAGCGGTCATTCCCCACTACAGGCACAAAAAGCAAAGGAGTTTACCCTTACCAAGCAGTTATTGCAACTATGCTCTCCACATTAACAGATGATTTAGATTATTGCAGACATGATCCATTCTGGGACTGAGAAAGCTCACCAAGTTCAGGCCGTAAATTCCAGTTACATTGGCGATTGCAAACCAAAGCTTCCGCACCGGGTTTGCAATTGCCACTGAAGACACTGGCTGGTGTTTTCCACGACTGCATTCCTCAGCCTGTGAACTGGCTTTAACAAACTGGCAAGTGCAGAAGCGGTCACTCTTGCATTAGTCCACGTGCCAGATGTTGCAAAAATCGACTGTACCGCAACAGCTGCACAGTTTCTCTGGTCTGCCCCATGCCTCGTCATTTGTGCGTATAGAACAAATGTATTAAAAACGTTTGTCCCTTTCCTCTCCTGAAAGAGACGACTATTGCTGGGATACAGTCTGCAGATGGCAGCAAAAGTTTGGTACATTGCACTCTTCATGTGTGAGTCTCGACAGTGAGTGTCAGCGGCCTATTTAACTATGAAGCCCAACACCCACAAGTGCAAAAGCTCAGGTTACAAAGTTATTCAAAGACTTTCTATCTGTCGTGCAAGTTGCCTTTTTTGGTTTTGGGTGAAATTGACAACCAGCCCTCTCCCTCCATTCCAAAAATTGAAAAATTCTGATTTGGTGTTTATTTGTGAACACTAAAAACCCCTAAAATACATTCTTTAAATTTGATTATATTTCATAATTGTGTGAGTTCATTTTTAACAATCTTGGATTATGCGTCTGAGTTTTGTCCAAAGTAATAGAGAAAATAATAACTGCAGGCGATCTTTAGAAAGAAAGAAAGAAAGACTTGCATTTATATAGCACTTTTCATGACCTCACAACATCCCAAAGCACTTCACAGCTAATAAATTACTTTCAAAGTGTGGTCACCGTTGTAATGTAGGGAGATGTGGCAGCCAATTTGTACACAGCAAGGTCCCACAAACTGCAATGAGAGAAATGACCAATTAAGCTGTTTTTGTAATGTTGGTTGAGGGATAAATATTGGCCAGGACTCCTGGAGAACTCCCCTGCTCTTTCAAAGGTTTAGGATCTTTTACATCCACCTGAGAGGCAAACAGGACCTCGGTTAAATGTCTCATCCAAAAAACAGTATCTCCAGCAGTGCAGCACTCCCTCAGCACTGCAGTGTCAACTGAGATTGTGCTCAAGTCTCTGGAGTGGGACTTGAACCCTCAACCTTCTGACTCAGAGGCAAGAGTGCCACCAACGGAGTCTCGGCTGACACTGCTGTAAGGTGACAATGCTAACAGAACATTTATTTTCTGCCAGTCTGTGCATATTGGACTGAACACAACTGGCCTCCTTCAGTGAGGAAAGTTAAATGGCTGCTCCAAGTTTTATTGGAGAACTGAAAAAGGCTGAAATATTGTAACTGAACAAAAAAAAGACAAAAACACCAACAATGCAAACAGGAAAGGCTGCACGTGGAAGGAATACAACACAGAACTAGTCAATAGAAGCTGACTGCACCCAAAGCTGCAGCTGTCGCCACCACCAGCCTAACTCAGTTCTGCGGATCTGAAACTCTAGTGTACACAATGGGGTAAATCTTCGGAGTCCGCTCCCATAGGGAGATGTCACCGTGTATCAAAAAAATCACAGGTACGTTGCCTACAATTGTCTGCCCCTGACAGTGGGAGAGGTACCTCCTAGTAGGCTCAGACCAACAGGTTTCATCCAGTTAGGTGACACTGCAAACAGAACATTGTACCTTGGGGCATGTAGGAAGTGTTCCAACCTACCAGCCAAGTTAAAGAGGGTGTTGAGGATGTAAAAGCGTTCCATGTCGTCTCTTTGGATAAACTTGCTGGGGTACTTCTCAAGAATCTCTGCTCTGATGGAACACAATGACGTAGAGGTTACAGGAAAGTTTCGAATGAGATAACTCAACAGAACTGTTCAACTCAACACTATAGATTCTTCTTGCAACAGTCATGGCAAAAGAAGAGTGATTTGAGAGAGGTGTTATGAAAGGATGTAACAGTGCAGATGGAAACAAACTGGGGGTAATGTTATCTTTCAGCGATGGTGTAAAAAACGGGCGACATCAGATTAGCCGCCCATTGTGCACCCCGTCCGATAATCCTTTCCAGTGACGGGGTTTATAATGGGAGACATCAGATTAGCCGCCCATTGTGCACCCTGTCCGATAATCCTTTCCAGTGACGGGGTTTATAATGGGAGACTTCGGATTAGCCGTCCATTGTGCACCCCGTCTGATAATCCTTTCCATTGACGGGGTTTATAATGGGAGACATCGGATTAGCTGTCCATTGTGCACCCCGTCCGATAATCCTTTCCAGTGACGGGGTTTTTTTTTTTTTTTTTTTTATTCGTTCACGGGATGTGGGCGTCGCTGGCAAGGCCAGCATTTATTGCCCATCCCTAATTGCCCTCGAGAAGGTGGTGGTGAGCCGCCTTCTTGAACCGCTGCAGTCCGTGTGGTGACGGTTCTCCCACAGTGCTGTTAGGAAGGGAGTTCCAGGATTTTGACCCAGCGACGATGAAGGAACAGCGATATATTTCCAAGTCGGGATGGTGTGTGACTTGGAGGGGAACGTGCAGGTGGTGTTGTTCCCATGTGCCTGCTGCTCTTGTCCTTCTAGGTGGCAGAGGTCGCGGGTTTGGGAGGTGCTGTCGAAGAAGCCTTGGCGAGTTGCTGCAGTGCATCCTGTGGATGGTACACACTGCAGCCACAGTGCGCCGGTGGTGAAGGGAGTGAATGTTTAGGGTGATGGATGGGGTGCCAATCAAGTGGGCTGCTTTATCTTGGATGGTGTCGAGCTTCTTGAGTGTTGTTGGAGCTGCACTCATCCAGGCAAGTGGAGAGTATTCCATCACACTCCTGACTTGTGCCTTGTAGATGGTGGAAAGGCTTTGGGGAGTCAGGAGGTGAGTCACTCGCCGCAGAACACCCAGCCTCTGACCTGCTCTCATAGCCACAGTATTTATATGGCTGGTCCAGTTCAGTTTCTGGTCAATGGTGACCCCCAGGATGTTGATGGTGGGTGATTCGGCGATGGTATTGCTGTTGAATGTCAAGGGGAGGTGGTTAGAGTTTCTCTTGTTGGAGATGGTCATTGCCTGGCACTTATCTGGCGCGAATGTTACTTGCCACTTATGAGCCCAAGCCTGGATGTTGTCCAGGTCTTGCTGCATGCGGGCTCGGACTGCTTCATTATCTGAGGGGTTGCGAATGGAACTGAACACTATGGGGTTTATAATGGGAGACTTCGGATTAGCTGTCCATTGTGCACCCCGTCCGATAATCCTTTCCATTGACGGGGTTTATAATGGGAGACATCGGATTAGCCGTCCATTGTGCACCCTGTCCGATAATCCTTTCCATTGACGGGGTTTATAATGGGAGACATCGGATTAGCTGTCCATTGTGCACCCCGTCCGATAATCCTTTCCATTGACGGGGTTTATAATGGGAGACATCGGATTAGCTGTCCATTGTGCACCCCGTCTGATAATCTTTTCCATTGACGGGGTTTATAATGGGAGACTTCGGATTAGCCGCCCATTGTGCACCCCGTCTGATAATCTTTTCCATTGACGGGGTTTATAATGGGAGACTTCGGATTAGCCGTCCATTGTGCACCCCGTCTGATAATCCTTTCCATTGACGGGGTTTATAATGGGAGACATCGGATTAGCTGTCCATTGTGCACCCTGTCTGATAATCCTTTCCATTGACGGGGTTTATAATGGGAGACTTCGGATTAGCTGTCCATTGTGCACCCCGTCTGATAATCCTTTCCATTGACGGGGTTTATAATGGGAGACTTCGGATTAGCTGTCCATTGTGCACCCTGTCTGATAATCTTTTCCACTGACAGGGTTTATAATGGGAGACTTCGGATTAGCTGTCCATTGTGCACCCCGTCTGATAATCCTTTCCATTGACTGAGTTTATAATGGGCGGCTAATCCGTTAGCTTCCATTTTACACCATTGCCAAAAGTTCAAATTACCCCTATTGTTTCCAGTGATTGAGGATGACTGATGAACGGGGGCCATAGATATAACATTAAATGCAAGAGATTTAGGACAGGGAACAGAAGAGGGCTTTTTACACAGAGGATTGTGAGGCTGTGGAATGCACTACCAGGGATCGTCTTCATTTGAGAATAGGTTAGAGGTAGGTGATTGAAGGATATGGAAACAGAGCAGCTTGTGGGATTAGGACGACTGCTCGTCTGGAGGATAAACACCAGCATGGACTGATTATCCCGAATGGCCAGTTTCCATGTTGTAATTTTTAAATTTTTGTTCTTGGGATTTGCCTGGGCAGTATTTCTACAGTAGGGAATCTTCATGCATAATATTGATCACACAGTCCAATGGGGAGAGGGATACCCATGTCCAATTTTAATCCCACAGTGCAACATGGGGGAGCACTCATATGTAATACTAACCCCACTCATACAGCACCTTTAATGTGGTGAAATGTCTTATATATACTTCATACAATGGACTTGAGCAGGAGTAGGAGTAGAATCAGGGGAGGTTGCCAAAGGAATAGTCGGAAATATTTTGAAAATGGGGCAAAACAGTCACAAACTGAAGAGCTTTGGGAAGAAAATTCTACAGTGTGGAGGCAAGATGGCTGAAGACTCTACTCCCTCGTGGTGGAACAGATGGAGGGCAATGTGCAGATGCAACCAGGAGGGACGCATGGCTGGAGAAGGTTGTGGAACTAATGTGGGGTGAGGCCATGCACTGGTTTGTAAACAATGAAATTAATGCACGGGGTGGGGGGGCGGGCAGGGGAGAGAGGAAGCTAAAAGGAGGTGGGCAAGGACAGGCATGATAGGTGATGCGTGGAGTGGAGTTCAGGGTAATTTGGAGTTCATGTAGAGGGTGCCTCAGGTGGCCAGCAAGGAAAGCGTTGGAGAAGTTAACCCTTGGGGTGATGAAGGCATGCATGCATGATTGGTTTCAGCACCAGTGGTAGGGTGGGGGGAAGATAGGTATAGAGGCAGGCGATATTTCAGAGATAGAAGTAGGCAGACGGACTGGAGGTATTGTTTGAACTCAAGGTCAAACAGGACACCAAGTTGGGTTCAACTTGAGTGAGCAGCAAAAAGGGGACTGAGATCAGACTTGATTTGCAAAGTTTCTGGCAGTGGCTGAACACAACGGCTTTGTTGTTGCCATGGCTGGGATGCAGAAAGTTCTGCATCATCCGCAACTTGAAGTCAGTGAAGCAGTCGGGCAGCACCGCCCATGGTAGAGAGGTGAAGTTGGGTGTTGTCAGCATACATGTGGAAGCTGAACCCATGTTTATAGATAATGTTGCCAAGAGGCAGTATGTAGATGAGGAATTGGAGGGGGCCAAGGATGGAAACTTGGAACACGCTGGAAATGGCAAGGGAAGAGAAGGCATTGCAAGAGATGCTCTGGCTCTGCTGAGATAGGTATGAAAGGTGGCCCCATGGAGACAGACTGCAGAGGAGAGGCAGTGGAGAAGGATGGAGTGGTCAACTTTAACAAAGGCTGTGCAGAGGTCAGGGAGAGTGAGGAGGGATAAGGTACTGTGGTCGCACTCACAAGGGGTACCCATGATGATCGTGACTGGGGTGACTTTGGCTGCAGACAGGGTGAAAACCAGACTGAAGAGATCGGAACAGGATGGTGGGAGAGCTGGACACAGCGCTGAGTGGCAATGCCATGTTTGAGAAAAGATGGAGAGGTTGGAGCTGGAGGTGGCTGTTGGAGAGGGGTCAAGGGTGGGTTGTCTAAGGAATGGATGTTAACCAGAGTTTTGAAAAGGAAGGGAGCAAAACAGTACCCGAGGAGAGGATTGGCTGTTGACGTTGTGAGCACTAGACTGGGAGAAGCAGCTTCCCTACAGTGCTGTATCCCTAGTTTACGTTCTTGCAGATTGGTATGATGCTACAATTCATTTAAATCCATTCTCGGCCCAACCCTGAGTGGCCAGTGAACAAAGAACAGAACCTTACTTCACTTTCTGTTGTTCTGACATGAGAACAACCTTGGTGAAGATTACACTGAAGCCTGCGCCACCTGCCACATGCTCATCTGAGACCAGCAGCCACACTAGGAGGAGGACAGAGGAGGAGTGCAGTAAATAAACTCTTATAATTTTCCAAGAAACATAAGTCAGTCTCATTCTAGGTTGAGATTAAACACATTTTGCACATTTCCTTTTGAAGTGCCTTTCTCAGCATTCTGCTATGTGAGCAACTGGTGCGACACTCCACATTACCCAGTTGTTTGTTGTGTCACTCACTGCATTTCAACAATAGCTGCTGCCTTGTCATCAAGGATTTGGGACCAGAGTACGCAGATATAAATATACAAGTGTTAAAAGCACTGCTACAATACTGACACAAGTTCTCGGAAAGAGATCACACTCCGACATTTTATTGAAATCTTCCAAATACTGGATAAACTCAGACTACAACTTTACCGAGTCCAAACAGAATTTCTCTTTCATTTTATTTTGCAGTTTCCCTGCTCTCCTGTGAACTTCTCAGCTTATTGACGTTGTGGATGGTAAGAAGCAGGCAAGCTGCTCCTGGGCTTCCCACGCCTGCCAGTGTGGAACTGGAAGTGCACACACGCAGCACGGAGTGACTTTCACTCTGAAGGTGCGATTTTAATCCTGCCTGCCTGCCCGGCGAAAGACTGGGCGGGTAGGCGGTTAAAATCGCCCGTGGGGAATAACCACCGAGGTCCCGCTGCCCTCCGGATCGTGGGTTCCCGTGATCTTAACCTGCTCTTCTGAGCAGGTAAGAGAGACACCTGCCCGAAACCGATGATGTCATTGGGGCCCATTTTAACCAGAGGCCTGAGCATGGAAGCTATTGTGGGTTTCACACCAGGCCAATCGAGCAGGAAGAGGAGTCGGGGCCAGACGGAGCCCAAAAAGGGTGAGTCTTTTCACTTTTGTTTGACTTTCCTTGTGGGGCCAGAAGGAGCAGAAGTGCTTAGGGGTTTCCCTGATATTGCTGCTGAGATATATAAAAAAATAAACAGGCTTTGTGAGCCTGTGTCTTAATCTGGGGCACAGCCTTTTGATGCTCCAGTGCATGCTAACACCGCACCACTGTCTTTTGTGACTGCAGTGTATTAAAACATTCAGTCCAATTACTGCTGTACATTTTTTACAGGAGGAATGTTCCCAGAGATACAAGGCAGCTTGATGATGAGGTGCACTGCAATCTTACCCGGGAGGTCGCAGACTGAGCTACAATCTGCATCCAGCACCCTGCGCCTGCACCCCGCAACCACAACCCGTACCCATAACCTGCGACCACACCCTGTGCCCACACCCCGCACTTACACCTCGCAACCCCCCGCCCACACCCACACACTTGCCTGGATTGTACAAATGAAAGGTGTTCCCTGGTTGAATAAAATTCCGATTGTACATTATTATCCTGAATGTTAGAGATCTACAGAGTGTTCAAATGATTTCTCGTATCTAATGAGTGAAACAGTGGCCTGTCAGGTGCACCTGAGATCTGGCTGTCATACATGGGCCACTGACCTAAGACACGAACCAGCTCTCATTCCAAAGCCTGTCAAATGCTTAATGGTGGGAACATTCTTTAAGACATGGTCTGAACCATCCTCTTTGAAGAACCTGCATCGGTGACATTCCTGTCTCCCAGAGCAGCCCAAGCACTGTTGAAATCTCCATGATGCATGTTTTTTTTCTCATTCATTTCAAACAATTCTTAACTGTGTTTGCTGCACTAAGAAGCTGCTGGCTATTTGTAGCCTATAACCGATTTACCCCCAAGTGATGAGACAATGGCTGAGAATAGCCCAAATGCAGCGGTGCCTTGCAGGGTTTTATCCTACGTCTTATTTTGCTGCATTCCTTCCTGTTGATCGCAGCTAATTCTTTTGATCTCTACTTGCTTTGAAAGTATTAAAGGCACAAGAGAGGCCTGTGACCACCGAGTTGAACAGCAAGGGACAAGACCAGTTTATGACATAATGCAGTTCACTTAAGCCACAGCTATGTGAAGAATCTCAGACCCAGAGCTTAAGAACCAGCTATTTATACCAAAGGATTAAGGCTAAATGTCATCAGAGGCTTCTGTTTGGTAAAGAGAACTTCTGATTTGCAAATCAACCAACTGATTGGGAAAATAAGAAATATTGGGGGGGAGGCAGGGATTTTAATCCCATCCACCTGGCGGAATCTAGGTAGGTGGGCAGTTAAAATCGCCCAGGTTACTTACCTGCCCTGGAGTCTATTGATCACAATTTCAACCTGCTCAACTGACAGCCACCCAATGCTGGCGGGGTCCTTTTTAACATGTGCATACACTTGCCTGGATGAGTGCAGCTCCAACAACACTCAAGAAGCTTGACACCATCCAGGACAAAGCAGCCCGCTTGATTGGCACCCCATCCACCACCCTAAACATTCACTCCCTTCACCACCGGCGTACAGTGGCTGCAGTGTGTACCATCCACAGGATGAACTGCAGCAACTCGCCAAGGCTTCTTGAACAGCCCCTCCCAAACCCGCGACCTCTACCACCTAGAAGGACAAGAGCAGCAGGCACATGGGAACAACACCACCTGCATGTTCCCCTCCAAGTCACACACCATCCCGACTTGGAAATATATCGCCGTTCCTTCATCGTCGCTGGGTCAAAATCCTGGAATTCCCTACCTAACAGCACTGTGGGAGAACCTTCACCACACAGACTGGATCGGTTCAAGAAGGCGGCTCACCACCACCTTCTCAAGGGCAATTAGGGGTGGGCAATAAATGCCGGCCTCGCCAGCGACGCCCACATCCAATGAACCAATAAAAAAAATAATTTGTCGATCTGAGCAGGAAGACAGTGTTTACCACCAGGCCATCCCAGAAAATATCCAAAAAGATAAGTTTTAAAACTTTTTTTATACTTCTGCTCCTTTACGGTGGGCTCCCACCTCCCTTCCCAATTGCAAGACCCCCCCCAACCCCCATAACAGGACAGCCCCAGCAGCCAATCCTGCCACTTACCTGGTCTCAGCGAGTGGTCTCCAGGCCGTGCGATTTTCCGTCGCTCCCCGCCCGGAACGGTGGGATATCGACCGGTGGGATTTGAATGAGGCCTGGGAGTTAAAATCTGGAGCAGCAGGCGAGTTTCTAACTCACACCACTACCCACCTGCCCAAAACTGGCCCAGAGTTAAAACTGGGGCCGTGGAAGAAAGTCAACTGAAGTCTGATACACCCTTATACAGCAACCCTAAAACTGATACAGCACCTTTAATGGCCCAAACTATCCCGAGGTGCTTCAAAAGGGGGACTGGAAACCAAGCAGGCGTTGTGAGGGGAGTTATAGGTGACTGAAGGTGTAGTTGAACAGGTGGGTTTTGAGGAGGGTTTCGAAAGTAACAAGGCGAAAGGTTTAGAAAGAAAATTCCAGCGTGCAGGGCATGATGCCTGAAAGTGGAAGTCGACCAGAGTGAGAAGAGTGGAGGAAGTGTACAAGGAAGTGAGACTGGTGGAGGCTGCAAAGGTAGGGTGGAGTGAGGCCATGGAGGAATTTGCAAACCAGTCTGAAGGTTTGGAAGTCAACATGCTGGAATTCAGGGAGCCATTGAAGGTGAGCGAGGACAGGGGGGGGGGAAGAATTGAATGGGATAAGACATGGCCAGTGGGGCTCTGAGGAGTTGGGAGTTTATGTAAATGGAGCCAGTAAGGGCAGTGGTGGAAACGTCAAGCCTGGAGGCCTGAAGGAGGGTTTCAGAAGCAGTTGATATTACAAAAGGTGGAAGTAGGCAGTCTTGGTAATGGACCAACTGAAGGGTTTGAAGCTCATTTGAGGGTCAAACAGAAAACGCTGATTGTGTACTGTTGAATTCAGCTTCATTGAGCAGATGGGAAGGGGGATGGATTTCGGGAATAAGGTGTAAAGTTTTTGGTGGGAGCCAAACAGGATAACTTTGGTTCCGCCAATTTTGAGCTAGAGGAAATTCCGGCTCAATCGTAACTTGATGTCAGACATGCAACTGGTCAGCACAACAGTCATGGAATGAAGGGTGGTGGTGGAGAGTTAAAGCTGGCTGTCATTGAAGTACATGTGTAAGCTGACCACACACTGACAGATAATTCACTAAATGGAGAATGTAGATATGTTCTTCTTAAATGAGTACAATGCATTCCTCTACACCTCCCTTAGTATTCTTTGGCACCGGTCATTTGCTCTCCCAGAGCAGCAGGCCCAATTGCCCCATTCTCTGCTCCCAACAACCATCTCACCCAGCACCCTGCTTGGGGGTTAACTTTTCCAATCTCCTCCCTATGTCACTCATCCCCTACGATGCAGTCCCCACCCCACCAGCAAATCTACAATACCATCCCTCTCCATACTGTCCTCCAGAATGCTTGTTTCCTTGCAAACAAACCCATTGCCATTCACAATCTCATCATGGTCAAACCTACTGACATCCTGGCATTGACAGAAACTCGCCCCACAGCCCTCAACCACACTATCACATTGCTTGTCCAACATCAGACCATGGATGAGCCACAAGTTGCTTCCAGCTCAACATTGGGAATGCCAATGCCATCATTTTCAGTCCCTACCATGAACTTTGCTCCTTTTTCACTGAATAAATCTCCCTCCCCGGCCGCTCGTTCAGGCTGAACCAGACTGTGTGCAGCCTCAGCGTCTTGTTCGACTCCAAGTTCAACTTTAAATCCCACACAGTCTATTCTTACCATCTCCACCTAAACCCCAAACTCAGCCCGCCCCCCCTGAAACCCTTATAGGTGCCTTTTGGAGCTTACACTGCAAATTGTACCCATACCACCCAAAAGCCATTTTCTACTGGGCACAAAGTGGGCGGTAAGATTAGTCAATCTCAAAAATGATGCTAATTCAGTTGATCACTGATCAAAGGATACAGCAAATCTATTCTTTTCACAACTGTCTGTGTCTGTTGGTAAAGCATGTCCGATAGCACACTTGATTTCTGCATAAATGCTGAGACTCCTTTCTCTGGACGAGTGATGTAAAAGAATATTCAGAAAGCAAGGGTTGGTGGAATTGGAATAATATTTCCTTTGATCTTCTCACTATTACTGGAGTGGCATCGGCAGCTGTGCCTGCCAAACATTTCTGTGTTTAAAGGTGAAGAATCCAGCATTGCAACACTTCACTCCCTACAACATATATTCCTTTGACATGTTTCACAACACTGAACATTTCTCGTCAGCACCCCTGTGTAAGCACTCCATGCTTTTACAGACTGCCTCATGTTTCACAGGAGTACAAGTTGGAGTACAAGAGTAAGGAAGTCTTACTACAATTGTATAGGGCTTTGGTGAAACCTCACCTGGTGTACTGTGTACAGTTTTGCTCTCCTTATCTAAGGAAGGATATACTTGCTTGAGAGGCAGTGCAACGAAGGTTCACCAGATTAATTCCTGGGATGAGAGGGTTGTCCTATGAGGAGAGATTGAGTAAAATGGACCTATACTCTCTGAAGTTTAGAAGAATGAGAGGTGATCTCATTGAAACATATAAGATTCTGAGGGGGCTTGACAGGGTAGATGCTGAGAGGTTGTTTCCCCTGGCTGGAGAATTTAGAACTGGGGGGCATAGTCGCAGGATAAGGGGTGGGCCATTAAAGACTGAGATGAGGAGGAATTTCTTCACTCAAAGGGTTGTGAATCTTTGGAATTCTCTACCCCAGAGGGCTGTGGATGCTCAGTCGTTGAGTATATTCAAGGCAGGGCGAGATAGATTTTTGGACTTTTGGGGAATCAAATATGGGGATTGGGCAGGAAAGCGGAGTCGAGGTCGAAGATCAGCCATGATCTGATTAAAGGCGGAGCAGGCTCGAGGGGCCATATGGCCTACTCCTGCTCCCATTTCTTATGTTCAGGAAACCTCAGTTCCTCCAGGGTAGGGACCAACCTCCACTACCACAGACCATTGCAGCCCTATCCCACGTCTGCAGAACATGTCCCACCCTTCAATCCTACGGACTGCAGCCCAACCCCGCACCCCTTCCCCCAGACAGCCTCAAACGGCCTTCTTGAGCGCACCCCTCCACTACCCGCCCCAATCAAGGGCTGCAGCACCTACTTTAGACCTTTGTGTCCATTGATCGTCTCCATGTTTGTACAGCTACAATACTGGATACCGAGAAAAAGGGTTGTTCCAGACCTCTCCAGTCAGCAAGCAGCTTTGTGTGTACATCGACCCCAGCCATGCTCAGAAGGAGAAACCCCTCCAATCTGTGTGGAATGATAAAAGCTCAATTCAGCAGTTCAGGCTGCAATGGACGACTGACTTACTGTGCAACTGAAGTCACAGAACCATGAGAATTGAAAATCCCGTCACACTAATGATCTGCTACAGAAAATTGAAAAAGTGAGACGTACCCCTTGAGGAAGCTGAAGCCGTGAGCACACACCAAGATGTTTCCATGAGAGTCCACTTTCAGGAGGTTTCCATACAGAGTATCAAACACTAACCCCCTGCAAAATAAAAAGAAACAGGTTAAAATGGAGGCTTGTCGTAAGATGCATACAGACAAAAGAAGGTGATTGATTCACACCACAAGTGGCAGTTAATTGAGGGTCAGATCACTTTTTCTGGTCATGTATTTTAGTTTCCACATTCCACTATCGTTTCTCAAACTGTCTCTCACTAAATGCAGACTGTAAAGCTCCAAGGATTTAGCACCCTATTTTTAGAAGGCGCCTCGGGCAAACACTCAGTTACCCTGAGATGGAATCTATGCTTTCTGATTTACTTCGAATCATGAAATCTTACAGCACAGAAGGAGGCCATTCAGCCCGTCGTGCCTATGCCAGCATTTTGAAAGAGCTGTCCAATTCAGTCCCACATCCCAGCTTTTTCCCCATAACCCTGCAAATTAGTCCTCTTCAAGTACATGTCCAATTCCCTTTTGGAAGTTGCTACGGAATCTGATTCCACTGCGCTTTCAGGTAGTGCGTTCCAGATCTTAACAACCCTCTGTGTGAAAACATTTCTCCTCATTTCCCCTTCACTTCTTCTTAACTTTCCCACAGAATATAACCAAGCCAATGAGCAGTTGACTTTATTCAGATTTACCACTTTAATAACTGGACCTTTGCAACTGAGCATCAGCTAAAACGCTCTGGTAGAGGAGTCAGCAACAGCAGGTAGGTTGAGTGTAGGTCCCATCTGTGCTTTAAATCCCACATTCATGTGAAAAGTCCACTCGTTGTCACACCATCAAAAATATCCATCATGGAAAGCTGCTGAAAGGCCTGAGCTATTGAAGTCCATAAAATTAACAAAGTTGACAAAGTTGTTTAGCAGACCCTAAATGTATTGGTCAGATGAAAATTGCACGTAATAAAAAGGGCAAAGATGGAAAGACGGTGACGTGCCACCCAACAATTCATCCTGTGGCAAGAAAAGATCGGGCAGGGAAGGCAATATTTCCAGGACTTGTTAATGAAATAGAGAGTTGTTTTAAAAATGGATAATAGTCAGAACAATTTTCATAATTTCAAGCCAATAAAAATATCAGATTGGTTGATATTCCAAACAGAGGCCAGGACTAGACCGATGTGGATTGGGTCAGATGTAGCTGCAATGGATGTGGAGAGAGGGTACAAAGCTAAGTCAGGGTTGGGATGTGTGGAGCTTAGAAGCATGCAAGCTGGGGTTGAAGCCAGACCCCGAGTCAGATTCTGGCATGGCAAGACTGCAGGGAAGGTGCTGACAAGGGCCCGAGGCTTAGGTTGAGTGGGGATTCAGGTTAGAGTCAGTGGCGATCGCTCAGCGTGAGATCAAGCATGAAAAAACCCAACGGCATTAGCAACGGCTGCTGAATCGACTTACACAATTATTGCTGCTCTTCAAAAGGAATTCATAGTGTGAACTGCTTTCAAACGTTTCAACTTGATAAAGTGCTTTATAATCACTGTATAGTATTTAACTCTCCCAAGTATTCTGCGTACATTCAATACAGTGTATTTCGTAGAAGTGCTGCTATGTATATGCCATACCATGTACTTCATGCCATGCAAGCAATTTGTATGGGAGATTGTATATTGTGGAAATACCAGCACCTTTGTCAACAGTACAGCCTGTACAATTCTCAAATGCCACATCCTCTTCACTAGTAAGTGTACAACCACCCATCTTAACAGTACATATGCCTTTAGCTAAGCTCACAAAGAACACAGATCCACATTGATGATCACCTTTTCCCCCCATATAAGTGATTTCCTCATCGGTTCGTTTTCAGAAACAGGCAGGCAGTCCATTTCGAGTTAACAAAATAACCGTCATGAAATAACTTTGATGTCTATACCCAGTTATTCAAATTTCACAAATTTACCTCCAAATTAACAATTTTTACTGGTAGTCAAAGGCAGGGAGTACACAGTGTGACAATGTGATAATCTGGGAAATTCAGGGGTTTGATATGATGCACGGATGAAGGGTCAAGTTGGGCTTGTTGTCGATTATGCATTGCATTTGGTATTTTATGTAACGTAACACAAGATATAAATTACCACTTGATACTGTGAAATTCAATTCTTCAGTAAAGGCCTAGAAAGGATTTTTGTCTAGAATTGATCTGGTATTGACTTCTTTCATTCTTAGTCATAATATTTGTTCTAATACATCGCTGAGCTGGGCATATCAATATTTATCTGTTTGATTAAGAACAATCAGAAGATGGTTCACCAAGTTGAACTCAACTGGGTTTTCTTTTAATCATTGCTAATCAGACAGTTAATTTTATTAGGCTTAAAAAAAAATCCAAGTTACAGTTACAGTCATTGAACTCAACATGCTACTCAGAAAAAAAGTGTTCATGCTTTGGAAATGCTGGCATTTGTATTAAGCCCTTAATGTGTGTTCAGGCCTCTGTTTGCACTATTATAGTGTAACAGA
This sequence comes from Heptranchias perlo, assembly GCF_035084215.1. Classification (NCBI taxonomy): domain Eukaryota; kingdom Metazoa; phylum Chordata; class Chondrichthyes; order Hexanchiformes; family Hexanchidae; genus Heptranchias; species Heptranchias perlo. Next base: position 43,154,484 of record NC_090344.1, read on the forward strand.
TAAGAGAAGGGTTCATGCTGGACATGGTTACGTTACTGAGGTTACTCTTGGACAGCTAAACAAACAAAGTTGCACCAAGCACTCCTGATTTGACCTCCACTCTGAATGAAAGGTATCCTCTGAACGTGGGCTCATCATGCTCCTATTCTGGGTGCCAGTGTCACATTAATGAATAACCATACACAAGCGTAACCATCGCAGAACTCCTCTAACTCCTTGCGTGCATGTATTCACTTGTGCAGCCCCAGAAAATGGACCACAGATAAATTCATGCAAAGCACTTACAGAATCAACAATCCAAAAGGAGGCCATTCAGCCCATCATTCCCAAGCTGGTGATAGCTCTTGAACAGGAGCTGTCTACTCTAATCCCACTCCCCGCATTCTTCTATATTCTTCCTTTTCAAATACTTATCCAATTCCCTTTTTAATAAATTTATTGTCTCAACAGCCATTTGTGGAAGGCACTCCATGTTCTAATACCCCTCTACGTTAAAATATTTCTTCCAACTTCCTCTTCATTCTTCTAGCAATAATCCTGAGTCTATATCCCCTTGTTACCAATTTCACAATTAATGGCAACATCCTTCCACCATGAAGCCTATCAAAAACTTTCAGAAATTTGAAAACCACTATCAGATCCTCCCGTAACCTTTTTATTGGGGCGAAGCTGCACAATAATATATGATTCTCCACATTAAACTCCATTTTTCATTGCAGGATTTCTCCAGGTTGATGTAAATACTTTCCATCTCATCACTGAACCCCTGACCACATAACTTGGTGTCCTCAGTAAATTTCATAGCATTACTAGCAGCACCCTATCTCATATCATTTACCAGGACTACCATGAGCTTCTACCTTACTTAAAAGCTTCAAATGTGGAACCTTTTCAGATTACAGATCGATCTCTCTCTGACACTGCAGAGTAATCCCAATAAGAGAAGCAGAGTACCACCCCCTCCATAGACATAACAGAGCAAACCCCAAATGACAGACCAGAATATCCCATCCCCATTTGAACATTAGTTTCTCCCTAGGAGTAACCACAGACAAGTAATAGCCTTGCAAGGAATGAGCACTGAGTAAAACTATCTCCTTAGTCGAGGTATATCACTAAACTGGTTTTACCTGGTTGGGAAAGTGGGGTCATATGTGTAGAGGAGTAATTCCTGTGGATATCCAATCGAAACCAAGTAATTTATCATCAGTTGAAACCCCAGATCTTCATAGTCAGGAGATCTGTAGACTGTACAACAGAAGCACACTTCAGTATTACACAGCATTAGCATTCATAGATCATTAGACAAGATCAATGCAATGAAAAACACAATCAACATGATTCAGTGAAGTGTTTCTTCTCATTTTTTTTAAGCTGTCCTCTTGTAAGTCATTTACTTTGAAATTAAAGCAGCTAATTTTTGTTAAAGCCCATAGCCAGGATGTATTTATCTTTGTATATTATGTAATTATTTAAAAATATTGTAACCACGAACAGTACCTACTTATCTTTTTCACGTTCCTGTAAGTGGCAATGAATTATTTTGCAGACACTAACAGGCTTTTTCTTTTAAAACATTCAGTTTTTGTGCTAATTTTCCTCTCCTGAATATACTGATTCTTGTTGGGGTACAGATAAGTTCCCCTCTGTTACCTTACCAAAGTGGCCTGTATTCATGTTTGAGCCAAGACAGATTACGTGAGCAGGATATTCGACCTTGAGGGGCATCAGACCTTGAGGCCCAACCGATATCCTTACCCCTATGTCTGTTCAGGCATTTTCCAGCAAGAGTCACTGTACAACAATCAGGAGCAGGAACCCGGATTGATTTCTCCTCTCCATAACCCAGGTAACTGAAGTCAATTATTGTGCCCTTACTGCGGCTCTGGCTGAGATTAACTAACTCAGCACAGATCGGGGTTCGAACCTGGGACCTTCTGGTCTGCGTAGCTCATTGCTATCATGGGTCCTGCCTTCACCCAATACGCCACTAAGTTTAACTGGTAGTGTTAAAGGCAGGAAAACTAAATGGTTCTTACCTGCCAGAGTGTAGTCCAAGTCAAATCCAAAACACTTAATCTTCTCAAGTGCCAGACTCCTGTTCACAAACACCCTGCCGATCAAACACAAAAACATACAATTTTGAACTTCTTACACAAATAGGAAAAAAGGTGGCACCATGGCATAGGGCCCAGTATTTTCAACACAATGTTCCTTAGTGGCAGGACATGCTCCCAACAAAGGCTATGCTGATCTCAGGTGTTCTGTCAAAAGTCAGCTCGGAGTAAAGAGAGCGAGCCATTCCGAATTGGTCTTGAGAATTACCATGTAACTGGTTTGAGAGTAGGCTGCCTGCCTTTAATATTGTATTGGGGAACAGTCCATGGCAGATAAGAGAACTAAAAGGATGGGGAGCTAGATTGAAAACAGGTAAAAAATTGAGACTGGGAGTAAAATAACTTTAAATATCCCAGTGTGGGTACTGTACGTACCGGTCTCAGTCCTGACCCAGTGTGCATACTGTACGTACCGGTCTCAGTCCTGTCCCAGTGTGCATACTGTACGTACCGGTCTCAGTCCTGACCCAGTGTGCATACTGTACGTACCGGTCTCAGTCCTGACCCAGTGTGCATACTGTATGTACCGGTCTCAGTCCTGACCCAGTGTGGGTACTGTATATACCGGTCTCAGTCCTGTCCCAGTGTGCATACTGTATGTACCGGTCTCAGTCCTGACCCAGTGTGCATACTGTACGTACCGGTCTCAGTCCTGTCCCAGTGTGCATACTGTACGTACCGGTCTCAGTCCTGTCCCAGTGTGCATACTGTACGTACCGGTCTCAGTCCTGTCCCAGTGTGCATACTGTACGTACCGGTCTCAGTCCTGACCCAGTGTGCATACTGTACGTACCGGTCTCAGTCCTGACCCAGTGTGCATACTGTACGTACCGGTCTCAGTCCTGTCCCAGTGTGCATACTGTACGTACCGGTCTCAGTCCTGACCCAGTGTGCATACTGTACGTACCGGTCTCAGTCCTGACCCAGTGTGCATACTGTACGTACCGGTCTCAGTCCTGACCCAGTGTGGGTACTGTATATACCGGTCTCAGTCCTGTCCCAGTGTGCATACTGTATGTACCGGTCTCAGTCCTGTCCCAGTGTGAATACTGTACGTACCGGTCTCAGTCCTGACCCAGTGTGGGTACTGTACGTACCGGTCTCAGTCCTGACCCAGTGTGGGTGATGTATGTACCGGTCTCAGTCCTGACCCAGTGTGGGTACTGTATGTACCAGTCTCAGTCCTGTCCCAGTGTGAATACTGTACGTACCGGTCTCAGTCCTGACCCAGTGTGGGTGATGTATGTACCGGTCTCAGTCCTGTCCCAGTGTGCATACTGTATGTACCGGTCTCAGTCCTGTCCCAGTGTGAATACTGTACGTACCGGTCTCAGTCCTGACCCAGTGTGGGTACTGTACGTACCAGTCTCAGTCCTGACCCAGTGTGGGTGATGTATGTACCGGTCTCAGTCCTGACCCAGTGTGGGTGATGTATGTACCGGTCTCAGTCCTGTCCCAGTGTGCATACTGTATGTACCGGTCTCAGTCCTGTCCCAGTGTGCATACTGTATGTACCGGTCTCAGTCCTGTCCCAGTGTGCATACTGTATGTACCAGTCTCAGTCCTGTCCCAGTGTGAGTGATGTATGTACCGGTCTCAGTCCTGACCCAGTGTGGGTACTGTATATACCGGTCTCAGTCCTGTCCCAGTGTGCATACTGTATGTACCGGTCTCAGTCCTGACCCAGTGTGCATACTGTATGTACCAGTCTCAGTCCTGTCCCAGTGTGGGTGATGTATGTACCGGTCTCAGTCCTGTCCCAGTGTGCATACTGTATGTACCGGTCTCAGTCCTGTCCCAGTGTGAATACTGTACGTACCGGTCTCAGTCCTGACCCAGTGTGGGTACTGTACGTACCAGTCTCAGTCCTGACCCAGTGTGGGTGATGTATGTACCGGTCTCAGTCCTGTCCCAGTGTGCATACTGTATGTACCGGTCTCAGTCCTGTCCCAGTGTGCATACTGTATGTACCGGTCTCAGTCCTGTCCCAGTGTGGGTGATGTATGTACCGGTCTCAGTCCTGACCCAGTGTGGGTACTGTATATACCGGTCTCAGTCCTGTCCCAGTGTGCATACTGTATGTACCGGTCTCAGTCCTGACCCAGTGTGCATACTGTATGTACCAGTCTCAGTCCTGTCCCAGTGTGGGTGATGTATGTACCAGTCTCAGTCCTGACCCAGTGTGGGTGATGTATGTACCAGTCTCAGTCCTGTCCCAGTGTGGGTGATGTATGCACCAGTCCTAGTCCTGTCCCAGTGTGAATACTGTATGTACCAGTCCCAGTCCTGACCCAGTGTGAGTACTGTATGTACCGGTCTCAGTCCTGACCCAGTGTGGGTGATGTATGTACCAGTCCCAGTCCTGTCCCAGTGTGGGTGATGTATGTACCAGTCTCAGTCCTGACCCAGTGTGCATACTGTATGTACCGGTCTCAGTCCTGACCCAGTGTGGGTGATGTATGTACCGGTCTCAGTCCTGTCCCAGTGTGCATACTGTATGTACCGGTCTCAGTCCTGACCCAGTGTGGGTGATGTATGTACCGGTCTCAGTCCTGTCCCAGTGTGCATACTGTATGTACCGGTCTCAGTCCTGTCCCAGTGTGGGTGATGTATGTACCGGTCTCAGTCCTGACCCAGTGTGGGTGATGTATGTACCGGTCTCAGTCCTGACCCAGTGTGCATACTGTATGTACCAGTCCCAGTCCTGACCCAGTGTGGGTGATGTATGTACCGGTCTCAGTCCTGACCCAGTGTGCATACTGTATGTACCGGTCTCAGTCCTGTCCCAGTGTGGGTGATGTATGTACCAGTCTCAGTCCTGTCCCAGTGTGAATACTGTACGTACCGGTCTCAGTCCTGACCCAGTGTGGGTGATGTGTGTACCGGTCTCAGTCCTGTCCCAGTGTGCATACTGTATGTACCGGTCTCAGTCCTGTCCCAGTGTGAATACTGTACGTACCGGTCTCAGTCCTGACCCAGTGTGGGTACTGTACGTACCAGTCTCAGTCCTGACCCAGTGTGGGTGATGTATGTACCGGTCTCAGTCCTGACCCAGTGTGGGTGATGTATGTACCGGTCTCAGTCCTGTCCCAGTGTGCATACTGTATGTACCGGTCTCAGTCCTGTCCCAGTGTGCATACTGTATGTACCGGTCTCAGTCCTGTCCCAGTGTGCATACTGTATGTACCGGTCTCAGTCCTGACCCAGTGTGCATACTGTATATACCAGTCTCAGTCCTGTCCCAGTGTGGGTGATGTATGTACCGGTCTCAGTCATGTCCCAGTGTGCATACTGTATGTACCGGTCTCAGTCCTGTCCCAGTGTGAATACTGTACGTACCGGTCTCAGTCCTGACCCAGTGTGGGTACTGTATATACCGGTCACAGTCCTGTCCCAGTGTGCATACTGTATGTACCGGTCTCAGTCCTGACCCAGTGTGCATACTGTATGTACCAGTCTCAGTCCTGTCCCAGTGTGGGTGATGTATGTACCGGTCTCAGTCCTGTCCCAGTGTGCATACTGTATGTACCGGTCTCAGTCCTGTCCCAGTGTGAATACTGTACGTACCGGTCTCAGTCCTGACCCAGTGTGGGTACTGTACGTACCAGTCTCAGTCCTGACCCAGTGTGGGTGATGTATGTACCGGTCTCAGTCCTGTCCCAGTGTGCATACTGTATGTACCGGTCTCAGTCCTGTCCCAGTGTGCATACTGTATGTACCGGTCTCAGTCCTGTCCCAGTGTGGGTGATGTATGTACCGGTCTCAGTCCTGACCCAGTGTGGGTACTGTATATACCGGTCTCAGTCCTGTCCCAGTGTGCATACTGTATGTACCGGTCTCAGTCCTGACCCAGTGTGCATACTGTATGTACCAGTCTCAGTCCTGTCCCAGTGTGGATGATGTATGTACCAGTCTCAGTCCTGTCCCAGTGTGGGTGATGTATGCACCAGTCCTAGTCCTGTCCCAGTGTGAATACTGTATGTACCAGTCCCAGTCCTGACCCAGTGTGAGTACTGTATGTACCGGTCTCAGTCCTGACCCAGTGTGGGTGATGTATGTACCAGTCCCAGTCCTGTCCCAGTGTGGGTGATGTATGTACCAGTCTCAGTCCTGACCCAGTGTGCATACTGTATGTACCGGTCTCAGTCCTGACCCAGTGTGGGTGATGTATGTACCGGTCTCAGTCCTGTCCCAGTGTGCATACTGTATGTACCGGTCTCAGTCCTGACCCAGTGTGGGTGATGTATGTACCGGTCTCAGTCCTGTCCCAGTGTGCATACTGTATGTACCGGTCTCAGTCCTGTCCCAGTGTGGGTGATGTATGTACCGGTCTCAGTCCTGTCCCAGTGTGCATACTGTATGTACCGGTCTCAGTCCTGTCCCAGTGTGGGTGATGTACGTACCGGTCTCAGTCCTGACCCAGTGTGCATACTGTATGTACCAGTCCCAGTCCTGACCCAGTGTGGGTGATGTATGTACCGGTCTCAGTCCTGTCCCAGTGTGGGTGATGTATGTACCGGTCTCAGTCCTGTCCCAGTGTGGGTGATGTATGTACCGGTCTCAGTCCTGACCCAGTGTGGGTGATGTATGTACCGGTCTCAGTCCTGTCCCAGTGTGGGTGATGTATGCACCGGTCTCAGTCCTGACCCAGTGTGCATACTGTATGTACCAGTCCCAGTCCTGTCCCAGTGTGGGTGATGTATGTACCAGTCCCAGTCCTGTCCCAGTGTGGGTGATGTATGCACCGGTCTCAGTCCTGACCCAGTGTGCATACTGTATGTACCAGTCCCAGTCCTGTCCCAGTGTGGGTGATGTATGTACCAGTCCCAGTCCTGTCCCAGTGTGGGTGATGTATGTACCAGTCCCAGTCCTGACCCAGTGTGCATACTGTATATACCGGTCTCAGTCCTGACCCAGTGTGCATACTGTATGTACCAGTCCCAGTCCTGTCCCAATGTGGGTGATGTATGTACCAGTCCCAGTCCTGACCCAGTGTGGGTGATGTATGTACCAGTCCCAGTCCTGACCCAGTGTGGGTGATGTATGTACCAGTCCCAGTCCTGTCCCAGTGTGGGTGATGTATGCACCGGTCTCAGTCCTGACCCAGTGTGCATACTGTATGTACCAGTCCCAGTCCTGTCCCAATGTGGGTGATGTATGTACCAGTCCCAGTCCTGACCCAGTGTGGGTGATGTATGTACCGGTCTCAGTCCTGACCCAGTGTGCATACTGTATGTACCAGTCCCAGTCCTGTCCCAGTGTGGGTGATGTATGCACCGGTCTCAGTCCTGACCCAGTGTGCATACTGTATGTACCAGTCCCAGTCCTGTCCCAGTGTGGGTGATGTATGTACCAGTCCCAGTCCTGTCCCAGTGTGGGTGATGTATGTACCAGTCCCAGTCCTGACCCAGTGTGGGTGGTGTATGTACCAGTCCCAGTCCTGTCCCAGTGTGGGTGATGTATGCACCGGTCTCAGTCCTGACCCAGTGTGCATACTGTATGTACCAGTCCCAGTCCTGTCCCAGTGTGGGTGATGTATGTACCAGTCCCAGTCCTGTCCCAGTGTGGGTGATGTATGCACCGGTCTCAGTCCTGACCCAGTGTGCATACTGTATGTACCAGTCCCAGTGTGAATACTGTATGTACCGGTCTCAGTCCTGACCCAGTGTGAGTACTGTATGTACCAGTCTCAGTCCTGACCCAGTGTGGGTGATGTATGTACCAGTCCCAGTCCTGTCCCAGTGTGGGTGATGTATGCACCGGTCTCAGTCCTGACCCAGTGTGGGTGATGTATGTACCAGTCCCAGTCCTGACCCAGTGTGGGTGATGTATGTACCGGTCTCAGTCCTGTCCCAGTGTGAATACTGTATGTACCGGTCTCAGTCCTGACCCAGTGTGGGTACTGTATGTACCAGTCTCAGTCCTGACCCAGTGTGAATACTGTATGTACCGGTCTCAGTCTTGATTCCCGTTGCCAGAGAATTTTGGAAAATTATGGTTCGTAATTCATTTTTGCCAGTTTAAGTTGGTGACGTAATGTAAGACTGCATGATAAATCTCTGAGCAGTTCATGGAAGCTATTTGAATGCTGATCTGTGAATCTGAAAAATGAGAACAGTCAGTTGTAATGTTATCTGTGTAAAGTGGACATTAACCTGCGAGCCTGAATACTGGGTTGGCACCTGCTCACTGAGCTTTATCCTGTCCGGAAATTCAGGGAATGTACCTGCAGATCCAAGGACTCAGCTGCAGGAGGTTCCAGCGCTTTGCACAAGTTACTGAATTACTTGCAACGCAATCTATATTTGTTCTCGCTGAAAGTAAAACCATTTTAAATTATTATCTGGAAACAAGTTTTTCTCCCGATGGGAATGGGTTCCGGGGTTTGATCCTTCTCTGATCTTCTTGTGTAATTTCCCATTGAAAACGATGTCCTCTGCCAACACCAACCTGTTCCATGCAGTGGAAGTGGCACTGCAATTCAAGTTACAAATGGAATTGGCTCCTCAAATCGCTCAGCAACTTTATCCAATGAGTCCTTGACCCATCTGTACCTGGAAGGTCTGCACCTCTGACCTTTCCGCCTCGGGGTTATTTAAGTAGAGGAAGCAGGCCCCTCAGCTATGGTGCCCCATGGGGTCGCAGTCAGCCTGTGCTGCCTGCAGAAAATTTACCGGGCTGTTCTTGAGCCTGTGCAAGGCCACGCTCGCTGAGCACAGATGCCAAAAAGGAGAAATCGGAGCCCCACTGTTGTCAGGAAAATGCTGGACGCCTTGGTCGTACCTGCACACACCGGAATCAGAAGAGTGCTTTCCGATTTACAGAGGCCAGCCTACACAGGGTGGTTGTCTGCCAACGTTAGACAAATTGGGAAGATACAGCCGGGCACATTCTTCACTGCCAACCCGGGCACTGGGGAAATGGTGGGTTAGCGCAAAAAGGCAGGAGCGAGAAGGGCACATCCCCAAGCACCTTCACCCCACTCCTTCACTGACCCAGATACACCAAATGAAAATCAGCAGGGGGCGGGGAGGAGAATCAGAGAGCCTGAGCCTCACTGACTGAGCGCACACATGAAGAATGGGCATTTAGACAAAGCACTGGAACATATCCAGCACCCAAACAAGCCATACCCCAGCAAGAATCAGCACTTTCAGGGGAAAATATTTATAAAACAAGGGGGAAAAACTACACTGAACCCCGATGCTTGCATCTTTTTGTTATTCAGTGATACTCGCTGATTAAACTTGCCTATCAGTAACACAATCCAAACTCAATGGGGATGAAAACTCAACTGCAACTCGCATTTATATAGAAAATTTATCCAGCACCTTCATGTAGAAAAATGCCCAAGGTGCTTGAGGCATAATCAGACAAAAAATCTTCCGAAATATGTGCTTAGTGGCCCAAGCATTTATCCCACAACCAAAAGTGCTTTCTGGACTGTTACTTAAATCTACCTGACCTGCCTGAAATGCTCTGATCTGTTCGCCAGTGTGTCGAGTCATAGTGGAGCAGCAGTGTGCTGCTGGGATAAGTCTCTAATAACAGAGCATCAGCGTGTGGTCAGGCTGTTGGGAGGAGGTCCCCATAAAACAGCTCTAGCTTGTGGTGAGGCCACTCGGAGGACTGGTAACAAAAATAAAAAAATCAGTGTGTGGTCAGACCCCTGGGTGGAGGCCCTGATAACTGTGTCAAGGGGTTTGCTGGATAGCGGCCCTGATAACAGTGTCGGGGGGTTGATGAGACCCCTGGGTAGTGACCCTGATAGCTGTGCTGTTGCACAGTCAGACCACGGGCTGAAGGATATTGTTGGGAGTGTTGTACCAGGGAGCTAAAGGAAGCTCAGTAAAGAGCAGTGTCCCACACAGGGAGAGTAGGCTGGGAAACTAGATTGAAACCAGCTCATCAAAGCTGAAATATAAAAATACACGCTGATCATTTTAAGTAACCTCAGAAACGACACTGTGCCTGAGGCAAACAGAACGCCACGTCAGGCAAAAATAGAAAATGCCACTGAATTGTTTCCACAGGGAAGCATTCTTAGTTGAATTCTTTGGAGCAAAATGACAGCCGTCTTTGCCATTTCTTACCATTCACAACCTGACGGGAAGAATAAATTGAACACACACAAAAGCGTGCAGCAAAGGCATCTTCTTTTCGTATTCAAGCCGTGATGATGTGGAATTCCCTTCCTCAATTGACTGTAGATTCTGCAGCTTACTGTTCTTTTCAGAGATTTAAAGATGGCTGTATAGTTATTTAGTGAACAATTAAGCACATTTTGCAGTTTTTTATGTGGTTTATATTTCCCAAAGCCAGGTTAACATATTTTGTGTTGTCCCATTATTTGATTCTCTATGATTTAAATGAAATAAAATGAATGTCACTCAGTCTGTACCTTCCAGATGGTTCATGTCTACACATCTTTAATTTCTGTTTCACTAACTTCTCTCCAAGTACATTTGACACAGAGCATTCCGTATGGTATCGGTCGTTCCTGCTACTGAGTGTTAAAAGGTACAAAATAAATGGGAAAGCTGTGACGTGTTTGGAAGTCTGAGCCAAGCAAAGTAATGCTTTACCCTGGGGGCAAAAGGCAACTCTGCTGCATTGTAAACTAAATCCAGGAGTGCGTTTTGTGTCGCAGTAAGAAATCTGATTCACCAAGCCTTTCAGCAGAACCCTGAACAGCGCCTGCTTTGACTACGTTTCCGTACAATATTGTGACTTTTACTAAATAAACAGTGATAAGCAATAATTGATGAGCTGACGTGCATCTCTACCTGTGAAGTGCTTTAAGAGTTGAGAGCGCTATTATACTTCCGCAGTTCACGTACTGAAGCTGGATAGGTAGTTTGCAGGTTTTCTATTTAGGAGAGTCCAGAGTATTTAAGTGAAATAAGATTGTTGCTGGTGTCAGATGCCAGCAGAATCCTATCCTATTTTTCAAACAGCTCATAATTTTAATACAAATATGTTTAAATTTCTAGCGAAAATGTCTGAACCTATTGGATTTGTACAATGACGCTCTATGCTTTGGCTCTGAACAACCATAACTCTACGAAGTATCTGTGAATGGTTTTTTTTTACCTGTGGTGATAGTCTCTTTTCAGTTGTCGATAATCAACATGATGACAATCCCCTGCACTTCGGAAGTTGATGTGGTTCTCGTGAGGTGAGTGCTGATTGCTCTGCCCTGAGCATTCGCCTGGTACACTTCCCATACTCATCACTGTCGTTCTAACTTGTTGCAGTGTAAGGTTCTTGTGTAACACCGTGTGGAGAGAGCTGGAGAATCAAGCCAGTCGACTCACCGCTCAAGGAGAAATTAGTCAATTCACTTCCAGTTCTTCATTCGTGATACACTATCAGTCGAGCCCAGCTGAGAGGCTCCAGTTTATCACTGGAGCTGTGTGCTTGCTGTGACAGGGAGCTCAGCACGTTTCAGCAGCTGCTGCAGTAAGGTCGAAGAAACCCTTGGCGACCTCCTGATGATTGTGTGACAAATAAATAACGGCAACTATCTCCGCTCCGCAAACCCTTCCCAAGTCTGGAAAGAAACTTGCACAATGTCACAAAACGCTCCCATGGGCGAGCACACAAACAAAACCCAAATTCAATTATCTGCAGATGTTTTCATACCTCTCCACTTCAGCAAACCTCAGGCATCTTAAGTACAGGAAAATCTGTTTAATAGGTCACAAACAAGCCTTCCATTTTATACTTATCATAAATACTTCATCCAGTTCTTAATTAGTGCAGCACAGAAACTGATATAGTAAAATAATATTTTACACCAGTTTCTCCAGGTTCCTTCATTTCACTAAGAGAAGTTTTTTAAATGGTATGGAGAGTATTGGAGAATAAAGTTTTCTCCAGCAGAAACAGCGCTAAATACTTTTAAACTACATTCCTAGTAAAGTGCTGTCATCAGTTTGAGGTTGCTCGATTATCTATTTGTTCTGATCAGTTGCTAGTGTGGATCAGGGGATTATGAGATTAGACCTGACTCAAACAATTTAAGCTCATCCCTGAAAGTGACAATCAGAACAGTGCGAGGGGTGCACTGCATGTCACAGGCATCGGTCTTCAGATCAAACAGTAAGCCACGGTCACATCTGCCTTTCCTGGAAGATGCAAAACATTCTATGGCACTTCTCATAAAGTGTAGGGCTAAGCCCCAACATTTACCAGGAGGACTCACTGCAAATAAAACATAGCATCTCATGAGGTTCCTCATGTTCTACAGCTGGGACACACTCAGAACATCATTCTCCTTTGCCCATTCTCTCGGCACTGAATGCTGGAATGAATATGTAGAACGGGCTTCAGGGGGGCAGTGGGGGGGTCTAAGATCTGAGCCCATTTAAGGGAAATGGGTGAAACAAAGACCATCAAATAGCTTGTCCAATTCTAACAGGCAATCAAATGAAGGAACCCGGAGATTTGTTTTCCCACATCAGTTTCTATGCTGCACAAATTAAGAACTAGGTAAAGTATTTATGATCACAAGTATAAATTGGAAGGTTCGTTTGTGATGTGTGTTAAACAGGTTTTCCTGTACTTAAGATGCCTGAGGGTGGAGAGCAATGAAAACTCCTGCACATAATTGGATTTGGGTTTTGTTCGAGTGCCCAGACCATGCGAGGGTTTTGTGACATTGTGCAAGTTTTTTTTCCCCATTCCCAGGAAGGGTTTGCGGAGTGGAGATAGTTGCCGGGCCATTTATTTGTCACACAATCGTCACAACATAAACAGTCCTTCATTTTACCTCCAGAGAAGAGGCCTGCTTATCAACATGCTGTGCAGCACAATCCCTCACACCACAATTTTCCAATGATGATCATTGTATCCGCAGCGAGTACTTTTAAAAACATGCACTGATCTGTGGTTCAAACAGGCAGGTTCAGGATAAACCAAAAAAAAAAATTCTTCGGCACAAACGAGACTGTGTGTGTTTAAATGTAAAATACAGGCAAATCCGCTTACAAACGAATCAGAGTTTTAGCTGATTTGCAGGACAATTCACCAATATTTAACAGATTGCAGTAAATTTTCCGCAGAGGCAGCTTATATTGCATAAAGTTGTTCAAATCGCATTAAGTTGCTCTGCCGAGTGCTTTTACAAACCACGCACCATTCAAAGGATTAGTGAAGCAACACTGCAAAAACAATAAATAAAGAGTGACTGGTCAGCGGCCAGCACTTTGCCTGAGCTCACCTCTGGTTATTGCAGAGAAGCTCTCTGCCCATGTGTTCTGATGGAGGGGGGCTACCCTCGCCCTCTCCCTCTCCCTCCTTCAGATCTTGACTGACTCGTGTACATTTCCAGCTATTGCTGTTTTTATTTGGGACTCTCTGCCCATGCCCAACACTCTTGCACAGATTACCACAAAATGAGACAGTAGATCCGCCAAAAATAAACCAATATTCATCATAAACACTAAATAAGACAGGCAGCACTTGTGAGGGTGGACCAAAGCCCACAGTGACTGCATTCTCATCTCCCACCCGGTGTAGAAATCTGTTGGCTCTGACATCAAAGATCACTTTGAGCAGAGGAACCATGACCAGCTCCTGCCTTAGTCCTCATGAAGCAGACCCGTTGGGAGGGCTGACAACTGAAGTGACGGGGAGTGAGGAAAATGGTTTATAATTCCTGCCAGCTGATCTGCAGGATTAACCCGTCCGGGGTCCATGTGGCTGGGCTCGTGCTCCTTAAATAGCTTGTTACCTGTGAGGTGAACCTTTCACTGCAGCCTTCTCACCCATCCATCCCATCCTTTGTGAAAGTACAAGCATTTAGCTGACCTCAGCGAGCACATCCGGCGGAAGGAACATCTGGAGCAGCTTTCATTCCTGCTTGCTGACGGAGCGCTGAAATTCATTTTCTGAAGTGGTACTGGCTGAGTTTTACTGGTGAGCTGTGAACACAGCAAAACTCAGCAGGGGCTGCTTCACAATGTCAATCATGGCCCTGGCTGGTACGTACAGATGGTGGAGATATCAACATCCAGCGCTCCTTATGGAGCTCCCTGACAGAACCAAAAAAACAATTGTGATATCAGCTGAATAGCTCTCTAACTAAACATTAGTCTTTTGATTCCTGTGGAGCCACTCAGAACAGTTACTGTTCACTGGAGTTGAAACAAGACAACTCTCAGTAAACACAAACACTTGGCTCATTAATTCTGTTTTAAATACACTGCTGTATTTGATAGATCCTTGTTTTTATTTGTACATATTTCTCTTAAAAACAAAAATCCCTCCTTCCCATAGCCCATAACTCCCTCATTTCTCCCTCTGCTTCTCCTGAAAGCATGGAATTCTTTCTAGGGTACACTCGTTAATTGTCCTGTGGCACATCATCCAAGTCGCTATGATTCATGTGTGAGCTGGAATGGTGAATGTTGGCAAACGATGTGACCACATCTGGCAGAGGTCGCTGGATGGCAATCAGGAACAGGAACCCTCACCAGTTTTCTCCTCCCTCCGCAGGGATACTCAGGCCATTTGTAACATCGTCGGTTAAGATAAGCTAACTTGGCATTAACCTAGGACTGATGACTCAATACTCAGTGCCTTAAACAGCTGAGCGATGGGTGGGGCCCCACTCTTTATATTCTTGGTATCTTTAATATGGGCCGCCCATGGTCCCTAATAGTCAAGTCCTAGTCAAAAAAATCCAGCAGGCAGCATCATTCAACACCCCCAATTTGCCAATCCACACTCAGTGAGTGTGCTTCCCTCTAATTAACACCTCCACATTGTCTCACTGACGTCATCTGATGCAAAGTGCAGACACTGCTTGGTCTTAGTCTGAACCTGGACCTTGTATCTCAGTTGCTCTTTGGGATAACAAGCAGGGGATAAATAGAAGCAAACTGGTGGACAAGGCATTATCACCTCCGGCTCCAGATTCAGAGTATCAGCCAAAAATTGTATAGATCCCTCAGTGCCTAAGACTTTTCATTCACATCATCGGTCACAAACTGCCCAACATTTCGCAAGGAACAGACAGGTGGGAGAACCGTCACCACACGGACTGCAGCGGTTCAAGAAGGCGGCTCACCCACCACCTTCTCGAGGGCAATTAGGATTGGGCAATAAATGCCGGCCTCGCCAGCGACGCCCACATCCTGTGAACGAATTTTAAAAAAAGGTGCTGGGGATAACTTCCAGTTCAAAGCTGAACCAGTTTGATAGGTGTCTCGATGTCTGAAATACATATTGGTGGCAACAAAATTAGCTCCATGACATCTACCCAACTGGGCACTTGGTGATTTTTTTTTTGCTACCAACTGTTGTGTTGTCCTCCACATTTCTCTAAAGACAGCTACTTGCTACGTGTTTATCTCAATAATAGGAGCACTTCAGTAATGTGATCAGAGCTGGAAAGTAAACTCTTCTGGGGGAACAATGGAATGCAGAACTATTAGTGTTCTTAATTTAAAAGTCAGGACAAGTCATATCTTTTCTCTTCAAATCTGATTATATTGACCATAACTTTACCTAAAAGAGAGCGAAATGAAGCTTTGTTTGTATGTTTCCTCCAGTAAACGAACAAGCTGTGTCGAGGTGTTGCTTACTCAACGCATTCATTAAGAAGACGATAAAAGCTTAGAGGAGACAAAAGACGACAAACATTTACAGCTTCAAGGCTTCATGAGATATTATGTCAAATTTCTGTACGTGCTGGTACATTTGTCATCATCGTTTGAGTCTGGGGGCGACGCACAGCCTGCTCCCCAGCAAGCTGCCACCAGTCCACAACCATACTTGGCGTCAGAATTTCAAGGGAAATTGGGTACATTTTCAGACGATAGCAAACTAGGAGAGGCTAATGAATCTGAGAAGGCAGCTCAGGAACTCCAAAACGAGTTGGACAAAATATGTGAGTGGGCAGAACAATGACCAATGAAATGTGTATGGTCTGATGTAAAGTATCTGAAAACAGGTGACATAAGTGGTGTTGAAATCGGTAAGAATGAAGTTGAAAGTGTTTGAGGAGTCACTTATACGTCCAATCAATCTGGACCAGTGGTCAACAAAACCATTGGAATACTGAACTCTGCAGCCAAAAACAGTGACGCCCATCGGAACCTGCCATGCATGTGTAAAGAAAGATCCCACTGGCTTTGGGCGGGTGCCCTTGCCATCTACTCAGTAGAGCAGATTACAATCGGGAACAGTCAGTTCCCGGTGGCTTTAGGACGGGTAAGTAACCTGGGTGATTTTAACTGCCCACTCGCCAGGTTTCCAGCAGGCGGGTAGAGTTACAATCAACCTCATTGTTCCAAATCCTTGCAATCACTGTTGAGATTGTGACATCTCATCAGCCTCTCCAGCTACTGCTATTGCAGCCTGACTCCACATAGCACTAAACTTCAAGCAGTCCCTCCCCCACTTCCTTCCCCCCCACTATTGGCGGTCATGCCTTCAGCCGTCAAAGATGGATATATTTTACACTCTTCATTTGATAAAGTTAACTGATTCTCTTGTGGATGCAATGACACACAGACTGACTGGGCAGCTTAAACTGGGCTCTTCAATACTTCAGTGCAGAGATGTCTCACTGTGCGCTACAGGATGCTGGATAGAGAGTGGACAGTGAGGGCAAAAAGGGAGAAGAGGGCCAAGGAAGCAGCACAAGCAGACGAGAAGTGCCTTAAAGAGGTTTTTGAAGGCAGGGAGGAGGGAGGCAAGGCAGATCGCTGAGGGGCAAACTTGCTGAAGGACAGTAGATATTCACAAAAATACACCCCATTCATACATACATGTTCATCCTTGTTTCTGTGTCCAGTGCACCTCAATTTTATAATTCTCATCTGTTCAAATCCCTCCATGGCTTCGCCCCTCACCAACCTCGTGCGCCGCGACAGTCACCCGAGCCATCTTCCGCTTTGTCTGGAGATCAAAAATGGACCGTGTCCGCAGGGTCACGATGTACAAATCTCCAGAGAGAGGGGGGAAAGGCGTGCCCAACGTGGCCCTCATCCTGATGGCCACCCTTGTGTGCGGCTGCATCAAGCTGTGCATAGACCCTCGGTACGCAAACACAAAGTGTCACTACGTGCTGAGGTTCTACCTATCCCCGGTGTTGAGGAGGATGGGCCTGGCCACGCTGCCACGGAACGCTCCGTCCAGTTGGACCGTTCCGCCCCACCTGTCCTTCGTGGAAAAGTTTGTGCAGAAAAACACCTTTGACCACAAGGCGATCAGCAAGTGGTCCGCACGTAACGTCCTCGAGACCCTGCGGGAAAAGGAGATGGTGGATCCTGTCGGTTGGTTCCCCGAGCAGACTGTCAATGTCATTTGGCAGAACGCCTCATCGCCAGAGCTGTTAAACAAGCACCAAGACCTAGCTTGGCTGGTGGGGAGAAGGGCCCTTCCCGTCAGATCCTTCATGCACTCCCGGGCTCTCAGCGCCACTGCGCGCTGTCCCCGAGGAGGCTGCACTGGAGACGAGACCGTCAGCCACCTCCTTCTGGAATGTGCCTTTGCAAAGAAGGTCTGGAGAGAGATGCAGTGGTATCTGTCCAGGTTCGTCCCGAGCTGTTCTGTAACACAGGATTCTGTGCTCTACGGGCTGTTCCCGGGGACGCACACCGAGACGGACATCGGCTGCTGCTGGAAGACCATCAACTCGGTGAAAGACGCCCTTTGGTCTGCCCGAAACTTGCTGGTCTTCCAGCACAAGGAGCTGTCCTCGACCGAGTGTTGCAGACTGGCACATTCCAAGGTCCAGAACTACGTGCTCAGGGACGCACTGAGGACGGGTGCGGCCGCCGCAAAGGATCTGTGGGGAAAGGCAACCGTTTGGAGCCTTCCCGCCAATGTATACAGAGGGGCTGCAATCAGGGAAAAACCCCCTCGAGCAGAATGTAAAATTCTAATTGAACCTGTAAAAAATCTGTAACATACCTGTTATCAATAATCTGTATTGAGTGTAATGCAATGAGGCACCCAAGAGTGTCATGAACTGCAATTATGTCCAATGTGTTCATTGAACTGTACTTCATGTAACCTGCAAATTGTATGATCTGTATTGTGTACGTTTGGAATGTGATATGACAACTGTATTGTATGTATTGCTGCAAATTTTATGAAGAAAGTATATTTTTTGAAAAAAAAACCTCCAGCCCTGCAACCCTCCAGGGAACTCTGCATTCCTCCAACTGTGGGCTCTTGTCCCTCCCCCACTTCCTTCCCCCCATTATTGGTGGTCGTGCCTTCAGCCGTCTCGGCCCTAAGCTCTGGAATTCCCTCCCCAAACCTCTCTCCCACTCTCTCCTTTAAGACCCTCCTCACCGTCCAAGCTTTTAGTCGCCCGACCCAATATCTCCTTCTTTGGCTCGTTTTACGACGTTAAAAGTTCTCTATAAATGAAAGTTGCTGTTATTGTAGTAGCAGTAATCCTACGGGTGCAATGACTCATGGACAAGTGTAACCTTTCCATTTTAAACAAAATGGCAACTGGAACCAAGGCAACAATCAATGCAGAGAAGCAGTTACAAGCACAGATATTGGGGTAGCAATATGTACAGGTCATACAAAGCACAGCTGAGATTTCAAACTGCCTTTTATTCATGTACTTGCTGAAAAAAGCTGCGTTCATATTGATTCAGATCTTGCTTCTTTCCCACTGCCCTCACTCTGGGAACATTTTTAATCGTACAGGATTACTGCTGCACTGATGTTGTGACCTTGCTCAATGACGTGATGCTTTCTGACTGATAAGCGAGTTTGGAGTCTGACCTAATTACACACTGCAATTTAACTGCGCAGAGTGCGAGACGGGGGTGGGGGGGGCGGTGGAGAGAGAGACACACAGACAGACAGACAGACAGTGAGGGAGAGAAGGAAGATGCTGAACAACAAACTGATTCTACATCAAGGCACAGACTGACAAACTGAAAGAAAAGACTGAGGGAGAGAACAGAGAAAGGAATTCTTCATTATGTGACTGTGTGAATGGCAGAGGAGGTCTCTGAGAGCCCAATACAATTATATTTTATTTTAATACAAAAATTCACACATTATGGGACTGATGCACCCACGTAGATAAAATACAATTGTTTCTTTGGTAACCATATTAAGGCTAACATCGACAATAAAGCTGTAGATGTGAAATTTCAGGACTACATAGTTGAAGTGAATAATGAAATTTAGACAGGCAGTTAGTCTGTTTCACAGGAGCAGTAACACAGCCAGCTAAACTCTCACACATACACAGTTAAACTCCCATAACTGCACATTCAGAGGCAGTTTAGGCCCTGCAGTCTGCACATTCCAATTTTTGCACCCCAGTATCCTGATTTCCCATCATCTTTCTGCCTTCTCAGAAGTTTGTGTGATCTGCTGCCACCCAGTGGATACACCATGTCATAAAAGTACAAAATAAAAAGCAGGTCATATGAGTGCTGTGATTAACAGACCAGGCTCAGGCTGATCAGATTCTGTCTGACTAGATAAGAATGTTTTCTTTTCGGAATTTAACATTTTCTTCTACACAGGAATTTACGTAAAAGACTAAACCACTCATCTTACAGGAACTCACTGACCAATTTTTACGTGAAGTCACTGTACAGACAAACGTGTCCTCAACAATTGACACACTTTTCAAAATTTGCAGATGACACTTGGAAGTGTATAAACAGTGAGGAGGATAGTGATAGACTTGAAGAGGACGCAGACAGGTTGGTGGAATGGGCGGACACGTGACAGATGAAATTTAACGCAGAGAAGTGTGAGGTGATACATTTTGGGAGGAAGAACGAGGAGAGACAATATAAACTAAAGAGGATGCAGGAACGGGGACACCTGGGGGTATATGTACACAGGTCATTGAAGGTGGCAGGACAGGTTGAGAAAGCGGTTAAGAAAGCATATGGGATCCTGGGCTTTATAAATAGAGGCATAGAGTACAAAAGCGAGGATGTTATGTTGAACCTTGATAAAACACTGGTTCGGTCACAATTGGAGTATTGTGTCCAATTCTGGGCACCGCACTCTAGGAAGGATGTGAAGGCCTTAGAGAGGGTGCAGAAAAGATTTACTAGAATGAGGGACTTCAGTTACGTGGATAGACTGGAGAAGCTGGGGTTGTTCTCCTCAGAGCAGAGAAGGTTGAGAGGAGATTTGATAGAAGTGTTCAAAATCATGAGGGGTCTAGACAAAGTAAATAAAGAGAAACTGTTCCCATTGGCGGAAGGGTCGCAAACCAGAGGGCACAGGTTTAAGGTGACTGGCAAAAGAACCAAAGGCGACATGAGGAAAAACTTTTTTACGCAGCGAGTGGTTAGGATCTGGAATGCACTGCCTGAAAGGGTGGTGGAAGCAGGGTCAATTGTGGCTTTCAAAAAAGAATTAGATAGGTACCTGAAGAAGAAAAATTTGCAGAGCTTCGGGGAAAGAGCAGGGAAGTGGGACTAGCTGGATTGCTCTTAGAGAGCTGGCGCAGGTTTGATGGGCTGAATGGCCTCCTTCTGTGCCGTAACCATTCTATGATTTTGTTTTAATGTCCAGCTCACTGTATAAAATGTGGTCAATTCATGATTTAGTTCTTGACATTTGTTGAAAAACATATGGGAGCACCAATTTAACAGGAAATAAAACCAGGAAGCTTATATTGTATCCACATAAATCTATACATTAATTGAATTTACACGAATGTAATGGTATCCACTACTGTATAACTCTATATGTAAACCATCCAAATCTCTCCATTAATTTCCAAACAGCAACTCCCAGATATATTACTGATGGAATTTCACAGGGCTTTGCTGCCAGCATGGAGCTTCGCTGGACACAAGTAGGGAGACAGAGAGGAGTCTGCTAACACTGTAGCCCCAATTCTCAGACACACCCTCACACCAACCCCTCTCTCTATATGTACACCATTCAAACCCCTTGACTACCTTTTAGTCTGTAACCCCTTGATTATAATGTAATCTCCTGACATTTTTGCCATCTGTTATCCCTGACCTCTGTGTAAGGAAACTGTATTTACAATATAGACACTAACAAGTAGTTTAGAAAAAATAATTGTCATAGATGCCTATAATCAATTTGCATGCATATCCTTTTCACAGTGAGAATATCTGTACAGAGCTCATAGTAAGATCGGAGAGACAGACAATCTGACTTAAAGGAATGGGGAAACATGACGGTTTCCCGTAACAGTGTGGTGGGAGGGGGAGGACACACAAGTTTGTGCTCGATATCCAACCTAGCACATTCCCAATCTCACCTGTCATCAAGGATCGAACATCACCTCAGTCACTTTCACACTCTTCAGACCAGGCTGTTCAAAAGGAGTGGAGGCAGGCAGCTTCATATGCGCCCTCGGAATTGGAAACAGTAAGTGCCCACAAGGAAGCCTAAAAAGGAGAAAATAATTTGAAACTGGTGGACTATAAAATAAATAAGAACAGCCAGTTTCTGAAGAAGTCTGTTCCACACAGTGCGAGAATCAGCCAATAAACAAACCTTTAACACACCTTCTCAGTCAGACAGCAGACTGAAGAAATGTAGCACAGATCCTGCAAATGGAAATTCTTCCTTCGATGAAAGTACCACCACAGAAAGGATTCAAACTCTCTCAGAGCCACAGACATCAGCAACATTCACAACAACCCTAAATTAACACAATCAAAAAGCTGACACACATCTCGTTTCTATTCCAATGCTATCTACGCTGATCACATAATCACCAGTATCAACGATAGCAAGATTATGAAATGTACAATTGACTCTACAATTTTTTTCATTTAGTATGGTACAGCACAGAAGAAGGAGGCCTTTCGGCCCATCGTGCCTGTGCCAGCTCTTTGAAAGGGCTATCCAATTAGTCCCAATCCACCGCTCTTTCCCCATAGGCCTGTTTCCCCTTCAAGTATTTGTCCAATTACCTTTTGAAAGTTACTATTGAGTCTGCTTCCACCACCCTTTCAGGGAGTTCATTCCAGATCATAACAAGTCGCTCCATAAAAAAGTGATTCCTCATGTCACCTCTGGTTCTTTTGCCAATCACCTTAAATCTGTGTCCACTGGTTACCAACCCTCCGCCACTGGAAACAGTTTCTCCTTATTTACTCTATCAAAACTGCTCTGAACACCTCTATCAAATTTCCTTCACCTTCTCTGCTCTAAGGAGAACAATCCCAGATTCTCCAGTCTCTTCACATAACTGAAGTCCTTCGAGTAAATCTCTTCTGCACCCTCTCTAAGGCCTTGACATCCTTCCCAAAGTGGGGTGTCCACAATTGAACACAATACTCCAGCTAAGGCCTAACCAGTGTTTTATGAAGGTTTAGCATAACTTCCTTGCTTTTGTACACTCTGCATCTATTAATAAAGCCCAGGATCCCATATGCTTTTTTAACAGCCTTCTCAACTTGTCCTGCCACCTTCAAAGATTTGTGTACACACACCCAGGTCTCTGTTCCTGCATCCCCTTCAAAATTGTACCATTTAGTTTATATTGCCTCCCCTCATTTTTCCGACCAAAATGTATCACTTTACACTTCTCCATGTTAAATTTCATCTGGCACATGTCTGCCCATTTCACCAGTCTGTCAACGTCCTCCTGAAGTCTGCTACTGTCGTCCACATTGTTTACTACATTTCTGAGTTTCGTGCCATCTGCAAACTTTGAAATTATACCCTCTATACCCAAGTTCAAGTCATTAACATATATCAAAAAGAGCTATGGTCCTAATAGCGACCCCTGTGGGACACCACTGTATACTTCCCTCCAGTCTGAAATACAACCGTTCACCACTCCTCTCTGCTTTTTGTCCCTTAGCCAATTTCGTATCCACGCAGCCACTGTCCCTTTAATCCTCTAATAATTTTTCTACGTGGTACTTTATCAAATGCCTTTTCAAAGTCCATATACACATCAACCACACTACCCTTATTAACCCTCTCCGTTACTTCATCAAAGAACTCAAACAAGTTAGTCAAACACGATTTTCCTTTAACAAATCCATGCTGACTTTCATTTATTAGCCCAGACTTTTCCAAGTGCCAATTAATTTTGTCTTGAATTATTATCTCTAAAAGTTTCCCCACCACCAACGTTAGCATGACTGGCCTGTAATTGCCAGGTTTATCCCTCTCCCCTTTTTTGAATAGGGGTGTAACATTTGCAATCCTCCAATCCTCTGGCACCGCCCCCATATGCAAGGAGAATTGTAAGATTATGGCCAGAGCCTCCACAATTTCCACCCTTACTTCCCTCAGTAGCCTAGGATGCATCCCATCTGGACCGGGTGACTTTTCTACATTGAGTCGCACCAATCTTTTAAGTACCTCCTCTTTATCTATTTTTATCCTATCCAATATCGGTAGTACTTCCTCCATTACTGCTATGTTGGCAGCATCCTCTTCTTCAGTGAAGACCAATGCAAAGTATTCATTTAGTACCTCAGCCATGCCCTCTGCCTCCACAAGAAGATCTCCTTTTTTGTCCCCAATCGGCCCCATCCTTCCTTTCACTACTCTTTTACTATTTATATGTTTATAAAAGATTTTTTGGTTCCCTTTTATGTTAGTCACCAATCTATTCTCATACTCTCTCTTTGCCCCTCATTTCTTTTTTTAGGTCTCCTCTTTACTTACTGTATTCAGCTTGGTTCTACTGTATTATGAGCCTTACATTCGTCATAAGCCTCCTTTTTCTGTTTCATTTTAATCTCTATATCTTTAGTCATCCAAGCAGCTTTAGCTTTAGATGCCCTTCCTTTCCCCCCTGGGAATGTGTCTACTCTGTACCCGAATCATCTCCTCCTTGAAGGCCTCCCATTGTTCAATTACTGTTTTGTCTACCATTTTTTGATTTCAATCCACCTGGGCAAGATCCTTTTTTAACTCACTGAAATTAGCCCTCCTCCAGTTAAGTATTTTTACGCTTGATTGTTCCTTGTCCTTTTCCATAACTATTTTAAACCTGATTATATCTTGATCACTGTTCCCCAAATGCTGCCCCAATGAAACATGCTCCACTGGCCCCACTTCATTCCCCAGAACTAGTTTGAGCAGTGCTTCCTTCCTTGTTGAGCTGGAAACACACTGATCAAAAAAGTCCACTTGTTCACATTTCAGGAATTCCTCCCCCTCTTTCCCCTTGACACCATTACTGTCCCAGGCTATATTGGGATAATTGAAGTCCCCCATCATCAGTACTCTATGGCGTTTGCATCTTTCTGTAATTTCCCTGCAAGTTTGCTCCTCTATCTCCTTCCATTATTTAGTGGTCAATAGTAATGTAAAGCTCCTCTATTATTCCTTAATTCGAACCAAATAGATTCGGTCTTTGACCCCTCAACTACATCATCCCTTTCCAGTGCTATCATAGTTTCTTTGATCAATACTGCCACCCCCCTCCTTTCTTTCCTTCCCTATTGCTTTGAACTGTACAGCGAATAATGAACAGCTCAATAAGCGTCAACACAGAAGACCTGTATGGATCTTGTTCTCTTAATGATTGTTACTGTTCATCATCCCCAGCTTTGCTTCAGCCTCCCTGGACCAGCTTCCAACCCCCTCCCTTTAAAGTCTCAGTTCTCGCTGCTCATGTCAGATGACGACTGGGCACCAGCTCCTGCTGCATTCTCTTCCTACGTCGATTGCTTTGCTGCGGCACAAGCTGATCGCCATCTCTTTCGCTCCCACCCACCAAGCTTCAGCTCTAGTTGTTGAGCGCTACCTCTTGCAGCATCACCACTCCCATTCACTGCCAGTAACGATGGGCTTAAAACAATGTTTTGCAGTGAGCCAGATCCGCAACCAGAGAATAGAAATAAAATGAAAAGACAAAGCAAATAAACTGAACGAGCTAAATTAAAAATCGTGAAGAAAGCTTCAATAAAAATCAAAGAATAAATCGCAAACTTAAAAACAGTGGGGGTGGGGGGGGAAGAAAAAAAGAAACCAGCAAAAGCCCAATTTTTACAATGAACTTCAATTTTCATGAACAGTCATATTTTTCACCACAGGCAAAAACACAGGAGATCCATTGGTACATATGTAAATTCAGGCGGTCTTAAATTTCTCTTGTACTGCACAAAGTACCTCAAACTCTATTCAATTGTCGCACCAAATCATCGATGGTGCCACACGCTGGAGCTGATGGCACTACACCACATTCACTTAATTATGCATACGGTCAGGGTTACGTGCCTGCTCTGAAGTTCTTCAGGTGTCCCAATTTTCCTGGCAAGGTAAATGATTTGAAGTCTGAAAGACTGGTGCCATTTGTCAATCGGCACTGGGATAATGGTACATTGCAACAAAATGACTTGTACTACAAATATGGCAACTGATTGGCATTTTGGAATTTGTTTTGTGCTCCATTACTTTCAGTATCAGTTCTTTCTTTGGAGCTATTACCTGCAGTGATTCCATATTCAAAAGGGCCTATCTCCACTCAGGGCAGTGAGAAAAAGAGAGGAAAAAGGGAATCAATTAAGGATAACTTCTACCAGGTAGATTTTTTTCCCTCAATTTTACTCTCCAAGTCTTTTCAAACTGGATCACCGCTGTCTGATAGATATATTCCTGTTTAAAACAACTGGCAATACTGTTTGTATGGGTAATGCTGTTGTGGGAGAAGAAGCCATGATCGCAAGCTTTCGACAGGAAAAGAACTGTGCATATCGTACACCATGACAGCTATGAAGATGAGTGCGCACAAGGGAATTCTCTGACAGGCTCACCGTTATGTCACTAACTACTATCAGACCTTGCCTCTAAATTCTGACAGCATTTTCAGCTCAGCTTTAAATGGAACATCAGAGATGAAAGGGAATATCGATAAACATTTCACAAACACAAGTATAATGTGCTACGTTTTGGGCCATGGAACCTTTAGATGCTCCCAAAATGGGCGTGAGCCCTGACAATATAGATAAAATGCAAAATGTTATACGCTTAACCACCTTAGGTCAATATGTACTGGGGACACTAAATGCAGTCGATCCCTCTTGATTCAAATCATCTGATAATCTTTTTGGCCGGCCTCCCATCTTCCACCCTCCATAAACTTGAGCTCACCCAAAACTCTGCTGCCTGTATCCCAACTCCCACCAAGTCCCGTTCACCCATCACCCCTGTGCTCGCTGACCTACATTGGCTCCTGGTCCAGCAGCGCCTTGATTTTAAAATTCTCACCCTTGTTTCCAAGTCCCTCCATGGCCTCGCCCCTCCCTATCTCTGTAACTTCCTCCAGCCCTACAACCCCTACAAGACCCCTGCGCTCCTCCAATTCTTGCATCCCCGATTTTAATTACTCCACCACTGGCAGTCGTGCCTTCAGCTACCTTGGCCCTAAGCTCTGGAATTCCCTCCCTGAACCTCTCCGCCTCTCCACCTTCTCCTTCGACCAGTTAGATTTGCTTGCTACTTTCAGTTCTCCTGCAGCAGTACAGACAGGTTGGCAACTCACCTTCCCCATGGACACTGCATGGGGTGTGACAAAAGCTGCTCATTTCCCTTCCCATCCCTTCTTGTGCAAAAACAACTCAGTAACATAGCACATTAGCACACTGAGCTTCAGTAGCACTGTAACAGTATGGTAAGTTATGAAGTTATATAATTAGGACAAAATTACATAATAAAATGATGAGAGGTCAACAATGCTGTGTGCATCTGAGACTGAAGTCTACGGATTCAATTATGTAAATCGCCTGTGTCAATTTGGTGAAAATTTAGTCAAAAAGTCAACCTATGAGC
This sequence comes from Heptranchias perlo, assembly GCF_035084215.1. Taxonomy (NCBI): domain Eukaryota; kingdom Metazoa; phylum Chordata; class Chondrichthyes; order Hexanchiformes; family Hexanchidae; genus Heptranchias; species Heptranchias perlo. The sequence goes on from NC_090344.1 coordinate 43,181,342, forward strand.
GACGCAGCATCTAGAACTTTATGTTCCAACAAGAGTTTTACCAGGAATGCGATATGCCAGCACTTCACACACTTGATAATAACATCAGTGCTGCCCATATGGAACTCAGAGATAAGCCACTCTGCACAGCCTGTCACTGAACACTTGCATAACATGAACCACAAAGTCAGGACTGGGCCCCACACTGCAAACATTACCAGAGGAAAAGCTTCTGCTGCAATCGGTCACCTTTTGGCTCCTTGTCAGTGCAGACTTTGTTCCTTGATATGACCGTCCTCTCCTGGCAACTACACGATGGTAAGTACAGCAGGGTGAGAGTTAAGGACGTGGTTATTACAGCAGTGCGATGTTTACACAATAAGCAGGCATCGCAGCGGTGTAACGGTCTCCTGGTGAGTGCCAGGGTGATTTACAGATTAAAAGCTCCTTCTAATAATTTTCTCCCTCCTCCTAGTCCTGAAGGTGCTGACTCCTTGCTGGGTACAGTTCCACAGATGCACATTGCACTCCCACTATCTCGATCGATGTTTCTGCTGACCTGTGAAACCTGCATTTGGCGAAATAATGCAGCTGAGACAGTGACAAGTGGGGCCATGTTGGTGCCTTCACAGGGAGATCCCCCCTGCTGTCAGAAGGAGGCCGAACTCCACCACGCAGAAAGAGACATGAAGAGATTAGTTGCATAATTCTCCCAGGCCGCTAATGCTCATCACTTGCTGGCTGGCTAAACAGCAGTGTTTGCAGGATCTGGGAGTTGATCTCTGGCCAGATGGAGGATGGAAAACAAAATTACATTTTCCATTTACCATTTCGGGGTGGACATAAGAAAAATGCGATTGAAAATCTGTTTGTATTTCTAATTCCAAATGACATTTCAGTTCTAAAGGGGTTAAATTTGTTCTCTTCACTGAACGTAAGCCGATCGTCACTGGGAAAGTTACATAACAGTGACATTAAAAGCTAGTTCAGACCGCAAGAGCTTTACCATCCTGTGCTCCTTCCGTTTCCTGTAAATACTGCCCCAGTATGAACAGGTCTCCAGAGCAGTTTAAAACAGAGCTGTTCAATCCCATTCTCCCCTAAAAAGCTGTTGCTGCTGGGGGTCAATTGAAAATTTCAAAACTGAAATCGATAAGATTTTTGTTAGGTGAGGTATTAAGATATCTCTGAAAGAAATGTCCATTTAGTCCCAGTTCCCTGCCCTCTCATCCCATTGGTGATCATAAATTTATACCCTCTAGTTACTGACTCCCTGACCAGTTTTTTTCTCTTCGCCTATCGAAACCTCTTGTAACTTTGAACATCTCTCTCTGATTTCCTCTTAACTTTCGCTGTACTAATGAAAAACCCTCAGTTTCTCTCTTTAAACCTGATATGCCGCCCCATTTCAGTTGATTCCGCTCAAGGATCCAATGACATCCAAGTTAGCCCTCATGTTCATGAATCTTACATTTATAAGAAAGAAATGGAAAAAAAACAATAGCATAGAAAAAATAATGTAAAAATACAAAACAGATGTAAAAACTATGAAATGTTAACAACGTAAAAGGAAAAAGAAAAAGGTAGAGAGGCAGGGAGAGATTTAGCGAGCAAACTCCAGAGCTTAGGGCCTAGGCAGCTGAAATCACAGCCGACAATGGTGGAGCAATGAAAATTGGGGATGTGCAAGAGGCCAGAACTGGAGGAGCGCAGAGATCTCGGAGGGTTGTATGGCTGGAGGAGGTTACAGATATAGTGAGGGGCGAGGCCATGGGGGGATTTGAAAACAAAGATGAGAATTTTAAAATCAAGACATTCTCAGACCAGGAGCCAGTGTAGGTCAGTGAGCACGGGGGTGATGGGTTTATGGAGGGTGAAAGATGGGAGGCCAGCCAGGAGAGTTTTGGAATAGTCAAGTCTAGAGGTAACAAAGTCATGGATGAGGGTTTTAGCAGCAGACGAGTTGAAGTAGGGACGGAGACGGGCGATGTTACGGAGGTGGAAGGAGGCGGTCTTGGTGATGGAGCAGATATGTGGTCGGAAGCTCATCTCAGGGTCAAATAGAATGCCAAGGTTGCGAATGGTCTGGTTCAGCCTCAGACAATGGCCAGGGAGAGTGATACAGCTGGTGACTAGGGAACGGAGTTTATGGTGGGGACCAAAGACAACGGCTTCAGTCTTCCCAATATTTAGTTGGAGGAAATTTTTGCTCATCGCGGACAAGCAGTCTGACAAATGAGAATCAGTGGAGAGGTTGAGAGACGTGGTGATGAGGTAGAGGTCGGCGACATCAGCTTACATGTGGAACCTGACATTGAGTTTTCGGATGATATCGCTGAGGGGAAGCATGTAGATGAGAACTAGGAGGGGGCCAAGGATAGATCCTTGGGGGATTCCAGATGTAACAGTGCGGGAGCAGGAAGAGAAGCCATTGCAGGTGATTCTCTAGCTACGACTGGATAGATAAGAATGGAACCAGGCAGGTGCAGTCCCACCCAGCTGGACGACAGAGGAGAGGCATCGGAGGAGAATGGTGTGGTCAACTCTGTCAAAGGCTCCAGACAGGTCGAGAAGGATGAGAAGGGATAGTTTATGTAATAGCTGGTTATAAAGCAGAATGTGCGACGGCCAGGAGCAGGTCATCTGCCCAACTTCTCCCTGACAGAATGCGAAATGTTGGGAACTTAAACAGGGTGAACAAATGGATTAGTAATACATCTTTGAAGTGACAATAATTGTTTAAACATTGCACAAAAAAAATGCTTGGGGCTAGAATTTAAACTCGAGTACTGTTGGTCTATTGTGACATTATATTTACCACGTAAACGAGGATTACATAAACTGGACGCAGAGAGGATTCATAGTTAGGACACTCAGCTGAAGTCAAACAAGGACAGAGATGGGAACCTGCCACCCCCACTCGGGCTGGCTTACACGTGACTCCAGTCCCACACTACATGGTTGACTCTCAAACCATTCAGTTGTCAGGATGGGAAGTAAATGCTGCATCGCTGGCATCCTGAGTAAAACAAAAAGCAACAATAAAAGGAAAAAAATAGCAAAAGCGAAAATGTTGAAAATGCATGCACACCAGTCAGTATCTGTGAAGAGAAAAGACAGGTTCTTGAAATTGTAAACACATTGATTAGTAATACTTTCAGTTACACACCCCTAACATCAATAACTGATATAATTGCTGATTGAACTGCTGTGCATTTCCAGCAATTTCTTTTTTTAAGAGAAACAAAGTACCTGGCAGAAAACCTAGAAGCAAGCTGCCAAACATTTGCGTTGAATAATCCTTCTCCATAACTGTATAACCAGATAGCTCAGCTGAGAAACTGAAACTGAAGGTAGCATAAATATTAAGTAAGAAACATTGCCACCAAGCGCAATATATTCAGATGCATGTGCTTGCCTTGCAGCCAGCCCTCGTCTGCCTCCAGCGCTACCCCTCCACTGCCTGCTTCCCAACGCTGCCACTATTGTCTCCCCAGCGTTGCATGCTCTCCCTGCTGGCCCGACACCACATGCTGCCGCTATTGCCTCCTACCAGTGCTCCCTACGCTGCAAACACTACCCATTCTTGCCTTCCCCCCCCCCACCCAGTGCTGATCCTGGGGGGCGGGGGGCGGGGCTCGCACGCGCGGAAGGCGGTGACGATGCGCGTTCGGGTTCCACGACGTCACGACGCCTATAAGAAGCGGCGAGGCGGGGCTGAGCGTTAGATGGCGGACAGCTGGTGACCGGGACGGTGGATTAAAATTTTTTAAAATTATTATCGTGATACAGAGCGCGAGAGCCAACGTCGCACCGAGCGAAAGCCGGAGAGCCCGGTACCCGTTCGCACCAAGGCGACATCCGTTGCTGTGAGGGGGGGGTTGTGTTGAGCGCTGTATAGTCACCGAGTGGTTTGGAGCACTAACCGGAGAGCGCGGCTGACCCTCGCCGCGCGGACGATCCGCTCGAACTTTGCCCTCGCACCCGATTAGAGTCGCATCGTTAATTGGTAAGTGCGGCCCTTGCGTTCCGCGGTATGAGGATTACTTCCCTTCGGCGTTTGGGGACCCCCCTTTTTTTTTTCCTCCTCGCTTTCGGGCCTTCTGCATGCGGTGGCGGCGGCGGCGGCATATTCCGGAACAATCCGGCGTGATGGCCTCATTCATTCAGGAGGCGCCTGCCTGGAAGACCCGATGCAGCAGGCGCGAGGGGGAGCTAGCGGAGCCGCACGGACAACTGCAGCTGTTGCCGCCTGACTGCCTCCCGAATGAGGCGCGAAGGGTGTAAGACCGCGCGCACGGCACGGGGGGGGGGCTGTCTATACTGAGCCTGCGCGGGGAACGTGGGGGGGGGGGGTCGGTGTCTATTGGGGGTGGACTTGGGGGGGGGGCGGATCGGTGTCTATTGGGGGTGGACTTGGGGGGGGGGCGGATCGGTGTCTATTGGGGGTGGACTTGGGGGGGGGGCGGATCGGTGTCTATTGGGGGTGGACTGGGGGGGGCGGATCGGTGTCTATTGGGGGTGGACTTGGGGGGGGGCGGGGCGGATCGGTGTCTATTGGGGGTGGACTGGGGGGGGCGGGGCGGATCGGTGTCTATTGGGGGTGGACTGGGGGGGGCGGATCGGTGTCTATTGAGGGTGGACTTGGGGGGGGGCGGGGCGGATCGGTGTCTATTGGGGGTGGACTGGGGGGGGCGGGGCGGATCGGTGTCTATTGGGGGTGGACTGGGGGGGGCGGGGCGGATCGGTGTCTATTGGGGGTGGACTGGGGGGGGGCGGATCGGTGTCTATTGGGGGTGGACTGGGGGGGGCGGGGCGGATCGGTGTCTATTGGGGGTGGACTGGGGGGGGCGGGGCGGATCGGTGTCTATTGGGGGTGGACTGGGGGGGGGCGGATCGGTGTCTATTGGGGGTGGACTGGGGGGGGGCGGATCGGTGTCTATTGGGGGTGGACTTGGGGGGGGGGGGCGGGGCGGATCGGTGTCTATTGGGGGTGGACTTGGGGGGGGGGGCGGGGCGGATCGGTGTCTATTGGGGGTGGACTGGAGGGGGCGGGGCGGATCGGTGTCTATTGGGGGTGGACTGGGGGGGGCGGATCGGTGTCTATTGAGGGTGGACTTGGGGGGGGGGGGCGGGGCGGATCGGTGTCTATTGGGAGTGGACTTGGGGGGGGCGGGGCGGATCGGTGTCTATTGGGAGTGGACTTGGGGGGGGCGGGGCGGATCGGTGTCTATTGGGGGGGGCGGGGCGGATCGGTGTCTATTGGGGGTGAACTTGGGGGGGCGGGGCGTCTATTGGGGGTGGACTGGGGGGGGCGGGGCGGATCGGTGTCTATTGGGGGGGCGGGCGGGCGGATCGGTGTCTATTGAGCATCGGCCGCTTGTGCATTCTCCCCAGAGCCGGTCCTGGAGGGGATAGAAATCATTCATTTGCGATTTAGCGGGATGAGCCATCGCAGTGGGCGGGGAGCTGTGGGAATGAGCCTCCGCTCTCTCAGGGGGACGGTCCAGCCTTCCTGACTTTATTTCGGAAAGATGGGATCGGGGAACGTTCCTGTATCTTCGAAGCAAGCCTAGTTGATGGTGGAAATGGGGGAGCGGTGTGTTGGTGATGCACCGATCCCAGCCCGGTGATTGCAGAGAGCTGCGAACTGATTGGGAATCGGCTGGCAGTTACCAGTGTCCCGACAAATAAGTGGGATGCGCCCTGGGGTCCCTGTGTGGGATTGGTTTTAAATGGACTGGCCGTTTTGATGCTGGCGGGTGCTGCTGTTTCCAGCATCCGCAGTATTTTGCTTTTGATTTTATGCTGGCGGGAATGTATTTCCTGTTTACTGATTTCAAACGTTACAAAGAGGCGCGAAAAGGATGGCGCTTTAAAATTGAAAAAGGGAATTGCTGAAAACAACCGTGTCTTAAGTACCGTTCAAATCGGATTAAGATTATAACGACCGGGATTTCCACTAGATGGGGAATTTTTAATCAAAGCCCCTACCGACAATATTATTACGCATAACTTTGTTTCCAGCGTGTAAATTTTTGGCTAAATGAGAAAGCTGAAATCGCATGAAAATTTAATACGCTGATTTCAATCGAATCAAGTTGCAATCAAAACTGTGCACGAAATTTGGTCACGATGTTTAAAAGCTCCTTTGGCTCAACATCCATTTCTTAAAATTGCGCCGCTGTTTTTCTACATTGAAAGCGTTATATAAATGCGACTTGCTGTTATTTCCCACGAGTTCATTTGTCCAAGTAGTAAATATTTTGAACCTTTACATAGAACTATTATACTAACTTTTTAATGTGATCGTGTTATAAGCAGTTGGGCAAAGTATTAAATGCTTTTGAAGTGAAAAACATCTCAAGGCGTTTCCAAGGCGTGGTGAGAGAGGGACGCCAAACCAGAGATATGAGGGAGGGATGGCCAAAGGCTTGGGCAAAAGGATGGGTTTTAGGGGGTGGAGAAGTTTAAGGGGGGGAATTTTAGAGTGGCCCTAGATGCCTGAAGCCATGGTCCCCATTGGTGGGAGAAGAGATGGGGTGCACAACAGGCCAGGTCAAGAAAGGAGAGTTGTGGGAGTTGGAGGATGTAAACAGGGCAAAGACTGTAGATGGATCATTTTAATTTTGGGCGATTGGAAGCGAATGCAGGTCTTTGGAGGCCAGAGATTTGGGATAGATATGTTGCAGAATTTTGATGAGCTGTGCATTTTGGAGGGAGGAAGATGGGAGGCTGATTAGCTTCTCGTTCCACTAACACATTTCGCAGGACAGCAGATTATCGAGTGGATTGCTGCAGTTGAGGGTGCTATGGGTTTTCTGCTAGTTCTTGCTGGAGTGTAGTTCTGTGGGTGTTGGCAGCCTGCTGGTATCTTGTCCTGGTAGCCATTCTTTGTGAGTTTAGACAATGTGTGTCAGCAGGCCATTGGATTGTGGGGGTTTTCGCAGCCAAGTCCAATGCTGTTTCCACCTGACATGTATTTCCAGCAGAAGTAGCAGTGATCAGGAACTCCAACTGTGTGCTCTCTCTCACTCTCTCATCAGTGGTGCTGTGGCTAATTGTCCCAGCGATATTTGTGACTAATGTCAGTTAATTCAGCCCAGAGCAAAGTATCGAGGAACAAATTTTGGAGTTCCTCACCTTTTATGGCTTGGTATTACATCGAATGCTGCATTTGCCCAGAGGTTGTTATGGGGAGCTCAATTGGAAGTGGTTTCTGTTAGAAACATGAAACTTTCACTACTCACCTGATGGAGATAATCTCTGAAAGCTTGTGATTTTCAAATAAAATTGTTGGACTATAACCTGGTGTTGTAAGATTCCTTACATTTGTCCACCCCAGTCCATCACCGGCATCTCCGCATCATTTTTAGATTCTAATAGTGATTACAACTCAAGACAGCTCAAGTTAGATGGCTTTTGTCTTCTGCTTTTTTTTTCTCCTTTATGTAAATATAATTGAAGTCTTCTAATTAAGATTGTAGTGGGACTTTACACAACTACCTCTAGTAAACTGATTGTTGCCAAAGTGTATGGGCAATATCAATTTCTTTTTTAAAAATAAGAATTATTGATGCACACAATTATCTGGTTTGAATTCTCTTAACTGATCGATCTGTGCTGCTGACGGTGAAATGTTGTGCTACACTTTTAACGAGTAGACTTTCATTTCCGTTTAATAATACAGAATCTGAAATTGAGCGCTTGAGGATGGAAAGAAAATAATGTGATTCAAGGAATTTATTGAGTTATTGCTTTTAGGTCTCTGGCAAGACTTGAGTAATTGTGCAATATTACTGCATGTTTATAATTTGTGCCCTTTGCTTTTCCACAGGATGAAGAACAGCCCAAATCTGTTGCTGTGTCCACAATGGGTTTCTCTACTATCATTCTAATTGTTGACTGTTGTAAAAACTGTGCAAGACAGACTATTAAACACAGTGGATAGCAATTACTGCTGCACAATACTTGAGTGCAGTACATATTAATCTTATTCTATTTAATCAGTCATTTATTACATATCAAGATATTTTGTTACCTCATTTTGTATATTTAAGTGAATAGTATTTTTTTAAATTCCGTACCACTAAAGCATTACAAGCTCGAGTGACCATGGCGCTAGATGAGTATGTATGGATGGTTGTAGTTGGTTTCATCATTGCATTTGTTCTGGCGTTCTCGGTGGGAGCCAATGATGTTGCCAATTCATTTGGGACGGCGGTTGGTTCAGGAGTGCTGACACTCAAGAAAGCCTGCATCTTAGCAACAATCTTTGAGACGGTGGGCTCTGTGCTGCTGGGTGCCAAAGTCAGTGAGACCATCCGGAAAGGAATAATTGATGTGCAGATGTTCAACTCGAGTCAACAAGTGCTAATGGCTGGGTCGATCAGTGCCATGTTTGGTAAGTAATGAATGTTGAACTTGCATTTATCTTGCACTGTAATTTTGTATAAAAACAGACAAGGTGGTGATTGTGGCAAGGTGCCTTGGACAGAAGGGAATAGTTTTTCTAAAACCACCTTGACAGTTCATGGCACACAGTACCCTTAAATTAATTGAAGTATCCTGGACAATTGCTATTCTAGTTGGTCAATATTTTGGAAATGGAGTAATTGATAAAGTATATTTGAGTTGATTGTGGATAATGACATCAGATGTAATTGTCTGTCCTATCCAGGTTCTGCTGTCTGGCAGTTATTGGCTTCATTTTTGAAGCTCCCTATATCAGGTACCCACTGCATTGTGGGTGCTACCATTGGCTTCTGTTTGGTGGCTACAGGTACTCAGGGTGTGAAGTGGCTGGAGCTGCTCAAGATTGGTGAGTTTATAACTTAAACTGGGATTATGCTTTCAGTGCTGTTCAAACATGCAAGGCCACTGATTTTATGGTTTTCACAAGGGAAAAAATGAACAAAATTGCAGAATACCAAGGCAAGCCCTGTATCCATTGTCATTAAGTTAGTGGCCCAGGTAATTTTGTGTAACTGTAAAAGCAGGTGGTGATAGTGTTTGTTACAAATCTAACACTTCTGGAAGAATTTCATTTTAATCGTAAACTCTGGGTTGGGGTTAAGAGAGTATTTCCTATTTCTGTTTGTTTTTATTTTAAAACATCACCCATTATGGCTGTCTCCTTGTGGTGTTTGTGCTGTAGATTCAGTGTAATTCTAGTGATCATATAATTTAATATCCCATTTGGTACTGAGGGAAAAATGGCTGAAAAATAGAATAATGCTATTGGGGAAATTGTGGACACAAGTCTCTCTTTGATTGATCTGGCACAGAGTACTGGTACATTTTTTTGTAAAGAAAGGATTGTACATAAATTGCTATGTTGTTAGTACATTTGTTACGATCACAAATGTGCAGACTGAAATATGGACACATTGATGTGTATTGCACATAATTTGTTGGTGTTTAATGTGGTGACCACAGCAGCTACGGACACCACTAACCCAAAACACACATTGTGAGCTTGTACTGAATTTGTAGGCCTGTGTGTGTGTTCTGACATTCTTTTCATTCTCCAATTAATACAGTGGCTTCCTGGTTCATCTCACCACTGCTGTCTGGGATCATGTCTGCTGCTGTCTTTTTCTTTGTCCGCTTCTTCATTTTACGCAAGGTAAGGGCATCTGATCGGAATCACCTTATTAAGGAATATGGTCTGGGTCAGACTAGGGCAGCCTATCACTGAAGTTAATGATTTTTTAAAAAAAAAATTGCAGTTGGTCTTGGACATTTCTCTTAAGTTAGCATGCTGCTTAAATGTTGCTTCAGGTTCCCCTAATGGCTTAGTTGGTAGTGGACAGTATGAAACTGAGCTGTAAAGACCTGAAGTTCAATTAGCAATCTCAACTGAGCAATTATTGCACCCAGGGTAATAGTGGGTATGTTACAATTAGCCTCAGTACTCTGAACTAGAGGGTGGAAAGGTACCTCGGATGCTTGCTTCTGATTGCAATCCACTGAGACTTGGTTGGGGTTTTGGAGGGGTGGGGGGGGGGCAATGGGTGTTCATTGTATGTTAGGTGAGGACAGGATTGAGCTCTGCTCTGAAGGCCTTCCCCACTTCAGTAGCCTGAAGGGACTCGCCTGGGCTCATGAAAAATAGTAAATTCTAGAGGTATTGGGGAGTGATTGTTGTGGGACAGAAGTTGTTCAGGAGAGGAGAAACTGGCAGAAATATTTAAGCGAGTAATTCCTTGTGTTTCTTTCTGGATAAATTGCTATCCATATTGCCTGTAAAACTGACCGATTGTATGCTGTTGCTCCGCACATAAGAATGGGAAATGCCCACCATCTGTAACAAGCGATGGGAGGCAGCTATCCAATCCATTCTCGTCAGGCTTTAATTTGCACTGCTGGTTAAATGCCACGGAGAAGTTAAATATGCTGCAATATCAATTTTGCTTGCTACAAAATGGTTACTTGGACTTCTGGAATAACTTGTTGAGTTACTAAACCATGGCGAGCAGTTCCATTGTGCTTGATTAGGATATTGCTGAAGTTGCATAACAATTTTTTTTAATACTGATTCAACCTTGGGTTAGTGAAAGCTGCACTGTATTGCACGTTGCAAGGTCAGTTCATCAATTTAAATTGTTCTTGTTTGTGACCTTGCACCATGCTTCACTCCTTGGAATGCAGTTCCTTCATCTGTTTTTATAATCCTAGTACACTGGTACTGAACTATAAAGATCAGAATCCATTCCTGAGATTTGGGATATCTTGGGTGGCAGAGAGGGCTGCTACAACAGAGCTCAGCCTCCAGACTAGGAAAGGAATAATGGGTTCAAGTTTCTTGTTTATGATTGCTATCCAGTCTCTTAATTTGGAAGGGGACAGTAATTAATTTGCCTGTGATGGGCCTGCCAATATTTTGAGTCCAGGCTTGCATATGAAGAATGGTGACCTGGGTAAAATGAAGAGCTGCCATCACTCTGAGGAAACCGTATTATTTGGTTACCGGTATTCTTTAAATGACGAGACGGTTCAGTGCAGCTATTTTTAGCCTTCAGCTAGTAGTTTGAGGAAACTGGTGACCTAGGAAGCTCAAACTTGAAATACAGGTCACCTAGATGTGATCGGACAGACATTCTGTTGGCTTTGATTGAAACAAAGCACTTGCCAGGTGCTGAGTTGAAATTTAAGTTTGCAGATATTAGCAGTCAGCAGCTAGCCTTTCAATTCGGGGAAGGGTGCTGTGATCACTGTCTGATTCAGAAGGGCATGGGTAGTAGAATCTGCACAGTGGATTTGAGACTCTGTTCTGTCTCCTTCTTAGTTTGGTGCCAATCACAGCATCAGGACCCAAGGGAAAATCAGCTAAGCTTTTTACTTCGTTGCTTCTTTAACTTTGCAGGCTTGCCACAAAGTGGGACTAGCGCATGTTGTACAGATGGTGCTCCTTTAGGCTGGTTTCTGAAAATATAGATTGGGGGTAGGGGTGGAATTAATGCCATTAAAGGGTTTTCTTTCTTGTTGAACTTAACATTGTTTTGCAGGCTGACCCTGTGCCAAATGGACTCCGAGCTCTGCCTGTCTTCTATGCCTGTACAATTGCGATCAATCTTTTCTCTATTATGTACACGGGAGCGCCTTGTAAGTACTACCTTCTTGAATTGGAGCTTTTATTTTAAACCTTGTGTAGTTATCTTATCAAGTTCAGTTCATTCTTTTCTATCAAGGCTTTCTGTTGCATCGAAGGCATTTGGCTACAGAAATCTTCAAACTAGAGTAAATCACCTCTGTGCTTATTAATTTGTGCATTTCAGTAACTGTTTTTCCTTCTGAAGGCCTTAGTCCCTATAAAAAAAAAATTGTGGGTGGTCACTTTTTCTGTTGGCTGATTCGCTTTCAATTTTCAAAAAAGCTAGTTATACTCAGTCCCTGTTAAAGCAAGTGGCTTTAAACAGAGCGATGCCAACTGGTGAACTAAAATTATAAACTTGAACTGTGAACATTGTAGAAATTCATTCAATGGGAATCTCTGGGGATGACAAAAATGAGTGAATTCTACATTTAGAACCGTACATAAAACTCAAAATACATGACTATCTAAGGAAGGCTGCCATTTAAAAAGATAGCAGCATAACAAAAACAATGTCAATAACTATTTTAAGCCTGGGTCTGAGCAATATATATGAGGTGATGAATAATCAAGGCCTTCCTCTCTAAAGGAAGTCTTTACATTCTGTCCCCACATCAGATTTATATAGTTTTCCATCGCATGTCTTCTGGGTTCAAGACTATGGATAAAGACCTGATTTGGATATTTGGCTTCCTAATAATGAAACAGTGGGAGAGGTGTACTCTGGCCTTATAATTCTTGGGCAATTTATGGAGAGCAAATTCCAGTGACTCCAAAGCTGGGTGGGAGTTATTGACATTGTTTTTGTTATGCTGCTATCTTTTTAAATGGCAGCCTTCCTTAGATAGTCATGTATTTTGAGTTTTATGTATTGTTCTAAATGTAGAGTTCACTCATTTTTGTCATCCCCAGAGATTCCCATTAGTTTCCCCAAAAGTTTTCTTGTTTCCAGTTGGTACATTTTTACTTTTTGGTTGTGAGGGCGGTGGGGGGGGGGGGGAGGGGAAAGAAAGAGGGATAGAGATGCTCATATATTAGAGGGCACATTGTTCCTTGTGATTATAAAGTGGATGTTTTCTCTTCCTAGTACTAGGATTTGACCGGATTCCACTCTGGGGTACAGTGCTGATTTCATTGGCGAGCGGTCTGATCTGTGTATTCTTCGTCTGGTTCATCGTCTGTCCCAGAATGAAGAGAAAAATCGAAAGTAAGTGAAATTTAGAGACTTCCCTGTTCGAAATGCCACGGTGAGATTTCAGGTGAGTGTGCAAGGATGCTGGAGGTGTGGGATAATATGAAGATCTGATCGGTGTATAAATTGTCACTTTTTCTGTTTAATAAATTTATTGAAATAGGGATGTCCTGGGATCCTTTACTTATCTATTGCTAAATGTAAATAACTTTTTTTATGATTCACAATGTAAATTTGCTGTGGTTAAAGTGAAATCAGAAAAGAAGTGTCACCAGGCCACCGAAGGGAAGAAGGGAACTTTGCACTAGATTTGAATGTAGTCTCCCCCTCTCCTGTTTCTCCTCTTTCCCTCCCCTCCCCTCCCCACCCCACCCAAGAAGCTGGGAAAAGTAACTATAAAGCTGGCCTTCGGTTTCTTCAGGCAACTGGAGATGCTAAGTCGTAATGCACCGAAGCTGTAAGAAGCAGCTCTCGTTAATAACATGTACTGCAGTTCCTTTCACTATTGTTTTATTGTCCTTGAGTTTCTGATGTGGTGCTCATTACTTTGGGGGGTGGATAATATCTATTTCGATTTGGACTTTGTTCATGCACTATTGACTGAAAGTGGTTTCCTTGATTTGCCATAATTAATTGCACTTTTTTGTAGTTTAGCTGAAACTAACATGGTGAATGTTGATTGGGAGTAAAGTGAATCCAAGAGCAGATACTGCCTTCGAGTGACAGTACTTGGAAGTAATGTACATTTGGATTGAAGTAGCCTGCAGTACAGCTAGCTTATTGCAGGGAATGATGGCAAGTAGTATGGTGTGAAGCCAAATTATAGTAATTTTGTATTGTCCTAATATGACCAGTCACTGTCTCCAACTGGACCAGTGGCATGACGCATGGGATGTCTTGGTTGAGGAAGCTAGCACTATATGTATATTCCAATGACCATCTTAATGCTGCTTAAACTAGTCTGTCAAGACTGCAAACTGTGTTAATATGCAGAATGTTGTATGCTTCTCATCACCTTACCATTTCAGTGGGCTGCTTTCAGCAATATTGCTGCTGTACTGTTCTATACTGGTGAAATTTGTATGCTTCCTTGATTGAAGAAAGTACATATTCAGTAATGTTATAAAGTGGCTTTATGATCCATTGCCCAAGTCCTTAATTCAAAGAATGATTCCATTCAAGGGTTCAGTAAGGTCTGTTAAATGGGAAAATTGATACTTGATCTTGTGTACATTTCATGTTCTGTGATTTAAGGATGAAGATGACATTGACCTTTTTTGGCATATGTGCTTAACAGGAGAGATCAAAGTCTGTCATTTAGACAGCACAGCACTGGATAAGAAGAGTGATGATTACCACCCAGTACCCAAGGATGACCTGGAAGAGACCCATTTGAAGATACCACTGACTGATGCAGCATCTGAAATCAAAACTCCTGTGACTGATGGGATTTCTGCTGTTCTGCCTGTCAAGCAGAATTTGGAGAAGCAGAGTGGAAGAATTGCTTTTATAGGGGATTCGGCAGAGGATGTAGGGAAAGACAGTGGAGAAATGAAAGAAACCAATATTGACCATGTGATGAATGGTAAGATATTAAATGTGTGGAAAATGTAGACTGTGAAGTTGGCCAGCTAGTATATCACTGTTGATGTACTAACTTCCTGAGTGAGTGACTGGTTCTTGCCCAGAGCTCCTGATTACTGGAAGTTAGGCACGTGAGCTGGCTTGCATCTGCTCACTTGGTAGCCAGTTAGCTTGGGCAGAGGTGACTAAATTCACCAAACTAAATTGTGGACTTTAACATCCAAGTAAGTTCCTTAGAAACCCCCGCAGGCCTATTTTAGGCCACCGGTCCCAAATGACATATAATCTTTAATAGCCACTTTAGAACAGTCAAAATGGATTCCTCTTTGCAGGGGGCATTTAGGGATTGAGAAACAGCTGCAGAAAGAAAGCTGTCTTCTCACCAAACAATATTCAAGTTGAAAACACTTTGAGCCAGGCATAAATGGAATATATCAAACATTTGTGCGTTGAAATTGCCAACTGAGAAAGTGTATATTTGCTGTTCTCAACATCCTAATTGGTTATTTTCGTGCCTTTGTAACAAATGTGATCACATTTTATGTGACAAACTGACCTTTGAAGCAAGTACCAGTTCTTAAAGGTAGTGTTTTATCATTTGGAAGTTCAATTTGGTACAGGATTTGAAAGCTTATGCTTAGAAATTGTATTTCACTGAGGAGCAAGGTTGCTTATTTTCTTTCAGATAAGAATGTCTCAAATTCTAAGAATTTAAAGGGACTTGTTTGCTGATCTTTGATTCACCACTTGTAAACTGTATTGAACTATTCAGAATCTCGCCTATATCGCTTCTTTAATAACTCAATTGGCCAATTTAATAGTTTAGCTTATTAGTGAATGGTGTGGCTACTGTGCATCTTTGAACTGAGCAGGCAGTGAAATCCTATCCAGTAACTGGTTTACAGTAAATTGAAGCATTTTGCCCAGCAGCATGCTTTATCCCATATGCTAAATTCTTGTGGTTAAGCTTCTGATCAGGGAATGTGGGCTCATCTGATGCAACAAACAAAATAGTATTAGTAAAGTAGAGGCAGCTTGCCAGATGCCTTTTAATGGTTTTCTGTTCATACATGATTTAGGGACTCTGCAATTTGGAAGCAACCATGTGCAGTTCAACCAGGTTATCAGTAACCAGACGAGTACCAATGGCTACAGTGGTCACTATCACACCGTACACAAGGATTCAGGATTGTACAAAGAACTTCTTCACAAGTTGCACTTAGCCAAAATGATCGACTGTGCTGGAGACTCGAATGAACCAGACAGCAGGCCACTACGTCGAAACAACAGCTACACCTGTTACACCATGGCAATCTGTGGCATGCCTCTTGATTCCTTCAAACCCAAAGAAGGGGAAGCAAAAGCTGAGGAAATGGAAAAACTGACAGCATCTGGCTTAGAATCGAAGAAACGTATCCGACAGGATAGTTATAGCAGCTACTGTAATGCTATGGCTGACTCCAACAAAACTCCTGAGGATGAAGGTGTGAAGCTTGAAATTGAATTGAGAGATCGCAAGTGCAGTGATGGGTCTGTGGAAGAGTGGCGTGAGCAGGAAAAACCTGAGGTTTCAACCCTGTTCCAGTTCTTGCAGATACTGACTGCCTGCTTTGGCTCCTTTGCTCATGGTGGCAATGATGTCAGGTGAGAAGTTTTGTTTGGTTTCTGACAACAGAAATTAATATATGGTCTTCAGTTCTCAGAACATTCAGTTTCAAATGGCTGCTTGATGTGGTAGGGAACTCCTTCATTATCTAAGGATTTTATAATTTTTTTTTCTGTCAGGAAAACACCCAACATTTATGATGTGAAAGCAAGGAAATGATGAAATTGTACACGTTAGTGGTTAGGCCAGATGACCTGTTGCTTGCTGTTTTTGGTGCCCTATTGTAGGAAGGATATTTGAGGCATGGACAGCGTACAACTAAGATTCATGAGAATGATATTTGGAATGAGAGGTTATAGTTTAGGGTTCAATGGTGGGGCTTTTTCTTACAAACAAGAGGTTCAGGGATACTGTGAAGTTTTTAAAGTTGAGGATTTGGGAAGACAAAAAGTAAAAGATTGTCAACTAGTTGGTGAATTTGTAATGAGGGAGTTTGGGCTCATTTATGACCAGTGGAATGTAAGGGGAAGTTGGAAACATCTTGGGGCTATGAACATGGAATGTTTATCACCAAGTGGTTATTGAGGCAGAAAGTAACATGTTTACAAGGGAATTGGATTAGTATTTGAAAAGGATGAATATAAAGAAGTGGGATTGAAGTAGACATTTCCAGTTGTGGAACTAGTATTGGCTGGCCTACTGTACGATAAATTCTATGTGGGAAGACAAATGATGTATCATGGTAAAACTATATAATGCTTGGGCATTTCAACTTGCCTTTACTTCACAGCCCATTAAACTCTCATTTGTTTTTCAGCAATGCAATTGGTCCTTTGGTTGCTTTGTGGATGGTTTACTACACGGGAGATGTTAATTCGAATGCTGACACTCCAATCTGGCTTCTGTTGTACGGAGGTGTGGGAATATGTCTTGGTCTGTGGGTCTGGGGGCGGAGAGTTATTCAGACCATGGGCAAGGATCTGACACCAATCACTCCCTCAAGGTGAGCAATCAGTCTCTTTAACTGTTCGCTCGGATTTGAATGTGTTGAGTATACTGAAGTTGAGCTGATCCAAATTCATGTGTGGTATGGTTGATGGGCTCCCATAAATTGGCTGAAATTGTATCTGTGACCTTTTCATATGGTACTTCCTGGTTTGGAACTTAATCTGGCTGTTTCCTCATCCAAGAATTGTATAATTGGTCTCTGAGGGAGGTTTTTTTTGTTGAGTATGAACATTGAACATCTGGATATAATATGAAGTTTAATTGCTTAAAACTTTTTCTTGGTTAAGTTCAAGATTAGCTGTCTTTTAAACTGTGCTTGAGATGAGCAATGGCATTGAGATGGCACTTTCCCATTTCAGGAATCCAGTATTGGCATTGAGCTCTCCCAGGTCAGGTATAGTTAAGTAAAGAGTAAAGTTCCTTCTGCTCTATTTCCAGAGGTAGGTCTCTAGTACAGCCTGAGAAGTATACTCCCTGCACCAGAGTGACTTCTTTTTACAATAGCTGTCTGTTTTGTGCTGTGGGCCCATGCCCCTAAAATGTGGGTTGAAGCTGGCTGTGGTCCTGGTGCAGGTTAATTCCTTTGGGTAACCCTGCAGCTACCATAACAAAAGGAATGAAGGCAGTAATATTTCAGACACTGATCCCTTATCATTGTCCTGTTTGCCACTGTGATCTTCTGCAGGATTAACTAATATTCACGCATGAAGTGACTACATCTGGCAAACCAGAAACACCTGGCTGAGCATTATTGGATTCATTATCCAATATCAAAGCATTTGATGTAGTTGAAGAATTGCCAGTAGGATATTCTGTTCCAACATGAATGGACCAATGATTAAGTAGGTGGATGGGTGTTATGACAATTTGTTTTTACTTTTACAGTGGCTTCAGTATAGAATTGGCCTCAGCTCTGACAGTAGTGATTGCTTCAAACATTGGTCTTCCTGTTAGTACAACACACTGCAAGGTGAGTGTCATCAGCTGCATCTCTGTTGTGGCCTCCAAATCTACAGGGATTTGAAGCAAAATGTATAATTTTTTTTTTTAAATGGTAGACAATGTTCTTGGACTTTTCTGAAGTGTGGAATTAGTGTTGAGAGGTTGCATGGGACGGTCCCAAGTTTCAATTATCACCACAGTAGATTTTAAGACATACGGTGTGGATTTAAGACCAGGTCATGACATTCTGCACATAGGGCACCATATTCATGATAGAATTTATGTGATTAAACTTAAACTACCATTACCATGGTACATAAAATGCATCCTTAAGGAAATCTGTCAAACTGCACGTTAACAAAAGCACTGATTAACACTACCACTTGCTTCTGCAGGTTGGCTCGGTTGTAGCCGTTGGCTGGATGCGTGCAAAAAAAGCTGTTGACTGGCGCCTCTTCCGAAACATCTTCATGGCGTGGTTCGTTACAGTCCCAATCTCTGGTCTTATTAGTGCTGCCATCATGGCTTTATTCAAGTATGCTATCTTGTAAATGTGCTGAGCAACTACCTGAGCACCACCTATCTTCAGAGCAGCATTGCTATGGATGTGACCCTGTGCTTCAGTAGAGCAGTTTATTCAGATTGTTTAATGTGAAAACTGTATTATGAAAGTCAAAGCTATCCCTTGAGTCTTTAACATCAGTATGTGTTTAAATGGAGTCCAACTTGGCTGAATGTGTGCTGTAGAAATTGTAAAATTTCATTTTTAACTTTTTTTTTTTGTTTTGAGCTTTGTGCTGCTTAAATACTTTCAATTTGAGAACCATTGTAAATTTTCTGTATAGTGTTTGAGTTTATTACTGCATGTTTTTAAATTAAGAAGGCGGTTTGCTGTTTAACACTGTGAATGATGAGCTGGATGAGCTTCTTTTTGACATTTAACACTTGAAATAAGTATGCAGAAAGCACTAGGATTCTGATTGGGCCACATGGTGAGCCACTTACATGTCCACTTTGGTACCTCTACATTACCCAAAGAGTGGGCCAATCAAGTGCAAGATTCAAACATGCACAGTTATTTTACTAAGTCTTCCATTTCCATTTAAACCTAACAAATTAGAGAAAATTACTCCTTGTAATTAAAGTGAAGTTAAATGTTCATTAAAGATTAGCACGCCTTGCACTATTGTTTTTTGTATTTTTTAAAACATTTATGAAAGCAAAAAGTGGAGGTAGTATCCTGAGCAGAAAATGTAAGGAAGGTATATTGTATTTACCATAAGTTCATGGAAGGGTGGGGAGGAAATAACACTTCTGGACAAAGATGCATTTAAAGGGAAGCTAGATAAGCATATGAGGGAGAAAGGAAAAGAAGGTGATCTTATTGGGGTTAGATGAAGTAGGTAGGGAGGAGGCTCGTGTGGAGCACAAACACTGCCATAGATTAGTTGGGTTGAATGGCCTGTTGTGCTGCACTTTTTCAAATTTGTTGTGGATTAGTTAATTTGCATTTCCCAATTTACTGAAATAAATCTTGATTTTGGATCTATCTGCCAATGAGATGATAACACTTCAGGCTCAAAATTGAGTTGACTGGGCTTTGACAGCCAGATTTACATGGCCTGGCGGTGATAAGTTGGACATCCCTGCCATCAGGCATATACAATATAAATAGACGACAGCATAAAAGATGATGGAAAATAAAACTCGCACACCACAACCAGGTCAAAAGGACACTTTCAATATGGTTGAAGTTTTCTAAAATGAGGAAACTCTGCCTCCTTTTAAGCGAATGGGAAGCATGGTAGAGTTTAGTGTCTACACTTCAGGTGCTGTTGTACTACCTCTCTTCCTGAATAGGTGTTAAGATATTCCAAGTCTTTGCAGATCAACCTGAGAGATCACTGTAGGACTGGATTTAACTAACTTTTCTGTTTGGTGGAGAAGTAACATCATGGAGCTGCAATACACTGCACAACCAACTTGCTTATATGTTTCTTCATGTTTTGGTTCCATACATATCAAAATAATTGAGTGCAGGAACAAGTTTGACATTCTGATCTCAGCAATGAAGCATGATGTAGTTTCCTCTTGTACCCTAGGAATGTGAGCAGCAAATCGAAATATTTTGATAGGTTGTCCACAAGGAGCTCATTCAGATTAATTTGGGGGTTGGGTGGGGGGATACCTGGAGCTGAAAGGCATCTATAATCTCATTCTGTAATCTTGTTAAACGTATCTCTTAATTGTATTTAAGTGTGAGTTTTTTTTTCTCTCTCTGCCCATCCTCAATTTGTCTGACTTATTTCTACTTTGTCTAATTGTTGATTCATATTTTTAAACTGACTTGCATGGTGTTGAAGTGGCCAATGCTGGATTCCTATCTGGCTGTTAACTCAGTACCTCACACAAGGAGAGGGACTAATCACAACTCTGCCCTATTTTTTCCTTCGGTTTTTGAGGGTAAATTTCAATGTTGCTGACATTGAAATATAATGATAGGCACTTTTTAAAAATATTATTCATTCATGGGATGTGGGCATCGCATGGCAAGGCCAGTATTTATTACCCATCCCGAATTGCCCTTGAGGTGGTGGTGCAGTCAGTGTGCTGAATGTTTTCCCACGGTGATGTTAGGGAGTTCCAGGATTTTGACCCAGCAATGATGAAGGAATGGCGATATATTTCCAAGTCGGGATGGTGTGTGACCTGGAGGGGAACGTGCAGCTGGTGGTGTTCCCATGTCCCTGCTGCCCTTGTCCTAGGTGGTAGAGCTCACTGATTTGGGAGGGGCTATCGAAGAAGCCTTGGCAAGTTAATGCAGTGCATCCTGTAGATGGTGCACACTGCAGCCATGATGCACTGGTGGTGAAGGGAGTGAATGTTTAGGGTGGTGAATGGGTTGCCAATCAAGCGGGCTGCTTTGTCCTGGATGGTGTTGAGCGTCTTGAGTTGTTGGAGCTGCATTCATCCAGGCAACTGGAGAGTATTCCATCACGCTCCTGACTTGTGCCTTGTCGATGGTGGAAAGGATTTGGAGAGTCGGGAGGTGAGTCACTCACCGCAGTATACCCAGCCTCTGACCTGCTCTTGTATTTATGTGGCTGGTTCAGTTAAGTTTCTCGTCAATAGTGACCCCCAGAATGTTGATGGTGGGGGATTCGGCGATGGTAATGCCGTTGAATGGCATAGGGAGATGGTTAGACTCAATTTTGTTGGAGATGGTCACTGCCTGGCACTTGTCTGGTGCGAATGTTACTTGCAACTTATCAGCCGAAGCCTGGACGTTGTCCAGGTCTTGCGTGCGGGCAAGGACTGCTTCATTATCTGAGCGGTTGCGAATGGAACTGATCGTATAGATTATTAAATAAGCTAGTTGGCATTAATATAATACAGAGCTAAAACAGTTGTTAGACTACAACATGGGTTTTTTATCACGGGGGAATGTAAAAGAAAGAAATTATTGCAGTATATACTTTAGAGTGCAAGGAATAAGACATCAAAGGCATATACAACTACACTATATGGTTTGGGAGGAGCAAAGTTAGGAAGTGGTGATATGGTGTGACAGGACTTAAGCTCCCCCATAATTGTCCAACAATCTGTTCAATAATCTAAGGATCATAAAACTCCTAGTAGAATTGAAGCCAGCAAGAACTAAAGAAAATAGGATAAAAAGAGATACAACGTTTCATTCGGTAGAAACTTTTTTGACTACCTTCAAGACCAGGTGCTGTGAACAGCTTTGGATAAGCAACGCTCACGATTTCATGCTAGAATTTCTCTACCTGTTATAGACATAAGGCTAAATGTGTACTATTCTGTATGAAGTTATAAGATGAATGTTTTGAAACAATAAATGAAGTTAATTGCCAGACATATTACTGACTCTAAATTTACAAATCTGTTAGGATAGTTCCTTCCTTATCCTTAACAGCACTGGTTAGAACTCATTTGCGTTAGTGTGCGCATTTTTGGGCAACCTGCCTTTTGAAGGATAGATTCGTCTTAGAACTCAACAACAATTCAGAACAATGATACCTCGGATCACAAAAGTAAATACAGGTGAGTGAGCTCGCTCAGCCTGTCATTTCCTGGATACATCACCGGGTCCAACTGTCTCTTGAATTAGTTCAGAGTTTTTCCCTCTAATGCTCTCATTCTTTGTTTCTGGTTTAAGTCCTGAATGTTTGTTTTACCAGTTCCAATTTCCCTTGTCCTGTAGTTGTGGTTGAACTTGAGGTAGTACTCAGGAGTGAACTTTTCTATTCCACTTAGTACAAGTACAAGTGTATTTCCGAAATTGCAACAGTGATTACACTTCAAAAGTACTTCATTGGCTGGCAAGTGCTTTAGGACATTGTGGTTGTGAAAGGCACTTTATAACTCCAAGTTTTTCTTTGCAAGTCTTGTAGTATCATTCGTGCCTCCCTCTTGCCTTTTTTCCAAGGCTGAAGTTCAATTCTGTTTTAATCTTTTCTAACTGTCCTATCATAATAGGCATCAGCCTCTTGCTTCTTTCCTGTACTTTTCCGTGGCCTCATTATTTTACTTCCTTATTTCCCAGAGATTGAGGTTCAGGAGTGAAATATTGAAGGGTTTAAAGTAGGGAATGGGGTGCTTAATTCTAATTTTAAGGTTCTAAAAATTAGAATTAAGCACTTAAAAGTAAATACAAAAAAAAGTTTTCTTCATAAGGTGTGAGGGTGGATGCATAGATGACAATTGAGCTGTTTAAAAGAGAAATGAAGGTATGAAGAGTGGAGACTTGAGAATTATCATAGAATTGTACAGCACAGATAATAAATGAAGAACTGCCGTTGCTGATGAAAGAGGCCTCAATGGGCCTATGGCTTACTCTTGCGTTCCATTGCTGAGAAACATTGAGAGCAAATGGAACTTGGCTGACTGCCTACCCTCAGCCACAAATATTGCATAGCAGAAGTAGATCATAACTGAGAAACAAAAATTGTCTACAAAAATATAAATGCTTGGATGAATTTGAACCAGCGCTGCCAAGATAACAGCCGTGGTCCCATTACTCCAACTATAAAGCTTTGGTGTGTTGTGATTGTAAGATGCTCTCTTCATTACAATTTTCATCAGGAACTGTCTTCGGTTACTGGATGCTGCTGCGGAGTAAATTGTTATAGTAAAATTGTACACCAGTTTTATCAACACACCATTACTGACTAGTAGCGTATATTTCGAGAAACTAGACTGACCTTTAAGCAAATTTGATACTGGATAATTAAACAAACTGCAACTTGTCATAAGTGTGATTACAGGTCTGTCAGTGTATCACATACTAATTTAGTTAATTACAGCTTAGCTGAGTAGGTCATAAACATGTTTCTTAAGCTTTCGACTCAAATAAAAGCTAAACTGTGGAATAAAACATTAAATGAAATTACATCTTGTACATGGTTAAGATTTATAGAAGTAGGACATTAAATTCCTAAGCAATTTAATCACTGGTTTTCTGGAATATAGATCAGCAAATATCCCACAAAGACTAAATTTCAACCACATTGCAACATTTGGTTTTTTTTTCCCCATTGGCCAATATTTGTTTCTCACCCAGTTTAATATATTTATTGATAATACTATCAACTCAATTTTAATATACACATCCTAAGAATGAGCTATCCATACTTTGATATTCCACATTAACTAATAGAAACCATGTGACTCAGGTGCTCACCACTCTTATCTCTTAACCTGCAGTTTGATTTCTTACCCCATCCCTTTACAATAATCAGGTCCAATCATGCTTGCATAACTGAGCCAAACCTTGGGATACCTGCACGTGTTCCCATTACAAAGAAAATCTCCTTATTTCTCCACTCCCGCCTTATTTTTAAAGCAATACAGCTTTTTTCCCCCACTTCTCCCTAAGTACATCCAATGTTTTCTGATGCTCACGCAGTCAGGTATGTTCAGGGCCCAACTTTCACCACCTTGCAAGAATGCACTCTTCTGCATTTTCCATCCTTCGTTAATGCCACAGAGAATACATAATTTGTAGAATTATATTTGTGGTTAACTCTGACTTTAAGATTAGATGATTTTGTAGTTATATTGTAGCAGCAGTTTTCCATGATATGAATCGTGAATTATATTGAATGGCAAGCAACTCATTGCTGAGGTAAAACTTGAAAATGTGTTTTGTATTTCCTCAAAATTTTAGCTCCAACTTCACTCCATTCAAACACCAGACTGTGGAAAACCGGTTACTCACATAACACAGGAATCAATGGCATTATAATGTGAATTACTAATCACAATTAAGACTTTTATATCAGTTGTACATACAACTTTACAATTACTAAGCAGAGCAGAATTAAGGATTATCACCACGTGCCTCAGCTTTATTCACGTTGATGATCACATCTTGGGCTGACATGCATTTGAACACATCCAGCTCTCATCAGATACAATATGCATAGCATTCATCGTTATAGCCTGCTTTACTTGATACAATCAACAAACAAATTTTAAGACCAGTTTTGGCTAACCATCCATTAGCCTCCTTTAGACTATGAGTAACTGGATTGCATGTAGCAAATCAAAATATAAGAGATGTAAGCGTTATACTTAGGAGACGAGGTGATGTAGAAAGTTGAAGACACCTATGAACAACTCCAGCCCAAGTTGATGGAAGATTCTCCTTACACTGCCTTTAATGGCTGAATGTGAAAAGTTTGGTTAATCAACCCTGTTCCCAGTGCCATGGATTTCCAAAGCACAAGGCCACCTGCAATTCAACCTAATTTCACTTAGTGTGGAGAAATAAGTTTAGCCACCATTGGCATTCTGTTCCAAACTTATGGAACATTGTTCATATAAGACTTCAAACTCTGTAGCAAAGCATAGATGATGTAATCTCAAGGCATTACTTGGATTTATACCAGTTCTTTCAGTGAGGCAGGCGGTAAGTAAACATGACCACAAATAATCAGGTTTTAAAATATAAAACTCATAAGAACATAAGAAATAGGAGCAGGATTAGGCCACACAGCCCCTCGAGCCTGCTTTGCCATTCAGTAAGATCATGGCTGACCTTCGACCTCAACTCCACTTTCCTGCCTGATCCCCATATCCCTTGATTCCCCCAGAGTCCAAAAATCTATCTGTCTTAGCCTTGAACATATTCAACAACTGAGCATCCATAGCCCTCTGGGGTAGAGAATTCCAAAGATTCACAACCTCTGAGAGTAGAAATTCCTCCTCATCTGTCTTAAATGGTTGACGCCTTACCCTGAGACTATGCCCTCTAGTTCTAGACTCTCGAACCAGGGGAAACAACCTCGAATCATAGAAAGGTTACAGCACGGAAGGAGGCCATTCGGCCCATCGAGACCGTGCCGGCTCTATGCAAGAGGAATCCAGCTAGTCCCACTTCCCCGCCCTATCCCCGTGGCCCTGCAAATTTTTTCCTTTCAAATACTTATCCAGTTCCCTTTTGAAGGCCATGATTGAATCTGTACTCCCTCAGGCAGTGCATTCCAGATCCAACCACTCGCTGTGTAAAAAAGATTTTCCTCATGTCACCTTTGGTTGTTTTGCCAATCACCTGAAATCTATGCCCTCCGGTTCTTGACCCTTCCGCCAATAGGAACAGTTTCTCTCTGTCTACTCTGTATAGACACTTCATGATTTTGAATATCTCTATCAAATCTCCTCGCAAATGTCTCTGTTCCAAGGAGAACAACCCCAGTTTCTCCAGTCTATCCATGTAACTAAAGTCCCTCATCCCTCTCAGCATCTACCCTGTCAAGCCCCTCAGGATCTTATGTTTCAATGAGATCACCTCTCATTCTTCTAAACTCCAGAGAGTATAGGCCCATTCTACTTAATCTCTCCTAAGGAAAACTCATCCAAGGAATCAATCTAGTGAACCTTTGTTGCACCACCTCTAAGGCAAGTATATCCTTCCTTAGATAAGGAGACCAAAACTACACAGTACTCCAGGTG
Organism: Heptranchias perlo; assembly: GCF_035084215.1. Taxonomy (NCBI): domain Eukaryota; kingdom Metazoa; phylum Chordata; class Chondrichthyes; order Hexanchiformes; family Hexanchidae; genus Heptranchias; species Heptranchias perlo. The sequence continues at coordinate 43,207,226 of NC_090344.1, forward strand.
AGGTCTCAACAAAGCCGTGTACAACTGTAGCAAGACTTCCTTACTCTTGTACTCCAACCCCCTTGCAATAAAGGCCAACATGCCATTTGCCTTCCGAATTGCTTGCTGCACCTGCATGCTAACTTTTTGTGTTTCTGTGTACGAGGGCACCCAAATCTCTGAACGCCAACATTTAATAGTTTCTCACCATTTAAAAAATACACTTTTTCTATTCTTCGTACCAAAGTGAATAACCTCACATTTCCCCACATTATACTCCAGCTGCCACCTTCTTGCCCACTCACTTAACCTGTCTATATCGCTTTGCAGACTCTTTGTGCCCTCCTCACAGCTTACTTTTCCACCTAACTTTGTATCGTCAGCAAACTTGGATACATTACACTTGGTCCCTTCATCTGAGTCATCAACACAGATTGCAAATAGCTGAGGCCCAAGCACCAATCCTTGCGGCACCCCCCGAGTTAGAGCCCGCCAACCTGAAAATGACCCGTTTATCCCTACTCTGTTTTCTGTCTGTTAACCAATCCCCTATCTGCACGAATATATTACCCCCAACCCCACAAACCCTTATCTTGTGTAATGAGCCCATATCTTGTGTAAAACTCCAAGAACTACTGCAGAGGCTGAAAGAAGAGAAACTTTGTATTTTCAGGGTGAATGTGAACACAATATGGAAGATCATCCACTATTTTTTGATCCTATATACACTGGGAAACCTTGGTTGAGGAGCAAGGTTCAAATTGTAAGACAACAAAGGTTGAAAACAGTGGGAGACACCAAAAAACCTGAGGTGTCCCAAAGCATTTCACAGCCAATGAAGTGCAAACAGGAAACATAAGAGCAGCACAGATCCTTGAAGTATCAATAAGATACATAAATGTTACAAAAGAGAGATTGGAAGTTAAAGAAAAATTGCCTATCAGTTATGTTTTGTTTATCTTCTATGCTGCCCAGGACTGCTAGAGATGTATTAAAACAGCCTCTCTTTCCCACCCCCACCCAGATGAGAATGTAGTATCGAACTCTTGGATGAATTTGGGCTTGAGAGAATTAAGAATTGTTGAAGAGAAAGGTGTTTGATAAAATAAACCAAGGCTTTTCATAGAATCATAGAAGTTACAACATGGAAACAGGCCCTTCGGCCCAACATGTCCATGTCGCCCAGTTTATACCACTAAGCTAGTCCCAATTTCCTGCACTTGGCCCATATCCCTCTATACCCATCTTACCCATGTAACTGTCCAAATGCTTTTTAAAAGACAAAATTGTACCCACCTCTACTACTGCCTCTGGCAGCTCGTTCCAGACACTCACCACCCTTTGAGTGAAAAAATTGCCCCTCTGGACCCTTTTGTATATCTCCCCTCTCACCTTAAATCTATGCCCCCTCGTTATAGACTCCCCTACCTTTGGGAAAAGATTTTGACTATCTACCTTATCTATGCCCCTCATTATTTTATAGACTTCTATAAGATCACCCCTTAACCTCCTACTCTCCAGGGAAAAAAGTCCCAGTCTGTCTAACCTCTCCCTATAAGTCAAACCATCAAGTCCCGGTAGCATCCTAGTAAATCTTTTCTGCACTCTTTCTAGTTTAATAATATCCTTTCTATAATAGGGTGACCAGAACTGTACACAGTACTCCAAGTGTGGCCTCACCAATGCCCTGTACAACTTCAACAAGACATCCCAACTCCTGCATTCAATGTTCTGACCACTGAAACCAAGCATGCCGAATGCCTTCTTCACCACCCTATCCACCTGTGACTCCACTTTCAAGGAGCTATGAACCTGTACTCCTAGATCTCTTTGTTCTTTAACTCTCCCCAACGTCCTACCATTAACGGAGTAGGTCCTGGCCCGATTCGATCTACCAAAATGCATCACCTCACATTTATCTAAATTAAACTCCATCTGCCATTCATCGGTCCACTGGCCCAATTTATCAAGATCCCGTTGCAATCCTAGATAACCTTCTTCACTGTCCACAATGCCACCAATCTTGGTGTCATCTGCAAACTTACTAACCATGCCTCCTAAATTCTCATCCAAATCATTAATATAAATAACAAATAACAGCGGACCCAGCACCGATCCCTGAGGCACACCGCTGGACACAGGCATCCAGTTTGAAAAACAACCCTCTACAACCACCCTCTGTCTTCTGTCGTCAAGCCAATTGGCTACCTCACCTTGGATCCCATGAGATTTAACCTTATGTAACAACCTACCATGCGGTACCTTGTCAAAGGCTTTGCTGAAGTCCATGTAGACCACGTCTACTGCACAGCCCTCATCTATCTTCTTGGTTACCCCTTCAAAAAACTCAAATTCGTGAGACATGATTTTCCTCTCACAAAACCATGCTGACTGTTCCTAATTAGTCCCTGCCTCTCCAAATGCCTGTAAATCCTGTCCCTCAGAATACCCTCTAACAACTTACCCACTACAGATGTCAGGCTCACCGGTCTGTAGTTCCCAGGCTTTTCCCTGCCGCCCTTCTTAAACAAAGGCACAACATTTGCTACCCTCCAATCTTCAGGCACCTCACCTGTTGCGGTGGATGATTCAAATATCTCTGCGAGGGGACCCGCAATTTCCTCCCTAACCTCCCATAACGTCCTGGGATACATTTCATCAGGTCCCGGAGATTTATCTACCTTGATGCGCGTTAAGACTTCCAGCACCTCCCTCTCTGTAATATGTACACTCCTCAAGACATCACTATTTATTTCCCCAAGTTCCCTAACATCCATGCCTTTCTCAACCGTAAATACCGATGTGAAATATTCATTCAGGATCTCACCCATCTCTTGTGGTTCCGCACATAGATGACCTTGTTGATCCTTAAGAGGCCCTACTCTCTCCCTAGTTACTCTTTTGCCCTTTATGTATTTGTAGAAGCTCTTTGGATTCTCCTTTGCCTTATCTGCCAAAGCAATCTCATGTCCCCTTTTTGCCCTCCTGATTTCTCTCTTAACTCTACTCCGACAATCTCTATACTCTTCAAGGGATCCACTTGATCCCAGCTGCCTATGCATGTCATATGCCTCCTTCTTCTTTTTGACTAGGGCCTCAATCTCCCGAGTCATCCAAGGTTCCCTACTTCTACCAGCCTTGCCCTTCACTTTATAAGGAATATGCTTACCCTGAACCCTGGTTAACACACTTTTGAAAGCCTCCCACTTACCAGACGTCCCTTTGCCTGCCAACAGACTCTCCCAATCAACTTCTGAAAGTTCCTGTCTAATACCATCAAAATTGGCCTTTCCCCAATTTAGAATTTTAACTTTTGGGCCAGACCTATCCTTCTCCATAGCTATCTTAAAACTAATGGAATTATGATCACTGGTCCCAAAGTGATCCCTCACTAACACTTCTGTCACCTGCCCTTCCTTATTTCCCAAGAGGAGGTCAAGTTTTGCCCCCTCTCTAGTCGGGCCATCCACATACTGAATGAGAAATTCCTCCTGAATACACTCAACAAATTTCTCTCCATCCAAGCCCCTAATGCTATGGCTGTCCCAGTCAATGTTGGGAAAGTTAAAGTCCCCTACTATTACCACCCTATTTTTCTTGCAGCTGTCTGTAATCTCCTTACATATTTGCTCCTCAATTTCCCGTTGACTATTTGGGGGTCTGTAGTACAATCCTATCAAAGTGATCTCTCCCTTCTTATTTTTCAGTTCTACCCATATAGACTCAGTGGGCGAACCCTCGGATATATCCCCTCTCACTACTGCCGTGATGTTCTCCCTAATCAAGAACGCAACTCCCCCTCCTCTCTTACCTCCTGCTCTATCTTTCCTATAGCATCTGTAGCCCTCGGCATTGAACATTTAATGCAATGAGAAGCAAAGCTGATTCCAACAGGATTAATAAATGAAAAAGGATCAAGGGTAAAGGCAATGGTTAGGTTTGCAAGACACAAAGAAACTGAAAGGCACTGAGATTTTCACTGCCCCCAAAGGGGAATGAAAGAGGCAAAAGACAGCGATCAACTGAGAAGAATGTATGTTGCACAATCTGAAGGAAGTTGATGTCGAGTGAAGTCATCAGATGGGGAGAAAAGTAGAAATTTAGGCAGAATATTTCAGACCATACCACAGAGAGCTGATGACTTTTGCCACCAATTTTGGAGCAGAGGGAAGTGGGGGAACATAGAGAGATTAAGAGGCAGGGACAGGACTGCAGAAATTTTGCCAGGAGGCAAATAAAATCGGCAAAACTCTTATCAATCTTAAGTTGGAGAAAGTTCTGACATTCAATTTCATATCAGAAATGTAGCCTGACAGTACAGTGACAGACATGGGAGTCAAGGGTGGTGGCAAAAAGAAGCTTATTGCAATCGATAAAGATTTGTCTCGTATGTTTACTGTTGCACTCAGGACAAGTCTCCAGCTGATCCGGGTAGGTCTGCGGAATGAACAATGTTACTCAGATTGTTTGTGCCATTCTTAACGGGCTGGGTGTAGAAAATTGCCACATGAGAAATCCAAAGACATACCCCGGGCCGCAAATGGTGGGAAAGCGACTAAAATGGCGGCCGGGCCAGCCCGAGTTATCCAACTCTGATGGACTACAAGCCACTAGTAACCACACGGCGGGTTTTTATTCCAATTACGACGGCGTCGACAGATTAACAACCTCGGCCACAAAACCCCAACAATTCATCAATAGACAACTTATGAATGTGGCTCTGGGCGTGCGTTGTCCGTTTCTCAGACAAGAGGGGCAAGGTACGGCTCAGATGCCCATAACCATGGAAACCGCTCAGCTCTAACCCGGAAGCAGACGTTTTTTGGAAGAGGTCGTGTGTTTGGGACGTCGTGCGAGCGTGAGGAAAGCAGACAGCGGCAATCATGGCGGATGTAACTGCTCGCAGCCTGCAGTACGAGTACAAAGCGGTGAGTGAGGCTGGCGGTGTGAGGAAGGCTTGCGCTCGGCATTCACCGGGGGATTTGGCATCGGTTCGGCCTGCTTGAAATAAAGTGGGCGGCTCGGGTGCGATCCGGTCTGGCGCGGATAAACTGAGAGCAGGGCTTCGGCCTGTCCTGCTCTGCTGTGGTGATGAGGACAGGTATTCAGTCGGTGGTGGACTGTGCTGGGAAATTGGTGGGGATGCGAGGGGATCAGGGCAGCAGAAAGCGAACATCTGAATAAAGCGATAGCTTCAAATGGCGAAGCCCGGGATCCTGTGTACGAACTTCCACATGTGAACTAGGAAGGAGCCGGATCCGTTTTATAATCTGGGAAAACGGTTCAAAATGATATTCTCACATTGTTTCTCTTTGGGGCAGTCTATAGATATACTGTGCATTGTGGTGGATTGATAGTTTTTATTAGAATATAGTCTAATAAAGAGTATAGTCCTCAGGGGTCCATTTAAACATAAATATAGATACAACGAATTATGATTAATACCTATGTGCTTTGGATCTATATTTTTGTTTAAATTTTATAAGAGAATCCAGGGCAACAAAAGGCTCTTCAGACCATCAAGATCACTCGATCCAGAGTCCGTGTGTGATTATTCTATTTTGCACATCCCTCCCAAAGGCCCTTTGCTTTAAGTCCACAATGTTTATTCCCGATCTCCTCCAAAAAAAACAGTAGTATTAAATACATCTCTAACCTTCAATTCTGTTTCTCAACTAATATAAATGCAACTCCTTTTTGAAAGTGCCAATTGACCCTGAACCACCTTCCTTCTCTGGCAGTTTGTCCCACACGTCCAGTATCCTGTGGGTGGGGGATGAATTTGTGATTGTGAATTTTTTTACAGCTTTATATATAAGTGCAGTTGCTGATATTGGGTACTGTATTGATTTACTGTACATCAGGATAAAATTACATTCTTACATTAATTCCTTTTCTCTTATTGCAGAACTCCAACCTTGTATTGCAAGCAGATCGTTCCTTGATCGATCGAACAAGGCGAGATGAGCCCACAGGAGAGGTATTGTCATTGGTTGGAAAGCTGGAAGGGTCCCGAATGGGAGACAAAGCTCAGAGAACAAAACCACAGATGCAGGAAGAGAGACGTGCTAAGTAAGGACCATGTGTATTACCAGCATTCCAGGATACCAATAATGCAAAAAAAACCATTCTTCTATCCTGATGGTGTTCATTCACATGTATTTATTCAGTTAAATTTAGAACAGGAGAATATGAGGATTGGTCAATCTGAAGGACTTGAAACGTTTTTGTTTGAAGTTCAATATTTTTAATGATGCCTTACAATTTGCAAAGTTCCCTGATGAAACAACAATTCAACTGAGATCTGATGTTATATTAACTTAACAATTACACTTTGTTTCTTCATGGCTGCACCTTACCAGGACAATAAATTACATGGTAGAAAACTTCTGCCCATAGCACATCATATGAACTATCGTAAGCATCGCCATAGACCGTCCACTAGCATTTGTGTGTGTATATGTTGTTTACATCTAAAAGCATACATTCAGCATTTCCTGTCCACCACACTCCAGTGATTACACTTTGCTACAATGCAAATCAATCTTGGAGGCGCAGAACAAAAAACAGATTATCTGGTCATTCATCTCATTTTTGTTTGTGAATTCTTGCTGTCTACAAATTGACTGCTGCATATACCTCCATAACAACGGTGACCATGCTTCAGATGTGAAGAGCACTGTGGACATTCTGATTGGCGTGATAAAACACTACATAAATGCAACTTTTCTCTTTACCTGGCATAACAGCCCTATTTTTATAAAATGTATTTGCCTCGGTGTGTACAACGTCATGAGAGATCCACTAATAAATATATGTGGCATACAGTTGTGGGAGGTTTGCAGATGAGTCTGGCAGATTTCGAACTTTTTTTACCTTTCCGTTTGTTGCAGAGGAGTTTGGAAAAACATTTCTGATCAGGTTGGCCATTTTGCCCAACCCTGTCAGCTGGATGGTTTGACACACAACATACTGTTCTGTTCAGGTTAAATGTGAGTTCCTGTTTCAATTTATTTGTCTATTATTAAAGTGTTTGGGTTCTGTGTCACACAGGAGGAGGAAGCGTGATGAAGACCGACATGACATGAATAAGATGAAAGGATACACGTTGCTGTCAGAGGGCATTGATGAAATGGTTGGAATTGTGTACAAACCAAAAACAAAGGAGACCAGAGAGACCTACGAGGTGCTGCTCAGCTTCATTCAGGCTGCACTTGGAGACCAGGTAATAGATTCTGGGAAATACATAGCCCACACAGCTCCACTGCTGCAAAAAGCTATTAGTTACATTTCTTCCTCTGCCTGGCCCAGTGGAGGCTGTTGGCTTACTGGGTAAAGTTTTGACTGTCGAGCTCCACTGTTTCTACTTATATTCTACACATCTTATATTCAAGGCTGAGATAGATAGATTTTTGGACTCTGGGGGAATCAAGGGATATGGGGATCGGGCAGGAAAGTGGAGTTGAGGTTGAAGATCAGCCATGATCTGATTGAATGGCGGAGCAGGCTCGAGGGCAGTTTGGCCTACTCCTGCTCCTATTTGTTATCTGTTGATTTGAGCATATAATCTACGCTGATACTTCAGTGCAATGCTGAGGGAGTATTACATTGTCAGGGGTGCTGTCTTAAAGATAAGACGTTGACCGTCTGCCAATGCAAGAAATTCCGTCGCACTGGAGAGTTCCCAGTCTCTTTCTTTCTGTCTGGACAGAGATCTGAACACTATGGATATAGTTTTATATTCAATTCCTGTGTATTTAATCTGGCTTGTGTAAAATTGGAGCAAGAAGGATAAATAGCCTCTTGACCTGAGGGAACTGCTAACAGTTCAACATAGAATAGAATTTAGAGATTAAGAAATATATTTATCTTGGTACACCGGAATATTCACTGGAGAATTTAGAATCTTAGAATCATCGAATGGCTACAGCACAGAAGGAGGCCATTCGGCCCGTCGAGCCTGTGCCGGCTCTCATCAAGAGCAATCCAGCTAGTCCCACTCCCCCACCCTTTCCCCGTAGCCCTGCAAATTTTTTCCCTTCAAGTACTTATCCCATTCCCTTTTGAAAGCCACGATTGAATCTGCCTCCACCACCCCCTCAGCCAGTGCATTCCAGATCATAATCACTCGCTACGTTAAAAAGTTTTTCCTCATGTCACCTTTGGTAATTTGTAAGATAAGGAAGTAGGAAATCTTCATCATGTATGGTGGTACTGCTACAGGTTTCACGGAGACATTTAAGTTTCTCTTAAGGTTGTTTTAAGATGAGAATTTTTAGGAACAGGATAATCCAATAAGACTGCATCTTCTTGCCGTACTATTTTGGGAATTTTTTTTGTCCCAAAGGAATTAATTCCAGGACCAATGTAGACTGGTATTTGAATTAATCAGATACAAACCAGCTCTTGTACATTAATAGCATAGCAGTATAAAGAAAATGAATCTTGGTGAGGCACTGATAATTCAAATGTTGACTGGTTTTCACTGGATACACGAAGTCGAGCGTTCTGTGGACATGTCTTTACCATCTTCAGGACTGCATTGGTCTCAGTCTCGATAGCTGGCATGTTAAATATGACCAATAACTGCTTACCTAAAATTAGATGACATCTTGTAGAAATCAATTAGTTTTTCACTATTTAGCATTTTAAAATCTATTACATCACTGAGACAGGACACCAAATCTGCTAAGGCAATCACTCTCTTTTTCTATTGGTTAAATTCTGACCAGTTCATATTTCAATACTTATTTTCGTATGCATTAGCTTTCCTTCATATTATTTTGGCTTTTGCCCGTTCTGTACCACAGGCTTAGCCAGGTTGATTCACTTCCTTTCCCTTCGTTTATGTGGCACTTGTTCTTTTAGCCAGTTCCATATTGCTCGACTTGTCTGTCCCACGTACCCATGTCCACAGTACAGATGCTTGTGGAACAGACAGGATGTGCAATAAGAGATCAGTAACAAGCGTTGAGGTGGAAGAAGCAAACTAGTAAATTTGTCACTGTGAGAGCTGTATTCTAGTAAACACAATGTGTCCAGCTGTTATTAGGTTGCATTTTCTCCGTATTGATTGTTTTCTTTTCCAGCCGCGTGATATTCTCTGTGGAGCGGCAGATGAGGTCCTTGCTGTGCTGAAAAATGATAAACTACGTGACAAAGAGCGGCGAAAGGAGATAGAAATGCTTCTGGGACAGTTGGAAGATACTCGTTACCATGTGCTGGTAAATCTGGGAAAGAAAATCAGTGACTATGGAGGAGACAAAGAGGTGCAGAATATGGGTAAGCAGGATTTCCTAGTAAAAAGGGGAATGGGTGGACTGTATCTTTCAATCATTGTCATATCAGTAGATCACTGAAATGTGGATACGGTACTGTTTGTTTTGGTTATCTGTTTATCTTCTTTACTTTTCCCCTTACCGCTGTGTTAAAATATTTTGTCCCCTTCAGGTGGGTGAAATAGTTTTTTTCATTTCAAATTTCCATCAAAGTCACAATATGGACAGCGATTGGAGAGAGTGTGAGGCTTCTGCTGATCACTTCTGTTTCTTTCTCTCTGCACTTGGGAAGAGTCTCACTTGCAGGATGGCCTCCCCTCACAGCCCAGTTGAGTATATTGGTCTGTTGGCTGTTTTAATGTTTAAAAGTAGCCGTTTCTGTCATGTTCAAGTGTTACAAGGCTGCCTGTCTGGAGTAGTTGGTGTGCTGTTATTTCTGACAGTTCTACCATAGGTTTTCAAACTGGAGTACTCGGGCCTTCTGCCCTGCGGAGTTGGGGTGGGGGGGTACTTCAGGTCATCTCATTTCGGTATTGTACTGTATTTGTTAACTTACTAGCATATTATTTCTGTTGCTGTACAATGATAGTGCTGTTTTCTTTTTGAGTAACTAATGCTATCTTTCTGAAGCTGGTACAGGAGGCCCTCCATGGGTGGGCCAATACTTCTCAGGGCTATGTTCCCCCTCCCCCCGCACAGAAAATTTTAGAAACTATTGGTGTACACAGTCGGAGCGTAATATGGTATTAGTGTTTGCAATTTGTCGTTATTAAGCTACCAAAAGTTTTTCAACCACCTCCTTCCACCGTCTCTTCTTGCATAATCTTTTGTATTTGATTCCATTTAATCTTGTAAAAAAAAGGTTGTTTTTTTGCATAACCTGTGTTGGAGAACAAAACAAGATTAAAAGCAGTGTCCAAGCTGTTGTCGTCTTGGCCCACATACACAGTTTAAATCCTTGGCCCATTAATTTACATATATCTCAAGTTGCTGATGCTAACAGATTTAAAATTTCACCACCAATGAGACAGCAATGCTAAATGCATGCCCACATTAGATCTGGATTGATTTGCTTGGGTTTTGACAGCCAGATTGCTGGGGCTTGGGGTCCACTCAAGATCCTCTGTTGGTTAAATTGGGACAGCTGGTGATGTGAAAGCTTTTTTGTAACATCTGCATTTAAAGAAAACATTATACTTCCAGCTCACCAGTACGACTGCATTTGGCTGATGCTGAGCTGAGAGTGAGACTTCATTATAGTAAAGATGCAGCCCTAATGTGTTAGCAAGTTGCTGTTTTGTAACTGGCAGCAAGTCCTGTTCCACCCATAGTTCTTTTTCCTGTTTCCACCAACCCCCTCCACCCCCCTCCCCCCCCCCCCCCCCCCAACCGTCTTCCTGGTTGCCTTGATAAAACAAAAGATTCTGAGGGGAACTGCTTCCACATCCTGGCCTTGAGATGTTACAACTTAACAGCATACCCTCCTCTTTCAGATGACAACATTGACGAGACATATGGAGTGAACGTGCAGTTCGAGTCCGACGAAGAGGTGAGTGAAGCAACTTCACAAATATTTTCAAAGCTGCTGAAACTGTTTGTAGATTATTCTCCCTCGCTCTCTTTTTCTCTCTCTCTCTCTCTCTCTCTCTTTCTCTGTGCCTGGGGGCAGGGGTGGTGAGTCAGGGGAGAGGTAAACTGTGCCATTGTACATTGGAGGTTTCACGTGCTACATCACTACAGTATGTAAGTGAATGTGTAGTGGGTCACCTGGCATCAGAACACTGGGAGAGTGTTATCTATGTCAGACATTCTGCTACACAAGCCTGTGATAGGGACTGTCACAGTAACTGCTGATTAACCATCCTGATCCACCACCTTTTCATTATTGTTACAGCAAGATGTCACCTGCTGTGTTACGTGCAGGATTTTTAAAATGGAGACACTAGCAGTGCTAGGACGGTCGATTCTGTGAAGGGAAGATTTGTAATTGTGAGGGTTCTCGCACACTCTGTTTGGGGATCCTTTCCAGATTGTGATTACTTTGTTCTGGTCTGTTTATTGCTTCATACCCAATTCCTATTTCAGGAGGGAGATGAGGATGCTTTTGGTGAAGTGCGTGAAGAAGCATCAGATGAGGACACAGAAGGCGAGGAAGCAGACATCAGCTGCACACTTTCTGCTAATGTAAGTTCTGGCATAAATACTGGTGTGGTGTAAACAAATAAGACGAATACACTGACCAGTTGCAGCCTGAAAAGAGCATCTAACCAATATTCAAGAAAATCTGGTGATGATAGAAACAGAGTCAGGGTTATTTCAAATGGACCAATGGAGTGACCCTAGTTCAGCACAATATACCAAACTAAAATACACACCCCAAGTGGAGGGCACCACCAATAAGAGTGGATTGTCTGAACTAAAATTGTAGGTGGGTTAAATTAAAATTTGAGAGTCGGGTTATTAGTGTGTTGTGCTGAATGCTTAGTGAGCTCTTCAGCAAAAGTAGTGCTGTTTTTCTATGTTTTAGCTCGGTACTGCTGGAGATGTGCTAAGTGCTAAGAAGAAAGACCTGCATCCGAGGGACATTGATGCTTTCTGGCTCCAGAGGCAGCTCAGCCGCTTCTATGATGATGCTATCATGTCGCAGAAGAAAGCTGATGAAGTGCTGGATATTCTAAAGGTGAGCTCTAAGCTGATGAACTGGACAACATATTCTAATAGCAACCTACCCAGTGATTTGAATATGTTTTGTCATCCTTCTTTCTTTTTGTACTCGGTGCCCCAATTTTTAGCTAATTTAATTATAAAGTGAGCACTTTGTAAAGTAGATGGGGTTGCAGTGAATCATTTTATTCTAAAGTCAGGTTAGTTGTGTTTAACGTTGTCTTGACCTTTTCTCTTTAGACAGCTGGTGATGACCGTGAGTGTGAGAATCAGCTTGTTTTGCTTCTTGGCTTCAACACTTTTGACTTCATCAAGATCCTACGGCAACATCGTATGATGAGTGAGTATTATTGGGGTGGGGGGGGGTGGCGGTGTGTGTGTGTGAACATTTAGATCTAAAACCTACCCCTGACTGTTTGTATCCAGCCTGGGCAGGGGATAAAGGCATTTTCTCTGACAGCTGGTACAGATTCTAAGTAATGCTCAGAAATGCACAAATCTCTCTGGCCTTTAATCTCCATTTAGACTGATGGGTGAAAGCATCTTTTGCTGGCTGCATATGTCCGATGTGAAATGAGTTTGGCAGTCAAAACCCAGCTCCTAGCTGACATGAGTTTCAAAGGCAATATGACACTCATTCTATATAAATTGTAAATTTCACTGCAGGACTTGGTGTGGTTGGTGTGTGAGAGAAGGAAAAATGTCGCTGGTGCAATAAGGGATGCTTTTCTGAGGTTGTGGCTGAGGCACATTAGGGCAGTGTGGGGAGAACCATTAGAATTTGATTCCAACACTGAGTGCCCAAAGTGGGAAGTGCTCCATTCAGCAGAATAAATATGCCTCCGCATTGAGCATCAAACGCACACAAACCCCCCCCCCAAAAGTCATTATAAAAAAGAAATGCTCATCCACCAGTCTAAACTCATTACAAGGATACAGAGTAGCGAAAGTGGAGGTTTTGAGCAGACGGCCGTGCATCACCGTTGGCTCTGACTGGAGTGCTTGATTCTGCCACGGGGTGGTGTTATCAGAGATGTCTCCTCTTTGGTGAGAGACTGAGTGAAGTAGAGGAGTTCATAGCAGAACAAGTTGCTCTTGGGCTTGACTAGTTGAATGGCTTTTACTTGTAGGTCCAAAGTGGGAATAGTAGTGTGTCCCCTCCCTCAGTCGTACAGATGTTGCCTATATTTTCACAACTGGCTCTGCTTCCTCATAGGACAATACGTACTAACGGTTCTCTGTTTTGTCCTGGTAGTTTTGTATTGCACACTGTTGGCCAGTGCTCAGAGTGAGGCAGAGAAGGAGAGGATTCAGAATAAGATGGAGGCAGACGCAGAGCTTTCCAAGGTTCTCTATAAACTTCAGGAGACTGAAAAAGAGGACATAATACGGGTAAGCTGCAGAACAATCGTAAAATACACCAGTCCTCACCATTGGCAGTTCTACAAACTGGAAATTGGAGAATTTTTAATTATGTTCAGCAAAAGTTGATTCATTATTTTTCCCTTGCAGGAGGAAAGATCTCGTAGAGAAAGAGTTCGTCAGTCCCGTGTGGATACAGACCTCGAAGCGATGGATATCGATCGGGAAGGAGAGGTGAGACTGGTTTAAGAACGAATGCTGGTGTCTTTTAAAGCAACAATCTTTATGTGTAATAGAAAATAAAATGAGGGCAGACGGCACAGAGATCAGTGATTGAGCAGCTTGTGAAGGGGGATCTGTGATTTGTGAAAATGGGATGAATTGGTCTAAAATTTACAGTGAGGCATGCGGTGTGTTGTTACAGTAAATTGAAAACCTATTCAGCTAACCCCAATTCTGGAATAAGGGTGGCACAACTGCTCTGACTGTTCCAAGCCTGGGAGGGGGAATGAACAATTATCCAGGGTTCTTGCTTTTGATTGCTGTACGGTGATTACTCATTCTGCCTTGGTGAAGTACCAAGTACTTGAAGAATGGCCACTGTGTGAGGTACAGGAAATGGGAGACATGAATATTCAGAGTTTTGTGGACAAGAGCCAAGTAACCAAGAAGATTCTTGGTATTAGATATTTAAACAGGAACAATTAAGGAGGTAGATACACTGAGGTGATCTAATTGAAGCGCTCAAGATTATTAAAGGAACTGACCCAGGCAAATTGTTCACTATGGTGAAGGGTTCAAATATCAGGGGAAACAAGTTTTTAAAACATTAAGAAGTTAAGAGTATAAAGGGATATCAGAAGGAACCTTTATTCCAGGCATCTAATATTAGTGTGTAAATAAAATTAGTAGGGATGATACTGAATCTGATAGGCAAATGATCCAAGAGGTAACTCGCTACATTTCTAGGAGAGGAAAAAACAAAGAATTCATATATACCCTCAAAAAAGAAAGGTAGCATGGATGGCAAAAGTGGCAGAGATACACGAGGCCTCAGTAACCCAACCTGCAGTTATACAGAACATCAGGAAGCAGCACTGAGGTGGACACCTCCAATAGGTTTACAGCACTGAGCTCATTGTTTCATTGATGGGCCAGAGACTGATACTCTAAACCAAGTAAGTGTAATGTTAAGAGCTTTTTTGTTGTTTGTGTGTGCTATGGATTCGTGTTTGATGGTGGAATTATTGGCCTTTCAATGCCACACACAGTGCAGAGCTCCGAGGAATAACACTGCAATTTGTAAATCGTTTAGTGATTGGTGAAGTTCTTGCAACCGGTATGTGCTGTAAAGTGGAGTCTTGGGCTGTTTGCAGAGTCCAAGGTTGTCCTGAATATGCAGTAAAAGGATGATTATGGCCAGTAGTATTTTTGATGCCGCATTGTTCCGTGTCTTATTGTGGATGTGAAGGAGCACTAATCTGTGAGGCAGTAAATATTTCCTAGTTCAACGTTAATTCTGTGGTTCCTGTTATTTAGGACTCTGTTTGCTCTTTTAGGTTCTAGCTCCCAGACAGGTTCTGGATTTAGAGGATCTGGCCTTCGCACAGGGGAGTCACCTGATGGCAAACAAGCGGTGCCAGCTACCAGATGGCTCGTTCCGCAAGCAGCGCAAGGGGTACGAGGAGGTGCACGTGCCAGCTCTTAAACCCAAGGCCTTCAGCTCAGATGAGGTGAGCAATCAGCTTAGGAGATTCACTGAGGCCCTTGGTCGATTGTTGTAGCATTTGTGTGTCAATATCGGTTTAAAATCAGCTGCTGAGTTTCATTGCTGACTATTAAACAATCTGTAGTCAGCATATTCTGAAAACAGTGCTGGAAATGTGAATTAAAAACCAAAAATACTAAAGTGCATAGCGGGTCCATCAGCGTCTGAAATGCTAGCCTGTCTTTTCTCTGTCAGATACTGACAGTCTGATTATTCAACTTAACCATTTCTCTGAAGGTTGGTGGAAAGCTGTGGGGGTGAGTGAATTTATTTGTTCCATCAGTAAGGCACATACAATGTCTCCCAAGCAATTTGAAAGCTGCCATCTTGTTGCGGAGGTGTGTCCTCATACTGGGCCTTTGCCAACACTGCGGTGAACCTGCCCAGTGGAAGGACTGAGAGCATTTCATGATAACTTTCCTTCTGGTTGAGGTGCTTCCCCACAGCTGTTTTGGACTTGGTTTATTGAATGAGATAAAATTATACACTTCTCCAGGTGTATGTTTACCTGAAACGAAAAGAAAAAGTGCTGGAAACACTCAGCGGGTCAGGCAGCATCTGTGGAGAGAGCAGAGGAGTTAATGCTTTTAGTGTGGACCTTTTGTCAGCACGGGTCCGCACCAGGAACATTAACTCCTCCGTTCTCTCGACAGATGCTGCCTGACCTGATTATTTTCAGTTTTTGTTTCAGATTTCCAGCATCTGCGGTTTTTAGCTTTTTGTTTACCTGACCTGGGCAGTAGTATTCACTGTTATTCTGAGCTGGGCAGAGTAGTATTCACTACATTATACTGAGCTGGGCAGAGTAGTATTCACTACATTATACTGAGCTGGGCAGAGTAGTATTCACTACATTATACTGAGCTGGGCAGAGTAGTATTCACTACATTATACTGAGCTGGGCAGTAGTATTCACTGTGTTATTCTGAGCTGGGCAGAGTAGTATTCACTACATTATACTGAGCTGGGCAGAGTAGTATTCACTACATTATACTGAGCTGGGCAGAGTAGTATTCATTACATTATATTGCGATGCCGGTTTAGTGCATTCTGGCTACAAGTATATTTGATCTAGATATGACATGGTGTGACGACTGAAGAACTGATGAGACTGTGACATTGGTGTTGCTGAGTTTAAATCACGAATTATTTTAAATGCTGTTTCTTATCATGTAGCTACTGATACCTATTGAGAAGATGCCTAAATACACACAAGCAGCTTTTGAAGGCTTTAAGACACTGAATCGGATTCAAAGTAAGCTGTGTAAAGCAGCCATGGAAACTGATGAAAACCTGCTACTGTGTGCTCCTACTGTGAGTCTATACTAACGTTTATCATAAATCTATTGCAATGTGTGCCCCCATGATACCTTAAATTTGTCACCTGTTTTGTGCACCTCAGCTGGGAGCGCCTGTTTTTAATTCTGGATCTAAATTCTTTTTTCCTCTACCTCTTAGGGTGCTGGCAAAACAAATGTGGCTCTGATGTGCATGTTGCGTGAGATTGGGAAACACATTAACCTAGATGGAACCATCAATGTCGATGACTTCAAGATTATTTACATTGCACCCATGAGGTCTCTGGTTCAGGAGATGGTGGGCAGTTTCAGTAAGGTATGGATGGACACACAAACAATGATATAATTGGCAGTCTTCAGAAAACAAAAGTAGCTTGATAACAGCAACATTAGACGCACCTGTGACAGAAGCAGAGTTTAGTTATGCATGAAGTAGGGACTATTTTCTTGGTCCTAAGCCTGTGGTTATGGAATCACGTGGCTGCAATGAACACAGTAAAATTGGGTGGGACAGAGCACACGGCCATAAGAGAGCTCGTCTGATTTTTCTATCCATTTCACTGAATGGAGTCGGCCCCCTTAACAATTGTGTACTCGTACCTGCCCAATTTTCCTGCAGTTATTGTGCCCGGGCAATATATTAGCCCATACCTAAGACCAGGGAAACTTATCCCAATATCTCCATCACAAAGGTATTAAGGCAGGTATATGGAGTTAGATCACAGATCATCCATGATCTTATCAAATGGTGGAGCAGGCACGAGGGGCTGACTTTAGCTAGACATTGTCACAGGTAGCTTTATATGAAAGGTAAAGAGGAGGGGGTGAAATGGAAAGGAGGCCAGAGCCTGAGGAATGAAAGGCACAAGCTGGGATATAGGACTAGAAAAACTGGAGAGGTAGGGTGGGAGACGCATAGATGCATTTACAAAATAGGAAGAGGATTTTCAGTTCCTTGTGTTGAGGGGACAGGGAGCCAGTGGAGATCGGGGACAGGGAGCCAGTGAAGATCAACATGGTTGAGGTTGAAGATGATAGCTGAGTGGACTTGATGCAGGCAGTGGCACTTTGGTCATGTTGGCTGAAGCTTAAGAGGCCGTGGAGGAGGACACTGGAAGAGTCAAGTCTAGAGGTAATAGGTGTGGATGCGGGTTTCACTGGCAGTCGGGGTGAAGTAAGAGGTATCCTGGAGGTGAAAGTAAATAGTCTTCGTCATGGATAGGATATTGAATTTGAAGTGCAGCTCATGGTTGACCAGGACATTAAGACTGTGCAATGTCTGGTTCAGCCTGAGCAAGCATCTGAGGAGGGATGGAGTTCGCAGCAAGGGCCCTTGTACAAATAGCAATTTTTCATGTGTGATCCAATACAGTGAATTATCAGTGGGTTAGTGGACCTTTGGGGCATATTATAGCCACTTTACCTTGGCCTTGGCACAGTTGCAGCACTCTTGCCTCTTGGTGAGTTTAGGTCCCACTCCTGAGACGTACAAACTTAATCGAGGCTGACACTGCATTGTCAGAGGTGCCGACTTCAGATGAGATCCCGCCTGCTTGCTCGGGTAGATGTAAAAGATGTCATTTCACGATTTGAAGAAGAACATTGGAGTTCTCCTGGTGTCGTGGCCACCATTTATCCCTCAACCAACAACACCACTAATAACTGGTCATTATCCAATTTGTTCATTGTGGGACCTTGCTGTGCACAAAATGGCTGCTGCATTTCTCTACAAAGCAACATAATTACACTTGAAAAGCAGTTCATGGTGTGAAGTACTTTGGGACATCCTGAGGATGCAAGATCCTTCCCCACTTGACATTCACATATGTGCTCTCCAGCAGGCGTTATGGAATGATGACTGGGAATGTGAATCCAGGATGATTTTCCTCTCTCTCTAGCTCAGTTCACTAAGTCCAATTGTAGCATCCCAAATGCACTACTGAGACCAGCTAACTCTGGACACTGGGAATCAAGCCAAGAAAGGATACATTGGCTGGGCCATTGGGGGAGCCGCTACAAAAGAAGGTGTCTACTGTGTACCTTTCTACAACATAGTGACTGAGAGCGGAATTGTGTGCAGCTGACCCATTTGAATGGGTTATGATATCCCGGATTTCGTTACTAACTTTTCTTGTGTATTTTTACTTGCAGCGATTAGCTAGTTACGGGATCAGTGTCGCAGAGCTGACAGGGGACCATCAACTGTGTAAAGAGGAGATCACTGCAACCCAAGTGATAGTGTGCACCCCAGAGAAGTGGGACATCATCACTCGCAAGGGAGGAGAGCGCACCTACACGCAGATAGTGCGACTCATGATAATTGTAAGTACGGGACTGGTGTCTAATCTTTCCCTTCGGTGTTGGTGTATAATCCGGGCAGTAAGTGCTGTGATCTGATTGGCATGGATCACAGCACTTACTGCCCGTAATCAGGCTCAGAGGTCACAGGATAACTTGTCAAAAATGTCACTGTAGGTGCTGCTCCTCTGAAGGTGGAGGCTGAACCACATTGGTGGAGCAGAGTAAAGAGAACCTTTTAAAGAGCCATGTGCAAATTGGCATAGGGATAAACAGATCAGAGAGTTAAATGCGTGGCTCAAAGAGTGGTGTGGGAGACAGGGTTTTCAATTCATGGGGCTTGGCACCAGTACTGGGGAAAGAGGGAACTGTTCCGTTGGGATGGACTCCGCTTAAACCGGGCTGGGACCAACATCCTGGCAAATCGAATAACTAGGGCTGTGGATGGGGCTTTTAACTAAAAAGGAGGGGTCAGGTGAGGGGAAATTTAGAAATCGAATGAGAAAAGTCAAGGCAACAGAGCAGTGTAGTGATTTGGATAGAGATAAGCAGAGTGTGACCGGAAGGGACAGAGAGTTTACCGATAATAGAGCATCAACAAGTAAGGTCAAAGCAGGAAAAAATGGTAAAAGGTCAAAATTGAAGACTTTGTGAATGCACAGAGCATTCGTAACAAGATAGATGAATTAATTGCACAAATAGAGATAAATGGGTTTGATCTAATAGACATTACAGAGACATGGTTGCAAAGCGACTAAGATTAGGAACTAAATATTCCAGAGCACAGGGCGTTCAGAAAAGACAGGCAGAACGGAAAAGGAGTGGATGTAGTCCTAATAATAAAAGATGACATAAGGACAGTGGTGAGAAAGGATCTTGGCTCGGAAAATCAGGAAGTAGAATCGGAATGGGTGGAAATAAGAAATAACAAGGGGCAGAATACACCGGTGGGAGTGGTTTATAGGTCCCCTAATAGTAGCTATACCGTTGGCCAGAGTATTAATCATGAAATAATAGGAACTTGTAACAAAGGTAATGCAGTAATCATTCGTATAGACTGGGCAAATCAAATTGGCAAAGGTGGTTTGTAGGACGAGTTCATTGAATGTATTCAAGACGGTTTCCTAGAGCAATAAGTCATAGAACCAACCAGGGAACAGACTATTTTAGATCTTGTACTGTGTAATGAGACAGGGTTAATTAGTAATCTCACAGCAAAGGATCCTCTGGGGAAGAGCGATCGTATTATGCTAGAATTTGACATTGAGTTTGAGAGGGGGCCGACCATTTAAGACTGAGATGAGGACCAATTTCTTCACTCATCGGGTTGTGAGTCTTGGGAATTCTCTACCCCAGAGGGCTGTGGACGTTGAGTATATTCAAGGTTGAGATAGATAGATTTTTGGACTCTAGGTGAATCAAGGGATATGGGGATTGTGCAGGAAAGTGGAGTTGAGGTTGATGATCAGCTGTGATCTGATTGAATGGCGGAGCAGACTCGAGTGGCTTTATGGCCTCCTCCTGCTCCTATTTCTTATGTTCTTTACTCCGCATATAACTGCCATACCTGACCTGGGAGTACCTGATATTGACACTGGACGCATGAAATGGAAGATGTTTCTCTCCCCAGTGCTGACGTCTCTTGGAGCAGAAAATAAACAGCCTGCCAATGCCAACACTTGGTTTTGCTTTATAGACTTGCTACAAGCTGCTTATTCCCTGACTTTTCCTCCTCCTCAGGACGAGATTCACCTCCTGCATGACGATCGTGGTCCAGTACTTGAGGCATTGGTCGCCAGGACCATTAGGAACATTGAGATGACTCAGGAAGATGTGCGATTGGTTGGATTGAGTGCCACTCTGCCCAACTACGAGGATGTCGCTACTCTTCTGCGAGTTGATGCAGCCAAGGGTCTTTTCTACTTCGACAATAGGTAACTCATATCAGGACCCTGAGTGTGCCTGGTGTTTACACTTGGTGCTATCACTTAACCAATTTAGTAACTACAGTTATTGGACTGGATACTGTAATACCAGTTTAAATTGCAGCAGGGATATCTGAAGCTGTAACTGATGTAGGCTATTTGTTATTTTGCTAAACTCTGTCCAATTAGCATTTCTTCTGAAGGATTTGGGGGGAGTGGGCAGAATGCTGGTGCAAAGTCTCACTCCCATATTGACAATTTCAAGGACAAATGTAGAAAGCATTTAAGCAGGACGTGCATTCCCTATGTGGAGTACTCATCCCATCCTGTGTCTTTCATTTCAGTTTCCGTCCCGTTCCATTGGAGCAGACGTATGTTGGAATCACAGAAAAGAAAGCCATCAAACGTTTCCAGATTATGAACGAGATTGTGTATGAGAAGGTGATGGAACATGCTGGGAAGAATCAGGTCAGTGATATCACGTGGAAACATTAACCTCCACCCTTCCCCCCCCCCCCCCCCCGTCATACTGCTGCCACACTTAGATTGTCACATACAGCCTCTTAGGACTGTGAAATGCTAATTCGGCAGCACACCTTAATATATGTGTACCCCCCAGAATAGATCTGGTTCCTGTGTCTGTCCAAAGCTTATCTGTTTGCTTGATCATGGGCTTGAAACACCAACAATGGGACCAGTTGCCACCATTGCTGTTCACACACAATTCTGTCGTGGCCCAGCAGCAAAGGCATTCCACTGCCACCTACGTTCCAGCTCAGTACCTAAATCCCCAAGGGCACTGTGGCCACTTATCAACCCTCAGCCCTTCAAATGAAGATCTGGGAGACTACAAGGACCGGCTTGAGCCTTGCTATGACCCCAGACGTCGCTTCATGCCGATTTGACCTGCTCCCATAATGGTGAGAAGTTGCATCCTGCCAATGTGATACAGCACGACTCCCCCCACAGTAAACATGGTCAAAACGGTTGTGGTAGAGCGAGTGATGCACATGTTGCGCATGGAAATGGCGGTGGTTGTGGTGGTGAGGTAATGAATTAAAACAGTCAGACCAGAAATGTACTGACTTCAATGTCCTTTTTTCCCCTTTTAATATATTGATCGCAATATGCTAGTTAGCCCCAGTGATACTGCTGTTCGGCTGCATTCATCCTGTGAACTATGGGTACATCGCAGAGCAAATTTTCATTCATGAAGTTCTACACTTCTAAGTGATAAGCTATCCTGTGAACGATGAAGACAGTCTGGTCTTCCCTCCTCCCATTTGGAGAGTGTCAGGGCCAGGTCTGTTCTCCAGGGGTTGTAAAGCCCTGCAGGGATTGTCTCTGCCAGTTTCCTTTGTCCCCCACACCCTCTGCAGGGATTATTTGATCCAAATCTTCTGGCCTTTTCTGGGGGGGGGGTAATCCCTGCCTCAGGTTCCCCCTTTCCTGCCTGCGGCCCTGTCTCTGGTCCCTGTTCACTAACTCTAACATTGGTTTATTTCAGGTGTTGGTGTTTGTTCACTCACGTAAGGAGACCGGAAAGACGGCACGAGCAATTCGAGATATGTGCCTGGAGAAAGACACACTCGGCTTGTTCCTGCGGGAGGGATCAGCCTCCACAGAGGTGCTGCGCACAGAGGCGGAGCAGTGCAAGGTATGAAGTTGCATTATTTACCAACATTTCTGGAATTTCTTTTCTACCTGTGTCTCTCCCTTTACTGTGGCACAGAGAGGGTGTTCCTTCCTATGTGATGTTATGCAGTCCAGCGCTGCTGTACCTGTACATCGTGTCCAATATTGAAGAAATACTTTGGGTGAATTTCCATGGGGGTTCTCCCACTTATCTGGTACAACTTCAGAAGAGTCATGGAATCCCTGGAAAAATAGGGTAGATGGTGCTTGCACCATTTTTCCCGGGCTTTCTGCGGCTCATCTGCCAAAGTTACGGCAAACGAACTGGAGAACTGCGAAAATTTGCCCCCACTGTACCTGAAACAGAAAGGAAGCTTGAAACTTAGGATCTTTTTATTTCAGATACCAACAAACCTGTTGTACATTTCCTGCTTTTGTTTCAGATTTCCTGCACTGGTGGTTTTTCTTTTATATAAATCTGTATCTGCCTCTCTTGCAGAATCTGGAGTTGAAGGACCTGCTGCCCTACAGTTTTGCTATTCACCACGCTGGCATGACCAGAGTGGATCGAACGCTGGTGGAGGATCTGTTTGCTGACAGACACATTCAGGTAATGAGTTCTTGCATAGCTGGTTTCCGGGAGCTTTGTTTCCCCTGTGATGTTCGCATTGTGTGTATATTCTATACTGGTGTATTCAATATAATTGGTTCTATGATCAGAGCCTCAGTACTGTTTTGGTGCTGTGTCCTGTCGCTCCGTGGCAGTGCCTGTCTCAGAACTTGGTGTATTCCAAAAAATGGTTTCTAGTTTCATAAAACATAGTGACACTTGTGTGTGAGGGGCACAGTGAGGTTCTGATCACTGTTTACCATCTGGAACTCCCTTCCTAACAGCACTGTGGGAGAACCTTCACCTCACGGACTGCAGCGGTTCAAGAAGGCGGCTCACCACCACCTTCTCAAGGGCAATTAGGGATGGGCAATAAATGCCGGCCTCGCCAGCGACGTCCACATCCCATGAACGAATTAAAAAAAAACATTCTTAATGGATCTTCACCCCTTTTTCTACATGGCCGAGATACAAACAACCTGCTGTCTGGCCAATGCAGCTCTCTCTGTTCCATGCACCAGGATACCCATGAGAGCAGTGCAGGTACAGCACAAAGGAAGAAGGCAAGAACTTGCATTTATGTAGCACCATTCACATCCTCAGGATGTCCCAAAGCACTTTACAGCCAATTAAGTACTTTTGAAGTGTAGTCACTGTTTTAGTATAGGCAAATGTGGCAGCCAATTTGAGCACAGCAAGGTCCCACAAACAACAGTGAGATAACTGACGAGCACAACACCTCCAGTGGAGATGCACTTGGGTCTTCACTGTTCAAACTCCCTTCCCCCATGACCCTTAAGCTGGATGGCTGACGTCAACCAAGCTCGTGTTACGTATTTAGACTTTGACCTCAGATATTTTCCTTATGCACAGCACCCAAGACCACTCCTGTAAGTGAGCTCTCACTTTCTACGAACTGGAGTGTGCCTTTAACTGCTCAGTATCTAGGTAAATGTACCAGGCCCGGGTATTGAACCCTGCCATTGTATTCGGCTTGCTGGATATGTTACATGCCCTCATGGGATCTGCTTGACATTGGAAAGAAGAATGACTGATTTGGGTCAAGACTACTTCTTTCAGTGAACTTAGCCCTGAGGGTACCATAATGAAAAAACAGACCAAATAAATAATGCCATGGCAAAAACTTTACTTGGGGAGGGAACTAACTTATGTCCCTCCCTCCATGCAACTGTGCACCACTGCTCTACACTCTACTCCCTTCACTGAGGAGCGTGTTACAATTCAAGCTTTCTTCCAGCTTTTTATGTGTTCACAGTGAAGTGCAGTTCCATGTCTCCTATGATCCAAAACTTGCATCTTTCTGCGTGAAGTGAATGAGAATAGTGTGCCACAGGAGTAACAATTAGCCTTTTATTGTGGGATTTTACACCTCAGCGTTAACTTGAAAGTGTAATCTGAGTTTCACTTATTGTGCTTGTTGTTCAGGTGCTGGTCTCCACAGCAACTCTAGCCTGGGGTGTGAATTTGCCTGCGCACACAGTCATTATCAAAGGGACGCAGGTGTACAGCCCAGAAAAGGGACGCTGGACTGAGCTGGGTGCACTGGACGTACTTCAGGTAATGTGACTTTAATCATTTTTGCTAATAACCTCTTGTGCGGAACCTTAATCAAATGTCTTCTGAAAGTCCATATCGACAACATGCATAAACAATTCCCTATTCACCATGCCAGTGACCTCAAAAAATTCAACTACGTTACAATTAGCCTCAATGCCCCTAGGTTGGGTATCAAACAGAGATCCTAATTCTGATTGCCATCTCGTGATTCCTGCTGGAAAGTGCACGTGGACGTTGAGAGAAAACTATCGAAATCAACATACACAGTTGAAACACCCACTGTCTAACCTTAAAAATGAAATGTAGCGGCTGGTAACCGCATTTAAAGGGAGGTGGAGCAAGGGGGAAAATGCTGAAAGTTTCATCTGTACTGTTACAGGCTTCTTAGCAACAAGTCTATGAAGCTAGTAGTGAAAGAGTGGTGTCATAACGTTATATTCAAATAATGACAGGGATAGGCTAGAGAATGATGCAGGCAGTGCCAGGAATAGTTCTGGCTGCCTCCCCTGCAGCCATGGTGTGGCATCGGGAGATGTAAAAAAGAATTGTGCAGTAGTTCGGTACCAAGTGAGAATGTTGAGAGGATGGGACTGCCACAATCTTCTGCTTCTAAATGCTTTGTGTCCACTGAGCTCTTGGTCCTGATTTGTTTGCTGAAATTAATGAAATGACGTGTTTACAGATGTTGGGCCGTGCAGGGCGACCGCAGTACGATACGAAAGGTGAGGGTATCCTGATTACATCGCACGGTGAGCTGCAGTATTACCTGTCCCTTCTCAACCAGCAACTGCCCATTGAAAGCCAGATGATCACCAGACTCCCCGACATGCTCAATGCTGAGATTGTCCTTGGAAACGTCCAGACCGCTAAGGTGAGAAACTGATGTGTACGTCAGCCTCAGGTTACCTTTAATATTATACTTCGATTTCAGGCCATTGAGGTGAAAGGTTCCAACCAACCACATTGGAGACTGTCCTCTATGGGTTGACCTGGGCCCCAGAGGTGAAAGATCATGTTAAGGGTCTGCCAGTAGAATCTGAACTTTAACCTTTTACCTTACAGGATGCCATTAACTGGTTGGGGTACACGTATCTCTACATCCGGATGCTGCGAACCCCGACTCTTTACGGGATATCGCATGATGAGCTAAAGAGTGACTCCCTGCTAGAGCAGCGCAGACTGGACCTCATCCACACTGCTGCCATCATCCTCGACAAAAACAACCTTGTGAAGTACGATAAAAAGAGCGGCAACTTCCAGGTAAGAGCGAGATTCTTAACTTCTAACAACAACAACCAATCTGTCATCAGGTTCTGGAATAGAACCATAACTAAGGTTTAAAGACAGAAATCTGATATTATAGAATCATAGAAAGGTTACAGCCTGGAAGGAGGCCATTCGGCCCAATTAGTCTGTGCCAGCTCTTTACAAAAGCAATCCAGCTCGTCCCACTCCCCCACCCTATCCCCGTAGCCCTGCAAATTTTTTCCTTTCAAGTACTTATCCAGTTCCCTTTTGAAGGTCATGATTGAATCTGCCTCCACCACCCCCTAAGGCAGTGCATTCCAGATCCTAACCATTCGCTGTGTAAAAAAAAAGTTTCCTCATGTCGCCTTTGGTTCTTTTGCCAATCACCTTAAATCTATGCCCTCTGGTTCTTGACCCTTCTGCCAATGGGAACAGTTTCTCTCTCTATTTACTCTGTCTAGACCCTTCATGATTTTGAATACCTCTATCAAATCTCCTCTCAACCTTCCCTGTTCCGAGGAGAACAACCGCAGCTTCTCCAGTCTATCCACGTAACTAAAGTCCCTCATCCCTGGAATCACGCGAGTAAATCTCTTCTGTATCCTCCCTAAGGCCTTCACATCTTTCCTAAAGTGCAGTGCCCAGAACTGGACACAATACTGCAGTTGTGGCTGAACCAGTGTTTTATAAAGGTTCAACATAACTTCCTTGCTTTTGTACTCTATGCCTCTATTTATAAAGCACAGGATCCCGTATGCTTTTCGAACTGCTTGCTCAACCTGCCCTGCCACTTCCAATGATTTGTGTACATATACCCAGATCTCTCTGTTTCTTTACCTCTTTTAGAATTGTGCCCTTTAATTTATATTGCGTCTCCTCATTTTTCCTACTGAAATCACCTTGCATTTTTCTGCGTTAAATTTCATCTGCCACATGTCCACCCATTCCACCAGCCTGTCTATATCCTCTTGAAGTATATCACTATCCTCTTCACTGTTCACTACCCTTCCAAGTTTTGCGTCATCTGCAAATTTTGAAATTGGGCCCTGTACACCCAAGTCCAAGTCATCAATATATGTCAAGAAAATTATTGCACAAACAGGGGTTCTGAACTTTTTTTTATTAGTTTCTGTATTTTAAATGAGCAGTTTCTGTTGTAGCGAAGCTGATCAACACAGATAGCAAATAATAAGTGCTATGCAGTGTTCAGTACTGACGTTCATTCTGAAATGGACACTTCATCCCTTCAATCCCGTAACTTGTAAAATGTCTCGTATGCAGGTGACTGACCTGGGGCGGATTGCAAGTCACTACTACATCACACATGAAAGCATGGCCACCTACAATCAGCTTCTGAAACCCACCCTCAGTGAGATCGAGCTCTTCAGAGTCTTTTCACTGTCCTCTGAGTTCAAGAACATTACCGTGCGAGAGGTAAGTGAGTTTGAAAATTCTCCAAGCACAGCAGGGTTATTGTGTTCAGAATGATCCTATTCTAATGGTAGGGGATGAGCAGTGAACACCCCTCTGTGGACTCTAAAACCCCACCAATGTTTTGTTCGTAAGTTCGACCGGGGTGCTGTAGTAAAAATTGCAATGGTTAACTCCATAGGGGCGGGGGGAGGGGAGAACCGTACCGTAAATTTTATCCTAATGCTTAAGGTACACTTGCTTCCTGCAAATAAATTGCTAACAGTATAAGTTGGTAGGTGTATGCCACTATGTTACTGCAAAGGTTACAGATGCAGGAGCACACAAAGAATGAGTGTTCCATATATATAGGCTCTGAGAACCTGAGGAAAAGAGACCTCAGCCAACTCTGCTAAGGATTGTCCTGAGGAAGCCACAGTGGCTTAACTTATTGCATCTCACCGGGTTCATTAGAAGCCTCTGCTACAATTAGGTGCCCAGCAGTTTGTTTCATGTACATTCGACATCTTTTTCGCAATCACTGATGTTTCACTCTTACCCTGTCCCCAGGAGGAGAAGCTTGAGCTGCAGAAGTTGTTGGAACGAGTTCCTATCCCTGTCAAGGAGAGCATTGAAGAGCCGAGTGCAAAGGTGATGGGAATAATATGGCTAGTTTAACCTGGCTCTTTGTGGGGTTTAGAGGTTGGGGGTGATGCTGTGAAATCACAGCATTTGGAAGTTTAAAATGTACATTTACACCTCCCTTCCATATACACTAACAGCCATGTTCCAGTGGTAATACATAGGTGTCTGTGTACAAGCACTGATAACTGGCCTGAAATGTGTATGGAGGACGACGAGATGGTATGACTGCATATCTCGTTAGTGCTGTGACTCTATATATTGTGGGGTGGGGGGGGTTTGCTGTGACTCAATATATGGGGGTGGGGTGCTGTGACTGTATACATGGCTGGGAGTGCCATGCCTGTATATATGAGGGATTGCTGTGACTATATATGGGGGTGGAGTGACAGTGTATTTTGAGGGGGGAGGGTGCTGTGACCGTACATACAAGGACGCTGGCGTGGTGACTATATGACGCTTGATAACCTTGTGTATCCTGTATTTCAGATCAATGTGCTGCTCCAAGCCTACATCTCCCAGCTGAAGCTGGAGGGATTTGCACTGATGGCAGATATGGTCTATGTCACTCAGGTGAGAAAAACAGAGAATGGCTTCCATTCAGTTTAGTCATGGGCTTTAAAGCTGCTTTTTGTTGTGCAGTGGAAGTAAAAGGCAATGGTTTAATGTCTAATTGCCTTTTATACTACTGTGTATGGGGGGCGGGGGGGTGGGGGGTGGTGATGCATTGCACATTTCTGTAAGAAACTAGCTGAGGGCTGCTTTCTGAGGCCATCTGTATTATGAGGATTTATTAAATTGCCTGTTTTGAACATTCGTTTTTTATGTTGTGTTTCAGTCCGCAGGCCGTCTGATGCGTTGTATATTTGAGATCGTCCTAAACCGAGGCTGGGCCCAGCTAACAGACAAGACTGTCAATCTCTGTAAAATGATTGACAAACGAATGTAAGAAACTTGCACAAAATCATGTCCTGTACTCATAGTAAAAGAATAATTGCAGAAAAGAAAACTTATAGCTGGCCAGTTCTATCCACGCATGATCACTGCCACGCTCTTCAAACAAGGGTGTTCGTGCTGGGGAATACAACACTTTCCATTTCAGCATCAGCAGTCCCCAGCATGGGTCCAACATGGGTAGGATGCGAAGCAAAGCTCCCTCTATAGTGTCAGCCTGGGAGCACTCTCTTTGAGTCAGAATATTGTGAGTTCATGCCCCACTGTGCACTTGAGCCCATATTCGTAGAATCATACAGCACAGAAGGAGGCCATTCAGCCCATCATGGTATTCTCGGTTGTCACTGCAATACTACAGTCCCTTAATGCTGCAATGTCAGAAATGCCATCTTTTGGATGTGACATTAAACCGAGGCCCCACTCCATGCTCGGGTGAATGTTAAGCATCCCGTAGAACTATTTGCAGAAGAGCAGGGAGTTCCCCCGGTAACCTGGCCAACATTCTTCCCTACATCAATACCACTACAAACAGATTACCTGGTCATTAATTTATTTGCTGTTTGTAGTGCAAATTGGCCACCAAGTTTCCCTTCACTACACTTCAAAAAGTAATCCATTGGTTGTAACTTGCTGTGGGATGTCATGAGAATGTGATAAATGCAAATTCTTTGTCCAGCAATGTGCTTCAGCATCAGCAGAACACTCACCAGCATGGCATTTTCTCATCTTCCACACTAACCATCCTGTGGCCTCTCAGTGAGATTCTCAACTAGTGCTGAATGTTATGCTGTGGGTCTGTGTTCACTAGGAACCGTGTCTCAAACAAATATAGAAAGCTTACAGCTGGTACGTAGACACGAATCCCCTCTGGGCCGCATTTGAACCCAGATTCGAAAGCTGGAGGGAGTGTTTGACCCACTGCGCCACACGGGTCCCACGTGAATCTCTCAATATCTGAATAATACTGCCTCGCTTCCTTTTGCCATTGAAATTTAAGCTGCTACTTATCACAGTGCTCTAGAGTAGTAGGATAGATATTTTAGAACAGTACCAGTGAAATCCAACAACTGATGGCCTTGTTTTGCTGACAGGTGGCAGTCAATGTCGCCTCTGCGACAGTTCAGGAAGCTGCCAGAGGAAGTCATCAAGAAGATAGAGAAGAAAAACTTTCCATTTGAGCGACTGTACGACTTGAATCATAACGAAATAGGTAAGAACAGTGTAATGCACTGCATCAACAGGAGTTTCCAATGATA
The DNA here is from genome assembly GCF_035084215.1 of Heptranchias perlo. Taxonomy (NCBI): domain Eukaryota; kingdom Metazoa; phylum Chordata; class Chondrichthyes; order Hexanchiformes; family Hexanchidae; genus Heptranchias; species Heptranchias perlo. The sequence goes on from NC_090344.1 coordinate 43,237,131, forward strand.
TCTGTGTTCGCAGTGTGGAATCCTGTACTGCGAGTAAATTTGCAGGTTCACTGGATGGAAAAGTGGTATGTTCGTATGTGTGTTGGTGATGGGAAATCTTTTGTTGAGGGGAAGGGACATATTGGCTGAGCCTGCACTGGGGGCTAGTTGAAGATTTTGCATTTGTTTTGTAATTTCGCAAGCGGCCAGTGCAGTATTACACAGCCTTTCTTGTTGAGAATTGAAAGTTATTGCAGCCCGTCACTGGTGGCTACTGTCTGAGTTTTGGACACTAATGTACTGCTTGTGCTCTTTTTCCATCCAGGCGAGTTGATCCGAATGCCAAAGATGGGCAAGACAATCCACAAGTACATTCACCAATTCCCGAAACTTGAACTCTCTGTTCACATCCAGCCCATCACGCGCTCAACGTTGAAAGTGGAACTGACCATCACGCCTGACTTCCAGTGGGATGAGAAGGTAGGATAGATCGTGGTTCGTCACTGCAGTTAACCGTTTGAAGAAAATTCAGTTACAAGTTCTGGGAGTCAGATTTGTTTTCAACTGAAAATGGCCAAATGACAGTACGTGCAGCTGAGGGCTCACCCGCAGGATGATCTGTGACTATAGCGTAATGTTTAAAAATTCCAATTTAGCACGCAAGTGTAATGGTGGGGTCTCTGTTCTTTCTGTTACTTGTGTTAAAGGATTGAGTTGGTAACTTCCAGTGTTTGTTTACTGACTTCTCTCCCTTCCCTCTGTTGGCACAGATACATGGATCCTCGGAAGCATTCTGGATCCTGGTTGAGGATGTGGACAGTGAAGTTATCCTCCATCACGAGTACTTCCTGTTGAAGGCAAAATATGCTCAAGATGAACATTTGGTGATGTTCTTTGTACCTGTCTTTGAGCCTCTCCCTCCGCAGTATTTCATCAGGGTGGTGTCGGACCGCTGGCTCTGTGAGTAACCAAATGTTTCAAACTACAGGTGCCACGGAAAGAAAATTAATGCTTCAGCACAGTACCGGCAAACAGCAGCAGCAAGGCCTAATTCCCTTCTATCCTCACACAGTCTGATTGGCATAGATTAAAGTTAACATTCTAATTAGTTTTAGTAAGCCTGAATTTAATATTGAACCCATTTGAGCATTTCTGACTCTTGGGGGTCCCCCTGATCAGCAGTTTCTATAATGCTTTTTCACTTTATTTCATATTGTTTCAGTGCATTTTCTATTCGTGATCTCATTTCATTTTTGTGGTAATGTGTTTGATTTTGCAAGCCCTGTTGACAGAACACCCTGTTACTGTTTCGCTTGCAGCTTGCGAGACTCAACTACCAGTTTCATTCCGACACCTGATTCTTCCAGAAAAGTATCCTCCCCCTACAGAACTGCTGGACTTGCAGCCACTGCCCGTGTCAGCGCTGCGGAATAGTGCCTTTGAACACCTGTATCAGGACAAATTCCCCTTCTTCAATCCTATTCAGACACAAGGTAACAACTCCATTTCTTGTGGGTCTCTGCTCCATCCACCTGCATTCTCACAGTACTCAAAGAAATGATTTTAAGTGATTTATTCTTGATTAAACTAATGGATTTTCATGTGTAGCTGTTTCCTTGGCAATTATCCAGTGATTGTAAACAATTCTGTTTAAAAATAAAAGTGGAACAGGACATAGACAGGTTATTGATTGGGCAGATAAAGGTCAGATGAAATTTAATACAGAGAAATGCAAGGTGATACATTGGGGGATGAATGAGAAGAGAGCGTACACATTAAATGATCAATCTTCAAAGGGAGCAAAGGAGCAGAGAGGCAATGGGATTCAGATACACATCTTAAAAGTTGGAGAACAAGCTGATAAAGATTTTTTTTAAAGCATATTGGAATGGATCCTTGGTTATATAAACGGGTATAAAGAACAAAAGCAGAGAGGTAATGCTAAACCTATGTAAATCACTGCCTGGGCCACAGTTAGAATATTGTGTCCAGTTTTGGATGCTGTCAAGGCCATGGACAGGGTGCAGAAGATGATAGCAAGGATGAGAGGTTTCAGTCGTGAGAAAAGGTGATTTATTAGAACAGAAAGGATTAAGAGTAGCTCTGAGCGAGGTGTTCAAAATTATCAGGAGTTTTGATTAGGTAAATCAGGAAAAACTATTTCCATTGGTCAGTGAGTTGGTGAGTTGGCATAAATTTCAGATAAATCACCAAAAGAGTAAAGGCAAAGTTGGGAGTAATCATTTTAGGCAGAGTGTAAGGGCATGGAAAACTGATGGAAGAATAATCCATAAATGCCTTTAACAGGGAAGCGAATAAATATTTGAAAATTAAACATTTTAAAGGGTATGGGGGAAAGGGAGCTGAGTGGATAGCTCAGAGAGCGTAGGCACAATGGGGCGAATGGCCTCCTTCTGTGCTGGAAAATCCTACTATTTAAGAATTGTAAGGAGTGTGTGTGTCTGTGTGAGAAAGGCTGAGTTGTCACTTTTATTAGGATGAAGTAAGCAGTGACTAAAAACCATCGCCACTATAGTATGAGCAGCTTGAGCCCCATGTGCTCCTGTCCAGTGCCAGTACTCTGGTGATTCAGTAGTAAAGGAAGGTGCCCTGCACAGGTCTGTAGCTCTTTTATTTTAGAAAAAAACTGCTCCACAAGACCCTCTGCTATTTAGGCAGTGCCTTTGCTGCCAGTCCTGCCGCTGCCAGTCCTGCCACTGCCAGTTATATTTGATGAATTTCCCATAATTTTATTGGGAAAGTGGAGCTGAATTGTGGGTTAACTCCATTGCAATAAGTAGATCAGTCAGTCTCTGCTTTTCAACAAAAGGAATATTAAATCTTCTTGCATCCTAGTTTTCATTGTGTTTTCCCCCACCCCAGTGAGCTGTGCTACACATGATTGCTTTATCAGTCGGGCAACCAGGCAACTGTATCCCCAGTCTCTTGTCAGTGCCACTCTGTAATTGGCTTTCAGACGATTGCTCGAGGTCCAAGTTGAACCCTTCTGATTTTTGGGAAAGCTGCTATTCTCTCAATTGCATCCAAGCTAAGTTGGGAGTAGTGAGTATAAATCTGCCTCCACCACTTACTGCACGCCTGTTCTTGATTTGATGGATAAGAGTCTGGGTTTGACTGGATGTGACGAGCCTGTCCAGGGAGAGACCAAGTCAACATGCTGTATTTATACTCATTCCTCATGGGGTGACGTTACGTGAGGCCTTTCTTCAGTGTTTGGTTAATCTTGTCTCATATCCTGTAATCATGCACCAGATGATTGAAGTCACAGTCCTAAAATTTTCATTTTATTCTATTTTCAGTCTTCAATGCTGTTTATAACAGCGATGACAACGTGTTTGTGGGGGCTCCCACAGGCAGCGGGAAGACTATCTGTGCAGAGTTTGCAATCCTGCGAATGCTTTTGCAGAACTCTGAAGGGCGCTGTGTGTACATTACTCCGATGGAGGCCCTGGCTGAGCAGGTGAGAGCATATGCTGCACATTATCAGAATACAGCCAGGTCATGGGAAATAAACAGTAACAAGACAGTCTTGTTACTAAAAAGCTGCTTTGATCTGTTCTTGAATCATTTTGACAATACTTCCACTTTAAAATTCAAAGGATGGGCATCAGCAGTTTATCCATTAAGTACTGAGCCAAGCAGACCAGCAAGGCCCAGAGTTCGTACGCAGTTACCTGATCTTAGCGGGGGCAGGGATTGGTTTGCTACAATTCGACTCAGCAGCCTAGGTTAAGGAGGGGCTAATTATCCAGGTTTCCTGCTCCTGATAGTTATCTAGTGGCTGCTGTTATGTTCCCAATGGTCAAATATCCTCCTCACTGTCTAATCCTATACATGAATATTAGCCACTTGGGTGAGGTACTGGAGGATAATCAGCACCTGTGAACTGTTGCCCTGCAAGGAGTCAATGCCTTCAGGAGAGGAAGGGACAAAATTGGCGAGAATTTATTTCCAAATTAAATTTCGACAGAAACATTTGTGCATTGAACATTTAAGTTGAGTGAAGGAGACACCTGTTAGTCACCCATTGAAATGCCAGCATTGCCATGGTGATGGTAACTGGAGGATGGTAAGCACTGTGCAGTGAGTCAGGTCCATATGTAGTCAATCTTGGAAGACTGTGTTTATGGAGGTGTGATGGCGGAAGTCAGCCCAGATGATGGTGAGGAGCTGACCTGGTAAATGCAGCTCTAGAAATGCTGCTTTCCTCACCACTTAGCTCACCATTTGAACGATACCTGTTTACCATGGAATCAGTTATTTATTGTTCTTGACCAGGCTGCTGTTCAGAGGGATTATTTATTGCAGACCTTGCAGCTGCAGGAGTTTCCTGTGGAAGGTAACATCCAGCTGCCTTCCTGAGCTGTGACTTTCCAGTTACTGGCTTGCTCCTGCCGATAACTGCCGCATTCACCAGGTTTATGCAGTTACTAGTTAAGGTTAATACTGGATGTGCTGCTCTGATACTTGTGGTGCTGACCAGTCCGATTGTTCCCACAGGTTTACGCAGACTGGTATGAGAAGTTTCAGCAGAAGCTGGGCAAGAAAGTTGTGTTGCTGACTGGCGAGACGAGCACGGATCTCAAACTGCTGGGCAAAGGAAACATAATCATCAGCACCCCGGAGAAATGGGACATCTTGTCCCGGCGATGGAAACAGAGGAAAAACGTCCAGAATGTAAACCTGTTTGTCGTGGATGAAGTTCACCTGATTGGAGGAGAGAATGGGGTAAGCGAATGGAGATGGTGGGAATGTGTCATGTGATTGACTAGCTGGCATTCCGAATGCTGATAACCAAAACTGTGCTCTCCATCACTGCCTATTTTACTTAACAAAACAATCAAAATTGTACAGGATTGCTGTTTATTCAGCAGGGTAAGGATTACCCGCTATCAATTGACAGGCTAAAATCACACACCATCGATACGCCAGTTGAGGATTTGATATAGAAAAATACTGTGCTTGGAATTTGTAGGCAAACGCGTCTGATTCAATTCCTCTCACCAATACCTCAATCTGTGATTGTTAACTTTTAATTTCTGTCTCAATTTTCAGCCCGTTCTGGAAGTTATCTGTTCCCGAATGCGATACATCTCCTCGCAGATTGAGCGTCCAATTAGGATCGTGGCTTTAAGTTCATCGCTGTCTAATGCGAAGGACGTGGCACACTGGCTTGGCTGCAGCACCACAGCAACCTTCAACTTCCACCCCAACGTGCGCCCAGTCCCCCTGGAGCTACACATTCAGGTACAGGGAGCACAACTGGCTTTGTTAACCAGGCTCGGAATTTGTCTGAAGTTCTAATCCCAACTAAGACATTAAATAATATCTTCCTAAAGTTTCAGATATGTGGCTGAAACCTATTTGGTTACAACATAGGAAATGAACTTTTGAAGAAAATTGGCCCTGAGCAGGGTGAGCAGAATTTCCCCAGACATCAGTTAGAGAGACCAGTCCTCCCCATCTGGGCACTTTGGAATGTTGTTTCTTCGGGGTATTCCCTTCACTGTAACATTTGCAGAGGAATCATTTTGTGGCTCTCATGGTTAAGACAGTGAGTAACAGACCAAGTTCAATCCCCAGTTTGTGCTGAGTTAGCTCACCTCAGTTGGTGCAGCATCTGGGGTGCTCCAATTGATCTCGGTGTCCCGGTTTAAGGAAGGGTAAATCAACCAGAATTCCAGCGCCTGATCGCTTTCCAGTGACCTCTGCTAGATAGTGCACATGTAAATAAAGAAAGGGGACCTGAAAAAGGTACTGGAAGGAGAGCGTGCCCTATGGATTTGTACCCCAGCAAGGAGTTAGCATGTTCAGGAGAGGAGAAAGGGAGGAAATTGGTGCAGGGGGAAAATAGGAAACATTCAGTGTTTTTAAATATGTTCCTTTGAATGCAGGGCTTCAATGTCAGTCACACTCAGACTCGCCTGCTATCCATGTCCAAACCTGTTTACCACGCCATCATGAAGCACTCACCTAAGAAACCGGTAATTGTCTTCGTGCCGTCTCGCAAGCAAACCAGGCTGACGGCCATTGACATCCTTACGTTCTGTGCTGCTGATATCCAGCCACAAAGGCAAGTTATATTAAATCTGTAAGAATGTTTTTGAAAATACCACAATGCCAGCCTTCAAATGGAGCATCTAGGCTCCCCAGTTGTCTTTTGAATTTTTGGTATTTGTTATGATGCATCTCATTTTGTCCCTGAACTTCTGAACTTCAACCAGCCAAGTTTCAATATTCTCAATGACTTGTTTGTTGAAGTACCAGAATTCTTGGGCGTTGGAGTCTGTGGATTCCCGATCTTGGGCGGAGGAGTCTGTGGATTTCCGATAAATGGACAGGGTGTCACTGATTTGATATCTAACTAACACTATCTGTCTTCACTCTGCTTACAGGTTTCTGCACTGTACAGAGAAGGACTTGGTTCCATACCTTGATAAGCTGAATGATAATACACTAAAGGAGACCCTTGCTAATGGAGTCGGCTATCTGCACGAGGGTCTCAACCTGACCGAACGCAGAATCGTGGAGCAGCTTTTCCGCTCTGGTAAGGATCGTTACAATTCTCATTAACAGGCATAGGCATGGCTTGTGTTAAAATCAGATTTAGAGGGCTTGCTGCAAGATTTCAGCAATGAGATGAGAAAGGACTGTCCTGCTCAGGTGAGCGAGTGTTCATCTGTCCCATTACGCACTGTTCTCCATAGGGGAGTGAGTTTTGGTGGGTTTAACCGTGTCATTCTCTCCGTCAGTGCATGGAACCCCACCCATCTTTGTCTCTTTCCTTCAAGGAATTTGTATCAGGATTGTACACAGCAAGTACAGGATTAAGTTACATGAATCTATAATTAGGACAAATGTTGCATGTGTGACCAGGTGCATAAATCGTGACCAGTGCAGAAAAAGGATAAATGCAAGTGATTGTACTCTGTAATTTTTCTCCTCCTTGTTTGCAGGTGCAGTGCAAGTAGTGGTGGCCTCTCGGAGTCTGTGTTGGGGAATGAACATCTCCTCTCACCTTGTCACCATCATGGATACCCAGTACTATAATGGCAAAATCCATGCGTGAGTATTTTTCAAGGTTTGCTTTTAATTGCACGTTCATATTCTCCTTGTCACAGTAATCTCTAGTTTTAAGGAAATGGACAGTGAGAAGCACCGACAGAGCGTTGCTTTAAGACATTACACTGTGTCACTGGAAGAATGCCCATGTGACTCTCGCCACTCCATGAGTCCCTTGCTTTCCCTGCTGTGTCAGCATTTTTCTATCATTGGGCAGAGAAAACATAGAAAATTTCAAAACCATCAATGGGATTCAAGCAGTGTTTGGAATTTGTGTTTTGATTTCACCTGATTTGACCCCATTGATTTCATTTTGATATTTTAATTCATCTTGTTTTATTAAAACTCAGTCCGGGTGGGCTAACTGCACCCTGAAATCTTAGTTTTGTTGCCCCTTTAAAGGGAGTCACTTGATAATATCCCAGTGGAGTTGGGTTCTCCTAATCCAAGATACTGGCCTGCTTAAAATAGGACCCTTCCAGGTTATACACGATTACAGTTTCCTCTTGTTTGCATTACCCTATATTTACCGACATTAAGGTCTTTGAAGATCGACAATCTTCATTTTACTCATCACTTGCCCATTGAACTTTGTTTCATCAGCAAATTTAATAACCCCACTAGAGACTCCTATTCCCTATTGTTCATAATTATAGTAAATAGCAGAGGGGTCTCGGAATCAATGCCCGTGGAACACCATGGGTTACTTTTTCCCCAGGCAGACCATTTTTCGTTCATCGCCACCCTTTGTATTTTGTTACCCAGCAATTCTCAATCCTCTAGATAACTTGTCAATTATTTCCTATTAGCTTCACATTAGCAACTTTGTCAGATGCCTTTGAAAACCCAAGTGAACTATATTTACTGGATTTTCTTCACTCACTACCTTAGTTACCTCCTCAAAGAATTCCAGTCGGTTTGTGAGGCAGGGGTTCTGTGGGAAGCAGATTTCCTTCTTTCCAGGGTATTACTTAATTCTTACCAAGAACCTATGAGATTGTCACCAACTGTAAATCAACTCCTGCTTAGAAAAGCTTTGTTACAAAGCACTGCACATTTAATTTAGAGGCTGATTGACACATATTTGCACTGTTTCAGGTATGTGGATTACCCCATTTATGATGTTCTGCAGATGGTCGGACGTGCTAATCGTCCCCTACAGGACGACGAGGGACGTTGTGTCATTATGTGCCAAGGGTCAAAAAAGGTGAGGAGGATAGGCTGGTTCACACAGTGCACTTCAAGCTTTGTTCTGGATGTCCGTACTCAATTTACTGCCTGCAGTATGTCAGTGTCTGTCTGCGCATTGCTGGGAACTGCCCCACCTCTTAGTGTTACTGAAGCTCAGACTGATCCTGTTTCAGGATTTCTTCAAGAAGTTCCTGTACGAGCCACTGCCAGTGGAGTCCCACCTTGACCACTGCCTACATGATCATTTCAATGCTGAGATCGTCACCAAAACCATAGAGAACAAGCAGGATGCTGTGGATTACCTGACCTGGACCTTCCTTTACCGCAGGATGACTCAGAATCCAAATTACTACAATTTGCAGGGTTTGTATATGAATCATTCATTGGGAGGGAGAGCTTTGGGCCATTTCGGTGTCAGCCTTGGCTCAGTGGTAGCACTTCTTGATCAGAAGGTCGTGGATTCAAGTTCCACCCCATAATCTAGGCTGACACTTCAGGGCAGTACTGAGGGAGTGCTGCACTGTCGGAGGTGCCGTTGTTTCAGATTAAATAATAAACCAAGGCCCTATCTGCCCTCTCAGGTGGACATAAGAGATCCCTTGACGCTATTCGAAATAGAGCAGGGGAGATCTCCCTGTCAGGATTGTCCTGGCCAATATTTGTCCCTCAACCAACATCACTAAAACAGATTATCTGGTCATTTATCTCACTGCTGTCTGTGGGACCTTGCTGTGAGCAAATTGGCTGATGGGTTTACCAACATTACAACAGTGACCACACTTCAAAAATGCTTCATTGGCTGTGAAACACTTTGGGATGTCTGGGAGCCATGAAAGGCACTGTATAAATGCAAGTTCTTTTTCTTTTTCCTTTTCCTTTACCGGTTCTCCAGTTTACTTTGCCATGATTTACTCCCTTCAGCCTCCTAGTTTAAAAATGTTTGTGCAATACCTATTCGAAATCTAGATGGTAAGAGTGCTGTGTTTATAGCACCCAGACCATCAAGTGTTCACAACTGATAGCAATGCGTATCTTAAATAGGTTGTGTATTTTGAGGATGAGCAGAATTCTGCTTTGTGAAGTGTGCCACCTACTGGCATGGATGAGTGCTGCTGAAGCCATGTCTGCAGCTGTGAAGTGAGAATTCTGGTGCCTGTGACTGAAATTCACAACTCTAACATGTCAAACTGCACTAACAGACTGCCTGAAATAAGATGGGGTGGGTGGGGGGGGTAGTGTAATTACACTGGACCAAGATCTCAGGCACTTTGTTGAATTCACATTTAAAAATTATTTGCTGACACTGGTAGTAAGTTTATCTGAAGCTGCTCCACTTCTCCATTATAGACTGAGTAGGATGCAATAGTCTCAATCAGTTCTTCTCCAGTCCAACAGTAATGTGCACCCTGTTCTGCATTGCAGGTGTGTCCCACAGACATCTTTCAGATCATCTCTCTCAGTTGGTGGAAAATACCCTGAATGACCTGGAACAGTCCAAGTGTATCAGCATTGAGGACGAGATGGATGTGGCACCATTGAATCTAGGAATGATCGCAGCTTATTATTACATCAATTACACCACCATTGGTAAGTTCTGGTATATCACAGCGAGATTCAGTTCAAGATGGCATCTCACAATAAAGTTCCGACAAGTACATGCCACAGTGAGATGGGTTGTGTCTCGCATCTCTGATTTATCTCTTGCAATGGCCCACTGGAGTGGAAGACTGCAGTGTATTGGCCTATTGCAGTTTATCTGGTCTGGGCAGTAGTGACGGTGACTGTGAGTCGAGTGCCCGTTAACAGAGCGCAAATGTGTGCGTGTGTCGAAGTCGTGTTGCAGGAAACTGATTTTTGTGTTTTGGTTCCAGAGCTGTTCAGTATGTCCCTGAACGCCAAAACAAAGATTCGAGGCCTGATTGAGATAATCTCCAACGCTGCAGAGTATGAGAATATTCCCATCAGGCACCATGAAGATAACCTGCTGCGACAGGTCAGTGAGAGGATACAGGGGCTGTTGCAGGCCATTGTTGGGAAGGAGTGGGGGTTACAGCAGGATTGTGGTCACATTTTGGTGTGGCTTGTTGTGTTGCTTAAAAGCTGTTCTCATTTCTTGTTTTTACAGCTGTATCAGAAGGTCCCTCACAAACTGAACAACCCGAAATTCAACGACCCTCATGTGAAGACAAACCTGCTTCTGCAGGCACATCTTTCCCGTATGCAGCTGAGCGCCGAGCTGCAGTCCGACACAGAGGAGATCCTCAGTAAGGTGAGGAGAAGCAGAAATGGAAGCTTGAGTACTCGAGTGATTTGAGATGTATATTAATTTCAGATGTAGTTGGTGAGATCCTGAAACCTCAATAAATGGTGCTGACCTGCTCTATTTTGTTTTCTTCCAGGCAATCCGTTTAATCCAGGCTTGTGTGGACGTGCTCTCCAGTAACGGCTGGCTCAGTCCGGCTCTGGCTGCAATGGAGCTGGCCCAGATGGTAACCCAGGCCATGTGGTCCAAGGACTCGTACTTGAAGCAGCTTCCACATTTCACTTCTGAACACGTCAAACGCTGTACCGACAGGGTAAGGACGGGGCTGGGCATAAATCGACAGGATAAGTGTGGGACCGGGAAGCACGAGAGTTGAATTGACAGGATAAATGAAGCGGCAGTGGTGACCAACAGTGTAAGGGCAAAGATGGGCAGACGGTTGTACTGATACGGTGAGGGTAGAGCTAGGCTCTGAGGGCTGTACCAACAGGGTTAGGGTGGAGCTTGGACTACCTTCCCGTTACTTTGTTTTACAGTGGCTTGCAATTATTTAGTTGAGGTCTTGTATTGATTTTACAGTGGAAGGGGCAGAGAGAGAGAGAGAGAGAAGGTGAGATGAATGATTCAGTAAAGATGAGCAAACCTTGAAGTTTAATGCATATTATATGCACCGCCTAAAATTGTTTTCTAAGTCTTTGTTGCCCGAGTATAAAATCTTGCAGAAGGCACAACTTCCTGTTTGCTCTCAGTGTTGGAAGTAACTGGCGCCTGAACAAGTAGAGTTTCCGGATCTAGTTGAGTGGGGTGGGTCGAGCTGCAGGTTTGTATTCATTGAGTAATGCGGAGTGATTTTCTTTCAGGGGACTGATAGTATCTTTGATATCATGGAGATGGAGGATGATGAGCGCAATGTGCTGCTGCAGCTCTCTGACACACAGATGATGGACGTTGCCCGATTCTGTAACCGGTACCCCAACATTGAGCTCTCGTATGAGGTGATCGAAAAGGAAAACATCAAAAGGTGAGACTGATGAACTAAAACAGAACTCAGAGCAATCCAGAGGCCAGTGGAACAGCAGAGACTGAGGCCTTTCAGGTGGGACCTGGATTCAAATCTAGCGCAGATGCAGAGGATCAAAGTGCCTTTTCGTCCTCTTGTCCAGCTCTGTTCAGAGTTCATTTTCACAGGCTTTTAAATTGATTGGATGTTGCCAATGATAAGTGACCAGCATCGAACTCATAGGTTATTCTGGGAGCTAAAATTGTCGGGTGCTGGGAGAGTTAAGGGTTCGATTTTGTTATTCACCTTTACAGTAAGTCTGATAGTTCAGACATTGAGACACCAAAATACAGCATCCTGTGGGCCATTGAAACCCCCATGTTATACGGAATATAAGGTCACGACTGACTTTCTCATCTCTTGCAGACAGTTCCTCGCACAGAGGTAAATGGAATCAGGTTCAGGCTGGCTCAACCATGGCAGAGACAGAGGGCAAGGAGTGGGTTTCCCCACCTTATTTGTAGGTGCCTTGCTGGGGAGGGGGGGAAGAGGGAATTGGAGAGTAAAGTACCCCACCTGACTGAATAAATTTGTTCAAATGTAAAGGTTTTTTTAAAAAAGAGAAATGCCATAGCTGTCAGATACTCATATCGACATAATGTGTGATTTTTGCGCAGTGGATCCTCGGTCGTGGTGATGGTACAGCTGGAGCGTGAGGAGGAGGTGACTGGACCTGTCATCGCACCCCTTTTCCCTCAGGTGAGTCCATATACCAGTACGGGAACACTTTTCAAACACCAGTATTTTATCCTGCCTTCTTTTCGTTTTTCTAACAATCCTATTTAATCTTCAGAAACGTGAGGAAGGATGGTGGGTAGTGGTTGGAGACCCCAAGACAAACAGCTTGATCTCCATCAAGAGGCTGACCTTGCAACAGAAGGCGAAGGTTAGTGTTATCCCTTTGCTCCAGGGAGGGAGATATTATTTTGTTGGGTATTCACAGTCATGTGTGGGAGTGACGTAAGCTGCTAGATACCTGGCGTCACACAGTGTATATTGTTTTAGATTTGGATTTAAAAAGCAGTGTAGGCTAGCACTGGAACGCTGTTCACAGGGTGCACCGCCTCACATGAGACTCATTACAAAGCCAGTTACCAGGTGACGTTGCGAATGGGCACTGAGCAAAGCCAAAACACCAGGGCAGAGCTAATGAAATCAGTGCTGTTGCGCCCACTGGTAGGTTACAGAGTAACGTTACCAGAGACTTGCAAACTGCTTAATGACTTGCCCCGTTGACCAGAAACTACTTATATGTACATACACAGAAGGAAGAAAATGACTTCAGAATGAGAATATAGGTTAAAGGTTGTTGGTGGTCAGCTCTTGGATGGTTTCCTTCTAATACACTGTGCTCATTGTGTGTTTCAGGTGAAACTAGATTTTCTCGCACCAGCTCCCAGTACCCAACACTACACACTGTACTTCATGAGCGATGCATACATGGGCTGTGATCAGGAGTACAAATTCAACATTGACGTCAAGGAAGCAGATAGCGATGGCGAGAGTGACTCTGACTAAATAGCTGGATCCAATTCTGTGGCTCTGTACAGGTTGCTGTTGTTATGCCTGGATCCTGGGAGATCTGGTACACATTTCCATGTGTCTGTAATTAGATACGTTGAACTACTCCACTGTTTAACCTACTTGTGAGTGGTAAAGAACTTTATGCTCTTGTTGTAGATTGTCTTTTGCAGTAAATACGTAAAATCTTGATTTATGTGGCATTGGACCAACAAAAGTGTTGAGCAACCTGCAGATTCTTGCTTGGCTTCTGCAGTATTTACTGTGGGTTTGGAATTTTAGTTTACTGAGACGCAGTGGCTTCTGCTATAGTGTGTAAAATGTGTTCAAAAAATTTAAGTTAGACCAAATTTAGCCAGCTGCTTTCTCTCCCCACCACCCCCCACTAAAAAAAAAGTCCTTTAGTAATTTGTACAGTTTTTATGGTGAGCTTTTTTAAGTGTTAGAGTGAGCTGTGGCAAGTTTGTATCCACTATTATGTGTAACCTTGCTCATTGCTTCTCTCGATTGGGGATTGAGCCCAAATAAAATATGAAATGCCCTTTGGTGTTTAATTTTAAATCCGCTAGGTTCCCTATTTTCAACAAATGAGTGCCTAGTGCCACAGACACAGTTCTCAAACTCCAGGTTATAGCATCTTCCTGCAGAATTGTTCAGCTATTACTTATCTCCTGTAGTAAGTCCCTTTGCATCTGGTCTCAGGTGAGAGAAGATCAACATTGTCTTTGTGGATCTGTTTTAGCCCAATTAGGCACACTTGTTTAGACATAATGATTTATTACAGAACTTCATGCAAACCAGACATTGAGAAGTTTTCCAACTGAGGTCTAGGCCTAAACTCAGTGTGGCAGCCTGGTCCATGTTAAGTAAGAGGTGAGTCTGTCTGTTTAGCTGATTATGGCCCCTGGTTCTGCACATCTCATTGATTTCCTTACTTTAAAAATGTTCACCATGTTCCTACTTCTCTCCCCACCTCCCAATGGGATTGTTTTCCTTTGCTGAATCAATTCATTTGTACATGTGCTACAGTTGGGTGCATTACTATCACTGTATTTGCTTGTGCCCTAAACCATTCCTGTAACCATAAACTGTCTCATGGCCAGCAAGCATAGGAACAGAAGTAGGCCATTCAGCCCCTCGAGCTTGTTCCACCATTCAGTTAGATCATGGCTAATCTGTACCTCCATATCCCATGATACCCTTACCCAAAAAAAAAATCTATCGATCTCAGTCTTGAAAATTTCCATTAACCCAACATCCACAGCCTATTGGGGGAGTAAGTTCCAGATTTCCATTACCCTTTGTGTGAAAAAGTGCTTCCTAATTTCACTCCTAAATGGCCTAGCTCTAATTTTAAGATTAAGTGCTCTTGTTTTAGATTCCCCCCACCAAAGGAAATACTTGCTCTTTATCCACTCTATTTAACCCCATTATCATTTTAAACACTTCACAGATCATCCCTCAACCGCTTACACTTGAGGGAATACAAACCCAGTTTATACAAATTTTTCATACAATTTATGCCTTTATCATTCTGGTGAATCTGCACTGTACCCCTTCCAAGGCCAATATATTCTTCCTGAGGTGCGGTGTCTAAAACTGAACACAGTAGGGTCTGACCAAGGCTCTATATAACTGAAGCATCATTTCCTTTTTGATTGTTTTTTGAACCTGCGCATTACCTTTGTGATATGTGCGCTTGGTCATCTAAATCCCTTTGCTCTTCCGCAGCTCCTAGTCTCTTACCAGCGAGAAAATATTCCAGTTTGTGATTCCTGGATCCACACTTCCCCACATTGAGCTCCATCTGCCATAATTTTGCCCATTAACAATTTGCCTATCGACACAACTTACTGTGTCTCCTAACTTAGTGTCATTTGCAAACTTGGATATACAACTCTCCAATTCCTCCATCCAAGTCATTGACATACATAGTGAAAAGCTGAGGTCCCAGGAGATCTCTGGGAAACACCACTTGTCACATTCTACCAATCAGAGAACGTTCCCTTTATCCCTATTCGCTGCCTCCTACCGACCCACGTCACAAGGTAACCTCCAAATCCGTGAACAATCTCTTGTGTGGAACTGTATCCAATGGCTTCTGGAAGTCCATAAAGGCAACATCCATGCACACTCCTCTGCCCATCTACTGCCAGAACTAAGCCTGGTTAAGTATGTTTTGGACTCCAGTAATATAGCCATGCAGTCTGATTTAATGCCATTTCTCCAAAAATCAAGTTACACTGATTTGTCTCTAGGCACTTGGAGCATGACAAAATCATTGCTTAACAGTCAATAACTTGCACTCCTCCTCCTCCCCAGACTTTGGTTGTTTTTGTATAAAACTGACTTCAGTTGATCTGGCCAGGGCCCCACAAACAGCTGCCAACTGCTATGGATAGATGTGGAAATATCTGCTTAGCATACAATTAAATGGCAATTATTAACTGCCTTTTAGCCCAATGTTCCTGTCCAATATTCCCTCTAGTGCCTTCATTAATATGCAACCTTATTACAAGGGAGAGGGGGGAACTTTTATGATGCAAACTACCAGCATTCCTTGTTCATATCTCTCAATTACAGACTGAGTAATGTCATAGGTAAAGATTTTATTTAACAGTTCCTTTGGAATGCACACAGTATAATATGGACCTGTAAACAAACTCAAGAAATATAGTAGATGAGGGAGAAGAATTCCTGCCCTATATCTTCGGGGCTTCAAGAATCTGCCACACCTGGAGTACATACTCCCCTCTGTGGTAACACAGGTGAATATCTAAATGATCTATTTTGCAGTATACTGTAATTGCCCAATGCCCATTGACTGAATGCAGGCCGAAAACTAATGGCAGGAGAGCTGTAGGATGAGCACTGATTTGAATATTTTTTCAAAAAGTACAAAGCAAATTGCTGTTTAATAAATTGATAATTAAGTTCTGTACAGCACTTGTAGCCAAATCATCACAATCAAGTGGCAAGAACATTAGTGCAAATATGAAAACAGTTACATGAAGTAATGCCATGCTGATTAATTTCAGGACCGGACAATTACTGGGCATTGGAATGCAGTTGTCCCGAACATCTGCATTAATTGCTCATGTAGAACATCTCTGAATGAAACCATGCTCTAATCTTCAAATTCATATCTCCAGATAGCAATGTCCCCATCGTCGCTGCATGATGCCAAAAGCCCCGCCTGCTTTGGGTTCCATGCCACACAGTTGACGTCCTGAGTGTGTGCTTTTGGGATATGTGCCGTGAGTGAAAATGTCGGCTGGTGGGGGTCTGAACCAGGATCGTCCTCAAATATCCTGATTGCATCATCACCACATGCAGTTGCTATAGCATCAGTTATGTGACACCTGCAAGGAATGATAGTGAATGTTCAGAAGTGCCAAGTGATGGTCCTTTGACTTTAAAAGTAAAATCCAGCACTTGGGTACCTAACTTTGATCCCAGAGCACTTCATGCAATTGAAAGGCTGATTCTAAATCAGTTTAAATCAAAGATGTACAGTGGAGAGCCAGGTGGTGAAGGATGGAATACAAGAGCCTGGTCTTCTTCAGTTCCCTCCAAACCTTTAGTCAGAGATCCACACCCTCGATAAGTTCTCATAAATGGATACGAGTCCCCAATTCATACACACCACCTGAATACAATTAATACTAATTGATATGTCACATGGATACAATTAAGTGGTGTGAGATGTTCACACATTGCTGCAATATGAATCAACAACATATTGTATTATGTGCCCTCTATTTAAGAATACTGGTTAAAGCAGGGTTGTGTTTGTGTCATATTCATGAATTTTACATGGGAATGGGGAACTTTCCTCTTGACCAGTTACTACCACCATAATGATGACTTTGAACTTACCAGGAGATATCATAGATGGCACGAGTGTGGAACCCAGACAAGGTGCAGATGCACTTCCAGGACAGATCTGAGCCACTGCACACCACACCTGCACCAAAAAGAAAACCACTTAGCACATCAACCTGCTTAAAGTGCACATTAGTGCTGACTGTCACTGCGCAAGGCATCAAAATTTCGTGGAATCATATTCTTAAAAGCAGAAAAATATTCTCAGCTGTTCTGACTTAATCTTAATTGCCTGAAATAACACATGCCATTTATCAGACTGTATTTTAGCATCAGTAATCTCACCTGCCAGCTACTCTCTCCACACTAAATATAATATCCAGCAAACAGGATAACACTTGTATCACCAATGATACAAGAACATTGCAGCAGTCCTCGGCTCCCCATGCTACCGCAATATCCTGTCGGGTGCTGTTGTGCTTCGGTCTTCTGAAGATTGACTCAAAAATCGCCTTAACTGCGACCAGGTCACTCGTAGCATAACCAGTTGAAATTTTAATGTCCAGTCTTCTGGTTATCAGCCAAAGACTTTTTTGTTAAATTAAAAAGTGACCACATTTTACTTGCGTAGGAACTGAAAAGCAACAGGAGACGGTGGAAAATTTAAATAATAAAATGATAATGGCCTGTCCAAAATTCCTTTGAGTGTGAGTGCCAAAGATTGAAGCAAATGTAATGATTAATACCATTATTTCCGCTTGAACGATAGCATGTTTGTAAACAGGCTCAGATATATCAGACATTGGGATAAGGTCTGTACTGAAATTACTGTGACAATCTCAATCCAGTGGGTCACACTTTATCCTTTTACGGAGGCAACAGAAAAATAAATGGGCTTCACTGTGGCCAGTTCAAATTCTTTACCTTGTTCATTGCCGGGGCTGTAAGCCTTCCAGATTTTCACAGTTTTGTCGTCGCTGCAAGATACCAAGTGCTCCCCTGTTTTATCAAAAGCAATGCTCCAAACTGTAGACTCATGGCCTTCAAGAGTGTTGATGCAGACCCAGTCATCATCCTCTTCCTTGTACAGCTTGATGCTGTTATCATAACTTCCAGAAGCCAGGAGCTAGTGTACAGAGTTCAGAAAGATACATTAAAAGTCCGAAACATTATCAATTGTTATATCCTCCTCCCCTCATTACGTCACATTAAAGCTCTCTATACTATCTGACCCTGGCTTGCTGCACTATGTTACAATACATATCCAACCACGTGGCAGAGGTACTGTAAATAGGACAGATGGGCAGTGTGGAATGTAGATAATGCTGGTTCTTGGAAACTCTTACCTCTCCATTTGGGTGCCAGATGACATGTTTGACATCCTGGGTATGAGCATTCAGTACACTCACACACTCGTATTCATCTTCCTCGTCCACTGCAATGCAAATTAGAAAAGTCATTAACAGTTTATCTGATAGAGACCGCACTCCACTGGACTGAGCTGTTCTGCCTAATTTAGGAGTGTCAGTATGTGGCAGCCAGACAGCTTATAAAATATACATGGCGTTTTAGTTTATTATTGGACTTTCTGTCTTCCTTAAGATTTTTCCTTTTATGCTTCAAGTTTACAACTTTATTATCATTGATCATGAGAAGTCCTGCATGATCAAATAGGAACAGGAATAGACCATTGAGCCCCACGAGTGTATTCCACAATTAAATCAGATGATGGGTGATCTGTACCTCAACACCACTTCCCAATTGTACACCCATATTTCTTGATACCCTTATCTAATAAAAATCTATTGAACTCAGTCTTGAAAATTGCTATTGAACCAACATGCACAACCTTTTAGGTGAGCGATTTCCACGACCCTTTGTGTGAAACGGTGCTTCCTGTTTTCACTCCTAAATAGCCTGGCTCCAGCATAATTCCCTACTCTTTGTATTCCAGCCCCCTTTAGATAAAGGTTAACATTCCATTAGCCTTTTTGATCACTTTTTGTACCTGTGCACTAGCTTTTAGTGATTGGTGTACATGGACACCCAAATTCCTTTGCTCCTTCACAGTTCCTGGTCTCCCGCTATCTATAAAACATTCCGATTTGTGATTCTTAGACCCAAAGTGGACGGCCTCACACTTCCCCATATTGAATTCCATCAGCCACTATCTTGCCCTCTCACGTAACCTGTCTATGTCCCTTTGCAACTTTCTGCTCCCATCTACACATCTTACTGTGTCTCTTGGTGTTATCTGCAAACTTAGATTATACAACTATCTACTTATTTATCCATATCATTGATATATGTGTGTGTATATATGGTGAATTGCAGGGCTTACCTGCCCTGTCAGAAGTATCTCCCCACCACAACCCCACCTGCACAATTTGACTTCTCAGGTTCTTTACAGACAGATTTTTAAGAGGACTCACTTCACGAAATAATCTCTCACCTTCCCAAACCCACACACTTTTATCCCGGCTGCAGGTTGCTAGGAGACTGCCAGTTGGAGCCCAGGCAACAGACTTCACTTCATTCTCATGTCCTTCCAGAGTTGTCAGACACTGTCAAAAGAAAACACTGAGATTGAGCATCTAACAATCAGACCGCATACAAATAACCATCCTCCTGCTCAGTACTGTGGGGGGCAGTACATTTATCCACAGAGCTGTGGGGGGAGTCTGGGATAAGCACAGTTTAACTGTAATCAAAGGATGGAGTTTGATCTGACTTGTGAACACTGCATTTCCTGAGATGCCATTGCCAGAACTGTACTGCAATCTTATGTAATACAGCTTAAAATGCTCTATCCAGACACGAGTTTTGAAAGGGCAGAATCTACAATTGTAATGCTGGGTGTTTTGCAGGTTTACACTACACAGTGAAAATTTCACCCATGCAGAGTCATATGTTACTGAAATATTAGTGACAAAATGTACCACTTTACCCCTGGACCCTCATGGGTTGGCTACCGACACGAGATCAGCCCCCTCCCACTACCGACCAACCCACCTGCCTCCCCAGTGCATTCAGGGAAACAGGCAGACTGTTTAATGCCTCGTCTGAAGAAGTGCAGCTTTCAAGTGTCAGCCCAGATGATGAGCTCAGGTCCTCAACCCACAGCCGCTGCCTGGGTCCCGATTTAGGGGTGCGCTACCTCAAATCCATCCTCCTTCTTCCTCCAGATGCAGGTCGTTGCGTCGAAGCTGACTGAAGCCAGGTAGTTACCGCAGGGCGACCAGGAGACCTTCCGCACGGTCCGCTGGTGCCCATTTTCCAACAGACACTTGCACTGCCAGGAGGCCCCTGAAAGACAAGAGAGACGGGACAAGTAAGTCAAGCGTCTCCGGGCACCAGGCCCCTGTACCTTAGGCCGCCTTGTACCCAGACCCGCTCGTACCTTCTCTGGCCCAAACGCGCACAGCCCGATCGCCCCCGCACGAAGCCAGCAGGGTCCCGGCCGGGCTCCAGGCGACAAACCAGGCCCGGGAGTCGGGATGCGCTGAGAACCGCGACTCGAGCTCCAACCGCCGCTTCATCACCAGGCGCAGACGAGAAACCCCGCCTCCGCCGCTCATTGGTTGGGAGACTTCACCAGAGATGAAGCCTATTGGTAAGCGCCGCCGTCAATCACACACCAAGTGACCAATCATAAACCAGCAGTCGCTGACACCAAAAAATATAGACGTCATATCCGGTGTCAGTGTCGTCCGTTCCGCTGGAAACAGGAAGCTTTGCGGGGCGGAACGCCGATTGCTGATTTAAATCGATTTAAAAGTCTCGTTTTTCAGCGATTAGTTGCTGTGCGACTGCCCGGCGTGGACGGAAAGAAATGTACGGACCCGCGGGATCCGGTCTGTCAGGATCGCGCAGACGGCCCGGCGCCGGGGGCGCGCTCCCCAAACACACCGAGCGGAGCCTGGCGTCCGCGGTACCGGGCGCGCTCTCGGTGACCGCATTGTGCACGGCGCTGGCGGAACCTGCCTGGCTGCGCGCTCACGGGGGCGTGTGCCCGCGGCAGGAGCTCGGGGTCGCGGATGTGCTGGGGCACTTCGATTCTTCTCTGCTGGAAGGTAATGGATTCGGATGGGGAGGGGGGGGGGGGGGGGGGGAAATGATGCTCGGTTGGGCCTCAGTGCCCCTCGCTAGGGTAGGGTGGAGGACGGGGGGGGGAAATGATGCTCGGTTGGGCCTCAGTGCCCCTCGCTAGGGTAGGGTAGAGGACGGGGGGGGGGGGGGGGGGGGGGGATTCCTGCTTCTGATCACTGACCCAGACTAAAACATGTCTGTGTGTGTGTGGGGGCGGTTGGCTGAATGGAGCATCTATCGAGCTTGGTCATGATGCCCTCTCTCCACGTCCTGCCCACACTCGCAGTCTGGGCTCCAGCTGAGCAATGGTCACTTGGGACCTGGCACCTTTGAATTCTCGCTTGCAGGAGAGGGAGAAAAGATTAAATTTTTACCGTGCGCTTCGATCGAGGGAGCTCAGTGCAGACTTAAAGTCAATTGGAGGAAATGTTTCCCAGGTTCATAATAGCACCAGGTGCTTTATTTTGAAAATAATCGTTATGTAAAAATTTTTTTTTATTGTTGATGTGTTCACAGGTTTTGAATTGTTGTGTTTTTTTTTGACATGTGACTGTTGTTTCCCCCATTCTCACTCTGTAGATTACTGTATGAACCCTCAGACTGTGCTCCTACTGCGAGTCATCGGTGCCTTCTGTTTCTTGGGGATTATTTGCAGTTTGTCTGCCTTTCTGCTTGATGTGTTTGGACCAAAACATCCAGCGTTGAAGATTACCCGCAGATATGCATTTGCACATATTCTCACAGGTAGGTCAGAGTGAAACTAGAAGTGCTCAAATCTATTTGGAAGGTAGGTGTGGCTTCATTATCAATTCTTGCATAACCAGTTCAAAAGTAACTTGTGGCATGGTACATAATCCATCGCTCTGATCTCATCTCATCCTAGACCGTATAGCAGGAAGTTTTTAATTCAATAAAAAGGATGATGCAGCATTAACATGCAGTACAAAGGCATAGTACACAGAGGCTTGATTTCCCACTCACTTATTTCCTACTTGAGCTATGCTGAGAGGAGGAGGAGTTGTAACATTACCACATAGCAGAAGATTTGTCTTTGGGCTGTTCTTGCACGCATATTGGGGGCATTTCCTCTATCCTTTACATTAATTGCAAAGTTGGGTAAGTTTGGGATAGCAATGGTGTTGCCATTGTCAGTGTTTTGTGTAATGTGGTCAGTGCACTTTTTGACCTATTGTGGGAGTTCCCAGCAGTGTGTCCTGGCCCTTCATGCTCCACTCACTGGCTTTCCTTATTGTTACAGTTCTCCAATGTGCCACTGTGATTGGGTTCTGTTACTGGGCATCGGAGCTGATCCTAGCACTTCAGCAGCAGCACAAGAAATACCATGGTTCCCGTGTCTACGTGACCTTTGCAGTCAGCTTTTACTTGGTGGCAGGAGCTGGAGGAGCATCCATCTTGGCAACAGCTGCTAATCTTCTGCGGCACTACCCAACAGAGGAAGAGGAACAAGCACTGGAACTGCTGTCAGAGATGGAAGAGAACGAACCGTACCCAGTGGAATATGAGATAGTCAACCAGTTCCAGCCTCCCCCTGCCTACACACCCTGAGTATGAGGACACATTGCCATTTACTCATCTTAAATCTCACTTAACTTGACTCTTTGAACTTGTCCCTTCTGTTCATCCAGTGGACTTATTCATCTAGAGCAGCTACCTCCAACCCCCTCATCATCCTTGCAGCTCAGCTCACTGCTGATGTAATAGGGGGCCAGAAGCTACGGGGATACCCCATAGCTCGAAGTTTGTTGGTTGTTGTGCTCACTTGCTCCTCCCTGATGGATGACAAGAACCTTTCTGGGGTGGGGGTTGGAGTTCTCTTCTCTATCCTGTAAGCAAAATAATTGCTGTTCACATCACTTTAAAAAGAGGCAGTATCTTTTTAACCTGGAAAGGCTGAATTTGAACAGTTGTAAAAATTAAACTTAACATTTTTATAAATTTTTAAAAAACTTTTCTCTCTTACGGTGCTTTAAATAAACTAGAATCATGCTGTGCTTATCTGTTATTCCATTATTTACTATATTGCACAAGTACTTTGTATCATTTAAGTGGAATTTGTAAAGACTTTTTTTTAAAAGTTCAAATTCTTTTCAAAGGACGACATATGGACATTCTCTTTTCCTGGTTGTATATTGCAAGATACATGCCGCAATCAAAAGGATACTGTCTCTGTTGCTTTCTCACTCTCACCAAGCTTCAGCTTACTGTGACACCTCACTACTCACCGTTCACTCACTCGCTAACGTACAGTAGCCATGTCTACTGCTCACTTGCCTGACTTAATTCCAGGGAATATTTTCCATTGATTCAGTCAGAGAAGTGCCAGCACTGAGCTAGAGGAACCTTTCAGCAATTAGTAGAGGGGTTTACAGCTGTTCACAATATGGATTTGTTGCATTTTTCAGTATGTATGTCAAGCTGTGGAACTGATTAGTTGGGGTTAATTAACAACATTTAAAGTTTGACTATCGGTATTGCTGGACGTCTATGTTACCCTTCCCTACTGTCACTTTGGGATAGGGGAAGAAAGCACTTTATCAGATTGAAGGTAATACCGTGGTTGGCTTTTAGAAGACAATACCTGCCCATTCACACAGAGCACATAGCAACCCTATTTCTCAAGCTCAGGTTTACAAACATCAGTTGGTGTAAAGGAATATTGAAACTGTTCACCGTCAGACAACTGTAGGTTTTGGCAACTATTCAAGGTGATATCAGTTCAATGGTTTACTGACTGCTCTGTGCACAGATACACAATGGGACCTGTTGGATACAATCAGTATTAATGACTCACCATCATTTTAATGGTCAGTGGCATGAGTGGAATATAAATTTTAACGTGTGGCTTCTTGTATTGTTTTTTACCAGTTAAAAGGGTACACACAATGTAAATTTTACATTTTAACTACTACAGACCGATGCCAGCTGGTCGTATCACTATATTTGTTTTCTATTGTAGGTGAGCCCAGTTTTAGTGAAGTTGAGTGTTCCTAGCGCTGTGAAACTCCCAGTCGGGGAGTCAGACTCTGGGTGGATCAAAAAGACATTCTGTATTATTTGGCTCGTGGGAGGCAGTGCATTCACAAAATTGCAATCCCCTCACTCCCAAAACACAAATGAGCCTTAGAAATTGGGAGACGACATGGGGATACCCTGTATTGACAGAATTGCAGTAGCTGCAAGTGAGGGGTCAATCTAATGACCTACCTCGCTAGTTGATATAGCAAATGAGACCTGTTTAACAATAGAAAATGTGTATGCTCATCACATATGTTTTCTTTTTGTACAATTATCCATAACCAGTCATTTGGGAATGATCTATCAGCATCGCAAAGCTTCTGCTTCAAAGATTCTTGCAAAAGTATTTTATCATTGCCTCCTGACCAATTCTTGAGTGTTCTCACTTTGTTAATCCCAAGATTGATACTGTGGGAGCAACTGCCAGATACCGAAATGGGAAAGGGCTAGCTTTATGCAGCCTAGCTCCTGCATGTTATTCCCAAATTATTCTCTTTGTGTCCAGTCCCTGCAGGCACTTTAAACGTTGGAGGGTGGGCAGGGAAAGGAGAAGCTAAGGCACAACAGTTTAAGGTAGTTACATTCACAGAATGTCTAAATTCTGGATGGGACAAAGAACTTCCAATAATCATTTACAAGGCAAGTGCAATTAGACCACTGTCAACTGAGGGTTGTTGAGTTACTTTTCAATACCTATTCACCAGTTCACTATTGTCAACAGTTCAGACGAGTACATATGCCAGACTGCACCACCGTCTATCCTTGACTCAACAAGTAGGTGTAACTAACTGCCCATAACATTCTAAGGGACAAAGTACTCAGAATCTTCTCATGAATGGAAGAATAATTTCTCTGACTGACTGTGTGGGCTACAGCAGTCAGAAAAAATATCTACATAAAGTAAACAAGTATAGAGACAGTGCCAAATCCATTGCACAGTCTGCAAAATCAATGCATCAGGGACTAAAGAAAACTTCATATGAATTCTACAGTGGAAGGGTTGGCTGAAGCCTGTATCTGTACAGCTGATGACTTGTAATAAATATTGAAATGATCCAAGAATGAGTGGCATCCGTCAGTACAAGGAATTCATTTCTGCAAATCCCATGCCTGTACTCTGTTGATTATAAATATCTTTAGAAATAAACCTTTCAAGGTGGTAATTGGAGTGCTCTTTTAATCCTTCCATTTGAAATTTGAACAGTTAGAACTAAACTGCTACTAGATTTCTGATTGAATGAGATTTTATACCATTAGATGGAAGGGTCATTAAATGGAACCCGTCTCTGAAGTGGTACAGCTGGAAAAGATTGCTGGCCACCACCTCCAAAAGGAGCAAGAATGAACGAACAAACTCACATTTATATAGCACCTTTCACAACCTCAGGAAGTTCCAAAGTGCTTCACAGCCAATTAAGTATTTTTTTTGAGATGTAGGGAAATGCGGTAGCTAATCTGCACACAGCAAGGTCAAACAATCACCAATGAGAAAATGACCAGATCATGCTTTTAGTGGCGTTGGTTGAAGGATAAATATGGGCCAGGACACCAGGGAGAAATCCCCTGCTCTTCTTCGAATAGTGCCATGGGATCTTTCGTGTTTATCTGATGGAACATCCAAAAGACAGCACCTCCGACAGTGCAGCACTCCCTCAGTACTGCACTGAAGTGTCGACTCAAGCCTCTGGAGTGGGACGTGAACCCACAACCTTCTGACTCAGAGGAGAGTGTTACCAACCGAGCCAATCAGGAGAGGTTTACATTTATGCACCATCCACTTAATAAAATTAGCTACATTATGTTCCAACCTTAGAATGCGTGCAGCCTGCCTCCTGTACATTTATCCATATTTGTCCTTCACTATGAGTGTATGAAAAGACCATCCAACTTTAGTGACCTTTTGAGCCATTGATTTTAAATCAAATTATTCATTTAAAATCCTGAACGCCATTTGATAAGGTACAGCACTCAATGCAGTCCTTTCTTTAATCAATTTGTATAACAAATACATTAGCCAAAATAAGAGAAGTAAAGAGAATAAAAAAGACAAAAGACTTTGAAATGATCGTGGGATAATAGGTACAAATACTTATTGTGTTTGTCTGAAAGTCCTCTCTCTGCTAATATTAGCAGTGGTGTTAATCATTCAAAATAAATCCCAAGCATCATTTCAAGGTTGACAGGTTTTCCAAAAACATTCTTTACATTTCAGTGAAGGAGACACTCTGCCTCAGAAAGGCATCCATGAGGTGAGGTTACAGCCACGACGCAAGGCTTACTATCACTCGAGGAAAGATTTACAACTATGTACAGTCCCCTTCGACCATTCGTTTACAGCTATATACAGTCAGGATGTCTTTAGATTCCTTGTTTGATCACAACATCAGACAAATCTTTCTTTCCTTCGATTTCAAGATTCTGTAAGATAATAAAACACTCTTAAACATGCGACAGCTACCAAAGTCTCTCAGACCCCCACCTGATCCAGTGCACTTTCAGCCACCCCAGCCCTCACTAAACCTAACTGTGATCCAGTGCTCAGCCTCTCAGGAGCCCTGGTTCTCTGGCCTGTCACTTGCAGGTTGCAAGAAAGGACTAAATCCTTTGATACTCAACTTTTAGATATATGATGTTCAGTCACCCATGAAATATCTGGTGAAATAATGTTGTATGCATACCTTTTCATTGGCTAAATGCAGCAAACAGGCAAATGCCATGGGAACAGACAGGTTCTTTGCCATTGTACTGGGCAATCTGCAGACATAAAAAAAGTACTAATTGGAGACAAGCATCAGAGAGGCTACAGATGCACAATTTAGTGTACAGAGGCACAGGTATGAAGCTGGCTGATCTTCAGACCCTATAGACATTTAGTTCTGCTATGTTGGATATTGCGTTCCAAAAGAAGTTACCAACTGGATCAATCATTTGTTAAATTATAATTCTTCATTTAAGAATAAAATGAGACATATTCCTGGTGGTTAATTGAACAAAGACAGCACACCCTTAATGGAAGGATAATCCAAACAAGGCTAGATAAAGAAACAAACCTTTCAAACAGATTCTTGGTGATAGTTGTGAAGCTTTGCTGTCCTTTCACGGTCATTGCATTGACTTCCAGCTCCTCAGCCACCCTATTCTGCTTAATAAAAAAAGACAGACTTGTATTTATATCGCACCTTTCACGACCTGAGGACGTCCCAAAGCGCTTTACAGCCAATGAAGTACCTTTGAAGTGTAGTCACTGTAGGAAACGCGGCAGCCAATATGCGCACAGCAAGGTCCCACGAACAGCAATGTGATAATGACCAGAGGATCTGTTTTTAGTGATGTTGGTTGAGGGATAAATACTGGTTAGTACACCAGGGAATACTCTCTTGCTCTTCTTCGAAATAGTGGCATGGATCTTTTACGTCTACCTGAGAAGGCAGATGGGGCCTTGGTTGAACATCTCATCCGAAAGAAGGACCTCCGACAGTGCAGCACTCCCTCAGTACTGCACTGGAGTGTAAGCTTGAATTACATGCTCAAGTCTCTGAAGTGGGGCTTAAACCCACAAGCTTTGAGCATAAGACGACAAGAGCGCATTTTAAACAAGTTTCTAACAGGAAGTTTGCCTGGTATGTTGGTTGCAACTTCTCAGGGTAACTACGCCTGCAGCAACACAGCTTCGCACAGGAGTGCCCAGACTGAGTCTTATTACAGCTCTCAACCACTTTCCAACATTTGGTAATCCTATTCAGCACACCTCACCTTTCCACCTGGGACGTGTGTATTTCCAATCAGGAGATCCCACATGTTCTGCTTCAGTCTTTTCACATCCATCTTTTTTGCTGTTTTTGAATAATTCAACAGGATTTTGTTGACCTGTAAAGATTCAAAATATGAGGTTGGAATTGTTAACTTGTGCAGTTCATAGCCATCCTCTGCATTTCTCATCATTTCTTTTAACACATCCTGAAGCCCAGACTGTTACAAGAGCAGGCCTGCAGCTTTACCAGTGATGAAGTGTGTAACATAGTGACCCTCTGGGCAGGAGAATCACTGGGCAATGCTCAAATAAGAGACTTACTTGCACAGTGAAATCCCTCTTCCTCCCCCAAGAAACACTGCCCACACTTCAGAGTGATCAAACTTGTTCTTTTGCTGTACACTTCTCTCTTCTTCCTTATCTGTTACAAGTGGGTCAGGTTGGCAAAGTGTCACACATACCCACAAGAAGATTTGTTAATACCACTTATTTTCCAGTGCAGGGCCTGTTGAAGCCTCAAGTACAAGTGTTCCAACTACATCCATGCACAGAGGAGCTCATCCCCAACACTGCCTGAATATATAGCAAAGTAGCTTTGTAGTCTTGACTATAGCCTGCAACTCACTTACTTTCTGAGGCTCTGCCACTAGGTTTTCTCCTCCGTAGGTGGTGATGTTTAACCCCTTCCCAACTAGCTCCAAGCCATTCTCTTGCTCCATCGCAGCATCAGCTGTAATCTCAAAGGAGTCATTTGCAGCAACAAACCCATCATGCTCATCATCACTATCAATCTACAGAAAAAATAAAAAGGGAACCATGCTAAGAAAGGAATTAATTACCGTAACAAATTCAAAAGTAGTTCTTGATAACGTTGGCCATTTAAGAAACATCTGCAGAAGCTTAACAAGAAGTGTGTGAGCAATAGACACAGACCTGAGCTCTGGGGCAGAAGTTTGAAGTATCGTTGGGGTTGTTATAATCATATTCCCCGATTCTTTCATCTTGGTCCGAGCAGACATTTCGTTTCACGATCCGCTTTACCTGCAAACAGAGTCAATTTTGGTGAAAAGTTTCAGACTAGTCAAGATGAGGAAAGTAAACAGGAGAAAATGGAACCCTTAGTCCAACTTTGACACAGGGTGTCAGCATTACACACTCCTGGGTCAGGTTCACACAATTAGGTGGAGAATACAGAGACCTTTACCAAAATTATTTGATACATAAACGCTTCAGAGTGGTTCACAGTCCATTATTTAACCCCACTCCCAATGAGCTAACCAACATCTAGTCTACAGGCACAGGATAAGTTACTTTAATGTGTGAAATGTTTATCACTACAGTACCCTGAAGAATGCAGCAGTTGGGTCCCTTCCTCATACTCCAAGGGGCATACTACCCCTCCCAGCTATGAGAAAAGACCAACTACCTGTCAAACTGGTGCAGTAAGGGGTACTCTACAGAGATTGGGGTTAGAGTGGAGGGAGCATTACTCTCAGTCAGAACCCTGGGAGTACTTGATGAGACAGTACAGTGGGAGCTTTACTTGGGATTGCTCCCCATCTCTGAGGGAGACATTCTCATTTAAGTCATTTTCCTCCATTGTTTTTATTTGGTCACAATTCTAGCCATAAGGACAGGCAACTTGTTCTCGAGCCTCTTCCTGCCATTTGTGGGCATGGGGCAGTCCTCCCTCTCAATTTCCATCCCTATTGGGAAGCAGGTGGCTTCTCCACAGTGGAACAGCTAATAATGGAAACTCATCTCATGGATAATTATGGAATTGAACCCAGCTCCCATTACTCCAGGGCACTGTGTTTTCGACTCCTCTAAGGTGCCTTGACTTGTGAGCATGCAACAGTGATAGTGAAATGTGACAGAATGTTTTGACATGGCTCATGTTTCATTATTTTAATTTACTGGAAAATGTGCTCCATTTACCATGACAGAAGGTTTAAGGAACAAACGGTTAATGTTGTCTGGATCATAGTAGAAATCTGTAGGTAGCGTAGTCAGCTTTCTACTGTGTCGGTCTAATGCAGCTTTGGAGATTGTTGTGGCAGCCTGGAAGAAACAGAGCACAACAGTAATGGTTCATACATAGAACCTCTTCCCCCTTCCCCCCCCGCCAAAGTAACACCCCAAATGTTGACACTACCCCATGCAGGGATCCTCAACCCCTCCACACGAAATAAACCACAGGCCTATCCACTCCACACGTTTGTAGAAGAAAGCAGGTATACTGGAACAGGAGGAGGCCATTCAGCCCCTCGAGCCTGTTCCGCTATTCAATTACATCATAGCTGATCAGTATCAAAGTAGGAAGCGTCAATGTAGACAGACCTTCTTGGATGTACCACCACTGCATCTCACATACACTGCACAATCCCACTGCCAATGTCAGCATCGTCCTTCACTTCTCATTGTAATTATTCTCGAACTTTCTTGTCCCTTTGCTGCATCCTCCTTTTTGACCTTTTTCCCCCTCTTTTTACTGCTCTTTTTTTATTCTTCCCTGATAACTAAACAGTGGAACAAACTTCTCAGATCCCCCAGTCTTCCCTTCCCCTTAAAACCAAACTTAGCCACTCCACTTCCTGCTTCATCTGGTCATCTCTCCTTTTTAACCTTAGATATCCCCTGTATTATGGGCCTTAGGCCTTTATCAGGGCCTGTCAATTAAAATAAAAAAATACAGTCCCCTGTGCTACACACTCTAATGTTGTTATATACAAACCCTGGTCTCTCTGAAATGAGTCTCAAAATTGGTCTTCTCATTGAAGGCAATTTCAAGTGTTTTCTTTGCTTGCTTTTTCTTGTCTTTATCAGTGATGGCCTCTGCTGGAGAGAAAAAGCAAAGTCATTGAAGGTGCTGAGAATCACTAACACTCATTTTACAAGGAGCAGGTCCTTTTCTTATACCATTTCTGTGCTGATCACAGTACTCAGTTAATTCTCCGGCACTTCTGCTTCAGGTGTGGAATTCAGAGTATTTGCCTGACATTTAGTTAAGATTTTTAAATCAGTACAGATTGTGTGTCCCTTCCAATTAAATTTTCCTAGTGAAAATGCAACTCCTCACCATGAAAAAAATAAATTAAGCCATGGAGAAGCAATTTCCAAGGATCATTTGATCACAGTGAAATAAACACTGGCACAGGACTCACACTCGTGTGTACCTGCTATTACACTTACCTTTGTGGCGAGCTTTGAAATGCCAGTGGTTAGGCCCCGCCCACATTTTCATTATTCTGGGGCTGAAGTAGGAATATTCACCCGGCTGGTTTGAAAGCTGCACACATAGACTGTTGAAGTCCACATCGGTGAGAGGAATCACTTCTTTACTATGAATGAGATAGATTATCTTAATCAAGTGTTTTCCAATTTGGAAATATTCAGATGAACAGATTTTCAATCCCATGTTACTATTCCATCTCAGTGCACTTAACACACTGATTGGCCACTTCAGCGACCCCTTATTTTTATTCAAAATGATGACTTAAATTTAAATGAAACAGGTTTCTACTTGCAACAGTAATTGCCGTGACTGGTCAGTGTTTCTGGAGTTTGCTAAACACTTCCCTTACCCGCCTTGACAAGAGGCTTCTTGCTGGTCATTGAAATCCTGTCCCACCAGATCTCCAGCATCATCATCACAAATATCCCCATCAAAGTCATCCACTGGAGCATCACTGCCTCCCAGCTGATTATCTGCAAATTCCGGCTCTGCGTTCATATCGAATAAGTGGTTACTTTTCTTGAATTTCTCCATCATGGAAGAAATAGCCTGGGGGGCAGATAATGGACAATGTGGTGAAATATTCAGTTGTGGGTTTGTGCTTACAAACGACAGTATTGACAGGACTCAAAATGGTGGGTTACAAATCAATCTGAATGAGTTGGGGATAGAACTGGAGCAGAAGGATTTTATTAAATACACAAAAAGTAAAAGTTAGATTAATATTGAATTTTATAGTCCCTCAAAACCACACGAAATATATGAGCACAGTCCATTTACTGAAACAACTTCCACTGAGCAAGAAGGAATTCTCCCTCCCAGTCATCTGGTCAGTCTTCCACTTAACCGTTCTGAGAACAACAGTAGAAGTCTGAAATAGTAATACCACAATCCATATGCAGCACCAAACATGAATAGCCAGCAAGACAACGGACACATTCAGCTCAGCCAATTTCTTTTGCAGAAAACATTTAAGATGCCAGAACTGTTTATTCTACTAATATACATATAGCGGCATGATGAGACTAGTGCTGGAGAGGATGTCATAAATGCAAGAGACTGCCTGTGTTACCTGATTGTGGGCCTCACTGTCCCACTTTGCAAACTGAAAATCTTCAAATGTAGGACAGATGGTCTTGTCTTCCAGAGACTGCTGAAGGGCTGTTAGAAGTTAAATGAAAAGAGTGTTTTAACTCAGATATAACTCAAAAGGGCAGTTTACAGATAAGCACAAGGGAGTAAAATCCTGTTGCATGCAATATGTCTGGACACAAGGGTGAGGCCAGAAACCAGAGTGAATAGAAGGCTGATATAGCAAAACTGGATTCTGATATGATTATACAAAAGGACATAGTCAGGAATTAGTTGCAGTTGGGATTGTTCAGGTGGCAGCGGCTCGATTGATGACTTTTAATGTCTCCTGTAAAACCACCTACTCTAACTCACCCCCATAAGAAATGGTGCTGGGTGATATGCACCAAGCCACAAAGAACAAGAAAGACTCCAGTTTGAGCACTGGCCTGCATCCAGGCAGTTGCGACACACAACTACATCTATTCTCGTGGAGCTAGGGAGAAGGAAGAGGAAAAAAAAATCAGCCAAGGTTCCCAGTACAAACGATGCCAATTGCAAGCGAATGCATAGATAGTAATGAAGACAAGGGAAGTATCAACTCCGATGCCCTCCTTGGATGAATAACCTATTGACGTTTCCTGTCCAGGCTCACTCATGGAGAATGGCCACTTGGGATGGTTGCCAGAGGGTTGCTTTCAGTTATGGACTGTACGCCAGGTCAGGAGAGGAAGAGGAAAGGGAACAAATAATTTAAAAAATGACTATCTGCTGGAAAAACTCATCAGCAGGGAGATTTATGATCACTGCCAAGTAGGGCAGCCACACCAAGGGTTCACTCGCCAGCTGGACGAATATGCCACCAGATTCCAGGGCCGTCTGTCACTAATGTGGCAACCAGTTACGAAGTGACACATGCCCATAGCGGACTGGTGCCATCCCCATCCCTGATACTGTTCATCATATAAAGAAAGCTGACTGTTAATTACATGTTAGAGAACTAACTGTGGGCCCAATCAGCAATTCAGCAGTCACCCAAACTGTCTTGTTCTGGCATGTCACAGTGACACTTACAGTCCAGTGACTGGAGAACCTTTACTGGAAAGATCCAATAACAGCCCAAACAAACAGAGGAGGCTATACTACTTGTAAACAGATTGTAATCACTGTCCAAGTGACTGAAGCATGCAACCGCATACAGTGGATTACAGGAGGAAGAGGAGAAGATAAGATAGAAAAACTGCTGGGTATACTGGACTTGTAAAAGTACTTCTGCAGACACAGAAATGTTACTATTCAGCAATATTTTTCTTAAACTTGCCTCCAAGGTCAGATATCTCCACGTGGCCAATAGGTGGCAATTCTGGTGCAGGACCAGTTTGAATAAGCTTGACATCTGAATCAAACAGCAACTGAGCAGAATGTCCATACATCTGGAGATTAACCATGAAAACCCCCACCGTGCTGCATTCATCAAACAACGAGGCAGCTTTCTGAAACATTGGGTCAATCTACAAAATACAAGGCATCCATTAAACTTCACCTGCGGTGTGTTCTGAACTAGTATTCTTTTGTTTGGCTTCTTAAAACAAAGAGGTGTCCATCTTCCTTTCCTCATTCATCATTTAAGTTTTAGTAAAATATTGAAAAATGCAAGTTGCTATCCAATATCTTAATTTCATCAGGTCACAAAGAATGGTGTTAAAATTGTTACTTGGAAAAAGATCTGCATTCCATGGACTACAATTACATAATTCAATGGGACAAACACCCAGAGAAGATTCTAAAATTTATAAAAGGAAATGAGAACCTCCTTCAACTTCCTGATGCACAATATCA
The DNA here is from genome assembly GCF_035084215.1 of Heptranchias perlo. Taxonomy (NCBI): domain Eukaryota; kingdom Metazoa; phylum Chordata; class Chondrichthyes; order Hexanchiformes; family Hexanchidae; genus Heptranchias; species Heptranchias perlo. Next base: position 43,271,074 of record NC_090344.1, read on the forward strand.
CAGTTCCAAGTTAATGTAAAAAAAAAACAGGGTTCCTGCACCTGATTGGTAATCAGTGATTCCTGCTGGAAGGGTGCACATATGGAGTCAAGGAGGACAGGGTTCAGCAGAGCCACAATTCCATCCATGATTCAACAACCTGCCGACCCTCACCATCAAGGCTTACACATGAAGAACGACAACTTGGGTCAATAGCAGAGACTGAATCATATGACCACCTTCACGAGAGGAAAAATAATCTCACCTCACACTTCATGTCTCTCGCTCCATACGTGATGTTGCTCAAGTTCTGTTCAATGGTTTTGTATGAGTGCTTCTTTTTGTGTTGTTTCTGAGAACCTTTTGCGTTCTCCTCAGAAGAACCAGGATTTACCTCTACACAGAGAAAGCACAGTCATAATACGTTGTAAAATTTATAAAAGGAAACCAGAGCCTTTCCCAGCTCCCTAATTCACAATTAATATCACAATTCTAAGTTTATATGTTTATACAAGGGAACCAAAAAAAAATCTAGCATTTCACACTAAGATAGGGCTTTTCTCATCTTTTAATTGCTGCACTTGTGATTCAATGATGCAACCAAGTGTTGAGGAGTAATAAAACTCAATTTTCCTTTTAAACAAAAAAGAAGATATAAAATTGCAGCTGCTCACCTGCACCTTGCTCTTCAGAGTTCTTCCCCAATCCACCCAGGACCCTGAACACATCTGAATGCACAGCATCCACTCTCACAGCATAGATCTTAGCACTCGCATCCAAAGTGCCAGCTGCCATCTGCAATCCGTTAGAGTACCAGGTTAACAAATCAGTGAGACACTTGCAAGTTACTTCAGTTAACTATTAGCAAAATAGATTAAATTACCTACTGTATATACAGTCATTTACATTCATACATTGAAGTTCAACCTCCATATACAAACACTCCATTATACAATTAAGAAAATCATAGGACATTGTCCCTCTAAGACTTGGATATGACCATAACCAATAAAGATGAAGCATCTGTGCTGGGTATCTTGAGCAGCCACATCGTGCACGTAAGCAGCTTTCAGTTAGAATTCAAAGGACACTTATGTGACTACCAAGAGCTTGAACATATCTCGAATCATAACTAACTAGGTATTCTAGCTTTCCTGGGGCACTCAGAACTGTGCTGTTTTGGAGAAGAGATTAGTTGAGCCAAATGTCTAAGTGTGGGAAGAGATAATGGTGCCATTGTCAGGAAGGCTGCTTCGACTGACAAGCATTTCAGTCTGGGTGGTGACATCATGACAAATGGGTATCGGTCGCTCACTCTCACTATATTCGACTCCAAGAACTTTTGATGGGGCAAACCAAAATACGCATTACTGAGTTTCAGTTACCTGAACCCGTGACCTGAAGGTTACCATCTTTGACAACCTGTGAATAAAGTAGTTCAAGATGCTGAGGACCAATACGGGCAAGAAACCTGTCATTAGCTGAACAGCATTTCCTGCAGACAGGTGTACTTCTGTCTGTAATGTTATTCTGCACCCTTTGCTGATAGACTGAGTACTAAATGTGGCTGGTAATAACTTCCTATGTCACGTATCTTACTCTTTGACCTCTCTTTGGAAGTACAGGGTTTCTACCCTAGTCAGATTTCCCATTTGTTGTACTTGGAATATTGAAGATGAAAAACACAACAGGTGAAGTGCACTAAGAACCATGACACTTGAAGCTGATGCACACCTTGACTCGGTCAATGGTTTACTGTTCGTACTGTGGTCCTGGGAATGGCTGTCATCCATCCTACTTCATCTTTCTTACCTGGGGCTCTTGTACTTTTATATTTCAAAAGTGGTCTCGACCTGCAATGATCGAGATAGAGCTCAAACGATAGCAATACAACTTGCTCATTGTGTCTAGACTGAAACTGCGAAAACAAGGTGCAGTGCTGATAGTGAATCTGTCTGGCAGATAAAAGTCCCTGCTTTGGAGCAGAGGGCCCAAGTAGAGGGATCGTCAGAAGAGAGACGGCAGGGGGAAACTAAGAAAAAATTATAACCCATTCAAGACTTGCATGTTGTTGCATTCGAAGGCTTTCCACTGATGTAACATCTTATTTGCTCAAGAGCTGGGACAATGGACTCCAAAATCTTCTGTCAAAAAGGATTTGCAATAACCAACATCTTCTGAACTAATTACAAAGAATCACAGGGCACATCTCAAGCACTTTCCCTTTACATAGACTAACAGTAGACTACTAATGAGATATAATCCAAACTATAGAGCAAGTTAACAGAGATCGTATCAGTCACATGGCTACTGTGAAGTTGCAGCCACTCCAAAGGGATTGTCTGGCCCTCCAGCAAAGTCACTGGAGGGACATTATGCGAATCAATTGAATAAGATCTTACATATTGTACGCCTTTCTAACCTTGAAGTTGGTGAGTTCAGATTCCTTCTCCTTGAGGAGGTCAGCCATGTAATCAATCAGGTGAAGACCAAAGGCATTCTTCGTGGTGATTTTCTAGAGAGTCACAGAATATTATAGTACTGCCACAAATTCAGGTCTGCTGCAAATATCTTCTTAGATTCAGTGGCGTCAGTCACTCCCTTAAGTGGCCTGAGTACCTACTTTTTGTAAAAAAAATGGAAACTTAACTCCCACTGCCTTATACCTACTTGTGCAATAGCAGGACCCAGGAACGTAACAAGGAACTCCTTCATGATCTGGACTGGATCTCCGTGTCTTGTGCATGTGTCCTCCTTCAATCCCGCCGAAGGTGGGTTGAGTTAACACTAGGTGCAGCCTGCTGCTGCTTGATTGACCGTATGATTTTAAATAGCCTCTTTCCCAACCCAGAGAGATCAAAAGAGTCCTTCAACACCAAGGTACTAGGTGTCTCTCTGAATAACCAGATGTGTCAATGTACTGGCCGTTGTCTAGTTTCTCAAATAAATATCTCCCCATCTCACAAATTAATTGCAATTTATCTGCCTACAGATCTGCACCCATCCAGGGGTTGTCTTGAGAAACTTGTAGGCAAGCTTTTGCTCAAAACTCATTTTAACAAAGCTCAAGTCCAAGTCATTTAGATGAAAAAATGGATAAAAAATCCCAAACTGTAACAAGCATTTTGTCATGTCAATATTTCCCAGGATGAATGCCACTGACTGTTGCTGCATAGGAAAAGCATCCACCATACTACACCAGCATTATCCCACAAAATTAATAAATGCTGGAAATAAACAGCAGGGCAAAGGGAAACCTTAATCTGCCTTTTTTCTGTTTCAGATGCTGACAGACCTGCTGTACATTTCCAGCATTTTCTGTTTGTTTCAGACTTCCACTACTTGTACTTGTTAAGATAAATGACCAGTTGAACTTTAATGGTGTTGTTGAAGGAATAATGTTGGCCAAGATGCCCGGACAGCTCCCTGTTATTTGCATAGTTTTTAAATCACCTGAACAGGTAGACATGATCTCAAGCCTCATCTGAAGGATGGCAGTTCTCACAATGCAGCACTCCTTCAGAACTGCAATGGAGTGTCCGCCTAGATTGTGGACAAAGGATGATCCTTTCAAAGTGATTCAAGAAGTACTGGGTTATTCGAGCTACAAGACTCAGGAGTATAAGATGGCCTATTTTCCTTTCTAAACATGAAACATTTTGAGATTGCAAAGGACAAACTGGTTCAATACTAAAGTAAGCACAAAGATCGCCATTGACTTACATTTTCAGAACACAGTTTGATGCAGGTAGAGTAATGTTCAGATATCTGATTATTTGACAGCTTGGCTTCAAATGATTGTGGGGTCCCCCTGCAACAATGAATGAAAGTCAGAATGAGTTAGTTCAGTGCACAGGAGCTGCTCATGCACTGCTCAGCATCCAGCCAAACTGAGAGAGAAGAAACATCACACCAGCGAAGCCAGTAACCAATACTGTCACAACATGTAATTATAATTGGAGGAGCCCAGAGGATGCCAGGGCTTCAGGAGGAAGAAAAAGAAAACATAGGCACTGTCAGTTATAGAGCAGTAAGGCTTACATTGAGGGAAGACAAAGACTTCTGCTCCTGACTATCCAGAGATCCTTGTTGGAAAGTGAACTTGTGTACATGTTAAGTGAAGACAAAAAGAAACAAAACACTGAGCCCTACCTTTGCACTGGGGATTCCAGCGGGCTCTCTATGCCACTCAGCTGTAGGTCGGTCACCTTGGAACGTCTCCTCTCCCTCTTTTCACGTTCATCATCATTTGCTGCAACATCCATTTTTATGGAGGTCCTTATGCTCTGAATAGCTTGTCGCTTTGTAGCCGGAGAAATAAAAATATGGTCAGCAGAGTCCACTCGGGACTCTGGTGTGGAAGTATTCATTTTGTCCTGTAAGAAACAAACACTAGATAAGAATACTAACAATTGTCAAATCTCTTTACCAAGGCAAAACAAGCCCCGTTCAATCCCTCAAACCAGTAGTATTAAAATACTGAAGTAAAATTACAACATGAAAGAAATACACAGTGGGTCCATCAGCATTTGAAAAGAAAGAAGACAGTTTATCATTTTGGTTGTGCACACTTCATCAAAACAAAAATGTCTCAACTGATATCAAAAGGGACCTACAAAAGCAATCCAGTTACAGGATGGCAGAGCCAGTGCTCAGTTTTGCTATCACCACAATTTAGTTACACTACAATAAAGTGAAGTGTGCTCTGGACCCGAGTAAGATGGTATCTCTCCCATTGTCTAAAATGTATGTCTCTCAACTTACTCTTATCCTATGCCATCTTACTTAGCCACCTTTCGTAACTCCTTGGAATCACTCTCGTATGCACTCTGCTCCTAAGAAAAGTGATCCAGTGGCCTTTATCTGTCACCCTATTTTCCCTCACTTTCTAAGCTGCCATTAGATTATCCATGATCACCAGTACGTTTTTCAGCATAGTGGTTCCACTAGCCATCATCTTGTCTGTTACACATCTTCTGAACCCTCTGGTAAATCATCTGTCACAGCCTTGACTGGAAGTGAGACCACACACTTTTAAACCAGCTGTCAGGTGGACTCCCACCAAAGCTATGTTGATGGCTATTTTGTTTCTTCCCAAATCACTTTATCTGGGGCAGTAGATGACTCATCTCTATTTTCAACTAACTTGGAGGCTGTCTCTCTCTCGAGCACTGCCCTCTTTGCTATCCTACCTCCTTCATATCAATGATCTTCTCTCATCAAACCTGTTTCACTCTCGGTGATTCCACTCCAGATTCATCCAACTTGTTTCAATTTGTACACCCTCAGTGCATACAATCTCCAGTCATAACAGTGCTATGGCTGAATTGACTTTATCTCATCCACGCCTTTCAAAGAGGCAACAAAAATCTTGGTTATCTTCAAAAACAATTTACCCAGAGAGTGGTAAGAATGTGGAACCCGCTACCACAAGGAGTAGTTGAGGCGACTAGCATAGATGCATTTATGGAGAAGCTGGATAAGCACACGAGGGAGAAAGGAATAGAAGGATATGCTGATAGGGTTAGATGAAGTAGGGAGGGAGGAGGCTCGTGTGGAGTATAAACACCAGCATAGACCAGTTGGGCTGAATGGCCTTTTTCTGTCCTGTAGCCTCGACGTAACTATGTAATTACTTCAAGTCTCATAAGTCTAACCAACATAGAGAACCTCGTGCCTTTGGCTCTGCCCGTAATCCTTTATCTGTTGACTTCTTGGCCTCACCACTGCTGCTGACTTCAATTGCTAAGACCTTTAGAATAAATTGCTTGCGTATCCAGTTTGGATTTGCTACAGGCATTCAAAAGGGAGCTGGATGAGTTCCTGAGAGAAGCTAACATATCTACAGATAGAAGATTGGTGAGTCACTGAGGGTTATGTTACCCAGTCAATGGAGTTTGCCTGATCGCCTTCAGGGGTCGGAGAGGAACTTCCCAGAGTTTTTTCCTCAATTGGGCTATAGTTTTTCTTTGTTTTTTTAATTTATCAGAAAATTGCTTAGTTGTGCGGCGCACTACGCATGCGTTTGGGAAATAGGGGGGTAAGGGGGGGGGAAGATGGTGAATAGAAGTTACACCATGCCAGAATGGACCAGCTGGTCTTTACTTGTCCTTTTCCATATGCCTGCCTTGATGAAGCCCTATTTTCCTCTTTTGTACCTAACGCTTTTTCGCCTCAACAACTCTTACCCCTCTATAAAACCCAAGTTTGTCCCAAGACTTGACCATCACCTCAAATGCAGGTAGCTCATCCAATGCTTTGCTTGTACTTCTGAACAGAATACAAGAAAAAGCTTGTCTATGATGTTGTGAATCCTCTTGCCTGTAACATGTCTTTCTGTCACAAACTTTCTAGATTCTCTTATTGTATCAATACTATGATCCATGCTCGTATGAACTCACCTGTTTTGTCCCTTCTAAGCTCCAAATACACTCTCCTAGGTATTCTTCTTCCTCTTTGTACTTACGGTGTTAAAAATCAAGTGTTATCACAAAGTCTCCCACACTAATATGTTCTTTCCAGAATCTCAAAACGATGGAGCTCCTTACCTCCCACCATTCTTTTCTCATACACTTCTTCAAAACCCCAAGACTGGTGTGTTCGAAACACAATGAATCAGGACACTGCCTTAATTTATTCCTCTCATCTTGGAGGTTTCCTGTATTATATGTTTTGGTCCCTCAATCTTAAAAAATGCACTGGATTTAAATTGCAATCATCCTGGATTCTGGCAGCAAACTATACAAATACTCTAGGAACAACAATAGCTGTCAGGTAGTCTGTAAGAATCTGTGGCCTGGATAGTATCAGGATCATTTAATATTGCTAAACAGGTGTGTGATGAAATCAACAGAATGTCTTGTAAAATAAAGAAAGAACTTGCATTTTTATGCCTTTCATGACCTCAACACATCATGCTATTACAATGTCAGGAAAGATGGCAAGGTCCCACAAACAGCAATTATAAAAATGACCAGATAATCTGTTTTAGTGATGTTGGTTCAGGGATAAATATTGGCTAAGACACTGGGAGAACATGGAATTTTTTTTGAAGTCCACCGGAGAAAGCAGATGGGGCCTCAGTTTAATGTCTCATCCGAAAGACAGTAACAATGCCTCAGTACTGCACTGGTGTCAGCCTACATTATGTGGGAGGAGTGGGATTTGAACCCACAACCTTCTGACTCAGAGGTGAGAATGCTACCACTAAGCCAAGGCCGACACCTTCTGCTAAAGCTGCCATATTTTGCCAAATGCAGAACTGGACAGGGGCTTCAATCATGGTTTGAATTTTAATGTTTGTTTTACTGTTGATAAAAATCCATTGAAAACTTTACCCTCAATAATGAATATCTCCACAACACAAGACATATACTCCAGCAGATCAAATGTGAGCACACTTAGTATCCCAATTAAATCTTACTGTTCCAGAGAGTAGACTCAAAAACTGAACGATCAGGTTAAAATTTAGGCAGGTAGCAACCCCATGTAACAGCAGCAGCTTGCATTAAGTGCCTTTAATGTAAAAAAATCATCCCCACCGTGCTTTACAAATGCAAAAAGACATTACAAACAATTTATAGTAATAAACCAAGGAAACAATTTCTTCTGATTGTACCTGAAGCCAGTTGGATTTTGATTTTTTTTTCAAAATTCTCTCCCCAGCCTGCTTCCCTCGCTGAGGCTGTCCCAGCCTACATTTACATTCAGCCCAATATAGCAAAGTAACATGTTGAAAGATCTGGCCATGAGAAATTTTTACTCCAAAATCCCAGAGTATTTTCATACAGGTACAAGCTATGCCTTCCTTACACTCCTTCTCCAGAGTTGGCTGACAAAAGCAAATGTCCCTTTCTATCTCCCTCTAATGTACATTTTTAATAAGATTTTCTCAAACTGACCATTCTTCTTTGTGGTCTGACTGCTACCACCTTCAGTTTCCCTCCTTCGGGTTTTTGCTTTCCTTCAAATTTCTAATCTTCTTTCGACTCATATTTTGGGTTTTCTGATATACTTGTGTATTGTTTTTAATTTATCTATTCAAATTGTTTCTACCCCTAGTGAGAGCTCTGTAACTAGCAGTATTCCTCCCTAGTGTCATACGCTATCCAGGTAGCAGCAGTTCGAACAATTGTGAGCCATAGAAAAGATACAGCACAGAAGGGGGCCATTCGGCCCATCGTGTCCGCGCCGGCTCGAAGAACAACCAGGTGCCCATTCTAATCCCACCTTCCAGCACCAGGTCCGTAGCCCTGCAGTTTACAGCACTTTAGGTGCAGGTCCAGGTACCTGGCAACTCCATTTCATTTTGCATGTTTATTTCCCATTCATGTTTGTCCTGTTTCTATTTTAGGGGCCTGGAAGTTTGGAAAGTATTGTTCTTAGCGCTGTTGCATTATTGATGCTGAAATCCTAAATTGAAACAGGAAGACCTATTTAGGATCTGCAGCTCACTAAACGCGTCCTTTAACTTTATATGTGGTCCGAGAGACTCCAAGTGGTTCAAGAAGATAAATAAAAGGTTTGGCCATTCCCGCAGGCTGCCTGTCCCGCTCTGGGTGCGCGGTGCATTCCAGCGCGGAATGACTGCGCGCGGCCCGCGGGTCACCGCGCGCTCACACCAACTTATCGGCTTACTGTCAACACACAATTTCCGGCCGTTACTCAGTATCAGTGCCCGCAATTTTCCGCCGGTGCACACCCGCTAGTTTCAAATAAGAAACGACGGGAGAGAGAGAGAGGCCTAGTTCTCTTCACCCGCCCAAATCTGAAACTACACGCCCAGATCGAACGGGTCCTATCACTAACCTGGGGCCTGGAATGGCGGTTAGCCGATGCCACTAGTTCATTAATTCCACAGGCCCTTCCTCCCCGGACTCGCAGATCGCTCCGGTCCCGATTTCTTCGGTTTTTATCGCTTTGCGACGTCCGTTATTTTCATCGAAATTCAAAATTTCCCGCGGCTCGACTGTACGCATGCGTGGCTAACCGAGGGCGCGCGCACGCGCAATGCTTAAAGGGCCACATTTGGAGCGGACAGCCGTCGGTTGGATTGTGGAAATGTGTGAAATAATGAAGAACTGTTTTTCACACCCAAGTGTGTTTTCACAAAAGTCAGCAGGAGTCTGTCACGCATAGAAACTCATCACTGAGTCTGCAAGGTAACTATGAACGAGGAAGGTCATTCAGCCCATCTTAATTAATCCATCTAGAAAGATCGCACAGCCCACACATAGAATCATAGAAAGGTTACAGCACGGAAGGAGGCTATTTGGCCCATCGAGTCTGCGCCAGCTCTATGCACGAGCAATCCAGTTCGTCCCACTCCCCTACCCTATCCCCGCAGCCCTACACATTTTTTGGTTTAAGTACTTATCCAGTTTCCTTTTGAAGGCCATGATTGAATCTGCCTCCACCACCCCACCCCACCCCTGGCAGTGCATTCCAGATCCCAACCACTCGTTGTGTTTAAAAAAAAGTTTTTCCTCATGTCACATTTGGTTCTTTTGCCAGTCACCTTAAGTCTATGCCCTCTGGTTCTTGACCCTTCTGCCAATGATAATAGTTTCTCTCTATCTACTCTGTCAGACCCTTCATGATTCTAAATACCTCTATCAAATCTCCTCGCAACCTTCTCTGTCCAAAGGAGAACAACCCCAGCTTCTCCAGTCTATCCATGCAACTGAAGTCCCTCATCCCAGGAATCATTCCAGCAAATCTCCTCTGCATTCTCTCTGAGGCCTTCACATCCTTCCTAAAGTGCAGTGCCCAGAACTGTTGTGGTCGAACCAGTGTTTTATAAGGGTTCATCGTGACTTCCTTGCTTTTGTACTCTGTGCCTCTATTTCTAAAGCCCAGGACCCCGTATGCTTTTTTAATGGCTTTCTCAACCTGCCCTGCCACCTTCAATGATCTGTTCACATATACCCCAGATCCCTCTGTTCCTCTACCCCTTTTAGAATTGTGCCCTCTAGTTTATATTGCCTCTTCTCATTTTTCCTACCAAAATGCATCACCTCGCATTTTTCTGCGTTAAACTTCATCTGCCACGTGCCTGCCCATGCCACCAGCATGTCTATATCCTCTTGAAGTCAATCACTATCCTTCTCACTGTTCACTACCCTTCCAAGTTTTGTGTCGTCTGTAAATTTTGAAATTGTGCCCTGTATTCCCAAGTCCAAGTCATTAATGTATATTAAGAAAAGCAGTGGTCCCAGCACCAACCCCTGGGGAACGCCACTGCACACCTCCCTCCAGTCTGAAAAACAACCGCTCACCACTATTCTCTGTTTCCTGTCATTTAGCCATTTAGTCCATGTTACTATTGCCCCCTTTATTCCATGGGGCCCACAATCTTAATAGCAAGCCTACCATATGGCACTTTATCAAATGCTTTTTGAAAATCTATATACACCACATCAACTGCATTGCTATCATCTACCCTATCTGTTACCTCATCAAAAAAACTCTAGTTGGTTAAACACGATTTGCCTTTAACATTACAGCATCCAATTGTTTATTAAATGATTCCAGGGTTTTCACCTCCACTGGTCAGTCTGTGAATCCACTCCATGTGATGATAACTGTGTGTGTGAAGAAGAATGTCCTGACATCAGTCCTAAATTTCCTTACACTAATTTGAAAGTGTCCCATAGTTCTACCCCCACAATTGAATCTATGGTAATATACCAGATTTAGCTTTTTTCATTCCATTTATTTTTTTTACCTCTCAGATGCCTTCTTTTAAAGCTGAAAAGCCCACTTATAAGATAGACAAGGGTGTGTCTATGGATGCTGTCTATATGGACTTCCAGAAGGTTCACACGATATTATTAGCAAAATTGAGAGTGCACATAATTGGAGGTAGCCTTTTAATGTGGGTTGGACATTGGATGATAGGTAGGAGACAAAGAGTGGGGAAAAAGGGCCTGATTGGTGGGATGTGACAAGTGGTGTTCCCCCAAGGATCTGTTCTGGGGCCTCAAATTTTCAACCTTATTTATGAATGACTTGGATGAAGGAATAGAGTTGTATATCAAGTTTTGCAGATGACACTAAGTTAGGAGGGACAGGAAGTCGTGCAGCAGGGAGCAGAGACTTGCAAAGGGACATAGATTGAGTGGGCAAAACTATGGCAAATTGAGTTCAATGTGACCAAGTGTGAGGTCATCCATTTTGGATCACAGAAAGTCAAATCGGAATATTTTCTAAATAGAGGCTGTAGAGGAGCAAAGATTTGGGAGTCCATGTACACAAATCATTAAAAGCCAATAGACAGGTACAAAAAAGGGTAATGGAATGTTGGTCTTTATCTCTGGAGGGCTAGAATACAAAAGGGAGGAAGTTATGCTTCAGCTGTACAGAGCCTTGGTCAGTTCCCATCTGGAGTACTGCAGGACGGATATATTGGCCTTGGAGGAGGTGCAGTAAAGATTCACCAGAATTATACGAGTGGTTAGAAGGTTAAATTATGAGGATAGGTTGGATAAACTTAGCTTGTATTCTCTTGAGTATAGCAGATTGAGGGATGATCTGATTGAGGTGTTTAAAATGTTAATAGAATTTGATCGGGTAGATACGGAAAAACTATTTCCTCTGATGGGGGAAATCAAGAACAAGGGGACATAATCTTAAAATTAGAGCTAGACCATTCAGGAGCAAAATCAGGAAACACTTTTTCACAAAAAGGATAGTAGAAATTTGGAACTCTTCCCCAAAAGGCTGTGGATGCTGGGACAATTGGAACTATCAAGACTGAGAACGAGATATTTTTGTATCAAGGGATATGGAGCAATGGTGGGAAAGTGGAGTTTAGGTACAGATCAGCTATAATCTAATTGAATGGTGGAGCAGGCCCAGGGGACTGAATGGCTTACTAATGTTCCTAAGTTTTTCCGGTCTTTCCTTATAAATCGGACCCTTGACACTATTAATCAGTCAGCGGCTCTTCTCCGCACTGACTCCAGTGCCTGAGTGTTTCCCTTGTTTCTCAGTGACCAGAATTGGACATAGTACTGAAAGTGCAGTCTGACAACAGCACTTTATCGTTTGATCATAACTTCTTCAAGTAATGTCATGGCATCTTTAACATCCATCTTAATTACCAGAACAGGCAAACAGGACCTTAGTTAACGTTGCATCCTAATGGTGCCTCAGTATTTTAATGCAATATCAGTCTAGATTCACTCGCATCCACAAACTGCACTACATCAATGCCACTCTGAAATTTCTACAAGAATTCATATAAATCCTTTATCTTTTTTCTTTCTTGTGCAGTAAGTTTGAATTGAAGACATGATCTCTCTTGGTATCATTTCAACTGTAGCTAGTTTGGCAAGTGAAATGAAAACTAGAAATGAAAATGTACGTAACTCCACAATAGCAAGTCCCGTTGCTTATTCCTTTTAGTGAACTTCTGTAGTTATTACCCAGGGATGTTAGTGCTGGAAATGGATCGATTTCTACTTTGGTTACCTTTTATCAGCAATAGGCTTAGGCTTAGGTACAGCATAAGTTGGATGCAAGCTGAAACTTCATCTAGACTGGTCCTGTAAGACCAAGCCCAAACTCAGAGAAGTACCCTACTCCAGTGGTGTAACTTTGTCCATTTTCCACAATTGATAGCCCAAAGGAGTGAGATTGCTGGATTTAGTGCAGACTGGTACTGTTTTATGCTGTGAACTTACAATCACTGGGAATAGTGCTGAGACTGCAGAGAGACTTTCATTCCATCAGTCTGAGCTCAAACTGAGTTCCCAGAGGACAGGGCATTATGCTAACCCACTGAGCCATCAACACTCCCATTTCATTTAATTAAAAAAATAAAATTAAAAACGATGTAAAATTCCATGGAGAGTGCACACCCTTGGATTTACTGTGGAATCTCATCTGTCCTGTAAAATAAATGCATGGAGCTACAAGTTAGCAACATGCCTTTGATACTGAAGTGTGCTGAGTGCTGCAGTGCACAAGATGCTAATGTGACCACCATCCAGAGGTGATGGGTGCACAGTTTACTTACCCACACTGCAGTATTTGAATTATACCTGCACCCATTGGTGGTGAATTGTGCCATTTGGTACACAGGCTCTCCATGTGATACAGAACTTGGCATTGTTCACTGGGACCTCTGCATACAGGGAGTAGCACCATAGGAACTGGAGTCTGTGGACACCGGTAACAATATTATCATTTAAGTTTATAAGTTTTCTTTGTATTTATGGTTAAGTTCTTTATTAGTTGCACCCCTTTAAAAGGGGGACACTTTTTTTTGGATTTTGGTTGATGACACTGGGGCGACCCAGTGTCTCCTTCATGGTTATTTTAAAAAAGGCATACAGGGAGTGTCACATAAAAAGTATGTGTGTATCAGAGCAGAAACTGTCAGAGGGTGAACGGACACAGAATGAGTGGTTGCTGTGTGAGGAGCGGAAAGGTGTTGACAGGGTGGCTGTTTGGCCTGTTGTTTTCTGTTGGCATTAGAGAGAAAATCAAGTGCTGCCTGCAGTAGCAAAGGAAGAGACAAAATGCAGCTGCATACGGAGCTGTGAATGTGACATCATAATCCCATGTAGCGAGGGGGTGGGGGGGGGGGAGCAAGGAAGGATGTGAAGGTTCCATTTGTGGCAAACATCTTGGGGACAGGTTGCGTCTAAAGAATTCTGCTCCTGAAACTTGTTCATTTATGCAAACACTGAAGGAGATATGATAACTGGTTTGTAAAATATTTACTTTTTTTAATATATATGTATATATGTGTGTGTGTGTAGGTTGAAACAATTGTAGCTAAATATAACATATCTTAGATTTTTTTTTGTTAGGTAACATTGCATGAGCTGGTCAGCTGCAAGAAATTTGCCTTTAATTTGTGTGACACTGCCAAAGTGTGCCATGATGGACCGGAATTGCATATGTACCATTTATATATACATACTAGTAGATCTCTCAAAGCATTAAAAAGGAAATTAGGAAAGCAAAGAGAGGGCATGAAAAAATACTGGCAAGCAAAATTAAGGAAAGTCCCAAAATGTTTTATAAATACATAAAAAGCAAGATGATAACTAAGGAAAGAGTAGGTCCTATTAGAGACCAAAAAGGTAACCTCTGTGCAAAGGTGGAAGATGTGGGTATAGTTCTTAATGAATACTTTGTGTGTCTGTCTTCGCAAAAGAGGGGAACGATGCAGAGTCTGTAGTTAAGGAGGAGGAATGTGAAATATTGGATGGGATAAACATAGTAAGAGAGGTATTAAGGGGTTTAGCATCTTTGAAAGTAGATAAATCACCAGGCCTGGATGAAATGTATCCCAGGCTATCAAGAGAAGCAAGGGAGGACACGGTGGAGGCTCTGACCATCATTTTTTGATCCTCCCTGGCTGCAGGTATGGTGCCGGAGGATTAGAAGACTGCTAACGTTGTACCATTGTTTAAAAAGAGAGAAAGAGATAGACCGAGTAATTACAGGCCGATTGGTCTAACCTCGGTGGTGGGCAAATTATTGGAATCAATTCTGAGACCGAGCATAAATCGTCATTTAGAAAGGCACGGGTTAATCAAGGACAATCAGTATGGATTTGTCAAGGGAAGGTCGTGTCTGACCACCTTGATTGAATTTTTTGAGGAGGTAACAAGGAGGGCCGATGAGGGTAATGCGTTTGATGTAGTGTACATGGATCTTAGCAAGACTTTTGACAAAAAAGTCTGACTGTCATGGGATCCAAGGGAAAATGGCAAGTTGGATCCAAAATTGTCTCAGTGGCAGGAAGCAAGGGTAATGGTTGACAGGTGTTCTTGTGACTGGAAGGCTGTTTCGAGTGGGGTTCCGTAAGGCTCAGCACTAAGTCCCTTGCTTTTTGTGGTATATATTAATGATTTGGACTTGAATGTGGGGGGCTTGATCGAGAAGTTTGCAGATGATACAAAAATTGGCCGTGTGGTTGACAGTGAGGAGGAAAGCTGTAGACTGCAGGAAGATATCAATGGACTGGTCAGGTGGGCAGAAAAGTGGCAAATGGAATTCAATCCAGAGAAGTGTGAGGTGATGCATTTGGGGAAGGCAAACAAGGTAAGGGAATACACAATAAATGGGAGGATACTGAGAGGTGTAGAGGAACAAAGGGACCTTCGCATGCATGTCCACAGACACCTGAAGGTAGCAGGACAGGTAGATAAGGTGATTAAAAAGGCATACAGGATACTTTCCTTTATTTGCTGAGGCATAGAATATAAGAGCAGGGAGGTTATGCCAAAGCTGTATAAAACATTGGTTATGCCACAGCTTGAGTACTGCATACAGTGATTGCACTAGAGAGGGTAGAGGAGATTTACGAGGATGTTGCCGGGGCTGGAGAATTTTAGCTATGAGAAAAGATTGGATAGGCTGGGGTTGTTTTCTTCAGAACAAAGGAGGCAGAGGGGAGATTTAATTGAGGTATATAAAATTATGACGGGATGAGATAGAATGGATAGGGAGGACCTATTTCCCTTAGCAGAGGGGGCAGTGACCAGATTTAAAGTAATTGGTAGAAGGATTAGAGGGGAGCTGAGGAGAAATTTTTTCACCCAGAGGGTGGGGGTCTGGAACTCTCTGCCTGAAAGGATGGTAGAGGCAGAAACCCTCAACTCATTTTAAAAAGTGCTTGGATGCCCCTATTCAAGAAGTGGAGATGCCGGTGATGGACTGGGGTTGACAATTGTAAACAATTTTACAACACCAAGTTATAGTCCAGCAATTTTATTTTAAATTCACAAGCTTTCGGAGGCTTCCCCCTTCGTCAGGTGAACGATGTGAAATGATCATTTCACATCGTTCACCTGACGAAGGGGGAAGCCTCCGAAAGCTTGTGAATTTAAAATAAAATTGCTGGACTATAACTTGGTTTTGTAAAATTGTTACCTATTCAAGAAGGGAGTGAGACAGAAAGCAGGTAACTGTAGACCAGTTAGCCTAACACCTGTCATTGGGAAAATGCTAGAATCCATTGTTAAGGAAGTAGTAGCAGGACATTTGGAGACTCATAATACAATCAAGGAGAGTCAACATGGTTTTATGAAGGGGAAATCGTGTCTGTCAAATTCATTAGAGTTCTTTGAGGAAGTAACGGGCAGGGTGGATAAAGGGGAACCAATGGATGCAGTATATTTGGATTTCCAAAAGGCATTCGATAAGGTGCCACATAAAAGATTACTGCACAAGAGCTCATGGTGTTGGGGGTAATATACTGGCATGGATAGAGGATTGGCTAACTAACAGAAAACAAAGAGTCGGGATAAAAGGGTCATTTTCAAAATGGCAATCTGTAACTAGTGGGGTGCCGCAGGGATCAGTGCTGGGGCCTCAACTATTTACAATATATATCAGTGACTTGGATGAAGGAACAGAGTGTCTTGTGGCCAAATTTGCTGTTGATACAAAGATCGGTGGAAAAGCAAGTTGCGATGAGGACACAAAGTGTCTGCAAAGGGATATTGACAGGTTATGCGAATGGGCAAAAATTTGGCAGATGGAATATAATGTGGGAAAATGTGAAGTCATCCACTTTGGGAGGAAAAATAAAAAAGCAAAATATTATTTGAATGGAGAAATACTATAAAATGCTGCGGTACAGAGGGATCTGGGTGTCCTCGTACATGAAACACAAAAAGTCAACATACAGGTGCAGCAGGTAATCCGAAAGGCAAACGGAATATTGGCCTTTATTTCTAGGGGAATGGAGTATAAAAGCAGGGAAGTCATGCTACAACTGTACAGGGTGCTGGTGAGACCACACCTGGAGTACTGCGTACAGTTCTGGTGCCCTTATTTAAGGAAGGACATACTTGCATTGGAGGCAGTTCAGAGAAGGTTCACTAGGTTGATTCCGGGTATGGAAGGGTTGTCTTATGAGGAAAGATTGAACAGGTTGGGTCTATACTCATTGGAGTTTGGAGGAATGAGAGGAGATCTTATTGAAACATACAAGATTCTGAGGGGACTCGATAGGGTCGATGCTGAGAGGATGTTACCCCTCATGGGGGAATCTAAAACTAGGGGGCATAGTCTCAGAATAAGGGGTCGCCCGTTTAAGACGGAAATGAGGAGGAATTTCTTCTCCCAGAGGGTCGTGAATCTTTGGAATTCTTTACTCCAAAAAGCTGTGGAGGCTGAGTCATTGAATACATTCAAGGCTGAGTTAAACAAATTTTTGATCAGCAAGGGAATCAAAGGATATGGGGAAAAGGTGGGAAAGTGGAGTTGAGGTAAAAATCAGATCAGCCATGATCTCATTGAATGGCGGAGCAGGCTCGAGGGGCCGAATGGCCTACTCCTGCTCCTAGCTCTTAGGGCTTACGTGCACTTGAAGTGCCATAACCTACAGGGCTACGGACCAAGTGCTGGAAAGTAGGATTAAGCGGGATAGCTCTTTTTCGGCCAGCACGGACACGATGGGCCGAATGGCCTCCTTCTGTGTTGTAACTTTCTATGATTAGTCACAGTACGTGGGATGATATGGTGTTTTATAAGGACGGAAACTTTATAAATAACACATTTATTTAGTGCTTTATTACATCCTCAGCACATCGCATCCAATTAATTACTTTTGAAATTGCTGTTATCTGGGTACATGTGACAGCTAATGTGTGCACAGCAAGATCCCACAAATGGCAAAAAAGTTGAATGAACAGTTAATTTGCTTTTGGTTCGTATTGGTTATGCCAAGCAATTCACAACGTATTCTCTTCTGCTCAGGTGAGACTGTATCCCTTTAAGGTCACAATGTCTAATTGCTGTTCTGTAAACACTGAATGAGTTCATTTAGTTTAATTGCGACTCAAGTTGCAGGTCAGAACACTGGTTGTGTTTTGTCTTTTTGACAGAAATTAGAGTGTGACACTTGAAATATGTGCACGGTGCACCTTTTTTAATACATTACTAGTGAATGTCCTGTGGTGCTGCTCACAGTAAAGCGGAGAATGTGTCATTTTATAAGGACAGGGACGTTATACCATGTAAAACACAATGTATTAATCATCCGCTAACGTAACATTTGTCCCTTTTAGACGACACAGTTGGTAACTAAAGATTCTGGGAGTTCCCATTGGATACATGTTATGATCTTAACAAACAGTCAAGACATTTAAAACCACTGCCAAGAACATTTGTCTGCAGTCTGGGTAAGTGCACAATCATCTGGGGACCAGAACTATGTAATACAATAAAGGTATGTCAACACTATGCATGTGAACAGGAATGTATATGTTACCCACCCAGCAGTACAGAGCGAGGCTGCTCCCTTCTATTTTGAGGTGGCTCAAGGAGCAGGTTAGGGAAACAAATTCACACAAAAAGGGTTTTAGAATATGGAAGTCAATTACATTCAAGAAGGAATTGGATGTACAGGAAAAGATTGGAGCAGATAGCTCTGATGTGATGCTAGCCCTGGCAGGGACACAGTGGAATAAATGGCCCCCTCTGCTGAAACCTGTATGATTCTACAAATTATTAATGTTGCATATCAAACACAACTGACCACACACTTTCCACATGCCAAGCATAACTGCAGTTGGGCCTCCTTAAAGAGCACCGAGGAATGATTATTATTTGAAGTCTACATCATTGTCCCAAAAATGCACTGCTTCTGCCCTACTGTTAATGTACAGTGGAGGATGTGAGAACTGACATATTCCAAACCATGTGCTAAGAAGAATTAGTTTGTGAACTCTTAGAAAATATAAAAATGTTTATTCATTGAAAAAACAAAGTGTATAATAGAATAGACATCACCCTATTATATACATTACACAGGAACTTTTAAAAAATGACCATGGATGAACATCCAAGGTCTATAGTACAAAATACCACTACGGTTGAAAAGAGTATCAAAGATGATGAATTAATCAGGAAGTCATTATTTTAAAAGTTGCTAAATTGTAAGAGATTGAGAAAGGTCATGAGTACCACAAATCTGAGGCCCTTGGAAAGAGTAGCAGATTGGGGTAATTTTTCATTTCAGTGCAGTGAGGAAGCAAGGAGTAGGGTGTTGTAGTTAGAACTTAGAAGGAACAAAGGAAAGTTCACAAGCAGCAATGACTGTAATCATATAATCAAAACGAAGACAAGAAAGGGGGCAATGGGCTGAAGGAGAGAGGGATCACCTATCAAAATGAAACTTTCTTGCACCTTGTCCAGGAGTATGAGAGGTTTAGAAGAGCCTGCCCAAATATGGAGAAGGGTTCAAGCCTTGGATGGACATAGGCTTCATGTTTAAAGCAGCCCACCTCCATTCCTGCAAGTGTGTAGTAGAGCAGCTCCAAGGCCTTTGGCTCATCACCATCCCACGGGGCACACATCCACTAAACCGTCAAGCTTGTCCTCACTGATTTAAGGAGGGGAAAACATTTGGTTGTAAACCAACCCCTCTCTCATCTTAAAATCCTCATGAAGCTCTTGCACAAATGTCATTTTCCTTATAGAATACATCCCCCTATTCGCCCATGAACAAATAAAAAGCAGGATGAAGAAATGTGTAAATTTAATCAGAAAAACTACTATTGAGTTCTGCAGATACCAGCAGCTTCCTCTACATTCCCTATGGTGGAATCTGAAGTGTAAATTCTAGTTTAAATCTTTGCAGTGAAGTTTCACATTTCATAAGTTGTGTTGAGGGTTATGAGGATGACAGCCCAGCACCAAATGAAGGACTTGACCTACAGTAATAGTCTGAGCATCAGCCTTTTGAGAACAGGACATTCCCTGATAAACTCCTTGTTACTGGATCAGGATTTATACATGGCAATGAGCAAGAATTAGAATTTTGGATTTTTTTTTTGCTCAGTGATAAAATTCTTGTGACTCACTCAGCTGTTGGTTTGGTTTAAATTCACAGATATCTACCCTCGCACCAAAACATGGCAACAAAACACACTGGGACTGACTCATCGCTCTATTTACCGCTTTGCAAATCCATTTGGAATGACTAGGCCGCTCACTGCCAGCTCATCCCATTTGGAATGATGAGGCCAGCTCACGTGTCCACTCCATCACGTTTTGAATGGGGCAGCCAACTCACAAGCGGTTACTTTCAACACCTTTACAACTTCAAGATGTCCAAATGTGTGTTGTGAATGTTCTGTGAGGGCAGGAAGTGAAAGCGGAAAGGCTCGATGCACCTGCCACCAAAAAAAACAAACACCCATGTCGTCTTGGGGAGAATCTGTGACAATAAAATGGCATCAGAACTGTTTGGCCATATATTACCCAACAGAAATAAGTGGGATGTAAATATGACATCTATTAGATTGTACTGTTAGTGGGACTATAAATATTACATATCTGTTAAATGATTCTGCTCCCAACCCAGGAGCAAAGGTTGTGTTTTCAGTCAGCTGATTGTATCTTTAATGCATTCCATCATTAACGGACCCATGTCCCTCAATATTTTCTGATATTCCATAAGTGCCTGACTGTAAGAGTCACGCTGTGTTACAAAGGACCGGAAGAGGTTTATAGGCTCTGCATACAGAAGCATTTCTGGAATTCCAATTTGCTTAGGAAAGGTCTGATTTCCGATCATAAATCGGTGGAGCCGTTTCTCATCCAAGCATTTTCCAAGATACTTCAAAATGTCTTTTAGCCTATGTTCCAGGTGACACTCGTGCCAGTTTGAATATGGCTGACTTAACAACAGATGCATAAGGACAGTCTTAAAAAGGTAGGACCCAAGAACGTTCCGCTGGTCTGGAGAGCTACGCAGCTTTTCAGTTAGAAAGATCAATATTTGAAGGCACTTGAGGTGACAGCTGTTTTTGGGTACACTTTTTGCCATGATTTTCAGAAACCTATACTCGCAGACAGCACAGGATATATGCCAGTAGGTCGTGGACAGCACAGTATTCTTCGTGTAATCAGAAAAGCTGGATACGAGATAGACGTCTGAATCCTTCAGCCTCACAGCAGGGAAGACTTTAATGTAGATGTTTCGTCCCGACTGATACTGGACTTTTAAGCCACAGCAACCAGTAATATTGTGGAAGGAAAGTTCAAAATCATACTTATGACACACTTTGTTCCAGGATTTTGCCAGTGTAATCCTGAACCATTTCAGTACTTTCTTGTAGTCCAAATACCACTCAGAGCACACGATGGAAGCTAGGGAATTGGTACTAACATCAGCTTCAAACCTTTTGCTGTGAATAAGGCAAAGAACATCTCCTTCAAGTTCAGTGTTTTTACATAGGCAGCCCAAGTCAGCACTGCCTGGCGTTACCATAACAATCCGGCCATAACTTTGTTTATCAGTTGGGATGTCACAGCAACAGATCTCTGGTTTAAAGCAATATCCATCCTGAAGAAAAATTGGAACCAAAATATCATACACCGAAGGCATCTTACAGCCCCATTTCTCAAACTGACTCCCAATGCCCACACAGTCTTCAAGGATCAGCTCAGAATCCCATTGGCAAAGATTCCTACAGGCTTCCAAGAGGTCATCGACAAAGCTTTCTACAAATTCACACGTCTGCATCGGCTCTTGACTCACATTCTGAATACACGTATTGTAAAACTGATCCAGCACACATTTTTCAGGAATATTCAAAATGTTGCTGTAAATTCTCTGAGGAAATTCATTTTCCTTTTCTCCATCCTCCTCTTCCTCGCTGTTATAGTCATGTGGTGTCTGTGGCCGCGTGTCCTGTCTCCACAATTCCAAGAACAGAATTGTGACCATTAGGAGAATATTCCAGGTGTTCCAATCCATCTGCGTTGAGTTTTCTGCTTTTGCAAATGTATTGTCTTTCATTTCATACTCAGGATTATTTTTCTCATCCACTTCTTTCTGGAGCCGCTCCATTTCCACCTTGTACTGGTCCTCCTGCTCCTTCATCCTTGACTGGACCTCTTCGCTCTCAACTTCATCACTCAGCAGGCGGGGATGGTACAAACTCCCCGTGATCACCAGGAGGCACACGCTGAAAAGCCCTAATAGTGCTGGCATCCTATGAACAACAAGCAGAGAACAGATGTTCAGAAGGTGTGTCTATAATTCAGTGGGAACTGCATTAGTACATCTATCAGAGGCTGTGCCCCCAATGAGAGACCTTGCAAGTCTTTGAATAATTCATCCTCCTTCACTGTTGTGTAATATATACAGCTTTCTTTCCTGTCCTAAAATTGCCCCATGCTGTCTCATAGGTGTTGATGGCAGCAATAAATGAACACTGGGCACTGAGGGGGACATTTTGACTTTGCACAACCAATGCAGAGCATCACCCATCGACCATACCTAGTCAGAAATCGTGGGCACTCTGCCACCCATTAAAATTAATGGCCAGAAAATCATGGATGGTACGCCCACTTTCCTGATCTGCACTAGTAGCACAAACGCAGGAAAATCGGCCCTAAAATATCAGGGGCTGTAAAAATATAAATATGCCACAACACCCAGTGTGCAAATACTCTCTCTTCTAGGAAGCATGAGAAGATTCAGAATCCGGTTTGTACAATGAGCATATGCCACAGAATCTGGAGCAATGTGGTTCATATTTGGTTTACATTACAACAATGTATCCCAGCCAGTTGTACTCTACACCATAGGTTTTCAATTTATTATTGAAGAATCTAATTGAAACACCAAAACTCACAGCGCAGGGCATCAAGGTTGAAAAGAGTCGGAAAGAAGGTGAGTCGTGATTAGGTGATGCCAAGCTTGAGCTTTAAAAGCCTACGTGAGGAAGGAAAGACTGGGGAGTGGTAAGGAGTTCCACAATTGTGAATTCTTGGGAAAGAATGAGGTAGGGTAGGAATACTACATGAATCTTGATTTCAAAACCATGAGGATTTAGGGAGGAGCAAGATAGTACGAGGCAGGATATCTCAGAATAAGAGAGGAAATGGAAGAGACCAGACCAGAGAAGGATCAATAAAAGAGTCAAGAAAGGTTGCAAGAGAGAAAGGGAAGGGGGGTGGGGAGGCAGGAGAAGGATCACCAGTCAGACGACAGACGTACGAACAATGACAGACCAGAAAAGATCCTCTGGTCCATCCAGCCTGTCCTAAACAATTGCGATGCTTAGTGCATCACAATATATACACTCCCCATCCCACCCGAAAGCCCTGGAGGGGGGTGAAAAATCAGATTAAAAGTCAGGCCAATTTGGTGGGGGGGGAAATCTGGAAAATTCCTCTGCCCCCTTCGGCGATCAAAACTCAGGAGTCCACTCTGGCCCAGATTAATGTTACACGGTACCTACCTTTTGTACGAGCTGATCTCCACCCCAGCCAGAACCAGGTCGAGCTGTCCCTTGAAGGACCACTATTTGCTGGGAAAAGAACATCTAACCTAGATCTGGCCTTACGTAACTTGAAATTGTGACCCCGTGGTCCTTCCTAACCTACTTAGTTGAAACAAGCTGTCTACATGAACACAATCTATTCCCTTCATCATCTTATAAACCTCGATCAAATCAGCCCGAAGTCTACGCTTCTCGAAAGTGCACAGTCCCAGTTCTTTTAGCCTCTTGATAACTAAGAGACTTCAAACTGGGAATTAGTCCAGCTGCCCTCCTCTGCACCCTTTCCAAAGCCTCAATACAACCCACCATGTGAGACGACCAAAATTGGACACAGTATTCAAACTGAGGCTTCACCAAGGTCTTGTGCACTGACAAAATAGTATGCTGTGTTTTATAATCATATGTCCTATAAATACTTACTCGCACCCTATTCTCTCTAGCTATTGCTTCACGAATCTTTGGAGATCTATGCATTAGAACATCTAGATCTTTCTTTCTGCACCAACTTTAGTACTTTGCCCTGAAGGGTATATGCATGTTCAGCATTCGCCCTACCCACATGCATAACACTACTTTTCTAAGTTAAACATGATTTGCCAGTCACGAGCCCAATCCATCTACACCCACTTTCTGCTTACGGGCTTTCAGCCTGTTTTCAATCCAGTGCAGTAGATTGTCACTAATACCCGAGGCTTTTATCTTGTAGAGAAGCCCCTGACGTGGTACCTTGTCAACAGCTTTTTGGAAGTCTAAGCAGACAATATCTACCAGATTTCCCTCATCCATTACCTTGGTGATTTGTTCAAAAAATACAATCAAATTAGTAAGGTCGGACCTCCTTTTGAAGCCATGTTGGATGTCCCTAATATGTCCAAATCTGTCTAAGTAATCATTGCATCCCTAATGATTCCCTCAAGCATCTTCCCTATTACTGACTAATGGGCCTATACTTACCCAGATCTGCCTTATCTCCTTTGGAACTACATTAGCCTCCTTCCAGTCCAAGGGAACAGTCCCAGAATCCAGCAAGCTATTAAAGATGTGGGCAAGGGGTCCCATCTCCCTGAGAACCCTTTGATGGATATCATCCCGACTGGCTGCCCTATCTATTTTCAGGTTCCTAATTCTATCCAAAACAATATGTTTATCTATGTTAATATTAAGTTTCATTATTAATAACATCATTGAATTCTGACAGTTGAGCATCATCTTAAAGAGTGAAGACCGATGCAAAGTACTCATTTAGTATGTCTGCCATACCCAGTGAGTCTTTAGTAACCTGTCAAGTATCCTTCAATGTAGTCTTTGACAGTTCTCTAATTCCACATAACTGAAAAAGTTTTTCCCATTACTTCTGCAGTAGTCTACCATCCTCTTTTCTGTTATCCTTTTAGCTGATCTAATAGTGGCCGTAGTTTTCTTTAGCTGTTCCCGGTACCTTTCTTTGTTTTGTTGAGTATTAATTATATGACTTTAATTTGTAGAAACATTTTAGTTTACATCATTTGTCTTTGTACATGACCACCTTGGCTTTTTCTTACCGCACTCTCTTCCTTTGACTTTGTCTTCCACATCTTTTACTTTGTTCTTAAAAACTTACCATTTATATTCTACATCAGTTTCATCACCACACAGACTTCTTCTTATGTCTTGTCCAGGAGAGCAAGAGAGGTGGTACAGGAGTTTAGGTATTCCCAAATATGGGAGCAGCATTCAAAGGCACTTTATACTTTCATGACAACATCTCTGATCAGCAGTATCCCTGCATTCACTTGGACGTGAATCCTATTACAAGAGTTGGAATCATTCTATTGTCACAAAAAGACACTGTAAAAGGTAGAATAAGCTCTGATAAAAGTTAGTATTGTATCCTAAAAAGAATGGACACTGACGAAATAATTTCTTTTTAAAAAAATGTTGGAGGATTAGCCATTGAACAAGGGAGACCTACTTTACCTATTCTTGAAAATAAGTATAAAAAGTTGGAAAGTAGCATGGCACGAGGAGCAAGAAACTCAATGCTTGAAACTGGTGAAAAACAAATTAGTGAAGAGACTGGGCTTTAAAGGATGCGAGAGTATGGGAAATTCTGCCAATATCATAACTTTTATGTTCCTTGATCATATTCTCACCAGAACGGAAGAAAAAAGAGCATAGTCCTCCAAGGTAAGGAGCCGACACTAGTGTTATCTGATAGAAATTGCTGACTAGCCACAAGTGTGGCTACAGCAACACCATTTTAGCCACATGCACTAATTTTAGTAGAAAACCCCTTAAAAGCAATCACGGTACAGGTAAATGCATTTCACGTGTATATTTACTTCAACATCTATCACCATTCAGTCATCAAGGAAGAAAAGCACTCAATCAAAAAACACTCGCACCCTGCTTTTTTTTTCTTCCTTTTTTTCAAAAAAATCCCAAAAAACCAAAACAAGTTCAAATCAAAATTTTATTATTGTGGTCCAGGATGCACTCCAGCCCCTGCGGTGCCCACGAAAAGCCTCAAGCGTTCCGGCAGACACCGCATGCTCTATCTCCAGGGCCACCCGGGCACGGAGAATTCCGCGGAAGAGAGGCAGACAGTCCGAGTGACCGCCCCCAAGGGCCCACACCCTGCTTTTTGTCGTACCATTTTACCAACAAACACACACAAAGGATAAAGTACACGTGCATATGCTGTGCGAATGAGAATTGAGATTACATGTCCAAGGACAGTGTCTATCACTCATTTCTTAAAAATGTATTAATCAGAAATGCAATTATCCACATGTGGATTCCCAATTTCCACATGTGGCGAATGGACAACACTGGAATGCACAATGCAGATTAAAATTGCTGCTTCAACTCTAGGTCATTAAATCCCAGCCTATTAACTATGGTGGGAGAGGGATTGACAGGTGAACCTCAGCGCAAATTACCTTTGGTACAATGTTTGCTTTGGGGGAGGAAAGAGCAGGAGTTGCTCAATGGTTCCTGGGTCGGAGGGTGGTGAGTGATGTAAATGCACTAGAGGTGGTTCTAATTAAGAAAGTAACAGGAACAAAGTTTCTGGCTTCTCCAGAGGGATAAACGCTAACTGGGGTTGGTTTGGGGGGGAATCGCCAGCCTGGCCTGGCCTGGGCCTTTAAGGTAGCCGCCTGATGCAGCGGGTCAGGCCGGTGGTCTTATCCCGCCGCGCTCCTGGTGGAAGCCACCCGGGCTCTTCCCCCGCCTCTTACCTGGTCACTTGTGGCCCCTACCCCGCTTCACACGGTGCTGGGGCCTCGCTGCACGGGCGGCGCTGCTTGGTTTACGCTGCCATGTCTGGGAAAGCGCCGCCTCTCCCTATGCTCGCGCCGCTGAGGCGGGACAATACCTCCCCCTGTGACGCCACTACCCGGCCCAGGCCGGCAAGCAGCTGGGGTCCCATCCGCTGTACAGCCCGGCGATCCGGCTCAACCCCAGCACTTGCACCCTTGGTGGGTACTGGAGCAGCCCCGGCCGGTTGCTCGGTTCATGATCGCGGGGAGTCGGCAGGTTAATGTGTGAGCGGCGCTTCAGAGTTGCAAATCCCTCAGAGCCCAGTTGGCATATTATGGCTCCCGCTGCGCCGTTGCTTCTCTTGCTCCACTTCCTCGGCTGCAGCTCTTTGCCCGGGCTCCAAGCGGTGAAAATCAACCAGAGACCTGTTATTGGTAAGAAGCGGCTTACATGCCCTGTGCTTTTTATTTGGTTCCAGGGGGATGCCCTGCCTGGGTCTCATCCTTCGACTCTTAGTTCCTTTGGGCGCTCACTTCCTCATTCTCTAATAGTTGCTGTGCAGATCTCCTCCACATCTAATTGTAAATAAAGGTGCCTTGGAAGAGGCATTATCGCACTTCTCCTTGAAACACTTCGACATCCTGAGCAGAGTGGGATGGATTATTTCAACTGAACCAAAAAGGGTGACACAGGGTAGTCCAGTGTCACTAAGACAAGAATCAGCTCGATAAGTGCCCCCTCCAGGGCACCACAAATGGTCCAATGAAACTAAAAGATTTTTGAAACAAAATGCCCCTAAATTACTATTCTGTTTGTAATATCTATGATACAGTTAACATCATGCTGTGCCCATCTGTCAAGTGTACCGGTGACTCATTGGGCTCGAAGAATGTAGAGGGATAGGACTCACTCAACAGATAGCCTTCCCAAATGGTTAAAGACACTGCCCACCATGCAACTAACCATACAGCTTTCACGTCCCTGATTACTGGGATATGCTGATCTTAGACAGGGCAGCAATTGAGGTGCTACAGTTGCCTTTAGCACCCCTGTGTTCTTCCTCCTCCTCCTCCTCCAATGCCTTTTCTCCATTGGGACTGCCCTTGCTTGGTTCCATTCTTACATAAGTAATTCTCACCAGAGTATCTCAAACAATGGCTTCTCTTCCCACCCTAAACTCTCAGCTCTGGAATTCTCTAAGGATGCATCCTTGGCCCCCTCCTCTTCCTCATTGACATGCTGCCCCTTGGTGACATCATGCGCAGACAGAGGGTCAGCTTTCACACATACGCAAATGACACCCAGCTGTACCTCTCTGCCACTTCTCTCATCCCCTCCATTGTTGCTGTAGTGTCAGACTGCTTGTCCAACTTCTAGTTTTGGGTGTGTTTGAACTTCCTCCACCGAAACACTTGGAAGATTGAAGCCATCGTCTTCAACCTCCATTTGTTGTTGGATTTGTTAAAGACAAGTTATGTTCGACACATTTAATAGATTTTTTTGAAGGATATGACCAATTATAGATATAGGGAGTGCAGTAGATGTAGTGTACGTGGATTTCCAGACAGTGTTCAGTTAGGTGGTTCACAAGGGGGCTTGTTACAAAAATTCAGACTGGGGCCACATTTTTATATATATGTGAATTTAACATAAACATGAATTTAACATAAATATTGAAATTTGCTGATGACACAAAAGTTTGGCAGACAGTGAGGTGGACATTGGATAGTGCAATGGGCATATACATGGTTGATGTGTATCTTAAATTGAGGAATATGAGGTAATGCATTTTGGTAGGAAAAATAATTACTGGAACTATAAACTCAACAGAAAGACTCAGAAGGGTGTGGAGAACAAGAGAAACCTGCAGGTCAAATACATAATTCTTTGAAGGTGCTGTACACACCGAGGTCCCTCTACTCCATTTAAAATCTTATCATTTAAGATGTATTTCCTTTCCCTATTCTTAGTTCAAAAACGTTAGTTAACAGTTCTGAACGTTGAACTGCATCTGCCACCTATCTGCCCCTCCTGCAGTCTTTCACAATTTGCCTAATCCCCAAATTTGGTGCCATTAGCAAATTTCAAATTGTTCCCTCGGATCAGTTTTATACATCGTAAATAGGAATACCTCCAAGACCAACCACTGTTGACATTCATCTTTGCAGTCTGAGGCATTCCTTTTACTTTTGAGTAAGGTGTTGCCTCCACATGAAGCACTGAAACCTTCTGGTAAGGAGGGAAAATTTGAAGAGTAAAAGTAACAACCCTGCACTCCTATGCTTAAGTTCCCTTGTGCTGAGTTTATTCTCCCTTAAATGTGATCTATATTTTTGCACCCTCCCCCACAGGGATATTGGCACAGGAAACACATGATGCTGATCTTCTTCCATATGGGAAGACTTATGTTGCTGCGTCCTATGTGAAGTATCTGGAGTCGGCTGGCTGCAGAGTGGTACCAATCAGGTACTCCTCCATACTCTTTCCAGGCTCCAGCACCGGTTGCACTGAGCAAACAGGATAGAATTGGGGAAAAATCAGTCAGAGTTCCTTACATTACAACAGTGACTACACTTCAAGATGTACTTCTTTGGTTGTGAAGTATTTTGGGAAATCCTGAGATGGTAAAAGGCACTGTGTAAGTTCAATTTCTTTCTTTCACGTGGGAAACAGCCACTTGGGCAAGGTACTGGAGACCACCCAGCACATGTGGAACCATACTTTAGCAAGAGCCAGTGCCTTCAGGAGAAGAGGGAGAAAGTTGGTGGGGAAAAAAGCAAAATAACCCAGTTTAATAATGAGTAAAATATTTAGAGATTTACACTGCAGGAAGCCAAACTCATGGACTGCTGTTACTGTATTGAATGGAAAATATGTGAGTAACATCAGATACCTTTGCTATTCCAGCTCTTAAAATATTGGAACTGAAACACATATTGTTTTATTTTGGACACAGGCTGAACCTGACATATGAAGAATATGAAAGGATTTTCCATTCAATCAATGGGTAAGTGAATAATAATTTAACCTTTTTCTAACTTGGTGAGGCTGTCAAACTCTGGCACTTGAACCCACACTCTCCTGACTCCGAGGCGAGAGTGCTACCAACTGAGCCATGGCTGACACTTGAATAAATTAATAAATCTGTGAACATCTACAATTTAATTGCAGACAGAGCCTATGGCTGTGTGAGTTGGGTCATGACTGAGTCTTCACTTGCACCTTTCTGTAATCTCAGCCCACGACCTGATATTAACTATTCCTGCTGCATTTTGGTGCAATAAACCTGCTAATGCCTTGTAGTCCATTAAATTCCTGAATCTATTTCCTGTGTTTCCCTGTTGAAAACTCGTACACCAACAGTCCCACTTCCACGATCCTCCCCTCTTTTCCCCTCCCCTCTTTTCCCCCCCCCCCCAAAAAAAAACGACGTGGGAAAATCACTGCCTGAACAAACAGTGCAGAAATTTTGATTCCCGGTTTCTGCTGAGTTAGGTGCCCTCAGCATTAAGGTGCTTCATACAGCATCAGTGGTTAGAGGAAGAAAACTCAGACAGCGTTCCTATTCTTGATTGCTATCTGGACCTATGAGGGCAGGATCCAGCTCCGACTGACAGATATCGTCATGATAGTCAAGAAAGGCATGAATAATGATCATTTGGGTTAGGTATCAGAGTTTGTTGACCATCTGTAAGAAACTGTTAATCTTTAATATTAACTTTTGGCTTGTGCCTGTTGTGAGTCTCTGTTAGCAATGGTCAGTTTGGACAGTAAACCTAATTAAAAGACATTCCTGTAATTAGTTGATAACATGTTCTACAGGAGGATACATCTGCGAATACATTATCCTTTTCAAAAGCTGGAGATTGGTATGGGAAAAGAACTCATTAAAACTAAAGTTATTGCACAGACACGGAACAGGCAGAAAAGTTCCCTTTGTTAGGAAGGCCTTAAGAATCACCTGCCTGAGAAAGACCATACATCTGGAAAGTCAGAGAGTATGATCTATGGCTGCAAGGACAGGACAGGCAAATCTGTTCTGAATGATAACTGTGTGTTAGGTTATGCTGTGGAAGATGTGAACTGTCACGTACCAGTTGTGAAAAAGGGTAGAAAAAGTGGGTGTTGGGACAAGTACTTTGGAATTCGAAGATCTGGCCCACCAAGTACACTGAGCTCGGAACTGTAACGTGTTTTGAATTTCCTGGCTAAAACTCACAAGCTTTTGTCATAAGTGTTGCTGTTAAGTTTATGTTGAATTATTTTCAAAAATAGTTATTGCTGTATGCTTAAAGAAAGATAAAGAAAGACTTGCATTTATACAGCGCCTTTCAAAACCTCAGGATGTTCCAACACATTCAAAGTCAGTGAAGTACTATTGAAGTGTAGTCACCGTTGTTGTAGGAAAAGTGGCAGCGAATTTGCACACGAGGTCCCACAAACAGCAATGAGATCATTACCAGATAATCTGTTTTCGTGCTTTTGGTTGAGCGATTGAATATTGGCTAGTACACCAGGGAGAACTCCTCTGCTTCTCTTTGAAATAGTGTCATAGGATCTTTTACGTCCACCTGAGAGGGCAGACAGTGCCTCGGTTTAACATCTCATCCAAAAGACTATACCTCTGACAGTGCAGCACTCCCTCAGTACTGCACTGGAGTGTCAGCCTATATTTTGTGCTCAAGTCTCTGGAGTGGAGCTTGAACCCACGACCTTCTGACTCCGAGGCGAGAGTGCTACCAACTGAGCCACAGCTGACACCTGAATAAATGAATAAACCTGTGAACGTCTGCAGTCAATGCTATGAGCCCTATTACTTTGAGGAGCAACTTATAAGTGAGAACATCCATCCTCTTAACATACCTATGGAATTGTACCTCCGCAAGCAAGTAAAAATCTTATGGGGAGGAGGGGAGAAAAGAAAATTTACACTGTGCTGCACAATACATTTCATCAGTCATCTCCCTTTCCTCTTCCCAGCATTCTCTTCCCTGGTGGAGCAGTTGATTTGAAGACATCTGCTTTTGCCAAAGCTGCAAAACATTTTTACGAGTTTGCATCAAAGGTAGGTCAGAACATCATGTCCATGTACTGAGTTTAAGCCTCCCCCGAATGGGGCAGGATTTGTCTGCTATTCCAACCCTTCTGCATGTTAATTTGTACCATGTCTCTCCCCTCTTGCCCCAAACTCTTCCTCTGGATGTTGGTGATATCGTCGATCATGGGGAGCTTGTGTGCTTTGTCACAAGCATTGTTATATTTGATGTGGCAAGATGCTGCAATTTATCTGGTAATTCTCTCTACTGGAATAGGGATTATTGCTTGTAGCCCCGCGCTCTCATTATGTTTTATTCTCCCTTGTTTCATGCTGTTTCGTGTTATTACTGCAGGCGTTTGATGCTGACGATTATTTTCCAATATGGGGAACCTGCCTGGGACTGCAGTTGCTGACCACGCTGACTGCCGGGAAGGTGTTACTAACACACACTGACACAGAGAACATTGCTCTCCCACTTAATCTGACCAATGGTAAGAGCATGTAGTGACAGAGTATTATGACTTAGGGATTGCTGTGTAAAGAGGATTTGGTGGCACTGTGTTGTATTACAGATTTAAACAGGTTTATATTAGGTGCACAACACTGGTGCAGCACGGTTTTATGTCTTGTGTGCATGTGCGTGGTGGAAATGAGTTTATATGAGCTTGGCTGAGTTGGTAACAGTCTCGGTATAGGTCAGAAGATTATGATTCGAGCCTACTTCAGGATTTGAGCATATAATCTAGGCTGACGTGCTCATGCAATGCAGAGAAAGTGCTACATTGTTAGAGGTGCTATCCTTCAGATGAGAGCTGATGTGAGTGAGTCCTGTCCTCCTGTTTAGGAAGTTAAAGATACTATTTGAAGAAAAGCAACATTCCTTCCATAACTCACATCACCTAACAAAGCATGTGAACTGGCAATTTCTGTCATTGCTGATTGTGGGATATTGCTGATGCAGAGTGGCGGCATTTGGCTTTATAACAGCCAGTGCACTCCAAAATAATTCACTGTGTGAAGTGCTTTGAGGCATTTCTACATAATAAGACACCATAAAAATGCAAGTATTATTACAGTGATACTGAGTACAGAAAAGTGGGAGAAATATAAGTTCACTCTGAACTAAGTTGCTCATGTGAG
Source organism: Heptranchias perlo (assembly GCF_035084215.1). Taxonomy (NCBI): domain Eukaryota; kingdom Metazoa; phylum Chordata; class Chondrichthyes; order Hexanchiformes; family Hexanchidae; genus Heptranchias; species Heptranchias perlo. The sequence goes on from NC_090344.1 coordinate 43,303,744, forward strand.
TCCAGCCAAGGAGTTCCCTCTGCAGGGGTGATGGATGGTACCTAGTACCTTCTGATGTGAGCTGCAGGGAGCATTAATGCCAGACTTGGGAGTAAGCCACATGTGCATCTTCTCAGCAACAAGGCATGAATCCCAAAGAAAACTTCCATAGAAAAATGATGGGAAAAAAGCAAAAAAAAAGAAATAAAATGACCTTTACATTCCTGGACTTCCCCTTCTGCTTTCCTGAGAAGCCATCAGTATAAGTCTTTGCATGAACATCATGGGATCCTTCCCACAGACAACTCTTGCCTGAGATCAGCAAATTTGTCTCTTTGGACAATCTGGGCACCTGGTCAAAGGACCGAGGATTAGTACGAGAACTCAGTGTTGAAAATGTGATTGTTAAAGGACTATTACTCTAACCACGCAAATAATTTCTTTTTATAAAAGCATTCTCTCTGATTAGCAGTGGATTACTGACCATTTGTACTCAGCCATGCAGGAAACTTTCTTTTAAAATTTTAACTCCATTTCTCTCTCCCCAGCTGCTGCATCTAGTAAACTGTTCCAGAAATTTCCTCTGGATGTGTACAAGGCTTTATCTGATGAGCCGCTGACTGGGAACTTCCATCACTTTTCTGTTAATGTGCAGGTAAGATATTGCATGTTGTTCATTGTATGCAGCACAGTCAGCAAAGAAGTGCACTGGAAGTGAGGCAGGACCTGCAAATATACCAGCTCCAGTTCCAGGATGTGCCACTGGATCTGTTTGTTAGTGCAACTCATTCCACTACATCCAGTGCAGTTAAACTCGGTAGAACAACAGCATTGTTCCTGAACCTTGGCATAATTCAGTGTTTTCAGGAGAGGAGGGGAAAATTGTGTGGGTGGAAGAGCAGAAGAAGCAATAACATCTTGCACCAGTCAGGTTTTTTTCCTACAAGATAGTTACGGATGAGGATGAGCATTCAGCCCATCTAAATTTATCCATCCAGAAAGATCCTAAAGCCTCCCCATCACGGCAAATGTTTATTCCCCTTATCTGTATTGTAATTTTTTTTTCTACAGGCTTTTCTGGGAGATGAGAAACTAAGTAAATTCTATTCAATCCTGTCCACTAATAATGACAGAAAGGGTGTGGAGTTTGTGTCTACTATGGAGGGTAAGTTGGACAGTGTAACTGCTATTGTAGAATTAATGTCACTCTAGCAGAAGCATTAATGGCATTGCTGTAGCATGTACAAAAGAGCATTGTACGTCTTCCTCCTTTATTTAACCTCCATTTTCAGATAAATAGGCCATCATCCAAACATGGGATCCACGAGGACACTGTCCAGCTAGTTGTGACAGTCGTGTGCTTTCCATTAAGCATGCCTCAGTTCTTTTACACCTGCTGTCAGCATTGTACATAAAGTTTCTAGTCACTTTCTTTAATCAATCTTTTCACATTAATTCACATCATCTTTGTAGTCTTTCACAAAGCTTCACCAAAGTGTAAACATCAAAGATTTGTTTTTATCCAGTTCTTTCAATTTTAGGAAAATCATTGTTCTCAGCCTCTGATTGTGGAACATTTAGAACCATAGAAAAGATACAGCACAGAAGGGGGCCATTCGGCCCATCGTGTTCGCACCCCGGCTCGAAGAACAACCAGGTTCCCATTCTAATCCCACCTTCCAGCACCCGGTCCGTAGCCCTGCAGCTTACAGCACTTTAGGTGCAGGTCCAGGTACTTTTTAGAAGAGTTGAGGTCCCTGCCTCTACCACCAATTCGGGCAGCAAATTCCATATACCCACCACCCTCTGGGTAAAAAAGTTTTTCCTTGTGTCCCCTCTAATCCTTCTGCCAATCAGCTTAAATCTATATCCTCTAGTTCTTGAACTCTCTGCTCAGGGAAACAGGTACTTCCTGTCTACTCTATCTGGGCCCCTCCATAATTTTGTACACCTCAATCAAATCACCCCTCAGCCTCCTCCGCTCCAAGGAAAACAACCTCAACCTATCCAATCTCTCCTTGTAGCTGCAATTTTCAAGCCCTGGCAACATTCTTAATCTTCTCTGCATTCTCTCCAGAGCAATTACGTCCTTACTGCAATGTGGTGACCAGAACTGCACACAATACTCCAGCAGTGGCCTTACCAGCGTTTTATACAGTTCCATCATTACATCCCTGCTTTTGCATTCTATACCTCGGCTAATAACGGAGAGCATTCCATACACCTTCTTCACAACCTTATCTACCTGTACTGCCACCTTCAGGGACCTGTGCGCATGCACTCCAAGGTCTCTCACTTTCTCTACCCCTCTCAATATATTCCTGTTTACTGCGTATTCCCTTTTACTGTTTGCCCTCCCCAAGTGCATTACCTCACACTTCTCTGGGTGAACTCCATTTGCCACTTTTCCGCCCACTCCACCAACCCATTGATATCTTCTTGGAGTCTACAGCTATCCTCTTCACTATCAACTACACGGTCAATTTTTGTGTCGTCTGCAAATTTGCCAATCATGCCCCCTACATTCAAGTCCAAATCATTGATATATACCACAAACAGCAAGGGACCCAACACTGAGCCCTGTGGCACACCACTGGAAACAGATTTCCATTCGCAAAGACATCCATCGACTTTTATCCTTTGTTTCCTGTTACTGAGCCAATTTTAGATCCAATTCGCCACATTTCCCTGTATCCCATGGGCTTTTACCTTTCTGACCAGTCTGCCATATGGGACCTTGTCAAATGCCTTACAAATTCCATGTAGACAACATCCACTGCACTACCCTCATCAATCCTCCTTGTCACTTCCTCAAAGAATTCAATCAGATTTGTAAGGCATGACCTACCCTGAACAAATCCATGCTGACTACCCCTGATTAAACCATTCCTTTCCAAATTACAGTTTATCCTATCTCTCAGTATTGATTCTAATAGTTTGCCCACCGACCTATAATTGTTCGGCCTTTCCCTCATACCCCTTTTAAACAATGGTATTACGTTTGCAGTCTTTCAGTCCTCTGGTACCTCCCCTATATCTAGTGAGAATTGGAAAATGATCCTCAGAGCATCTGTTATTTCCTCCCTGGCTTCCTTCAATAGCCTAGGAAACAATCCATCCGGCCCTGGTGACTTATCAACTTTCAAGGATTCCAGTCCCTCTAGTATTTCCTCTCTTGTTATGTTTATCTTATCCAATATTTCATACCTCTCCTCTTTAACTACTACGTCCGGATCATCCCTATCTTTTGTGAATACGGAGACAAAATATTCATTTAAAACCCTACCCACATCCTCTGCTTCTACACACAAGTTACCCTTATCATCCCTAATAGGTCCCACCTTTTCCTTAGCTATCCTCTTGTTCTTAATGTACTGATAAAACATCTTTGGGTTTTCTTTAATCTTCCTCGCTAATATTTTTTCATGCCCTCTCTTTGCTCTCCTTATTTCCTTTTTTATGTCATCCCTATACTTTCTATACTCCTCTAGGCTTTCTGCAGTATTTAGTTTTCTGTGGCAGTCATAAGCTTTCTTTTTCAGCTTTATCTTGCCCCGTATACTTCTAGACAACCAGGGGCTCTTGATTTGGCAGTGCCACCCTTTTTCTTTGAGGGGACATGTATGCATTGTACCTGTGGAATTTCACTTTTTAGTGCCTCCCACTGGCTTACCACTGATTTCTCCTCAAGTAGTTGTGTCCAGTCCACTTCTGCCAAATCACCTCTTAGTTCTGTAAAATTTGCCTTCCCCCAATTTAAAACGTTTACTCCTGATTTAGCTCTGTCCTTTTCCATAATAATGCAAAAACTAACTGAATTGTGGTCACTATCCCCAATATGGTCACCCACTGTCACTTCACCCACTTGCCCATCTTCATTTCCCAGGACTAAATTTAGAATTGCATCCCCTCTTGTTGGGCTTGTCACGTACTGGCTAAAAAAGTTCTCCTGGACACTGATCAAGAATTTTGTGCCCTCTGTGCCCCTCGCACTGTTTGAATCCCAGTTGATGTTAGGGTAGTTGAAATCCCCAACTATAATTGCCCTCTTATTTTTGCACTCAGAAATTTGCCGACATATTTGTTCTTCTATCTCCCTTTCGCTATTCGGGGGTCTATAGTACAGTCCTAGTAGTGTGACTGCCCTTTTTTTATTTCGTAAAATTTGTGTCTTGTTTTTGTGTTCTTTGTTCAATGTTTAAAAATTCTGTCACTTTGTTCAGTGACATCCTTGATTTGGGTCAACGATAACATCAGGTTTCAAGTTCCACATTTTGTCACAGATCCTCCCCAGTGACCAACAACTGTGATACTTGCTTATGTTGCTAACTGCATTCTCCCCCCCCCCCCCCCCTCGCCTCCTCCGCTTTCCAGAAATGCATGCCTTTACGAAGTTCAGCAGTCGGGCTGATCATGGGTATTGAATTCACCACAAACAAATCCTCCAAATCTATGTGAGCTCATTGATACTTGGCACAAAGAAGCAAGTTGCAGCTCATTTTAAAAAATACAACTCCATCTCGGCTATGCATTAGAGAATTTGGGGGGGTTCCCAGATGTGGTGAAGCCCTGTTCTGCATTGACTATAAAGGTTGGCATGAATGTTGGTCTTCACTGGTTTGCATAATCTCCCCAAGCTCGACCCATAAGACTCATGGTTCCATAGTTCTGATGCCAATCAACAGCAGAGCAAATTAAGGTGACTTATGCATGGTTGATTCCACCTCCCTCAGCAGGAGACTTGACTAACATCCAACCTTTTTTTTGGTGACTATATTGGAGTCCTCTTCATCCTAGCAATTGCGGATTGCTCTGTGGTGTTCTGCATAGAAACAAGACACCGAAAATCATGAGTACAGAACAGAGCACCATTACTGCCAGAATAAAAATGCTGAAGTGGGGTATTCTAGGGAAAGCGCACAGAACTGTATCCAACCATACCCATTGGATCAAGTTTAACCATGAGTTACTCCAGCTGCAGAGACATCGTGAACAGTTTTGTTGGTGTAAAACTATTAAAACAATCATTAACCCTAAGGTGCAGTACATTTGGATCCCAAGGAATTTGGCTTCACAGGTCTGCCTGGCTGAGAATTTCAAGCTTCTCCTTGGGTCCACAGGTCAAAAAACCAAAGGTTTCCTTGTCAGGGTGGAACAAGTTGAAACCACAGTGAAATAAGGAAACAGTAACAACTGGAAATTCCTCCAAGGAGGAAGATTTCTTATTTCTATATAAAGAGGTTTACAGTTTTATTATACACGGCACACAGAGATAATATTTCCACATGTTGTTACATGTAACCCATGGCAAAGTCATGTAGCCACAAGGATGAATTCAACACTTGGAGGAATTTCTAGCCACAGGAATCAATGGCAGCCCCTCGATTGAATTCGAGCAAGAGGTCAGCCCATTCTATCAGTGTGGTCCCAGAGATAGAAGCCCCTTTGCTCTCACTGTCTCAATGATGAGCTCAGCCTCTAGCTCAGTATGTATTGGCCTTGCTACTAAACGATTCCACTAGTGGTGTTACCAAGTGAAGGGGAAGGAAACTCTTGAGGGAGAGGACTGTACCATATCTACATGGGAACACGAGTAGGCCATTCAGCCTGTTCCGCCATTCAGTTAGATCATGGCTGATGTGTATCTTAACTCCATCTACCCGCCTTGATTCCGTAATCCTTAATACCCTTGCCTAACAAAAATCTATCTCTACTGCTAAATAAAAAGCTGATATATTTAATTTATTTTCAACCAATGGAGACTGATATTTCACATCTCCACTTGCATCCTCAGCCCCTCTGGTAACAATGTGAGGATTGCCCATGTACACCGCAGAATAGTTTAATTCACTAATAGGAGGTAGCACTTCAGAGTAGGCTAGGGAGACATTATTGTTGAAGTTAATAGGACAATATGGGTCATGTGTGATATCTCTGTACAGGACATCCTTGCAATATATATATAACTGAATCAGCTGAGGAGGGATACAGCAGGGCTTTGTGAGGCAACAATATTTCAGACTGGGTAATGTGCATTTTTCTTAGCTACTACTGGCACATCTCTCATGGTTTTGCTCACATTAAGTCTTAGGAAATGCTCTTTTATGAGGGTCAGGAACATTATATCATATAACTATTGGTACGGTACAGCTGTGTGTTATCAAGCTGAACCTTTAAAGCCACAAGGTCTAATTGTACATCCTCCACATAAGAGGCCAACTCCTCTTAAGCCCTTCCTGAAGTCAATCCGAGAGTGATTCTTCCCTGAAGATTGGCAACTAGTTGTGAATTCCTGGCTCCTCCCTCGGATCAGCAAATCCAGCAGGAAATGACTGTCTTTTTCCTTACTTTATTTAAAGATTATTTTGTGTCTGTAACATCTGAAGTACAGCAGAGTCCAAACTAAAGTACATTTAATAGAAAGTAGACCACTACTAGGCTTTCTTTGTTCTTTTATTACTGTATTATCAGAATAATCTTGATGGCTGCAAACAGGACAGGCCTATCACCAATACTTAACAACCTATAATAAAGACAAATGGAAAGGGAGAAATGAATGATAGCTTGTACCGGTTATATATGTATATTTGGTATACATTCCTAATGAGGATCTTTCACTTATTCCTCACTGCAGGCATCCGGTATCCTTTCTATGGGGTCCAGTGGCATCCAGAAGTTAATCAGTTTCAGTGGCAGCAATATATGGCTTTCCCACACGCTCCAAATGCCATTCGAGTTTCCTATCTCCTGGCCGATTTCTTTGTAAATGAAGGTACTTGTTTATGGTTGTGATGTTGTGGAAAGGAGGGAGAGAGGGGTGGGAGAGAGAAAGAGAGAGATGTAGAGTCACAATGTTAGAAAAATAGAATTTGCCCTTTTGTGTACTGACTAATAATTTTGAGATAGATGTCAAATGAATTAATACTTTGATACTGCCCCTCAGTCTGGGCAGAGAACCCTCCCTCCTACTTCGAGTGTACCAGATGGGGAGTCCGCCTTGCATCACATTCTGTAATCTTTTCGTTGAGAATTCGTGTAATTAAACCCACTGAGTGGCAGCTAAAATGTTGGATTTTGTCAATGTCTCCGATAGCTCAGTTGGCTTCGGGAGTGAGTAGGTGTACCATACAGACCAGGAAAGTCCCAGGTTTAATGCTTCATTCACGCTGAGTAAGCTGATCTTAATCAGGTTAGTTGCAGATGTTGGATAATTCCTTCCTTATCCTTTTTAATAACAGATTCAAAAAGCTAGAGGCAGTATTATGTCTGACAATTCATTTTATTTATTATTGTTTCAAAACATTCATCTTAAGACTTCATATAGAGCAGTACACGCCAGCCCTACATCTAAAACCTACATGTAAAGAATTTAGTGGGAATTGTGACCGTTGCTTATCCAAGCCTGTTCACACGACCTCGCCTTGAAGGTAGTTAAAGTTCTCAAGGAGCTTTGCTTCCTATCTGTCTTACAGTTCTTGCTGGGTTCAACTTTATTAGGTGTTTTATGACCTTTTAGATCATTGAACAGATTGCGGGACAATGATGGGGGGGCTTTATGTCCTGATACATTGTACCTTTGCTTCCTATCTTTGCTCTTCCTGAATTATATCCTTTGTTGTGCAAGCCTTTGACACCTTCTCTCTTGAAATCTCTATAGTAAAAAGAACCTATTCCCTTATTTATCCTGCAGTAATTTCCTTCTTTTACACTTCCCCCTGCTTAAAAAGCCTGTCTTTTAAAAGCCAATGTGTTTTAACCTAACAACCCTTTTAGCTCCATATTATATCATTAATGCCAACAACCTTATTTATTTAACAATCTATATATGCCCATCCTTACAGAGTACAATGTTTTCGGCTCTGAAATTCACCATCTCCAATGTTATCAGCGTCATTGTAATCAAAAGATAGAATTGGCGAGCACACAGTTAAAACCGATTCTGTCTACATTAGCTATTCTGTCTTTGTTCTGTATCAGAATAATGTAAAAACACATCTATGTTCTTACAGTAAGGATGATGCAGTTTGGGGGCAACAATCCTTTGTTAAGGAGGGTAAATCAGCCAGGGTTTTGCTCCTGATCACTATTTAGTGACCTTGCTGGGAAGTGTGTGGGTGTAGACATTGGATGAAGATAGAATCAGACTCGACTGATGGCCATATGGTCAAATAGCCTTCTGGCACTCCCTTTCTAGTCTCAGACACGAAGATCAGCCATTTGGTTGAGGTGCTGGAGTGCAATTGTGAAACTATACATCACCCTAGTCACCTCCTCCGATTTCCACAGAATTTCCCGAGTAACTTCCTTTCCTCAGCCACTGCCTTCGCTGGTTTAAAAGTAAACCAGAGTTCGTAGAGGGAGACGGTGCCTACTGCATATTTCATGTTGATGGATCGCAGGGTGACATGATGACCAGCTGCCAGTCCCTGCATCGGGAGTGGTAATCCTGCTGCCAGCCATTTGCACAAAGTGCCGCGGCTCCCGTTTTTCGATGTGAACCAGGACCCAGGATGGAAGGCCATTGTTTTGACACACTGCACCCTCGGCCTCCTTGCCACTGATTATTTTTATATGTCTGTTCGCAGCCCGGAAGAACTTCCATCATTTCCCAAGCTCAGAGGAAGAGGAAGCAGCTCTTATCTATAACTACAGCCCACGCTATGTGCCCACTTCCAGCTACATCCAGGTGTATTTTTTCTAAAGAACTGCAGAGGGGGAATTATTTGTTGCAGTAATTTTGTAAGAGATCACAAAGTAAATTCTAGCAGCAAATACAGCATTTTCATCTCCCAGCCTCACTGATCTGCTTGGAGTGAAGGAAGGAATGTGACCATCAGCCAGGACTGGAGTCCAAGTTTGAACTTAAGACTTCTGGGTTACACTTTCCTAGTTCTGGGAAAGAAAGGGAGTTTCAGAATCAAATAAGCAACCAATTTGTCAACTAATTAATATTACTTGCATAATTTGAAGATTTACCATACTCTGGGTTAGGGACTCTGCTATTTCCCCAATTTATTGTTACATTATAACTATCATTTCTACAACATCTGACAAAATTGCTTCAATAAATATTCCTTCCACAAGTTGGGATCCTCTGACTTTTAATGCACTGGTTTTGAAACCCCAGAAATCTTGCATGCAATCACAGGAAATAGTTCAATGTGATATTGGTTAGTATTTGGTAACATGCTGACATGATGAAGGACTGTAAGCAAACTGAAGCAGAAAAGTTTTCCTTTGCATGTAGATTCCAAAATTCCAATTCTACCAAACCAACACAGACACAGAGAGCAAAAACAACCAGAGTCAGGTGGAGAGAGGGGAGAACACAATGAAAAGAAATACCAGAGACCGACAATCAAACCTGAGGGAAAACACATAACAGAGTAAAGAGAGGCAGGAAGGAAGGCCTGGTCAAATTTTGTCTCCCATAGGTAGTGCTGCTTTGAGTCTGCCCATGACTGTGAAGTGCTGGCTTCTGATAGTCCCAACTGAATGAGGAAGTGTCGTAGCTGGGAAGAGAATGGGAAACTTTCAACACTCAGTAAGTATAAATATTAAGATATTTTCATCCAAGGTTATAGTTTTGCAGGCCCATAGTTTTTTCCCCAAGTATTGGTATGTTCTAACTTGTGAGGACATGGAAATCTGTACTGCTTAACAACTGCGTGACTTTCAGGCGCCCGTATAAAGTGTCATCAGCGGGCAAGCTCTCAACGGAGAGCTGAGTTGGATAGCAGTGTGAGGGTCCTCTTGAGTGAGCAACTTCTGCAACTCGTTAAAGATGAGAGATCTGATCGTGGACACTAATGAATGGGTACCTCAGTGCAGATTCTGGTAGAAAATGCAGTGTTTTCACCTCCCAGTCACATTGATCTGTTTGGAACAAAGGCGGCAGTGTGACCATCAGCCAGGACCAGAGCCAGGGATTGAACTTGAGACCTCTCGGTTGGACTTTCCTGGCACTGGGAAAGCAAGGGAGTTTTAGCATCTGACAAGCAACTCATTCGTCAACTAATTCATGTTCTGTTTTTGTTGGTGCAGATAAGATTAAATGCAAGCGATTTAGGACAGAAAGCAGGAGAAACATTTTACACCAAGGGTTGTTGGGCTGAGAAATGCACTACCAGAGTTAGTGATTGAAGCAGAAACCGTGTCAACATTTAAGAATATTGAAACATACAAGATTCTGAGGGGGCTTGACAGGGTAGATGCTGGGAGGTTGTTTCCCCGGCTGGAGAGTCTAGAACTAAGGGGCGTAGACTCGAGAAGGGGTTGGCCATTTAAGACAATGGGGAGGAATTTCTTCACTCAGAGGGTTGTGAATCTTTGGAATTCTCTACGCCAGAGGGCTGTGGATGCTCAGTCGTTGAATATGTTCAAGGCTGAGATAGATAGATTTTTGGACTCTGGGGGAATCAAGGGTTATGGGGATCGGGCGGGAAAATGGAGTTGAGGTCGAAGATCAGCCATGATCTTAATGAATGGCGGAGCAGTTCGAGGGGTCGTGTGGCCTACTCCTCCTCCTCCTATTTCTTATGTTCTTTTGTAGAATAGGTTAAATAGGTGGGTGAAGGAAAGGGGAATAAAGGGATAAGGAAAGAAAGTCGGCACATTGATTTGGACTACTGCTGGTGTATAGGATAAACATCAACACGGACTGGTTGGGCTGATCAGCCTGTTTCTGTTTTGTAATTTCCATGTAATTCCATAATTTGTTGCCATTGTCCAGCATTGGACCTTGAAAGGTTTGATTTGAAATCTGGATTGGGATGGGGATGGAAGCTTGTGTTCGCAATGTGTTTAACGCATAGTACTTAAGTGCATCTTTCTGGATGTGGTGTTGGCCAACATCTGTGTCTTGTCTCAGAGATCATTCCATCATGGCATTTCATCAATAAAGATTAATATCCCCAGGATTGATTAGTTGGTGTGCAGCGAGGTAACTGGTTAAACCTCTAATTGGCAGACCCACCATTTTATGTGGTATGGCATGTACCCTTGATGGGATCAGAAGCATGATGACAATGTACTCAGATCTCCCTGCTGCTCAGGAACCCCTGGTACATGCTGTGTACCGGACAAGGACTCACACCCACTTATGACTGCCTTCTTGGAGGCAGGGTTGGAGTAAGCGGGATCTCTTTGGACTCGGGTTGGCTCCGAGATGACACACTCGATGATGGGAGATTGGAAATGAGCGTACTGTTTTCCTCTGACCAACTCGGTACTGCAATATCTGAGTCAGGTAGGTCCACAGGACTTGGGCACATTGTTGTTAGTTGACCAGCTGGCAGGGCATATTGGTTGGACCCGGGGAAGGGTAGACCTGTTACTGGGGGCGAGGATTCTTCCCATTTGATTCCAGATAACTCTACTAGCCAATGGTCTTGGCTGGACATTCAGCTGGGAGCTTACCAGTGCTTGGTGTGGTATGTTGCATGGTTTTAGTTGGTTAGATTCCGGCAATTCCAACGGGCACACTTTAGGATCCCTAACCGTTGGCTCGAGCCCCATCCAAGAATAAATTGTCTGGGATTAAGCATGTGAGGTGTCTCCCGACAGGAAGAGAGTGAGCACTCTATTATCAGGCAAATGGAAACTCCAATTACATGGATTTCTCAGCAGTTGGATATGGAGACTGAAACATGGTCATAGGTTTCCATCCTTATCACCTGGCAGACCTAAAGAAAAACTCTCAGTATTACCTTCGCTGGTAGCACAGGACTACAAAAGGACAGCAGCACGGTTGCACTCAGGAATCCTGTAATTGCTTATCTCTAATCAAAGTACTCAAGGCAAAAGTTAACTGATATTCTTCAAAGTAAATTGCTAATTTTTTTCTTCCTCTCTCAAAGGCACTGGTTGTTGTTTTGGGTGCATCTTTGGTACCTCACCCAAGTTCGTGATCTTGGCCAATGATGCTATTTGACCATGGAAGGCATCCCAGCAGATCCTGATCCTATCTGATCCTATTCTCAGCCAATTGTCTGTAGCAGGGGCCATTAGTTAACGATCAGAAGCAGGAACCCTGGAAGGTTTTCCCCTCCTTAACCCAAGGTCCCCGAGACCAATTGTAGTGCCACCCTGGCTGGAATCAGTTAACTGGGCACAGACCGGGGATGGAAGCTGGGACCGTCTAGTCTGTATGGGCCAGTAACATAATCTTCAACTATCTGGGGAGCTCCATAACCATGTTTTAATCGGGACTGTTAGGAGAAATATGAATAGATGTTTCATCACATCGTGACAAGTTGCAGCATTGCCTCTGATGAAAGTAGAATTATGGAGCTATTACAGCTGTTGTACACATATACTGTCCATGCTACACAAATGTGTGGCACTCGTGAATACATACAGAACACAACGCGTACCTATAGAAATATAAATATACAGAGTAAATGTCCTACACAGACCTCGCATGTCCTTACTGCCTTGAGCTGTCATGATGCCATAAACATTTGGCAAGCATTTGGCTGCCTCTGGACACACAGATGTTACAAGATAGATATGGATGAGAAAGGCTGTTCTGTTCACTCCAGCTCATCTATCTAGAAAGTACCTGCAGCCCTTTGTCACAGCATACAACCCACTTCTTTGCTTGCAGTCCTTGACCTGCATGTCTGTTCCACATGTGGAACATTCCATCACTCTTTGTGTGAAGAAAACTGATATGAAGGGTGGCCCTCACAACACAGGGTGTTTTACCATATAACTGCTGACTATAGTACTGTGTATACGAACAGGAAATGATTGCAGTATAGAGCACTGTGTATACTGAGGTTATAACAGTGTATACTTATTGGATATAGCACTGTGTATAGTGACAGGATACAACACTGTATACTGACAGAATATAAAGCAAGTCTATTCAAGAGAGCTAAAAGAGTAACCATTCCCTGAAATTCTATTCCAGGCCTGCACTGCCTGAGGAGTTCAACTGGTTTATGAAGCCATTCAAAACCCAGGATTTTCTTTATTCTTGGAGCAGACTCTCGGATGCTGTTTTATTTAATCGGGCCGGTTGCCTGATTGCACGCCCCTGACATTGAGCCTCACCTGCCAAGGGTGCCTATCGGGAAATCACAGACTTTCCCAATTTTCTGGCCAGAATGGATAGAAAACCATAGGAAGCAATTTCCAGCTATATGCACCCAGTGGGTGCTGCTCCCTGTTTGGAATGTGCATTCAGAAAACCGGGCCTGATATGTCAAAAAAAGAACATGGAGATACACAACCATTATCTCACTCTCTCCTCTGCCTATTCCTGCAGCTCTCTGTCTTTTACCAATCTTCCCATTCACAGCCTCGCCATCTCGGCTTTAGCTTTTCACGTCTTTCCCAGCTGGGACTCTTTCCAACACTGTGGATGAGTATCAATCTTCATCTGCATGGCCCTCGGGGCCCTGACCTTCACAGCCTCCTTGTAACACACTCCATGACTGCACACACACAACCCCTCATTAGTTTCGTCTTAGTTCCTGTCCTGTGGAATTACAGTCCATTTGATTGAGATAGTCCCAAGGTTGAAACAGAATGTTTTGGTGGACTGTCTGTTCTGGAAACATCTAGGTGCCTTTTTCCCTTTACTGACTGTGTTCAGGGATACACATCTGGACAAATAAATCCTGAAATGATGTCACAAGGACTGGGAAGTGGTAGTGTGCTCCAGGATTACAACTTTCTGTCTGTGTGTGTGTGTGTATGTATATATGTAGAGATGCATACCTATGGATGAGTTACAGGCAGCACTGCAACCAACAGAGTGGGGCTAAGTTTCTACTTGTCCTGTGTATCGTTGCAATAAACTGGCCAAAAGGAGCACACCCACACAGGGGCTTTCTCTCACACTGTGGCGGTGTAAATCTGTATTCATCTGGCCATTCTGCTCGTGTGCTGCTCCCTCTTGACCTGTTTCCAAGTGCGTTGACTATTCGAAACCCCCTCTCCAGGCGTTGTTTTCTGTCTCTGACTGTCAGCCGGGGGCGTGAGGCGAGCACAAGCAGCTTCACTGGGTCATTCTCTGCGGCGCGCACACACACGCACACTCAGCCTCGACTGAAAAGGAAGAGGCAGAATATTGACTCCTTGAACATTTATTTAAAGCAGCATTCGGGGGGTCTGGCACAGACAACGGTGTGTGGGTGGGTGGGTGGAATTGTTCAGGAGCTGCCTCCAATCAACGGGCCTTCGACTGTGTTCAGCAGCGGAACTCCCTGGGGTTTAACCCCCTGTCAGTTTCCACGGTACAACGCAGAGAATTGACGCTGTTCCAAGGGAGGGGGCACAGAGACAGACAGCAACCGCCGCCAGCGCTTCAGTATTTCCCATCTCCAATTCTGTCTTGAGACCAGTGCCCGGGATTATTGATGCACCCTTTCCAGTGGTGTAACGGTAAGGAGCCTCTTTTTTTTAATTTTTCTCTCTCCAGTTGTCTCTGCTCTTAGGGTTTTTTTTTGCTGGCTTAAATTAGGGGTGTTGTAGGTTTTGTTTTGTGATCCGATGGTGAGCCTGAGCTCCTGAGAACAATGAGAAGGACGATTCCCCCCCGCCACCCCCCCGCCGCACGGCAGCGGTCTGCCATCGCCAGGCTTTTGTCTCCGGTCGCACCGCAGGCAAGAGCCCCCTGCCCTGTGAAGGAGTCAGAGCCACTGAGCAACCGCGTAATGGGGTTCGGAGTAAGAGGAATGCATAGTACCCGAGTTCGGGACAGGAAGGTTATTGGGGGTTCGGAGTATGGAATAGACAAATCTGGGCTTCATGATAAGAGGAAGGAAAAGTGCTGGGCTTCAGAGTAAAAATAATGCAGAGTAGCAGGGTTCAACGTATGAGGAATAGAGTAGTGGGTTCAGTGTATGAGGAATGCAGAGTCGTGGGGTTCAGGGTGAGTGGAATGCAGAGTAGTGGGGTTCAGGGTGAGTGGAATGCAGAGTAGTGGGGTTCAGGGTGAGAGGAATGCAGAGTCATGGGGTTCAAGGTATGAGGAATGCAGAGCCGTGGGGTTCAGTGTATGAGGAATGCAGAGTCGTGGGGTTCAGGGTGAGAGGAATGCAGAGTAGTGGGGTTCAGGGTGAGAGGAATGCAGAGTTATGGGGTTCAAGGTATGAGGAATGCAGAGCAGAGTCGTTGGGTTCAAGGTATGAGGAATGCAGAGCCGTGGGGTTCAGTGTATGAGGAATGCAGAGTCGTGGGGTTCAGGGTGAGAGGAATGCAGAGTCGTGGGGTTCAGGGTGAGAGGAATGCAGAGTAGTGGGGTTCAGGGTGAGAGGAATGCAGAGTCATGGGGTTCAAGGTATGAGGAATGCAGAGCAGAGTCGTTGGGTTCAAGGTATGAGGAATGCAGAGTCGTGGGGTTCAGTGTATGAGGAATGCAGAGTCGTGGGGTTCAGGGTGAGAGGAATGCAGAGTCGTGGGGTTCAGGGTGAGAGGAATGCAGAGTCGTGGGGTTCAGGGTGAGAGGAATACAGAGCCGTGGGGTTCAGGGTGAGAGGAATGCAGAGTCGTGGGGTTCAGGGTGAGAGGAATGCAGAGCCGTGGGGTTCAGGGTGAGTGGAATGCAGAGCCGTGGGGTTCAGGGTGAGTGGAATGCAGAGCCGTGGGGTTCAGGGTGAGTGGAATGCAGAGCCGTGGGGTTCAGGGTGAGAGGAATGCAGAGCCGTGGGGTTCAGGGTGCGAGGAATGCAGAGTCATGGGGTTCAGGGTGAGAGGAATGCAGAGTCGTGGGGTTCAGGGTGAGAGGAATGCAGAGCTGTGGGGTTCAGGGTGAGAGGAATGCAGAGCTGTGGGGTTCAGGGTGAGAGGAATGCAGTGTCGTGGGGTTCAGGGTGAGGAATGCAGAGCAGTGGGGTTCAGGGTGAGAGGAATGCAGAGCCGTGGGGTTCAGGGTGAGAGGAATGCAGAGTCATGGGGTTCAAGGTATGAGGAATGCAGAGCAGAGTCGTTGGGTTCAAGGTATGAGGAATGCAGAGTCGTTGGGTTCAAGGTATGAGGAATGCAGAGTCGTGGGGTTCAGGGTGAGAGGAATGCAGAGCAGTGGGGTTCAGGGTGAGAGGAATGCAGAGTCATGGGGTTCAGGGTGAGAGGAATGCAGAGCCGTGGGGTTCAAGGTGAGAGGAATGCAGAGCTGTGGGGTTCAGGGTGAGAGGAATTCAGAGTCATGGGGTTCAGGGTGAGAGGAATGCAGAGCTGTGGGGTTCAAGGTGAGAGGAATGCAGAGCCGTGGGGTTCAAGGTGAGAGGAATGCAGAGCTGTGGGGTTCAAGGTGAGAGGAATGCAGAGCCGTGGGGTTCAAGGTGAGAGGAATGCAGAGCCGTGGGGTTCAGGGTGAGAGGAATGCAGAGCCGTGGGGTTCAGGGTGAGAGGAATGCAGAGCCGTGGGGTTCAGGGTGAGAGGAATGCAGAGTCCTGGGGTTCAGGGTGGGAGGAATGCAGAGCCGTGGGGTTCAGGGTGAGAGGAATGCAGAGCCGTGGGGTTCAGGGTGAGAGGAATGCAGAGTCGTGGGGTTCAAGGTGAGAGGAATGCAGAGCCGTGGGGTTCAAGGTGAGAGGAATGCAGAGCCGTGGGGTTCAAGGTGAGAGGAATGCAGAGCCGTGGGGTTCAGGGTGAGAGGAATGCAGAGCCGTGGGGTTCAGGGTGAGAGGAATGCAGAGCCGTGGGGTTCAGGGTGAGAGGAATGCAGAGCCGTGGGGTTCAGGGTGAGAGGAATGCAGAGCCGTGGGGTTCAGGGTGAGAGGAATGCAGAGCCGTGGGGTTCAGGGTGAGAGGAATGCAGAGCCGTGGGGTTCAGGGTGAGAGGAATGCAGAGTCGTGGGGTTCAGGGTGAGAGGAATGCAGAGTCGTGGGGTTCAGGGTGAGAGGAATGCAGAGCCGTGGGGTTCAGGGTGAGAGGATTGAGGAGTCGTGGGGTTCAAGGTATGGGGAATGCAGAGTCGTGGGGTTCACGGTGAGAGGAATGCAGAGCCGTGGGGTTCAGGGTGAGAGGAATGCAGAGCCGTGGGGTTCAGGGTGAGAGGAATGCAGAGCCGTGGGGTTCAGGGTGAGAGGAATGCAGAGTCGTGGGGTTCAAGGTGAGAGGAATGCAGAGTCGTGGGGTTCAGGGTGAGAGGAATGCAGAGTCGTGGGGTTCAAGGTATGAGGAATGCAGAGTCGTGGGGTTCAAGGTGAGAGGAATGCAGAGCCGTGGGGTTCAAGGTGAGAGGAATGCAGAGTCGTGGGGTTCAGGGTGAGAGGAATGCAGAGTCGTGGGGTTCAAGGTATGAGGAATGCAGAGTCGTGGGGTTCAGGGTGAGAGGAATGCAGAGCCGTGGGGTTCAGGGTGAGAGGAATGCAGAGCCGTGGGGTTCAGGGTGAGAGGAATGCAGAGCCGTGGGGTTCAAGGTGAGAGGAATGCAGAGTCGTGGGGTTCAGGGTGAGAGGAATGCAGAGTCGTGGGGTTCAAGGTATGAGGAATGCAGAGTCGTGGGGTTCAGGGTGAGAGGAATGCAGAGCCGTGGGGTTCAGGGTGAGAGGAATGCAGAGCCGTGGGGTTCAAGATGAGAGGAATGCAGAGTCGTGGGGTTCAGGGTGAGAGGAATGCAGAGCCGTGGGGTTCAGGGTGAGAGGAATGCAGAGTCGTGGGGTTCAAGGTATGAGGAATGCAGAGTCGTGGGGTTCAGGGTGAGAGGAATGCAGAGCCGTGGGGTTCAGGGTGAGAGGAATGCAGAGCCGTGGGGTTCAGGGTGAGAGGAATGCAGAGCCGTGGGGTTCAGGGTGAGAGGAATGCAGAGCCGTGGGGTTCAGGGTGAGAGGAATGCAGAGCCGTGGGGTTCAGGGTGAGAGGAATGCAGAGCCGTGGGGTTCAGGGTGAGTGGAATGCAGAGCCGTGGGGTTCAGGGTGAGAGGAATGCAGAGCCGTGGGGTTCAAGGTGAGAGGAATGCAGAGCCGTGGGGTTCAAGGTGAGAGGAATGCAGAGCCGTGGGGTTCAAGGTGAGAGGAATGCAGAGCCGTGGGGTTCAGGGTGAGAGGAATGCAGAGCCGTGGGGTTCAGGGTGAGAGGAATGCAGAGCCGTGGGGTTCAGGGTGAGAGGAATGCAGAGTCATGGGGTTCAGGGTGAGAGGAATGCAGAGCCGTGGGGTTCAGGGTGAGAGGAATGCAGAGCCGTGGGGTTCAGGGTGAGAGGAATGCAGAGTCGTGGGTTTCAAGGTGAGTGGAATGCAGAGCTGTGGGGTTCAGGGTGAGAGGAATGCAGAGTCGTGGGGTTCAGGGTGAGAGGAATGCAGAGTCGTGGGGTTCAGGGTGAGAGGAATGCAGAGTCGTGGGTTTCAAGGTGTGAGGAATTCAGAGTCATGGGGTTCAGGGTGAGAGGAATGCAGAGCCGTGGGGTTCAGGGTGAGAGGAATGCAGAGTCGTGGGGTTGAGGGTGAGAGGAATGCAGAGTCGTGGGGTTCAAGGTGTGAGGAATTCAGAGTCATGGGGTTCAGGGTGAGAGGAATGCAGAGCCGTGGGGTTCAGGGTGAGAGGAATGCAGAGCCGTGGGGTTCAAGGTGAGAGGAATGCAGAGCCGTGGGGTTCAGGGTGAGAGGAATGCAGAGCCGTGGGGTTCAGGGTGAGAGGAATGCAGAGCCGTGGGGTTCAAGGTGAGAGGAATGCAGAGCCGTGGGGTTCAAGGTGAGAGGAATGCAGAGCTGTGGGGTTCAAGGTGAGAGGAATGCAGAGCCGTGGGGTTCAGGGTGAGAGGAATGCAGAGCCGTGGGGTTCAAGGTGAGAGGAATGCAGAGTCGTGGGGTTCAGGGTGAGAGGATTGCAGAGTCGTGGGGTTCAAGGTATGAGGAATGCAGTGTCGTGGGGTTCAGGGTGAGAGGAATGCAGAGCCGTGGGGTTCAGGGTGAGAGGAATGCAGAGCCGTGGGGTTCAGGGTGAGAGGAATGCAGAGCCGTGGGGTTCAGGGTGAGTGGAATGCAGAGCCGTGGGGTTCAGGGTGAGTGGAATGCAGAGCCGTGGGGTTCAGGGTGAGAGGAATGCAGAGGCGTGGGGTTCAGGGTGAGAGGAATGCAGAGCCGTGGGGTTCAGGGTGAGAGGAATGCAGAGCCGTGGGGTTCAGGGTGAGTGGAATGCAGAGCCGTGGGGTTCAGGGTGAGTGGAATGCAGAGCCGTGGGGTTCAGGGTGAGAGGAATGCAGAGTCGTGGGGTTCAGGGTGAGAGGAATGCAGAGTCGTGGGGTTCAAGGTATGAGGAATGCAGAGCCGTGGGGTTCAGGGTGAGAGGAATGCAGAGTCGTGGGGTTCAGGGTGAGACGGATGGAGAGTTGTGGGGTTCAGTGGATGAAGAATGGAGAATATAGGAGTTCAGTAAGGCTGATGTGTTTGCAAAAAAGCCTGACAAGAAAATGGGATTTATGGGCCCTATGCATAGAAAGATTGTCTGTGTGTGAGTATAGGTATTTCTGCTCTGTGTGTGTGAGTGTAGATGTGTGTGCCCCGCATGCATGGGTGTAGATGAGTGGGCCCCGCGGGCGAGGGTGTAGATGAGTGGGCCCCGCGGGCGAGGGTGTCGATGTGTGGGTTCCCCCCCCGTGCGTGAGGGTGTCGATGTGTGTATTGGAGAGAGATGTTCTGTGCAGCCCTATCAGCAGCAAAGCTACATGTTGAATATTGTCACCTGGACCACTTGCCTGCTATGCAGCCCAGGAGTGATATGAGAGAGAGAAACATTGACTCGGTGTCAGCTCCTGTACATGTACAGCACGCAGCGAGTAAAAGGGTACGATTCACTGCCGTCTGGTACTGTACGGTCCGTGTGTATCTTAGTGTCAGCTCACACAGAATGTACAGACAGAAAAAGAGAATGAGAGAAAGTGGCAGAGAGGAAGAATGAATGAAAGAAAGATAGAGAGAGAGTCCAAGTGAGACTGAAAAAGAAAGAGCAAATGAGACAGAGAAACAGACAGAGTGAAGTATGGGACAGAGAGGGACAGATAATGGCAGAGGGTGAGAGAGAGGGAAAGGGAGAAAAAGCAGACAAGGAGTCAGAGTTGGGGAAAAGAGAAAGAAAGTCAGAGGGAGAGAGAAACAAAGAGAAGGAAACAATGAGAAACAGAGCAGGACTGAATGAGACAGAGGGTGTGAGAGAGAGACTGAAACAGAAACAGAGAAATGGACTTGCACAAACTCAGATCGGCAGATTGGTCGGGTCTGGCATGCAGATTGGAGGATGTGGAATGCAGTTTTGAGAAACCTTTATTCAATATTATGAAATAAAACACCAGTTTTTAAACATAACGACGAGATCTGCACCTGTATTTTACTTGGACAGTTTCTGATCTGGCAGATGCAATTTGATGCGGATAAATGTGAAGTGATGCACTTTGGGAGGAGCAACATGGAGAGGCAGTATAATCTAAATGGTGGTATTTTGAGGGGGGGTGGAAGAGCAGAGGGACCTGGGGGTGTATATTCACAAATCTTTGAAGGTAGCAGAGCAAGTTGATTCGGCGGTAAAGAAAGCATATGGGATACTTGGCTTTGTAAATCAAAGGCATTGAATACAAAAACAATGAAGTCATGCTAAACCTTTACAAATCACTGGTTAGGCCTCAGCTGGAGTATTGTGTACAGTTCTGAGCACTACACTTTAGGGAGGATGTCAAGGCCTTGGAGAAAGTACAGTGAAGGTTTACCAGGATGAATCCAGGAATGAGTGACTTCAGTTATGTGGAGAGATTGGAAAAGCTGGGATTGTTCTCCTTCGAGCAGAGAAGTTTAAGGGGAGACCTAGTAGAGGTATTCAAAATTATGAGGGAGAAACTATTTCCTCTGGCAAGTGGGTCGGTAACCAGAGGTCATAGATTTAAGATAATTAACAAAAGAACTAGTATGGAAATGAGGAGAAATGTTTTCGCACAGAGGGGTGTTAAGATCTGGAACGCACTACCTGAAAGGGTGGTGGAAGCAGATGCCATAGGAACATTCAAAAGACAACTGGACATGTACTTGAAGAGGACTAATTTGCAGGGTTATGGGGAAAAAGCTGGGGTGTGGGACTAAATGGGACAGCTCTTTCAAAGAGTTGGCACAGGCACGATGGGCTGAATAGCCTCCTTCTGTGCTGTAAGAGTCTATGAGAGCCAGCACCAGTGTAACCCTGCTACAGTGAGAGTATCACTCAGGGAAATGTATAAAGTTATGGACCTTCAACCCACATAGAATCTAAAGCACAGAAACAGGCCATTTGGCCCAAATGGTCGATGCCAGTGATTATACTCCACATGGGCCTCCTCCCATTCCTTCCCACCTGGCACCCATATCCCTCAATTCCCTTCTCCCTCATTTTTGCATCAAGCCTCCCCTTAAATACATCAATGCTCTCTGCTTGAACCATTCCGCATGGCAGTGAGTTCCACATTCTAACCACTCTCTGTGTAAAGAAATTCCTCCTAAAATTTTTATTTGATCTGTTAGTTTTATTTCTGCCCCCTTGTTCTGCACTGATCCACAAGTGGAAACAGTTTCTCTACATTCACCATATCAAACCCCATCATAATTCTCAAGAGCTGTATCAGGTATTCTCTTTTCCAGAGAAAAGAGCCCAAGCCTGGTCAACCTTTCCTGACAGTTGCATTCTCTCAATTCTTGTAACATCCTTGGAAATCTTTTCTGCACTTTCTCCTGTGCTTCAATATTCTTTTTGTAGAATGGAGACCAGAACTTCGCACAGCGCTCTAAGTGTGGTCTAACCAAGGTCCAATGTAAAGTTAACATTACCTCCCTGCTTTTGTATTCTTTTCCTCCAGAAATGAATCACTGTGCTTTCTTTGCTCCTCTACCCCATTTTGTTTCTTACCATCCAAGGAATAAATGGCTTCCTTCTTCTACCAAAAGGAGCCACTTCACACTTTATGTTGAATTTCATTTTCCATTTATCCACCCACTCCACAAGCCTGTTTATGTCTGCCTGTATTTTACTGCACTGCTCCACATTATTAGCTGTACCCATCAATTTGGTATCATCTGTGCAATAAGCATTGAGAACTGGTAATAATAAGGAAGGCTGGACTTCTGTGCAGATTTGGATTATCACATAATGATGAGTTGTATCGCACATCAGGATTATTGTGGGATATTAACGTGCAGTAGTCACAGGTGGCGGATTATCTTTGATTGCCTGAGGTGGAACCAGAGCCGCTTCTCATAGACACAGGATGTCTCAGAGGCCTGAGGTGGTTATCAGCTTCCTCCCTCCTACGGTCTACAGGCTATTTAAAACCCAAGCTTTACGTCACCACTTCTTGATTTACCTCATCTTCTCTTCTACTCTTTTCAACCTTGTTGTTGGTGTCCTGCGCCATGGGCCTTGGCCCTTCACTTCTGTATCTCAGTAAAAATGAAGTCACACACTGTGTTGGGTTGACTGGTCTCTGCCCGAGTGGGAGTCGAGTGGTCACAATTATCCCTCAGTGCCCTTTGCTTAAGGAAGGGAAAATCAGCCAGAATTCCTGCTTCTGATCACAGTGCAGTGACTCCTGATGGAAACCGAATATGT
This sequence comes from Heptranchias perlo, assembly GCF_035084215.1. NCBI lineage: Eukaryota > Metazoa > Chordata > Chondrichthyes > Hexanchiformes > Hexanchidae > Heptranchias > Heptranchias perlo. The sequence goes on from NC_090344.1 coordinate 43,326,241, forward strand.
GTTGACGTGATTCCTCCTGTGGTGGAATAGCCTATCAACACTCACGCTTGAATAATGGTAACAGGATAGGTGCGAGTGGCAGCGAGTGGCAGCGCCTTCAGGAGAATTTTGAGAAAATTTGCATGGGGGAGAAAAAAAAATTACATTAGGTATACGGTCTGCCAACATCAGTAAGAAGATGGCGAAAGGAATCGCAAGCCTTCCTCCAAAGGTGTTGTGTTGTGCATTAATGTCTCACCTTTATTTTCTCTCACTTTTGCAGGATGTTTCTGTGGTTTGGGGTTGATTTACTCGAATAAATCGTGCACGATGCCTCCAATAACCTTCCAGGATCTTCCGTTAAACATCTACATGGTGATATTTGGCACCGGAATCTTTGTCTTTGTCCTGAGTCTGATATTCTGCTGTTATTTTATCAGGTAACTGCCACCAGCTGTCTGTGGTGTATGGCCAGTCTTTTTTTTTAACATTAATTTCTGTGCTTATCAAGGTGAGGTGTGTTAGTGCTGGGGCACAGTAGTGCTAGCATCAAGCTTCACTACATTCACCAATATGCCTTAACCCAACCTCAGAAGAACATCCCTTACTGCACTAATGCCATTTTTCCAATTCCCACACCAGCCATCCCATGGCCTTTAGGAGTGAGATTCCCAATTTTAGTGCCAGATTAGGAATAGTGTCATGCTGGGAGCGCTTATATGCCCATTGCCCAAAGTGATTTCATGTAGGTGCCTTATAGCTGGCAGAGAGGAGGTTTTCATCTCTTCAGTCTTGGCTGGTTTTGAACTCAGAGGTGAGAGGCCAGTGTCCTGCCTCCTGAACTGCTGCCAAACTATGATCCATATTACTTCCCCTGCAGTTCTTTCCTGTGCTCACTCCCTGTGAGTTGGTGTTGATCATTATCTGTGAACACTCTTGCTGGCTGAGGTACTCAGTGACTGACAGCTTCTGAAAGTTGTACTCTAACCCCATGAGGTTAGATCACAATGTAACTCCCCCGAGGCAAACAGTATTTATATTCTGAAGGCAGGCTAAGCACGAAATACTCAGCAATTAGATGGGCAGGAAACAACCATTGTGTTTATAAGAAAAGGCTGTGCGGGCAGCTGCTGTTAACTCTCTGAGTACTGTACCGAACCTGCAGGAGGCGGTGTGCATCTGGGAGGGGCAGGGGCAGGGGCAGGAGGGAGGTCACTCCTCCACCACGAAATATTGCTCTTCTAAATTTGCTTAGTGACCTGTAAACCCACGTGTACAGTACCCACACTGGGATAGAACTAGCACTGGGACTCCCATAGGTAGATGTCAACAGACTGACTAGTGTCTTTCCATCCCTTGCTCAGTGGGGAGGGCAAGTTGATAAAGCTGTAAAATAACAAATTGTGTGGCATTCTAGCTTTTATAAATAGGGGCATAGACTCCAAAAGCGAAGAGGTAATGCTAACCCTATATAAATTATAAGGTGTCAGCGGGACTCAATTGGTAGCACTCTCGCCTGAGTCAGAAAGTTGTGGATTCAATTCCCGCTCCAGAGACTTGAGCACATAATCTAGGCCGACACTCCAATGCAGTACTGAGGGAGTGCCGCACTGTCAGAGGTGCCGTCCTTTGGATGAGATAGTAAACTAAGGCCCTGTCTGCCCTCGAAGGTGGACGTAAAAGATCCCATGGCATTATTTTGAAGAAGAGCAGGGGAGTTCTCCCCAGTGTTCTGGCCAATATTTATCCTTCAACCAACATCACTAAAACTGATTATCTAGTCATTTATCTCATTGCTGTTTGTGGGAGCTTGCTGTGTACAAATTGTCGGCCGTGTTTCTGACATTGCAACAGTGACGACACTTCAAAAAGTACTTAATTGATTGGAAAGCACTTGGGACGTCCTGAAAGGTGCTATATAAATACAATCTTTAAGCCACAATTACAATTTTATGGGGTGAATTTTCCTTGGAAAATGGATGGACAGAAAATCGTACGCTGGGGCACATGATGTCTTGATATGCCAAGAAAGAAAATCCCCCCTTTGTGTTCCGTTTTGGACTCTTTACTTTCGGTAAGATGTCAAAGACGTTGAGTGGGTACCAAAGGAATAAGGTGATACCAGGGATAGGAGGCTTTAATTATGAGGAGAGACTAGAAAAACTGGGATTAAGAGAGGGTACAGTAGCATAGTGGTTATGTTATTGGGCTAGTAATCCAGAGGCCTGGACTAATAATCTGGAGTCATGAGTTCAAATCTCACCATGGTTGCTGGGGAATTAAAATTCAATTAATTAAATAAAATCTGGAATTAAAATACCAGTATCAGTAATGGTGGCCATGAAACTACCGGATTGTCGTAAAAACCGATCTGGTTCACTAATGTCCTTTAGGGAAGGAAACCTGCCATTCTTATCCAGTCTGGCCTATATGTGACTCCAGACCCACAGCAATGTGGTTGATTTTTAATTGCTCTCTGAAATGGCCTAGCAAGCCACTCAGTTGTACAATCTCACTTAAAAAAAAAAGTCATAAGAAGAATAAAACCGGATGGACCAACCGGCGCCGGACACGACAAAGGCAAACCAAGCCCATTCGACCCTGCAAAGTCCTCCTCACGAACATCTGGGGACTTGTGCCAAAATTGGGAGAGCTGTCCTACAGACTAGTCAAGCAACAGCCTGACATAGCCATACTCACAGAATCATATCTTTCAGTCAACGTCCCAGACTCTTCCATCACCATCCCTGGGTATGTTCTATCCCACCGGCAGGACAGACCCACCAGAGGTGGCGGTACAGTGATATACAGTCAAGAGGGAGTGGCCCTGGGAGTCATCAACATTGAGTCTGGACCCCATGAAATCTCATGGCATCAGGTCAAACATGGGCAAGGAAACCTCCTGCTGATTACCACCTACCGTCCTCCCTCAGCTGATGAATCAGTCCTCCTCCATGTTGAACACCACTTAGCGGAAGCACTGAGGGTGGCAAGGGCACAGAATGTACTCTGGGTGGGGGACTTCAATGTCCATCACCAAGAGTGGCTCGGCAGCATCACTGCTGGCCGAGTCCTGAGGACATTAGCTGCCAGACTGGGCCTGCGGCAGGTGGTGAGCGAACCAACACGAGGGAAAAACTTACTTGACCTCGTCCTCACCAATCTACCTGTCGCAAATGCATCTGTCCATGACAGTATTGGTGGGAGTGACCACCGCACAGTCCTCGTGGAGACGAAGTCCCGTCTTCGCACTGAGCGCACCATCCAACGTGTTGTGTGGCACTACCACCGTGCTAAATGGGATAGATTCAGAACAGCTCAAAACTGGGCATCCATGAGGCACTGTAGGCCATCAGCAGCATCAGAATTGTATTCGAGCACAATCTGTAACCTCATGGCCCGGCATATTCCTCACTCTACCATTACCAATAAGCCAGGGCACAAGAGCAGCAGGCACATGGGAGCAACACCACCTGCACGTTCCCCTCTAAGTCACACACCATCCCGACTTGGAAATATATTGCTGTTCCTTCATCGTCGTTGGGTCAAAATCCTGGAACTCCCTAACAGCACTGTGGGAGAACCTTCACTACACGGACTGCAGCGGTTCAAGAAGGCGGCTCACCACCACCTTCTCAAGGGCAATTAGGGATGGGCAATAAATGCTGGCTTCGCCAGCGACGCCCACATCCCATGAACGAATAAAAAAAGAGGAGATCTGATCGAGGTGTTCAAAATTATGAGGGGTTTTCATCAGTAAACTATTTCCACTGGTCATTGAGTTGGTATCCAGAGGCCATAAATTCAATCATCGCTAAAAGAAGGAAGGGAAAGGTTGTGATAAAAGGGCAGGGAAATGGGACTAAGTGGAGAGCTGTTTCAGAGAGTCGGCACAGGCACAATGAGCCGAATGGCCTCCTCCTGTGCTGTAAAATTCCAAAATTCACTCTGTGCACTCATGTCTCTCAATCCTAGTATCTACACCAAGCCAGTTAGGCCTTGGTGCATACAAGATAGGCATGGAACAGGCTCAAGCGAGGCACTGGGATTAGCACCTGGCACTTGCAAGTTAACAGTTGCCTCTGAATCCGATTTTTTTTTCTCTTCTTGGATTATTATGCTTCCTGTGTCTAGCCTGGGAACGTGATGTACAGGCCTGTCAAGGTGCCGGAAACTTGAACACATCCTGCAAATTAAAGTCAACTTCCTGAGACACAACAATCGGGCTAAAGGCAGTGAGCTGCTACCAAAGTTTCTGGGCTATTTTAGGCTCTCTTGGCAGTAGGTACGGCTGTTAGGAAAGGATTTACCTCACACTTAACCCCCATCACACAGCCTCAGCATTTGAAGCTGGGTCGTCACCTCAGACAACATAAGCTTCATGTCGGAAAACATAAAACAGCATAAGATCTCTCCCCATGTGTTGTGTGTATAACTATATCTGTGAGTGTGTGTATATATGTATAAAAGTGTGTGAGTTAATAACTGTGTCCGTGTGGGAGGAGGGGGTGCCTAGATTTCCACTTAATTGAAGTTCCCCAAGTGGAATAATGGCAGCGTGCTGTTCGTGCCCTCAGAATTAAGGTGGGCCGATTGTGCAACAGTTTCCAGGGTTGGCCTCATTTTAATCGTACCGGTGATTTCCCTAGGGTAGTACCATCGCTGATTGAGGCGGAAACTTGCTTGCTGCTGCAGGATTTAAAGGCCTGCAGCAGCTTCAGGGATCAACAAAGCAAAAATGCATGACTCAAACTGTTCACATCAAAGAATAACAGTGAATGCTGCAGGAGAACAGATACCACCCACACCTGGTTCAGCAAGGAAGGAGTGGAAGTGTCCCAATCAGAGGTGTTTCCAGTGGCTGGAGCACACCTGGATATGGAAATGATGCTGACTCCAGAAACCACAATCAGGCCCATGGGTTATGCTGCTGCAGAGGTGGCAGGATTCTGGGTGTCGGATTTTTTCACACAGCCCCAGTGCTAGTGCTGTCTCTCTCTAACTCCGTGTGGCTAATACACGCATGTTATTACTTTGCTTAAATCTTGTGCACACAAAAATGCCTCAACACAAATTGTATTAAACTGGAGTACTGAATAACAAAATTTGTCGTGATATAGACATAGAATTTAGCTACGTATGTGTCACTCTGTACAGGTGTGTGTCAGTCCATGGCTGTAACTCTGTCACATGTTCTGTATAAAAATGTGGTGAGTGTTGGAACTCCTCCAATATTTGGTACAGACTCTCCAACAGGCAGCAGTTTAGTTTGCAGCCAGTGTTGTGCTTTGATCTCTCTGCCATCGTTCCCTTCCGGAGAGATGAAGGATTGCTGAGGTGCAAGTTAGGCACGCTGTTGGAGAAATAATGATTTTAGCTTCCCACGATCTGAATGACTAACCATCTGTCTATTTCCTTTTCAGTAAACTCCGACACCAAGCACAGAACGAGAGATACGGATACAAAGAGGTAAAAAGAATGGGAATTTGCAGAGAACTAGCCTTAGGGTGCAGGCTCCAAACTGTAACTAGATTCACTGATCATACTGCAGCGCCACTGATCCAGCTCGGACTGTCCATCCGTGAGGAGAGTTTTCCTCCATATTACTGCCTGAAAGCAGGTAATCCCTGGGTGGAGAATCAAGGAAAATATAGGGGGAGAGGCCTATCGCTAAATCCATGCCCCTAAAATTGCCCCCTCTATTTCCAATAAAGACTTGCATTTATATAGCTCCTTTCACGACTTTGGGACGTGCCAAAGGGCTTTACAGCCAACAAAGTACTTTTGAAGTGTAACCGCTGTTGGAAATGTGGCAGCCAATTTGCGCCCAGCAAGGTCCCACAAACAACGATGAGATAATGACCAGATGATCTGTTTTTGTGATTTTGGTTGAGGGATAAATATTGGCCAGGACACCAGGGAAAAGGTCCCTTGCTCCTCTTCGAAATAGTGCCATGGGATCTTTTACGTCCACCTGAGAGGGCAGATGGGGCCTTGGTTTAACGTCTCATCCAAAAGACAGCACCTCCGACAGTGCAGCACTCCCTCAGTACAGAACTGAGATTGTCAGTCTGGTTTATGAGCTGAAGCCTCTGGAGTGGGACTTGAACCCACAATCTTCTGATTCAGAGGCAAGAGTGCTACCACTGAGCCACAACGCACATAAATGATGACTCAGGACTCCCTTGTTTTTCTGCACTGCTGATGGAAGGGAAGGCCAGAAAGTAAGAGTTGGTAGGGAGACTGTGCTGTTGGGATCCTGGCAGCATTAATGGTGAGGCCAGTATTTCCTCTATTTATATCACTTTGGCTCTCCTCGTAAAGATTCTTTAAGCCGGGCCTCAAATTACTTCAGTTCCCCTGGACTTGGAGCCCTTTTGTTGACCATTCAGTTGGCCAGTCCCTTTAAATTGCTGCAGCAGCAGAGCATTTCCCTCCCCCACACTGCACACTTAATTGACCACAACCCAAGACAATGGGATAGGGTCACGCCCAGGCTGATCTAACAGGGGGAAGTCCCTCTCTGACCCACTTGTGGCAGCAATGAGGAAACCCTTCCCACCCCATCACCTCATCCATGTCGGCTCCAGCGTGGATAAGCCTGGCGTCTTTATTTTCAAGTTTTATTTTTTTAAACCAGCCATTTCTCAGGTTTTAATATTGAAAAGGGAAGTCAAAATCAGGGAACTGGCTGAAGGAGGAACTCTGTATTAGAAAAGTAATCCAAATTGTTTATTCACCTTCCCCCCCTTTTATTGCTCATACTTTTCGATTTCATTTTTCTATTCAGACAGTTGAATGGGTTCCCAATTAAATTTCAGATGAGAATCATATACAAAAATCTGGATAATAAAACGGAAAAGTAACGACCAGCCCTACAACCCTCTGCGTTCCTCCAATTCCGGCCTCTTGTGGATCCTCGATTTCCTTTGCCCCTCCATTGGCAGCCATGCCTTCAGCTCTCTAGGTCCTAAGCTCTGGAATGCCATCCCTAAACCTTTCTACCTCGCTCTGCTCCTTTAAGACACTCCTGAAAACCTACCTCTTCGACTAACCTTTTGGTCACTTGTCCTAATATCTCCTTATACGACTCGATGTCAGATTTCTGTCCGATAACCCTCCTTTGAAGCGCCTTGGGATGTTTTACTATGATAAAGGCACTATATAAATGCAAGTTGTTGTTAATATCCACATGTTGGATGTATTTAAACAGACATCTAATATCTGGGATAGTCAGATGATTCATGTCTAATACAGAACTCACATTTATATAGTGCCTTTCGTGACCTCCGGACATCCCAAATGCTTCACAGCCAATGATGTACCTTTTGAAGAGAACACTCCTACTCTTCTTCAATAATGCCATGGGATCTTCTAACATTTCATCTGAAAGACGGCACCTCCAGCAGTGCAGCACTCCCTCAGTACTGCACTGAGGAGTCAGCCTAGAGGTTGTGTGCAAGTCTCTGGAATGGGGCTTGAACCCGCAACCTTCTGACTCAGAGGCAAAAGTGCTACCCCTGAGCCAAGGCTGATGCCCATAGCTCATATCTGTGGATATCTGATACCTGGGATATCCGGATATCTGGGCCTGGATTTTCTGCTGCAGCTACACCGACTCCCTGGCATAACTCCAGTCGATCGGAGAGGAAATTCTCCAGGACCTGCTCCACTGGCTCCCTGCTCACCCTACCACTTCCGGGATTTTCCACCAGTAGTGACATTGGGTGTATGACTCCTCAGCCCGTAAGTCAGATTGTGATGGCCTGTAAATAGGGTCGCCAACTCTGGTTGGACGTGTTCTGGGAGGTTCCATCACATGAGCTCCTGCTTCCAACCACTCTGCCCTCACGCTCCCACCATTGGTTACCCGACATGCTCACTGCTGTTAGTAAAGTGAGGCCAATTGGAAAGTGAACAGACTCCTCGTTTCCCGATTGGATAATTCTTGCCCGTCAGTCAAACAACATTTTATTCCCCCCCACCCCCTCATCTCTAATATTTTTATAACTAATAAACAAAATTGTTCAAAGAAAATGAAAAAAGCCCTCAATTTAAAAAAAAATTACCCTCCAGTTTTTCTCCCAGTTTGTTCACAGCAGTTCCTGGGAGATTAATCTTTCATTCCTGGAGACTCTAGGATAAATCGGGAGGGTTGACAATCCTACATGTAAACTATGGGAATATGAGCAATGCTGGGCGCTAGGAACGCCTTAGCATTCCCGGCGTTCAAGGTTGCTATTGCGGAGGAGGGATTTAAAAATTCACGTCCCCTTTAGCCTGCACAATCAATTTCAAGGCTGTCAAATGCACAAGTTAAGTTGTGTTTTTTGAAAGATTATTAAACCATTTGGACCAGCACAGAGTCCAGCACACTGGGCGCCTGCCGAAAGAAGTGCAAGGTTTAAACAGAAATGAAAAAGCACCAGCGTTGATAAAGCACAAATGACAATAAAAATGTTATATTTCCATCATCTGTGTGTCGTTACTTGGGCAGTCGTATTCCAGGCCCAAATTCACTTCCCACCGAAAATTCTGGAAGTAGCAGATGTTGGATAATTCCTTCCTTATCCTTATTAATAACAGATTCAAAAAGCTAGAGGCAGTATTATGTCTGACTATTAACTTCATTTACTATTGTTTCAAAACATTCATCTTAAGACTTCACACAGAGCAATACACGCCCTACGCCTAAAACTTACACGTAAAGAACTTCGCGGGAATCGTGACCGTTGCTTATCCAAGCCTGTTCACACTACCTCGCCTTGAAGGTAGTTAAAGTTCTCAAGGAGCTTTGCTTCGTATCTGTCCGTTCTTGCTGGGTTCAATTTTATTGGGTGTTTTATGACCTTGAGATCATTGAACAGATTGCTGGACAATGATGGGGGGGGCTTTATGTCCTGATATATTGTACCTTTGCTTCCTATCTTTGCTCTTCCCGAATTATATCCTTTGTTGTACAAGCCTTTGACGTCTTGTCTCTTGAAATCTCTATAGTAAAAAGAACCAATTCCCTTATTTATCCTGCAGTAATTTCCTTCTTTTACATTTCCCCCTGCTGTGATAAAAAGCCTGTCTTTTAAAAGCCAATGTGTTTTAACCTAACAACCCTTTTAGCTCCATATTATATCATTAATGCCAACAACTTATTTATTTAACAATCTATTTATGCCCATCCTTACAGAAGCTCTGAAATTCACCATCTCCAATGTTATCAGCGTCATTGTAATCAAAAGATGGGATTTGCACACAGTTTAAACCAATTCTGCCTACATTAGCTATTCTGTCTTTGTTCTGTATCAGAATAATGTAAAAACATATCTATATTCTTATAGCAGGGGCAAGTGGGGAGCCAGTAGAGTGGGTCCAAAGAGGTTTCTGCAGATATCTGTATCCTGATACCTGGGATGTGTGGATATCTGTATCCTGATATCTGGGGTGTGTGAATATCTGTATCCTGATATCTGGGCTGTGCGGATATCTGTACCCTGATACATGGGCTGTGCAGATATCTGCATCATGATATCTGGGATGTGCGCATTTCTGTACCCTGATGCCTGGGATGTGCGCATATCTGTACCCTGATGCCTGGGATGTGCGCATATCTGTACCCTGATGCCTGGGATGTGTGCATATCTGTACCTTGATGCCTGGGATGTGTGCATATCTGTACCCTGATGCCTGGGGTGTGTGGATATCTGTACCCTGATGCCTGGGGTGTGTGGATATCTATACCCTGATGCCTGGGATGTGCGCATATATGTATCCTGATGCCTGGGGTGTGTGGATATCTGTACCCTGATGCCTGGGATGTGTGCATATCTGTAGCCTGATATCTGAGATGCGTGGATATCTGTACCCTGATATCTGAGGCGTGTGCTGATGCTTCTCACTGACCTGTGAATATGTTTCTTTCGCTGTCTCTTCAGGTTATAACAAGGGGCGATGCTAAAAAGCTGAATTTACATGGGGTAAGTTATGACTTTACTGATTTTATTGTCAGGCAGTGAAACCTGTAGCAGTTTGCTGCACCAAAATAAAAATGTTGCGCGACTGGAATTTTTATCTAAGAGTCCCCTGAATTCGGTCATGCTTGGTTGATGACTGGATGACACCTCATTGAAGGCGACTATTTTAATCCATTTTGCACAAGATAAACTGAAAGCCTCCGTTTCTTTCTTTCTGCAGCAGACATGTGCCGTTTGCTTAGAAGATTTCAAGATTAAAGAGGAGCTGGGAGTGTTACCATGTCAACATGCCTTCCACAGGAAGTGAGTAGCCTTTGAGTCAAGCAGTTGTTGCATTTTGCCCCAGTGCAATGTTGTGGTTAGCTCTGTGCAGTACATAGGTCACAGTGACTGCACAGAGCGGGAACCAATGGAAATAACAATTCACTGCAGACGAGCGAGCAATGATGTGGAAATGTCGCAGCATGTTCTTCCGACACTGAACCAGACCGTTCGCAACCGTGGCGTCCTATTTGACCCTGAGATGAGGTTGCTCCCCCATATCTGCTCCATCACCAAGACCGCCTACTTCCACCTCCATAACATCGCCCGTCTCCATCCCTGCCTCAGCTCATCTGCTGCTGAAACCCTCATCCATGCCTTAGTTATCTCTAGGCTTGACCATTCCAATGCTCTCCTGGCCGGCCTCCCACCTTGCACCCTCTGTAAACTTGAGCTCATCCAAAACTCTGCTGCCTGTATCCTAACTCCCACCAAGTCCTGTTCTTCCATCACCCCTGTGCTCACTGACCTATATTGGCTTCCGGTCCGGCAATGGCTCGATTTTAAAATCGTCTTCCTTGTTTTCAAATCCCTCCATGGCCTCGCCTCTCCCTATCTCTGGAACCACCTCCAGCCCTACAACTCTCCGAGATCTCTGCGCTCCTCCAATTCTGGCCTCTTGCGCATCCCCGATTTTAATCGCTCCACCATTGGTGGCTGTGCCTTCAGCTGCCTAGGCGCTAAGCACTGGAATTCCCTCCCTAAACCTCTCCACCTTTCTACCTCTCTCTCCTCCTTTAAAACGCTCCTTAAAACCTACCTCTTTGATAAAGCTTTTGGTCATCTGTCCTAATATCTCCTTATGTGGCTCGGTGTCAAATTATGTTTGTTTACGCTCCTGAGAAGCATCTTGGGACATTTTACTACATTAAAGGCCCTATATAAATGCAAGTTGTTGTTGATCAGTGCAGTAAATTTTAGTCAAGAGCAGATGTTTGTACTGACAACTGAATTGCTGCTTATGGAAACCCACTAAAGTGCCTCGCTCTGTACAGTGTTGCAGTGCCTGCACTCTGTTTCCCTCTGTACATTGTTGCACTGCCTGTACCCAGTGTTTCACTGTATAGTGTCTTGCTCTGTACATTGTCACAATGCTTGTAATGTGTCTTGCCCTGTAGTGTTGCACTGCCTGCACTGTTTCACTTTGTACCGTGTCACACTGTCTGTACTCAGTGCTTCCTCCTGTAGTGTCTCACTTCCTGTATTCAATGTTTCACCTTGTAGTGCCGCATTTCCTGTACAGTGTCTTGCTGTGTATAATGTTACACTGCCTGTACCCAGTATTTCACTCTGCACAGTGTTGCAGTGCCTGTACTTTGTATTTCCCTCTGTACTGTATAGCACTGTCAGTACAGCATGTTTCACGCTGTTCAATGTCACACTGCTGTACTTGGTTTCTGATTCTTCTCTGTTCTTTTGCAGGTGTTTGGTGAAGTGGCTGGAAATCCGCTGTGTCTGTCCGATGTGCAACAAACCTATCGCTGGAGCCCCAGAGCAGCAGCAAGCGATTGGCACGCTCCTGGATGAGCTTGTTTGATACATGTTAGAATTGGGACGGACACCAGAAGCTCGGAATAGCCAAGAATCAAGAGTTTTCTATTTTTTTTCCCCATTGTGATTTGACTTTTGATTGGAACCACAGAGTGTGTGAGAGGATCTGAGTTGCACCAGACGCTGAAATCCCGTGACTGGAGTAAGGCCTGGCAATGAGAAGTCATTGGGAAATTTCCTCTCTGAAAGACCTTGCAACACACCTGCTGAAGAATAGAACACTTCCAGCCTTACAGTTTCTGACTGAGCTCCTTAATTCTGAACAGCAGCACTCCTGATGGGGGTCAGCACATTGCTGAACCACACAAACCAGAAGTTCCCAGGTCTGACTCCCGGTCTGTGCTGAGTTGGTTGATCACAACTGGTGCAATAGTTGGGGCGCTGCGATTAGACAGTGCCCTGGGTTAGGGAGGGTTCCCATTCTGATCACGACTCAGTCACCCCTAGAGAAATGTGTGTGTGGACAGTGGGTGAGGACAGGATTAGGCTCAGCTGTGATGCTCTCCATGGCGAAATATCCTGCCAAGACTGACTAGGCTTACGCATGAAGATTGGCCGTCTGGGTGATGCAGCAGTGGACACGCAGCAGCCACGGAATTAAACCCCATTGAGAACTGGGGCCTTTGGGAGGGGAGGTGGAGGTGGGGGTGGGGGAGAAAAATGGTGAGAAACAGAAGTGCTGAACGGTACTTAAAACAACAGAAATCAACGTGGTGCTTCACACACACAGCACAAGGATAACATGGCACTTTGTACACCCTGCCATATACACAGTGCAGGGACCAGACAGTGCTTCCTGCACCCTGCCGTATACATGGCAGGGCGACTTTTGGTGATTCCTACACCCCACCATACACAGGGCGCAGGGATCACACCATACTTCCTACACCTGGCATACACCCAGTGTAGAGTGCAGACTCTAACAAGACCCAGCAGTAGCCTGTGCTGCTCCGATGATAATATCCAGTATTACCGTCAGAGCATCCCAGGTCCCCCATATCTGTGTCTGCTACCACTCACTCGACGTGATTAGCTGGCGGGGTTGGGGGGAGGTGGGGAGATTATTGCAGAATCGTGTGTATAATCATTACTGAAAAATAAACCATCACTAACTACACCATTCAGATAAATATATATCTCCCTGCTGTTACTGCCAGCTTTAAATAAAGTGAAATAGCTCCCTCAGGCACAAAGTGACACTGAATTCATTAAAGGTCTCAGTCAGAGAGACTGTGAGGATAGCTGTGTGGGGGAATGGAAATGTCACACTGGTGTGGCTGAAAGTGCTCCTCTGAGCTCAGGATTAGAGCATGTTGTTAGAATAGAAGAGAGAGAGCTTCACCCTGCAGTTAGCTGCAATGCTGAGCTCCACATGGGCTCTCTGATCGTGCTGTATATCGCACGTCTTTTGTTATTTACTGGGCACGACTGTTTTTGTATATATTTTAAATAAACGCTTTGAATCTGTTCCTTTTATGAAGGATTTTCTTTCACTGTAAAATACTTTTAATAAATATATGGCTCCAGTGTATTTTTATGCTCTTACCTTGTGTGTTGTATGGGAGCTGGGATATGGATGAGCAGTGAGTCAGTGCATTCTGACCCCATCCAAAATGGATTTCAGGATTACTCACTGGCCGGTGTAGTGCCAGTCGAGACTAAGAAAGTCTGTGCTCAGTAGCAATATGCTGGGCAGGGTTCCCACTCCTGCTGACGAACCTGCTGGAAAGTTCCTGTGTGCATCTCAGGTGAGGACAGAATTGTGCTCAGCTGTGATTCCCTCCACGGTTGAATATACCGACTACAGTTACTGTCACTCGCTAAAGTATGACTACTTGGATGAGATATCAGAGGGTAGGTGGCACTGATCCCAGTAAGATATCAGCAGCTTAAGAAGGTGAGAATAGTGGGAAAGAACACATTAGAAGAATCCTATTGAGCTCCACGATGGCCCAGCTGACAAAGCCAGTGTATGACTGAAGATGCCGAGGTTACGAACGGTCTGATTCAACCTGAGAAAATGGCCACGGGAGGGGGTTGGAATCGGTAGCAAGGGAACAAAATTTGTGGCGGGCCAAAGACCCAAAGCTTCCCAATGTTTAATTGTAGGAAATTGCGGCTCATCTAGGACTGGATGTGGGACAAGCAGAAGGAACCGGGACACAGGGCTCCCTGTGTGTTGTCTGGGCTCATACATGAAGGATGGCTATTTGGGTGATATACCAGAGGGTGCTTGTGCTACTGTATCCCACCAAGGGGGCAACATCAGTAGAGGAGGGGAGAAAATTGTCAGGAAACAAGGATTCAAATTGTGCAATTGTTGCAGTTCCTGTCACTTCCCTTGAGCAAAAAGTTTCCTTTTTTACTGTAACGATTACTCAGTAACTGTGCAGCTGACTTTATAAAACAATACAGCACATCCCACCTGCTGTATTTTCAGTTATTTTTATCTGGAGCCCACCATGGTCACAGAAACATGGTGCTGTGTAACCACATGTGCCCCAGTTCTTTCTGTCCCGGTCTGCTTTTCCGCCATCCAGTTCTGGATCAGCTGCAATTTCCTCCGATTAAACAATGACCAAAGTCATTGGGCCATAATTTTCTGTGGCAGGGCATCTAATGGTGTCTGCGTTAGTTGGACTTGCCCTTGCCTGTTTAGGTTATTAAATTTTTTGCATGGCAAGTTGCTGAAAGTGTGATCTGATAATGTCATAGCGAGGGGAAACAGGGCGCCTGGGACGTGAGTGAAGAGGGCAAGCAAATATGTATCTCCTTAACCAGTCAGATTGAAGGATTGTGAAATTAACAGTGCAAGGACCTGGAAGGAAGTGCAAATTAGAGTGGGTGAATTCAATGTCAAATCAGGTACAGAAAGAAAAATAAAGGGAGGGAAAGATTGGATTAAGAGAGAAAAAAGAGACAGAAAGAATAAATATAAATACAGGAGCTTCACGCCATTCAATGCATTTCAATGGTGAGGCAGGCAGTGAGATGCTGTTTTCACGAAGTTAACGGCGGAGCAGCACATCTCGGATCGCAACTTTCCGATTTCCCCGTTTAACTGCGCACCTGTCCCTCGCCTGAAGTTGTAGCATTTGCGCATAAGTAATGGTGAACGTGATTAGCCTCACCATTATTTTGACAGCTCTGTTCCCTCACCCTGGCCATTGTCTCAGGCTGAACCAGACCATTTGCAACCTCAGCGTCCTATTTGACCACGAGCTGAGCTTCTGACCTCATCTACATCAACAAGAATGCCAACTTCCACCTCCATAACATTGCCCGTCTCTGCCCCTGCATAACTCCATCTGCTGCTGAAACCCTCATCCGTACTTTTGTTACCTCTAGACTTGACTATTCCAACGCGAGCCGGCCTTCCACCTTCCACCATCCATAAAGTTGAGCTCATCCAAAACTCTGCTGCCCATATCCTAACTCGCACCAAGTCCCGTTCACCCATCACCCCTGTGTTTGTTGACCTACATTGGCTCCCGGTCCAGCATCGCCTCAATTTTAAAATTCTCTTCCTTGTTTTCAAATCCCTCCATGGCCTCACCCCTCCCTATCTCTATAACCTTCTCCAGCCCTACAACCCTCCGAGATCTCTGCGCTCCTCCAATTCTGGCCTTTTGCACATCCCCAATTTTAATCGCTGCACCATTGGCGGCCGTGCCTTCAGCTGCCTGGGCCCTAAGCTCTGGAATTCCCTCCCGAAACCTCTCCCCTTCTCATCCTCTCCTTCTTTAAGATGCTCCTTAAAACCTCCCTCTTTGACCAAGCTTTTGATCACCTGTTCTAATATCTCCTTATGTGTCTCGGTGTCAAATTGTGTTTGATAATCGCTCCTGTGAAGCACTTTGGGACGTTTTACTATGTTAAAGGCGCCATATAAATGCAAGTTGTTGTTTTGTTCCTGCACCAGGTATTATTAGCCCTTTAAATCCAATATGAGAGGTTTGCAGTGTGTGGGACGTTCGACTCAATATTAGGGTGACGTCATCACGTAACTGCATATATTTACATATTTAATATCCACCGGTTTGGCAGCAATTTTTCGAATTAAAAGAAAACAACCAAGAAACTGTTACTGAAAACCTACTCAGTGTCCGTGTCCCGACCACAAGAGCCCGCGGGAATGCGACTGTTCGGTTCACCGTGACCTAAAACGGGTTTCTTGGAGAACACACTCCAGCCGACGGATGTTATCATTGATCCTTCTGGTTCAGCAATGTGATGAGTGGGTTTATCTCGCCTGTGCGTGATATGTGCCGTCCCTACTGTTACGACAGGGCACACGACCCGTCTGACGCTGAGCTGGTCGGTGACCGATTGTTTGTTCGCTTTGTGTGAGGGCGTTTGCTCACTGTTTCCATCTGTTGGTTTTAGGGTGGATTTGCATGTTTGTTGTAATTACTGGGACGTTTTTCTGATACTTGAAAGTAACCAAATGTCAGCTGGTCTTCTACGCTACCGAGCAACTCAAATTGTGATTTTATTGCACAAGATTTTAACGCATCAGGAAGACTGAAGCTCATTTCTCCTTTTCTGGCCTCTGGTGCAGGCTCAACCAGGTCGTTTAAAACTGTTGCAACCCATTTGACCCACAGTTGAGTTTCAAATCCCACATTTAAAGGTGCTATATAAATGCAAATCTTTATCTTATTTCTGTCTTTACAACATTTCCGGCCCTTGTCGTAATGTTTAAACACATTCGCACTTTTTCCATTTCTGAACTCGATTTTTTCAATGCCCTGCTTGCTGGCCTCCCATTCAGCAACTAACTTGTTCAAATCTCAGCTGTTCTTAACCGCACCTGTTATCCCCAACAGATTGAATTTAAATTCCTTGTCCTCGTCTTCCTCCCTGGTCTGTTCCCACACTACTTAGGAACATAGGAAATATAGGAACAGGAGTAGGCCATTCAGCCCCTCGAGCCTGCTCCGCCATTTGATAAGATCATGGCTGATCTGTTATCGAACTCCATATACCTGCCTTTGGCCCATATCTCTTAATACCTTTGGTTGCCAAAAAGCTATCTATCTCAGATTTAAATTTAGCAATTGAGCTAGCATCAATTTCCGTTTGCGGAAGAGAGTTCCAAACTTCTACCATCCTTTGTGTGTAGAAATGTTTTCTAATCTCACTCCTGAAAGGTCTGGCTCTAATTTTTACACTGTGCCCCCTACTCCAAGAATCCCCAACCAGCGGAAATAGTTTCTCTCTATCCACCCTATCTGTTCCCCTTAATATCTTATAAACTTCGATCAGATCACCCCTTAACCTTCTGAACTCTAGAGAATACAATTTGTGTAATCTCTCCTCGTAACTTAACCCTTGAAGTCCGGGTATCATTCTAGTAAACCTACACTGCACTCCCTCCAAGACCAATTTGTCCTTCCGAAGGTGCGGTGCCCAGAACTGCTCACAGTACTCCAGGTGCAGTCTAACCAGGGTTTTGTATAGCTGCAGCATAACTGTACTCCAGTCCTCTAGATATAAAGGCCAGCATTTCATTAGCCTTATTGATTATTTTCTGCACCTGTTCATGACACTTCAATGATCGATGTACCTGAACCCCTAAGTCCCTTTGGACATCCACTGTTTTTAACTTTTTACCATTGAGAAAGTACCCTGTTCGATCCTTTTTTGATCCAAAGTGGATGACCTCACATTTGCCTACATTGAATTCCATTTGCCATAGTTTTGCCCATTCATCTAATCTATCAATATCCCTTTGTAATTTTATGTTTTCATCTATACTGCTTACATTGCCACCAATCTTTGTGTCATCGGCAAACTTAGATATGAGACTTTCTATGCCTTCATCTAAGTCGTTAATTAATATTGTGAATAATTGAGACCCCAAGACAGATCCCTGCAGGACTCCACTAGTCACATCCTGCCAATGTGAGTACCTACCCATTATCCCTACTCTCTGTCGCCTTTCGCTCAGCCAACTTCCTAACCAAGTCCATACTTTTCCCTCGATTCCATGGGCTTCTATCTTAGTTAACAGTCTCTCATGTGGGACTTTATCAAATGCCTTCTGGAAGTCCATATAAATAACATCCATTCACATTCCCCTTTCCACTACTTTAGTCACCTCTTCAAAAAATTCAATCAGGTTTGTCAGGCATGACCTACCTTTCACAAATCCATGCTGGCTCTCTCTGATTAACTGAAAATTCACAAGGTGTTCAGTCATCCTATCCTTAATTATGGACTTCAGCATTTTTCCCACAACAGATTTTAAGGCTAATTGGTCAAAAATTCCCTGGTTTCCCTCTCTCTCCTTTCTTAAAAAGCAGAGTGACATGTGCAATTTTCCAATCGAGAGGGACAGTTCCTGAATCTGGAGAACTTTGAAAGATTAGCCTTCAGTCCTGCTCTGCACCCGGTGGAACTCTAATTCTGGTGATCTGTGAGAGATACTACATAAATGCAAATTGTTGTCTCGGCATCACATTCTGTGATTGCAGTCCATAAATAAATCTGTATCCTTGACCATCAGTATTGGATTGTAATCACAACTTTCATTTATTCCATGGGCCTATTTAAACAATCACTTTTAACTTGCAGAACCCAGTTTGTGACAACAGTTGAATTCTGCGCCATCCGGTGGCCACAGAGGTGTACTACACGATTTGGCGCCACCGCGCCACCAAGTGGCCGACACCAGGTACTACACCACCGATTGATACCGCGCCATCAAGTGGCTAAAGTAGGGTACTACACCGAATCCAAAGCAAAATACTGCGCATGCTGGAATTCTGAAATAAAACCAGAAAATACTTAAAACACTCAGCAAGTCAGGCAGCAACTGGAGAGAAAGAAACAGAGTTAACGTTTCAGGTTAATGACCTTTCGTCAGAACTGGAAGAAGTTAAAGAGTTAACAGTTTTTAAGCAAGTACAGAGCGGGGGATTGGGGGGAGTGAGGAAGGGAAGGGGAGGAAAGAACAAAAGGGAAGGTCTGTGATAGTGTGGAGGGCACGAGTGATTTAATGACAAAAGGGACGATGGTGCAAGGCAAGGAGGGTGGTAATGGGACAGGTTAAGAAACAAAAGGTGAGTCAAGAGGAGCTGTAAATGGCAACAGCAGGACCATTACCAGCACCTACTGTCCGGCAAATTGGGAACAGTAGTTATGATTTGAAGTTATTGAAATCAATGTTGAGTCTGGAAGGCTGTAAAGTGCCTAATAGAAAGATAAGATACTGTTCCTCGAGCTTCATTGGAACAGTGTAGGAGGCCGAGGACAGAGAGGTCAGAGTGGGAGTGGGCAGGAAATTGGACATGATTTTAGATTTGAGGTTAGGACCAGATCAGCCATGATCTTATTGAATGGCGGAGCAGGCTCAAGGGGCCGATTGGCCTACTCCTGCTCCTATTTCTTATGTTCTTATGTTCTTATGTTCTTATTAAAATGGCAAATGACTGAAAGGTCAGGATCATGCTTGCGGACTGAGCAGAGGTGTTCAGCAAAGCGATCACCCACTCTGAGTTTGGTCTCCCCAATGTAGAGGAGACCGCATCACCAGCTGTGAATATTAAATTGAAAGAAGTACAAGTAAATCGCTGTTTCATCTGGAAGGCGTGTTTGGGGCCCTGGTGGGAAGGAAGGAGGTGAAAGGGCAGGTGTTGCTCGTATGGGAAAGTGCCGTTGGCAGAAGAGCAGGTGTGGGGGTTGATGGAAAAGTGGACCAGTGTGTTGCGGAGGGAATGGACCCTTCTGAATGCTGAAAGAGGAGGGGAGGGGAAGATGTTTTTGGTGGTGGGATCACGCGGGAGGTGGTGGAAATGGCGGAGGATGATCCGTTGAATGTGGAGGCTGTTGGGGTGGAAGTTGAGAACAAGAGGGACTCTAGCGTGGTTCTCGGTGGGAGGGGAGGGGTGAGGGTGGAAGTGCAGACAATGGGACAGACATGGTTGAGGGCCCTGTCAACTACAGTGGAGGGGAATCCTTGGTTGAGGAAAAAGGAAGACATATTGGAAGCACTGTTGTGGAAGGTGGCATCATCAGAACAGATGCAACGGAGAGGGAGAAACTGAGAGAATGGAATCGAGTCCTTACAGGAAGCGGGGTGGGAGAAAATGTAATCAAGGTAGCTGTGGGAGTCATTGGGCTTAAAATAGATATTGGTTGACAGCCGATCCTCAGAAATGGAGATAGAGAAGTCGAGGAGGGGAAGGGAAGAGTTGGAGATGGACCAATTGTACACGGTCACTCCGTGTGGCCAGTGTACATGGTCACTGCGTACGGCCACTGTGTACACGGTCACAGTGAGTTGGCTGCTGCGCGGACAGTCCACATGGACAGGTCACCATCTGGAGTGTCAACCTGTCCTTTGTCTCAGGTGCTGTTTATTTCCAGCATTTTCTGTTTGGAGCTCAGGTTGTTTGAGCCGCAGTCCCGGCTCCGGGGACCTGCACATCCCGGGACCGTGTGAAGGCAGGGGAAGGGTGGAAATTGGAAGCAAAGTTGATGAAATTTTCCAGCTCAGGGTGAGAGCAGGAAACTGCACCAAAACAGTCATCGATGTACCGGAAAAAGAGATGAGGAAGGGTTCCTGAGTAAGACTGGAACAAGGAATGTTCCACTTACCCCACAAAAAGGCAGGCATAGCTGGGACCCATACAGGTTCCCATAGCGACACCTTTTATTTGGAGGGAGTGAGTGGAATCAAAGGAGAAGTTGTTCAACGTGAGAACAAGTTCAGCCAGGTGGTGGATGGGGACAGGTTGGGCCTCTGTTCAGGATACTGCACCATTGAGCGACACAGCGCCACCAAGTGGCAGAGTCGGGCACTACACCAATGTGCGACACAGCGCCACCAAGTGGCAGAGTCGGGTACTAGGAGAACGGGGCGGGAGCAGCGAGATCTCGCGAGAAGCTGCGCGAGTTGCCTTGAGGAAGATGGCGGCTGTCTGATGTTACATGTGCGGCTGGATGTGAGCGGCGAGCGGGAGCGATGCAGCACGATGATGTGAGCGGGAGTCGGGCAGGGAGCGCGTTATTCTTTCAATGTTAAGGGTGTTAATCCGTGGGGGTTGGGGTATTCCGGGGAGCCGGGATTGCGGCTCAAACACCGCGAGCTCCAAACAGAAAATGCTGGAAATAAACAGAGACCGCGTACACGGCGACCGTACACCGTGACCGTACACCGCGGCCGTACACCGTGACCGTACACCGCGGCCGTACACGGTGACCGTACACCGCGGCCGTACACGGCGACCGTACACGGCGACCGTACACCGTGACCGTACACCGCGGCCGTACACGGCGACCGTACACCGCGGCCGTTCACCGTGACCGTATACAGCGACCGTTCACCGTGGCCGTACACCGCGGCCGTACACGGCGACCGTACACCGTGGCCGTACGCAGTGCCCATATACATGGTGACTGTGTGCACCTTGACCATGTGTACTGTGACCGTGTACACAGTGGCCGTATGCAGTGACCGTGTACACTTTGACCATTTGTCCCGTGGCCAAAAGCAGTGACCATGTCCACAATAGCCGTACACAGTGACAATGCACGCAGTGGCCGTATACAGTAACCTCGCACCATGCTGCATCAGGTCTGCCAGATGCCCTCAATGACCAGCTGATACGATCTCCCTCTGGCAGAAGCACTTGTACCCCCAGTGCCTGGTGTTAGTGAAATGGCCCAGTCCCTGGAATGATTTGACTACGTGCCGAGATTTGGGGAGGTGGAGTACATCAATAGCAAATGTTAGAAACTAACTAAGTTTTAACAATTATGTTAAATGTTTGTCCAGGTGGAATTTCAGGCACAGTCGAAAAGTAAAGGCAACCCAGAGCTCTTCTCAATCCTACGCACAAGGGGTCACAATTGCTCAGGATCCTGTTTGCAGTAACATTACAAATACATTCAAAAGAAAGCGATTTCACAACACACAATAACTATAATAATATTATCCACCAAGTTTTTCTGTTTCCAATGACAGTCACCAGTTTGCCTGCAGTTTCCCCTCAATGTGTTTGTTTTTCTATTTGAAGTCATTTTGCTCGTTAGAGAACAGCAATGGGGGTAGAATTTAATTGGATGACAATCTGTTTCTCTTTTCCAGGTGATTTGGGATGTTATCGGAAATAAACAGTTTTGTTCCTACAAAGTGAAGTAAGTAAAGATTCTCAAAAATAAAAAAGAGCACGGCTGAAGTGTGACCTCTGCTGAAAGGTCGTTTGGATTCCCAGTGACTGGAGCAGGAATTGGCATCTGGTCCGTAGTGTGTGCTTTTAACGTTGAGTAGGCTTCAATTCCCCATCTTCATTGTGCTACACTGAGACCAAGTGTTTTCCCTGAGGGATTAGGGAGAAGTCGCTGGGCTATCCCTACTGAAGGTTCCTGTGCATCTTCCTGTGGGCCACTGGCCTGCATTCAAGCCCCTCACTTGCTATCTCAGCTATGGGAGGTGTGTTGACCAGAAGGGACGTGGAAGGGAGGAAACCCTAAGAAGAATAGCATATCCTCAGTAAAACAAAGCAGACAGAGTTGGACCACATTGAAATCAGTCCTAACTAATACCTCATACATATAAACTTTGTAGATATCTTGCTTTACATATATATATGTATATTTATCTGTTTTGTGGAATGGGATCCTCCTCAAATTGGGCAGGAGCTGGCCTGTCGTATAGCCATCACTAGCCGACTCGCTGCCAATCAACAAATGTCAAACATTTCATTAATCTTTTCATGTTGGTCCTTTTACCCGCAGAACTAAAACGCAGAGTTTCTGTCGCAACGAGTACAATATCACAGGTCTGTGCAACCGTGCGTCCTGTCCTCTGGCCAACAGTCAGTATGCAACCATCAAGGAGGAGAAAGGTAAGTAGTCAGTCCCCATCTCAAACAACCTTTCCACTCTCACATTGCAAACCTTCAGCCACATTCCTGTTACATCACAGATCAAATGTGAACTCGCACAAATACTGGGTGATTGAAGCAGAGAACATGTCAACTTTGAAGAATAGGGTAGATAGGTGTTTAAGGTAAAGGGATATGGGATTAGGGAGGGTGCAAGGGATTAGGACTGCTGCGGATGTGGAGGATGTACACCAATATGGACTGGTTAGGCTGAACGACCTGTTTCTGTTTTGTAAGTTCTATGTAATTATGTGTAATGGTTGTCAGCCCAGTTAAACACCCACTAATTGACACTGTTCTGCTCAACACATGTTAATGTATAGAAATTGCTGTACCATCTGTATCTGCCAGGATAAACAAAGCACAGTTATTATTGCCCCATTCCTTGAGATGATTCAGGGGTGAGTTTGCCCATCTCTATTCCTTGCCTTATGGAGGGGATGAATTTGTTCCTCAGGCTGACTCGTGGCGGTGAGCTTGCATCCCCTTTCGTTGGGATGACTGGGGGTGGGTTTGTGTCCCCTCTCGTTGGGATGACTGGGGGTGGGTTTGTGTCTCCTCTCGTTGGGATGACTGGGGGTGGGTTTGTGTCCCCTCTCATTGGGATGACTGGGGGTGGGTTTGCGTCCCCTCTCGTTGGGATGACTGGGGGTGGGTTTGTGTCCCCTCTCGTTGGGGTGACCATGGCAGTGGGTTTGCGTCCCCTCTCGTTGGGGTGTCTGTGGGGGAGGGTTTGCGTCTCCTCTTATTGGGGTGACTGGGGATAGATTTGCGTTCCCTCTCGTTGGGGTGGCTGGGGGTAGATTTGTGTTCCCTCTTGTTGGGGTGGCTGGGGGTAGATTTGTGTTCCCTCTCGTTGGGATGACTGGGGGTGGGTTTGTGTCCCCTCTCGTTGGGGTGACCATGGCAGTGGGTTTGCGTCCCCTCTCGTTGGGGTGTCTGTGGGGGAGGGTTTGCGTCTCCTCTTATTGGGGTGACTGGGGATATATTTGCATTCCCTCTCGTTGGGGTGGCTGGGGATAGATTTGCGTTCCCTCTCGTTGGGGTGGCTGGGGGTAGATTTGTGTTCCCTCTTGTTGGGGTGACTGCGGGGCTGGGTTTGCATCCCCTCTCGTTGGGGAGACTAGGTATGAGTTTGCCTGTCACCGTATGTTACTGGTTCTCCAGAAAGCAGCCACGAATTATACTTGCTGTTTTGCACCCTATAGGTCAGTGTTTCCTATACATGAAGACAATAGAAAGAGCCGCCTTTCCAGCTCGATTGTGGGAGAGGGTAAGCATCGACTGAATGACTGTACGAGCCTGAAAAGTTATAATTGGTGCAATAGTCTTGTTCTGTCACGTGTATTAAAGGCTGGTTGTTAAGAACCCACCGGGGTATCTGTTAGTGAAATGCCTCCTGGTGTAATATTTTCCTTGCTTGTATTTGATCCTGGAGACATTAAATAATTCAGAACATTTTGTGTTGCTCATTATCGTGACTACACTGAGAAATCACTTAACACCCTGAACCCTGTGTTACAGGAGTGAGAGTAGAATAATGCATATGTGTGAGGTATATGAGGAATAGCATGCATGTGCATGGGGAATAGTACACGAGTGAGGTACATGAGGAATAACAATCATGGGGAATTGTACACGTGTGAAGAGCACGAGGTATAACATTGGTGAGCCATGATAGATGGTACGTGTGGGCGCAGTTCCTGGTACGGGCTGTGCAACTCTTGTAAAATAAATTCCCAGGCGACACCTGGTGAGAGCTGTTCCTATATCGTCCACTTGCGCCATTAGTTGGCATCTTGCACGTAGAATTTTTACTGAACCTGCAGCTGGTTTGTTTGTTTGTTTGAAGAGAATGCTCTGAGCTCTTGCCCTTAATTCCGAGTTCGTTCAACTCAACGCCTTCCCCCCTCCCACTCAATATTTTGCAGGTGAAGTTAAGTAAGAATTATGAGAAGGCTCTGGAACAGATCGACGAACACCTCATCTACTGGCCCCGCTTCATCCGACACAAGTGTAAGCAGCGTTTCACCAAGATCACCCAGTACCTGATCCGTATCCGCAAGCTAACGCTCAAGAGGCAGTAAGTTTGTTTTGGAGCCTGGGTCTTCATTTAGTCGGAGCGATGACAAACTGCTGGCAGCTGTTTGGGGTTTCGTTTTTTTTGGTTGGGGGGTTTGGCGGGAGGGAACTTGAAGGAGTCGATTGTCCGAGGACTGTATTGATCAGTGAGAGACGAGAAGCGATGATTGGAAGAGGGGAACATAACGGGGTGCGGGGGGGCTTGGATCTATCGACCACCTGAGCTCAGCACCGCTCGGTGTTACCATGATCTCCAGAAATTATTCCTAATATTTTCCAGCACTTGAGGCTCAAAAAAACCAAAAAGGGTTAACGCACGTGAATGGAGGGTGACATTTAAATGCTGACGTGGCATCAGATTCCTCCCACAGAGGCAAGAGCTGCCTTTCTACCGGGCACAGCCGCATTGCTTGTGCAGCAACAGCGAGCTGGGCCGTTTTTAAAGGAGACTCTGAGATCAGACCTTCCAGTGGTCTGACAGCTGGACTGTTCCAGAAATAAACCTCCGAAGTATATGAAAAGACACAGCTCGCGACTGATGCCCCAGTCACAGGGGTGATAACGTTAACCGCAGTGGGTGGTTGGTGCTCTGCTCTGCTTTGTAACACATGGAGGTGGGCATTGACCCTTACCCTTACGCAAGGGCTAACTCTGCTTGTGTTTCTTTTTAGGAGGAAGCTGGTACCTTTAAGCAAGAAGGTTGAACGTCGAGAGAGCCGAAGAGAGGTAAAGATATTTATGCGTTTCTGATGGGCCTGACTCAGAATCAAGACGTCTTGGGATATTCTCGTCTGTGGCACGGACTGATGCTGGGAGAAATCCTGATGCCGGGAGAAATCCTGATGCCATGTTGGAGAGTCTTGGCGCAGTCGGGGTCTCCAAGACCCTTCTCGTTATTAGTATAAAAAGGTGCTGCTGGCGTGACCCGTCACTGGGAGCTACCGCTGTCACCCGAAACACGTTGGATACAATCTTATTTAGGTGGACACAGCATGACATAGAATCAGAATCTTATAGCACAGGAGGCTGTGCCAGCTCTAAGGAGAACAATCCCAGATTCTCCCGTCTCTCCACATAACAAGTCCCTCACACCTGATACCATTCTAGTAAGTCTCCTCTGCACTCTCTCCAAGGCCTTGACATCCTCCCATAGTCTGAATTCAGTGACTGGAGTCAGCGACTCCCATTTAACTGCGCTCAGTCGTGATTCTAATGGGATAAATTCAGTGGGGGCTGGGGGTGGTACCTTTGCTGGAGGGGTAGGAGGCTGCTATGTAGCACAGTTTGACTGTTGTTTCCTTACAGGAGAAGGCTCTGATTGCGGCTCAGCTGGACAACGCCATCGAGAAGGAACTGCTGGAGCGACTGAAGCAGGGCACGGTGAGTCGCTGCTGTTCGTGGGCAGGGATCGAAGGACACAACAAGATTCCGATTCTTGTGTAGCTGGTGGAGGGGTGGCAGTGGGGGGGCATACTGGGGGTTCTTACGGGGCGGTTACACATTACTGTTACAGCTAGCTGTGGAGGAGTATTAGGGAATTGTGATGATTGCCGAACTTGTTAAATGCTGGTTGTCTTCTCATTTCCGTGCAGTACTGCGCGGTGTTCTGCTTGAGCAGGTCCAGATTGTATTATGGTAAAGAAATTTTAGCCCCACTGAGGGGCCGGATTAATCCACGTTCGGGCGGAGAATGGAACTGAGCCGAGGAAGCTGTGGGATGGGGAGGTCGCTGCTGCCAAGGGTGTGCCCCCGCGGAACTCGCACTGATGGGTCAGTAATGCTTTTTTCTCCTCTCCCATCAGTATGAAGATATCTACAACTTCCCGATTCACGCTTTCGACAAGGCGTTGGAGAGGCAGGATGAAGAGAGCGAAACCGATTCCTCGGAGGAAGAGGATGAAGTAAGTACTGACAGAAAAGCAAAACCACCCTTGTGTCTGATCTTGTTGACTCCGATCAAATTTGAGGGCTGTTTAGTTGGGAATACTTCAGTGCTCGTATTCCCACGCCGTAAGAATTTATTCTTTAACCTTTTTTTGTGCGTGTTGGTAAAATGGTAAGCAGAATGTGTGAGTGTTTTTTGATTATTGTGTGGGCTTTACTTGCTTAGTTGCTGCTGATCTGCTAAAATGGTGTGTAACATGGGTGAAAATGCCAGACTTAGCACCATGGCAACACCAGCGACATTTGTATGGAGAGAGAAGCTGTCATCATTGTCAGCTCAACCAATCGGAATAACCACCCCAGGCCAGCAGAAGGAAGTCCAACCAATAATGAGCATCTCCAACAGGGCACGCCATGGCAAGGGGCAAGGAGCACCCAACCACAGTCTGGATGGAGAGCAGGAGGGGGGGGTCTGGCTGTTTTAAGCTGGACAGCCCAGTGGTGAAGGATAGAATACTAGAGCCTAGTTTTCAGTTGCTTCCAAACCTTTATTGACAGAGCTCCACATTACACACACACCCGAGATAAACTCTCCTATATATGGATACAAGAGAGTCCCCAATTGATGCACACCACCTGAATACAATTAACACTAATTGATATACATCACATGGATACAATTAACACTGGCGTGTCTCGTTATGTAAGTTAACAGTCTCAGCCATCACTTTGATGAAGTCAGAGTACTGCTCACAACTGCTGTACAAAAACCCAGAAGCTGCACTAAGATGTTTGGGTATGTCTGATAAATTCATGCCAGATATCCAAACTTTGAAGTATATTTACCTGTATTGTGTACACAGCGTTTTCCACTAAAATTAATGCCTGTGGCTAAAACAGTGTGGCCATATCCACACCCATGGCTAGTCAGTGATTTCTATTCTAGAGCAGGATGTGTCCAGAGTTCTTGAACCATCTGCTCTCCCAAATGAAGTATTGTGGGACGTGGTGTAGGTACCGACAGCCCCTGCAACACTTGGCCATTGCTCTTTGCACCTTTGTGACGGGTTTCTGTCTCCTCTTTCTCGGCAGGACGTTGGTCAAGTGGAATATGTGGAGGGTGACGAAATGGACGAGAGTGACCTGAGTGACTTTGAGGTAACGAGGCATTTGCTCACTCTTTCTCCTTGGGGCCTCTGCTTAATTTTGGGGGGAGGAGGGAATGTTATCAAGTTGAGGGATGTCAATGTTGGGTGGGTGGGGGTGTTGGATGGAGCACCCATCCTTTCCGAGTGAACTTCTCAGTCGCCCAGTGGGTAAATGCTGCCTGGTGTCTGATATCATCAGCCATCCCAAGTCAGGTATCGTGGTTTGCAGTCAATGGACCGAGGAGATTTATACTCCCCATCAATCTGGCTTAGATTTGCATCCAGTTACCAACATGAATGGTCAGTGTCTGATGTATCAAACCCCCCCCCCCCCTCATTCTCTCAACATTAATCAGGTTTATTCTGACATAAAAGCATTTTAAAAGAAAAAAACGGTCCCGTTGATAATGTGTGTGATGCACCGCCCAGAGTGTCAGTGAGCCCAGGGATGCCTGAAGGGTCCTGTCCAGCACAGAGTTAGCTGAACTCAGTTGAGTGCTGCCCTCTGCTCCTCTGGAGTAACGGGAAGGTTAAAATCTGCCTGGGTTCCTGCAAAAGGGTGTGTAGACATCAGGCGAGGTCAGGATGAGGCTTGACTCTGACGCCTCTCCTGGTCCAATAGCCTGCTTGTACTCTTTTGGTTGACATGTGGAATAGTCATGTTTTTTTACGCAACGAGTTGTTATAACCTGGAACGCACTGCCTGGAAGGATGGTGGAAACAGATTCAATTGTAATTTCAATGTCAAAAGGCAATCGGATAAATACTTGAAGGGAAAAAAATTGCTGGGCTAAGGGGAAAGAGCGATGGGAGTAGGGTTAATCGGATAGCTCTTTCAAAGAGCCAGCACAGACTCGATGGGCCAAATGGCCTCCTGTGCTGTACCAAACTATGAACGAGGTACCGAGGGAGAATGCTGCCTGTGGAACTGTGTCACACTTGGATGAAATACTAGTGGGTACAGCAAGGGGATGAGGGACACTGTGGGGGTGGGGGAGGAGAGATTAAAAGCAAACAGGTAAACCCTGGGCAGCTTTTGACCAGCCACCCAGTGGGTGCGGGCGGGAGCGCAGCAGTGTCTGTGTGTGTGCCCATTACTGCCCCAGTCAGGTCGCCATTATCAGCTGCCGTACCCAACTGTAACTGGTCTTTCACACAGGATATGGACAAACTGGAGGACAATGAGGAGGAGCAAGAGCAATCCAGTGACGCAGAGGAGCAGGAGCTGGAGAAAGAAACCTCTAAATCGAAGGGCAAGGCGCCGGTGAAGGGTCCTGCCCAGAAGAAGCGACCATTCGTGGAAATAGAATACGAGCAGGAGACGGAGCCGGCGGCCAAAGCACACAGCACGTGACGGCTTCGATTGAAGCGTTGGTCGTACTGAGGGTGAGGAGCGGACTCTTAACTCCATTGCACAGACGTTATAAGGCAAAGCGGCTTTCACGGTCTGCCTGGTGGAAGGAGGTGGGGGGCAGCATTGCTGCTACTGTCGGGTATCACGGCCTGGACTGGAGAAAGCTAGAACCATTTTTAAACATTTTTATCGTGTGACCCGCCCACGGGTTTATGTTTCCCCTCCCTTGTTAGTCTTGATCAGCCCCACTTGTATAAAAACTGTACCAATAAAGGATGTGATTGAACAGTGCGTAAATAGTTTTAGAAAAGTACTCCATTATCGTCTAGTTTGACACAGCTGCCAGGGTCCCAGCCTGTGTCTCAGTCCAGAACTCTTCAAACTGTACCACTGGCCAACAAAAAGCTGGTGCCAGAACCCAGACTGCGGCTGACTGCTTGCTGAAGTTGTCAGAATGTCCGAGGTTCACTCTCTGCTGTGTGCTTAGTAGAGCAACTGGTATTTTGGGAGAGTGGGGGAGGAATGCTACACACACAGGTCAGTGTTGGGCTGTGACTTCCCATCTCTGGCCGAATATCCCACCAATGCTCACTGCCTATGCTCGGACATTCCAACTGGCTACCGGGGTGAGGTAGTGGAGGGTGCCCGTCGCCTGTGGGACTGTATCCCAGCAAGGAGTCACCACGCCCAAGAGAGCTGGAGTACAGCCGTGCCAGGGATGGGGAACTTCTATTTTTAGCATCCAGTGACGGCGAGCACTCCCAGGTCAGGTATGGTTAGATTCAGAATAAAAGACCCTCTCCTGTGCACTGACAACAGGCCCAAAGAGTACCCCCAATTCTCATCCTGGTGTTCAAATCCCTCCATGGCCTCGCCCCTCCCTATCTCTGTAACCTCCAGCCCTGCAACCCCCGAGATCTCGGAGTTCCTCCAATTCTGGCCTCTTGCGCATCCCCGATTTCCTTCGCCCCACCATTGGCGGCTATGCCTTCAGCCATCTAGGCCCTAAACTTTGGAATTCTCTCTCTGTCCTCCTTTAAAACACTCGTTAAAACCGACCTCTTTGTCCCAGCATTTGGTCACCTGTCCTAATGTGTAGCTCGATGTGAAATTTTGTCCGGTTATGCCTCGTGAAGCGCCTTGGGGCGTTATATAGATGCAAGTTGTTGTTCTTTGAAGTTATTTCTGCATTTTGCACACTGACTAACTCCGTGGGCTCCTTCAGTGAACTGTCCATTTCTCATGGGGCCTTGGTCTGGGCTGGACTTGAACCCAGACCCCGATGACAGAAGTGTCCAACTGCCACCCAGTTTCCCTGCCTCATTTTCTGTTTACACTGATTGTTGACAGCATCCTTGTTGGGGGAATACGGGATGGGAGGAGTCAGTCCGCACTATTTTCACTGACATTTAGAGTTTTGGGAAAGGAGCACCAAAACCAACCTCCGGTAACTGCAATACGCCACCTGTCTGATGGTCTTAATACATCTCCTCAAACTGCTCCCATGCCCAGTGACAACGCTGCAACCACCAATATTTCATCCCAGTGTTGTACAGCTCAGGATGCTTTCTCCAGACACAGCCGAGGTTTGGAGGGACAGAATGTAAAATTGTTCTGCTGCGAGATGTAGTGTGAACATCTCACACGTGCATTCTACTTTAAAAGGAAATAACTTGCATTTATATCGCGTCCCAAAGCGCTTTACAGCTAGTGAAGTACTTTTTGAAGTGTAGGAAACTCGGCAGCCAATTTGCATATAGCAAGCTCCCACCAACAGCAATGTGATGATGACCAGATAACCAGTTTTAGGTGTTGGCTGAGGAATAAATATTGGCCAGAACAGCGGGGAGAACTCCCCTGCTCTTCGCAATAGTGCTATGGGATCTTTTACATCCACCTGAGAGAACATACAGGGCCTCAGTATAACGTCTCATCTGAAAGACGGCACCTCCAACAGTGCAGCACTCCCCTGCTGCTGAACTGGAGTGTCAGTCTAGATTTTTGTGCTCAAGTTTGTGGAGTGGGACATGAACCACAACCTTCTGACTCCAAGACAAGCATGCTACGCACTGAGCTGCGGCTGACTGCAACCCAGTGACAACACTGCAGAGCTGATTAGGGGTGAATGAACATGTTAAACCAGCTGTCGTGACTGTTGATGGGTTAATCCCCGTGCCTGGATCCAGCTAGCGAAGTTTATCCTAAACAGCTGGATTTATTCGAGACTTGCAATGAGGCTGCGCTAGACGACAGTGAAGATTTGCTTATGTTTATTAAGCTTCTGTACAGTTACAGTTCTCTGTGATGTGTTACACGTCTTGCTGTACCCTCTGCAGGCAGTCCAGCACTGTTGCGTTCTCACAGCTCTGGCGCACTCCTTCCAGGAGAACCTAAAGAGCATGAAAGATAATAAAGCCCGTCAGTCCCGGCTGCAGCAACTCAGTGTGTTTTAGAACAGGCGCATGTTGGATGGTGCAGCTCAGGGGCATTTCACAGCGCTGTCCCCTGAATTGGTAGGACGCGGGAACCCCGATCTTAGCTTCCTTAAAGCACGCTCTCCAACAAGGCTGCTTAGACTTGCCCCAATAGTATTGGCAGAGCCTCAGTTGCCCTCCAGAGAGGAAACGTACAGATTTTTGCAGGCAGGTGCCACAGAGACACAGCCAGCAAACTGCAACCCTGGTCTGTGAAATCATTGCAGTCACTTCAATATTTCAAATTCTTCGCTAATTGTGGCGTTGAAGATAGTGACGGTTACTCTGTGTACTGGTTGAGGTGGGGGGGGGGGGGAAATGTTAGCCAGAACCCCTCCCCCTCAGTTAAAGTGCTGGTGGATCACTGGACACTCTTACCGTCACTTTGCGTTCACAGCAGCGATTGAGCAGAATCAGGCAGCGGGTGGCGTCCTGCAACAGCTCCTCCCTCACTCGTGGTGGTGTTGGGCTCTGGTCAGTCGCCACATCATATATGAACTTGAGTAAAGATTTGAGCAGAACCTCCAGCCTCATGGACATTCTGTTTTTGTTAAAAAAACACAAATGAAAAGATCGATGACATGTAACAATCTCCGTAATGTGCACTAATCTCAGGGATTCACCTTAGTTTCAGTGATAGGGACACCGGAGCCTGAGCCTCGGGGAGAGGCGAGTGTGCGCGTGCCGTTAGTACCTGGGCCAGGCCTGTTGGATCATGCTCTGAAACGCCTGCAGGACACAGAGCCTGGCAGCTTCCTCTGGCCCGTCATACACCTCCAGGTACCCGAGAATCACCCTCTGCAGCCGCTTCAAGTGTCGAACAACTAGAATGCCGAGCCTGGCAACAGAAATAGACAGAGGGTTCAGTAATGTTGGTCTTGTGTGTTGGAGAGAGAAAAATTGTCTGTGGTGATCTGCTGTGTGAGTTAGCCAGAGAGGTCTACATTCCATGTGCATTTCTTGCCCCCTCTTTTCTCCACCCTCTCCTGAAATGTTGGAACTGTGCCTCAGCAGCAAGACATCAGTGCTGGTCACCATGATACATGGAATGAGCCCAGTAAGTGAAGCTGAGTAGGCTATTCAACCAGAGGGCATCAGAGCTCAGCCCTCACCCAGCATTTGAACACGCACCTTGCAGCATGGTCATGAGGAGTGGTAACCCTGTCTGATTTTCCCCCCACCCAGGTTGCTAAGACCGATTGTAGCCCGCCTACCACCAGTAAGCTGAGATCAGCTGACTCTGCACAGACTGGAGGGGGCAAACTTGGGGCCTTCTGGTTTGTATGACTCAGTACCACACTGGGCCATGCATACAGCCTCTGAGCAATCAGGGCAGGGGGTGTTTTTTCACGTGTGTGTGACCAAGAGACTTGTGATAAGGTGCGAGGTGGCAGGAGTGCATTGCTTCACTGGAGAACACCACGAGGACTGAAACACAAGCGGGCTGACCTCTCGGTGAAGACGGGCAGATGTTTGGCGTACACTCTCCGCAGAGGGATCTTGTCTTCGACCTCCATGTGGGTGAGAATTAGGCAGAATACTTTGTCATAGCGATTTGCTCTCTGTTGTCCCCGGGTAACATGTGGTTTCTCCAGAAGCGGGAGAAGGTCGAGTAAGCAGGACAGCACGTTCTGAAACAGAGGGAAGGGGGCAGTTATTAGTGACAGCACTGGCCACACCTGCTCTTTTCCCATTCGCTGCAGGTCCAGAGCTGTCAGTAGCACAGTGGGACTCCAGGGGCTTGGCTCCTCTATCTCTTATGCAGTATATCAGGCAATGTTAAAATAGGGTGTATTATTGGAGGTGTAAAGCAGGGACTACCAGTCAGATGCAGGTGCAGTTTAGAAGCTGTCTGCCAGTGCAGCCCATGGGTTGAACTAACAGGACTGGATTGGTGACAAGTCCTGCGTCTGTAATTACTGCCACAGTAGGAGGGGAAGAGGCAGGATCACCCTTGCCGCTCTCACTGACAGCAGCTCTTTACGGATCAGGCAGGGTCTGGGAAGGAGCTCCTAACATGGGGAAAATGTTAACATGGAGTGATAAAACACTCAGTCTCTGGACCACGTGGCTCTGCTCATCAATTATGTGTTTACCGGTGCAATCCGCAGACAGTTAATCACAAACAGAACTCGGGGCCACAGTCTTGTTTCTATCCTGTACAAATTAACAGATATTAGGGGAGATTTGCAAATTGTGAGCCTGTAACTACTGGCCTAACGTTAGGGTAATTGGAGACAGGCACCTGGGCTCCAAGAGGACACGGAAGGAGCACGACTCACCTGAATGAGCGAAGCTTCAGGAGTGTACAGGTGATTGTAGAGAGCGTGGTACACCACCTGCGCCCGGTTATACTGCAGGAGTTCTGCAGCAGGCTGAAATAGAGAACACAAAGCTGTCAGGCACAGAGACACACGTTCAAACCCTCCCATCTACCCCCGTCTGGTGCATCAACACCGAACGTCGAAGTTTTAGGAACAGGAAGACTATTGAGCCCAACATGTCCTTTTTTGATAGTCCTCAATCCCTTCTTTCTCCAGCAATGCATCCAATTATCTCCTGAACTCATCTTTACTAACCACTGGAACAACTATCTGCCCAAACTCCATCAGGTGTGCACAGAATGCAATTCTGATTAAACACATTAAACAGCAAAGTCCCACAAACAGTGAATAAGATGAATACTGGCCAGGACAATGGGAGAATTCCCCCGCTCTTCAAATCATGCCATGGAATCTTTGACATCCACACAAACCTCTCTAACAGGCAAACGAGGCCTTGGTTTAACATCTCATCTGAAAGACAGCACCTCCGATGGCGCAGCGAGTTATCCACGTTTCACACCTTTTCAAAAGCACCTTTGTGCCATGACCTCTGCAATGTTACACCTATCGGTCCCCACATGATTCCCCATCCCCTTCCACTGTGATCCCTGCTTCCCCCCTCCAACTCCCACATGATCGTTTAGCTCAGTTGGCTAGAGCGTAGTGCTAATAACGCTAAGGTCGCGGGTTCGATCACCGTACGAGCCATAAGGTGCCTATTGCAATATTTCCTCACAACATTCAAGAAGCATTTGGATGAGCACTTGAAATGCCATAGCATACAAGGCTACGGACCAAATGCTGGAATATGGGATTAGAGTAGACAGGGCTGATGGCCGGCGCGGACACGATGGGCCGAAGGGCCTCTATCCGTGCTGTATAACTCTATGACTCTATGATCCCCAATCCCCCCTCCGGCCCCCATGTGATTCCCACTCTCCGGCCTCCACGTACCACGTTGTCAATGATGTGCTGGAGACACCTCACGCCCAGAATCTTATTCTCTGTCCTGTAATCGTCTGAGAAGAGGAGGGACGGTGGCAGCACGACGTCCAGGTGCTCAGCCAGCCACGGCCTCCTCACCCTCTGCAGCAGCCACCGAAATACGTGTTTTGTGGCTGGATTCAACTTCCACGTATTTCTATAGAGATTGACACACACAAAATCAGTTACTGGCACTCCATTAAAAATCAGAAGAGCACAAAAAAAGTGCAGTGACATGAGGAGATCGAATAGCTGGGCGAAGGCTGTGCGCAGTTCCTGCTGGGAGCATAGGGTATGCCATGAGTTCTGGCTACAGCACTTTGGCGTCCCAACACTGCTCAGCACAGAATCACACACAGTACTGATGCTACCAATTGTCGGGTGGGTTGCCTAGTCTATTCCCCCCCTCTCCCAGCTTAGGTGCGACGTGAGTTACAAGGTCTGTCAAAGGGAGGTGACCACGTTGGTGAAATGGGCAGCGTTGCTGAATGATCAGACACTGGCTCGGACTCACTTGTTCATTTGTGGTTTCATCAGTTGGAGCACTGCTCCCAGAGCACCCCTGCCTTCCTCCTGCGTCCCACACAGGAGTTCTGTGACAGTCTTGCACCCCGCAGCCGGCACTGCAGCTGCCAGCAGCTCGTCCGCAGCCAGCCGAGAGGCCGCGTTCGTCCACGGCTTCTCCTGGCAGTGCGTGGCGCAGAAAACCACCAGGTGCGGCAAAATGGCTTTCAGAACAGAGTCTGGCGAGACCGCGGTGAAGTTGCACGTCGCTTGCTCCGGTCTGGCTGACAGTTTATCGAGGAGAAGCTGAAACGCGTGGGCCACACTGCAGGCCCTCCCGGGTATCGTGTTGTACGTGGTGTCATGGAGCTGCTCGCTGCTCTCAGTCTCACTTCTGGGCAGCCCCGAGTACTGGGTCAGAGCGGCCATCAGATCGATGTACGTTTGAACAATGTCCGATGTGTCACTTTGGCAGCGGTCGCCGAGAAGCCAGTGAGGGTGAGCCTGCAGAAACAAATCCCGGACATCCTCCACAACTGATCCTTTGTGCCTCTTTGGTTTCTCACTTGTCAAGTCCTCTAGAATATTCCTTAGAACCTGCTCGACTGCTGGGACCTGCATCCTTTGGTAACAGTCCTCTTCCACGGTTCTGCTTTTGCCTGCGAGGTGCAGTTTCTGGATGATTTCAGAAGGGTCCTCCATGGTACCTTTACTCAGCTCCATCCACAAACGATCAGAAATTCATACTTGGCCTGGAGAAAAGACAAAGTTATTTTTTTTTTTGTACCCGAGGTGGTGACACAAGTGCCAGTGCTGGGCGACAAACACAAGCTGCTGAATATCTCTGGGAAATATTGCAAATTATCAAAGTGTTTACAGACAACAGCTCAGAGGGAGAAGTAGATCCTTGGTCACTTCTCAAATCCACCCCCCACCCCCTCCCCAGTGCAGTTTGGAGGACTTTTGAACAGAAACCACCTTTTGATTTATTTAGATCCTGATTCAGGACAGTTTATCACAACAGGAGGATCCACACGTCTCAGCACTTTTAATCTGAATCCCCTAGTGTTTTACAGTGACAGGAGAGGAATCTAGATCAGTTACTGAAAAGCTGTGACATTATTATAATACAATTAATAAGATATTACAATCAATAAATGTTTTTTTTTTCTGAGGCACACCCCGACAGTCTGGGGGGTATGTGCAGTGCCCGGTGCCCACACGGACCCAGGTTTGATTCCAGATCTGTGCTGAGTTAGCAGATCACAAGATAATTACAGATGAAGAAGGCCATCTTAGTTCATCCAGGCAGTCCTCTCGTCATTTCTGAAATGACTCCGGGCTTGTTGTTTTGCTGCACGACTGTCTCCCAAAGTCCATTTCATGTAAAAAGAAAGAGGAGGAGGAGGAGGAGGAGGAGGGGGGAGAGAAACATTGCAAATGCTGGAAGCATTAAATAAAAACAAGAAAAAAAAATGCTGAAAATGCACAGCAGCAACTGTAGAAAGAGAAAAAAAAAAGAGGAATGAAAGAGCAGGAGCTGCCCTTTCTCGGGACAGATGCCGGCTGGTCGCTGCCTTTCCAGCTTTCTTCGGTTTTTATTTCCCTCCCATGTGCCGATCGCTCTTTGTGTGAAGCGCTTTGTTTTTTTTACACTGTGTCTCCATCTCCCAGACCACCTCCTGTGGGGGGCATCTTTCAAACGCTGAAAAGCCCCGAGCTGCTCTGATCTCCGCCGGGGAGCTTTAGCTGGTCCTCTCCCCCCCCCACACACACACACCACCACTACCCCGCTGTAAGAAGCGGTCGATCAGTCCAAGTCACAGGCTTCTGCTCCCGACCCAGTGACCCCCACCCTCCCTCCCTCCCGCCCACCCGGCCCGCGGGTCCGGGGAGGATGGGGATGAACCCGGGCCCTCCCCAGGTCCGATTCCCCCGACACTCTCACGGAGAGACGGGCCCACTCGGCGGCGACGACGGCGGGGCCCTCCCCACAGGCTCCGGACAACCCTCCTTCCCTCATGTTCCGCCTGATCGGCTGCAAGAGACCGGATGTGACTCTTGTTCGATCCTCTGGATGTAAATTAAACGCTAACCTTCCTCTCAGCGGACGGCTCGGCGTCTGCTTCCGGTCAGGAAAAAAAAAACACCCATTTTAAAAAAAAAATCCCTCACAGCGCTCCGACACGGACCGGATATCCCGCGGACCCCGCCAACGCACGGGGTGTCACCGCCGCCTTCACCCCCCCCCCCCCCCACCCCCGACTTCCAGAATTACACGCCTCGCACTTTGGTTCCGGCTCTCGACTTCAGGCGAAGAGCCAGCTAGGCAACGGCCTTAGCAACGGCTGGGATCTGGACCCGGACTCCGGCGTTGGACCAAAACGACAGGTTGAGAGACTCTCACACCATGTTATTGTGGACCAGAATGTTACCAGGGCTCCTGACCCCATGGCACTGTTTCGAAGAGCAGGGGAGTTCTCCCAGATTTCCTGGATAATCTCTATCCTTCATCCAACATCACTCAAACAGATTATCTGGTCATTTATCACATTGCTGTTTGTGGGAGCTTGCTGTGCGCAAATTGGCTGTCGCATTTCCTACATTACAACAGTGACTACACTTCCAAAAATAACCACTTAATTGGGACGTCCTGAAGGGACCGAGTCTTAAAATTAGAGCCAGGCCAATTAGGAGGGTAATGAGGAAGCACCTTTTCACACAAAGGGTAATGGAAATCTGGAACAAACACTCTGCCCCAAAAGCGCTGTGGATGCTCGGGCAATTGGAGCTTTCAAGACTGAGATCAATAGATTTTTGTGAGGTTAGGGTAAAAAGGGATATGGTGCAAAGGCAGGTAAATGGAGTTGAGGTGCAGATCAGCCATGATCTAATTAAATGGCAGAGCAGGCTCGAGGGGTTGAATGGCCTACTCCTATTCCAATGGTCAGTGAAATTTATGTGAGATTCGCCCTAATATCAGTCAGAGGTGGAATTCAGTTTTGTTGCATACACTAGACTGCTTCTACTGTCCTCAGAAAGAAAGATATTAGTTGATTTAAACCATTACAAAATGTCTCCCTTTCTCTTTCCCTGCCCTCACCACTAGCTGGCACTGATTCCTCTCTGATGTACCGATCCTTGGGCACTGGGTGCCCTCAGACACCTCACTAATGCTTCATATGGATGTTGCCACAGGATTTGTCCTTGGAAAGCATCCCATCCTCATCCGATGATCATGCATTTGCACTCGCAGTGGCGGTCGTTGAACATTGGTGAGGAAGAACCAGGACTGATTTTCCCTTCCCCAACCCTGGGTGCTGAGTACAATCCCCTGGGTGAGATGGGCTAGCCCAGCACAGACCAGGGAATCAAATCTGGGATCTTGTTGGTCTGCGTGGTTTATTACTATACTTGGCAGTGCCTTTGCTTGTGGTGCTATCAGAGGAGCTCCTTATTTGGATTTTAGTTTTTTGCTGGTGCAGACTCTGAGGCACATCCTCAGTTAATTATTGTTTCACAAAAGTTTGATATTTGAAGGAGCTTTCTCTGAATGCCAGACCCTTCTTTAGTCCTCCCTTTTCCTCCATCGACACTTCTCCACTCCATATCTCCCCTCATCTTTCCTTCCTCCTACAATCTTCAGGCTTTTAAAACCCAAGCTTGGCCTCACCTACCCTCGATTTATCTCATTTTCGTTCACACCCTTTTGAACCTGGGTAGAACCCTGGACTGCGGCCCTTGGCTGAGGTTTCTCAATAAATTAAATCAAGACAGAAAGAGAAGCCAGAGATGTCTTCAGGCGTGTATTAGATGGAGCCTTTGCTCCTGATTAAAGGACTGAAGTAGGCAGCAACAGCCATTGTCACCACCAGATGGCAGTGTAAACCAAGCATTTCACCATCTGCACTTCTCCCATGCAACAAACTCCAAGTCTTGGAGAAGGTTTTGTGACAGTGACAAAGCCTGTTATTTATGGAAACACTCGGCAGGTCAGACAGTACCTGTGGAGAGAGAAACAGAGTTGAAAGATCATCGACCTGAAAGGTTAATTCTTGTTTCTCTCTCCACAGATGCTGCCTGACCTGCTGAGTGTTTTCCAGCATTTTCTGTTTTTCATTTCAGATTTCCAGCATCTGCCAAATTTTGCTTCTGTTATTTACTGGCCCTCCCTTAAGTTCTTGCACAAACTATTCCTTACTCCCACACTCAGGCATAAAGGGACAAAGCTCAGACTAAAGTGCTGCGAGATGGCACATTGTGGTGCTCTGTGGATTATGGGTTCCAAAGCTCAACCAAGCTGCTGGTGGAGGTGATTAGTAGAGAAAATGTTTCTTCTGACAAGAAAGCCTCTCCTTGAAGGTGCTGTTAGATGACACTCAGCACCCAGTTACACTGCAGTATCGGTAAAGATGTTCTCGGGAGCATGGGACCCAGTGTCTCAGGACGTGGGACAGGGGAGGAAAAACAAACAGAAACTGAGCGGGGAGGTCAGTGTAATTTGAGGCATTTTCTCATTTGTCCAGGCTCCACTTGTTCTTTCTGTGGAGGAACCAAATAGGAGGGCCACAGGAAAGTGTACCACCAAGGTGTTAGCTGTGGCTTAATGTTGATGTCAGGTGTGGCTCAGTCGGTAGCACTCTCGTCCTCGGAGTCAGAAGGTTGTGGGTTCAGGTCCCACTCCAGAGACTTGAGCACAAAATCTAGGTTGACACTCCTAGTACAGTGCTGAGGGAGTGCTGCACTGTCGGAGGTGCTATCTTTCAGATGAGACATGTCTGCTCTCTCATTTCATCAGCTGGATGTAAAAGATCCCATGGCACTATTTGAAAATGAGCAGTGGAGTTCTCCCCAGTCCCCTGGCCAATACTTATCCCTCAACCCACACCACTAAAAAACAGATGATCTGGTTATTCATTTTATTGCTGTTTTTGGGACCTGTTTGTGGGTTGTGCGCAAATTGGCTGCCGTGTTTCCCTACATTACAACAGTGACAACACTGCAAAAGTCCTTCATTGCCTGTCATTGCCTGTAAATCGCTTTGGGTCATTCGAGGTTGTGAAAGGCGCTATATAAATGCAAGTTCTTTCTTTTTATAACAGAAGAGGTAAACCAGGAAGTAGGGATTAGATTGCACCAAACTTGGGTTTTAAAAGTCTGAAGATTGGTTCGTCTCAGTGACGAATGGATGATGTTGTGACAGCACCTACAAAATGACCATTTAAGAAGACTGAACTGACTGGTGTGAAAAGTCTCTTGGATGAATCTGCACAGGCTGTTCCTGGTCTCTTGTAGCTGATCCCAGAGCAGTACTGGCAGAGACTGTGCAGATGCCCGGTTCTCTCAATGGAATCCAGGCTGACTGTGAACAGAGGAAGCAAGGCCCTGTGTTATGAGGAGTGAAGGAATGGCGTTTGATGTCGATCCAATTCTTCATTCAGGGTTTCACTGACACTTTAGTAGGAGATGCATCTGCTCAAACTCACTGAGTAGCATAAAGTTGTGAATTTTAGGGAAAGATCCTTGTACAAAGGTTGTCCATTCCTGCCTGGGACTGGAATACCCAACTGGAGAGACTTGGTGGGACTGTTGCTCCTCGGCTGCTAGGTCCCCTCAGGATCATTTTGTTTTTGATATTTTGAATAGTCTCTTTGCTGTCAGCTGTGGCTCAGTGGGTAGCACTCTTACCACGAGGTCAGAAGGTTGTGCTTTCAAGCCCCACTCCAGAGACTTGAGCACAAAATCTGGGCTGACACTCCAGTGGAGTGCTGAGGCACTGCTGCACTGTCAGAGTTGCTGTCTTTCGGATGAGACGTTAAACCGAGGCCCTCTCAGGTGGACGTAAAACATCCCACGGCACTATTTGAAGAAGAGCAAGGGGAGATCTCACACCAAGTCTCGTTCACCCATCATTGGCTCTCAGTCTGGCTACGCCTCGATTTTAAAATTCTCATCCATGTTTTCAAATTCCTCCATGGCCTCGCCCCTCCCTCTCTCTGTAACCTCCTCCAGCCCTGCAACCCTTCGAGAACTCTGCGCTGCTCCAATTCTGGCCTTCTGCGCTTCCCCGATTTTAATCATTGGCAGGATGTGACTAGTAGAGTCCCGCAGGGATCTGTCTTGGGGCCTCAATTATTCACAATATTTATTAACGACTTAAATGAAGGCTTAGAAAGTCTCATATCTAAGTTTGCCGATGACACAAAGATTGGTGGCATTGTAAGCAGTGTAGATGAAAACATAAAATTACAAAGCGATATTGATAGATTAGGTGAATGGGCAAATCTGTGGCAAATGGAATTCAATGCAGACAAATGTGAGGTCATCCACTTTGGATCAAAAAAGGATAGAACAGGGTACTTTCTAAATGGTAAAAAGTTAAAAACAGTGGATGTCCAAAGGGACTTAGGGGCTCAGGTCCATAAATCATTGAAGTGTTATGAACAGGTGCAGAAAATAATCAATAAGGCTAATGGAATGCTGGCCTTTATATCTAGAGGACTAGAGTATAAGGGGGCAGAAGTTATGCTGCAGCTATACAAAACCCTGGTTAGACCGCACCTGGAGTACTGTGAGCAGTTCTGGGCACCGCACCTTCGGAAGGACATATTGGCCTTGGAGGGAGTGCAGCGTAGGTTTACTAGAATGATACCCGGACTTCAAGAGTTAAATTACGAGGAGAGATTACACAAATTGGGGTTGTATTCTCTAGAGTTTAGAAGGTTAAGGGGTGATCTGATCGAAGTTTATAAGATATTAAGGGGAACGGATAGGGTGGATAGAGAGAAACTATTTCCGCAGGTTAGGGATTTTAGGAGTAGGGGGCACAGTCTAAAAATTAGAGCCAGACCTTTCAGGAGCGAGATTAGAAAACATTTCTACACACAAAGGGTGGTAGAAGTTTGGAACTCTCTTCCGCAAACGGCAATTGATACGAGCTCAATTGCTAAATTTAAATGTGAGATAGATAGCTTTTTGGCAACCAAAGGTATTAAGAGATATGGGCCAAAGGCAGGTATATGGAGCTAGATCACAGATCAGCCATGATCTTATCAAATGGCGGAGCAGGCACGAGGGGCTGAATGGCCTACTCCTGTTCCTATGTTCCTAATCGCTCCACCATTGGCGGCGGTGCCTTCAGCTGCCTCGGCCCTAAGCTCTGGAATTCGTTCCCGAAACCTCTCTGCCTCTCCACCTCTCTCTCCTCCTTTAAGATGCTTCTTAAAACCTATATCTTTGACCAACCTTTTGGGCACCTGTCCTAATATCTCCTGATGTGGCTCGGTGTCAAATTTTGTTTTATATTCGCTCCTGTGAAGCGCCTTGGGGACGTTTTACGACTGTAAAGACACTACAGAAGTGCAAGTTATTGTTGTTGTTGTGGTGTCTAGGCCAATATTTATGCCTGAACCGACATCACTAAAACAGATTATCTGGTCATTATCACATTGCTGTTTGTGGGACCTTGCTATGTGTTTGGCTGCTGCATTTCCCTACATTGCAGCAGTGAATATACTTCAAAAAGTACTTCATTGGCTGTAAAGCGCTTTGGGCTGTCCTGAGGTGGTGAAAGGCGCTATATAAATGCATGTTGTTGTTATTCTGCTGGGAGCTGCAGCTGCTGAAATCTGCTGCCATTAGACTGTCGCCGTGGCAGCAAGTCCTGTAATATCACAGCCGATCTGACTTGGAAATTTAATAATCGTGGATTACTCACAAAGCTCTTTCAAACAGCACTGTACACACTGTAACCAGGAACAGAGAAGGACTCCTTATCAGGCTGCACTCACACAGTTTCAATCAGATTCTAGTGACGAAGGCAAGTATCAAATCCAGCGAGGCAAAAGTTCAGCCCGGCTGTGGACATCGATTAATCACACAAAGGGGACCTGGCATGTTCGCCTGACGTGATATTTGTTCACCTGCCGCCCGGACAGTTGTCTGTTCATTCAGTGAAAGATAACAAAGGGTTCTTTATTTCCTTATATTTATGGAAGGTGTACGTCAGTAAACCGATCAGCAAACTCCAGTCTCTCAGGCTCGGGATACAGGTTATGAGAAATAAGGAATTGGGAAAAAGCCATCAGCCTCAAACTAGCCCGTCCCTTTTTCATGGATCAACCCGGCCAACCCAGATTCTCAATCCCTTCTCTCTCCAGAAAGACATCTGATTGTGTCTGGAACCCATTGATACCTTCTGCCTCAGTCCTTCCCTGATATCCTATTCCACAATTCTATTACTCTTCCGCCTGACGTCCCTTATTACCCCTAACGTTCCTAATTTATAACTTGTGTCCCCTGGTATTTGATCCTGAACAATTTGCCTCAGTTTTGTCAGGTCTCCTCATGATCTTTAAAACTTCAATCAGGTCACCTCAAGTGTTTAGCAAAGAAAACCAGTCCAATTTCCTTAACTTTTCTCAGATCCTAACTTCCAATATCTTAGTTACTTGCCTCTGGGAGATGAGGAGAATTTTTTTTTAATGCAGTGAGTTGTTATGACCTGGAATGCACTGCCTGAAAGGGTGGCGGGAGCAGATTCAACAGTAAGGGAATTGGATATCTACTTGAAAATGAATCAATTGCAGGGCAATCGGGAAAGAGCAGGAGAGTGGGACTAATTGGCCAGTTCTTTCAAAGAGCCGGCACAGGCACGGAGGGCCGAATGG
Source organism: Heptranchias perlo (assembly GCF_035084215.1). NCBI lineage: Eukaryota > Metazoa > Chordata > Chondrichthyes > Hexanchiformes > Hexanchidae > Heptranchias > Heptranchias perlo. The sequence continues at coordinate 43,370,378 of NC_090344.1, forward strand.
CCTCCTTCTGTGCTGTATCATTCGATGATTCTTATCTCCCCTCTGGTTCTTTTGCCAATTATCTTAAATCTGTGTCCTCTGGTTACCGACCCTCCTGCCAGTGGAAACAGTTTCTCATTTAATTGATTAAAACCCCTCATGATTTTGAACACCTCTATTAAATCTCCCCATAACCTTCTCTGCTCCCCAAGGAGAACAACACCAGCTTCTTTAGTCTCTCCACGTAACTGAAGTCCCTCATCCCTGGTATTCTGGTCAATCTCCTCTGCACCCTTTCCAAGGACTTGACATCCTTCCTAAAGTGTGGTGCCCAGAATTGGACACAATACTCCAGCTGAGGCCTAACCAGTGATTTGTGAAGGTTTTGATTTTATTGGCTGGCAGAGAGTTCAGATGAGAAGTGGGGCACTGTGCCTACCTCACCTCTGGTCCTGGTTCCAAGGAGGTTCACATTATTCACATTGCTACTCAACCATTGCAAGGCCTGTGGTGGAAATTGGTGGGAGAAAAGGTGAAAACAGAAAAAGCTGGGTTGTCATCTCCATAACCTCCTCCAGCCCTCCAAGAACTCTGCGTTCCTCCGACTCTGACATCCCCCACTTCCTTCGCTTTACCATTGGTGGCCGTGTCTTCAGCCGTCTAGGCCCTAAGCTCTGGAATTCCTTCCCTAACCTTCTCCCTCTGTCTCCACCTTTAAGACCCTCCTTAAAACCGACCTCTTTGACCAGCCGTATGGTCACCTATCCTAATGTCTCTCTCCTTAACCCGGTGTCAATTTTTTTGTCTGATTACGCTCCTGCGTAGCGCCTTGGGACATTTGACTATTTTAAAGGCGCTGTCTAAATGCAGGTTGTTTGATTCCTACAGAAGGGAGTTTGATACTAAGTTCTGCTTTAAGGGGACCCTCTTCAGTTTGAATGCAGTGACGTTCCACGCTGTCCCAGTGCCACCAACACACTGAGGGCGAACGACCTGCACGTTCCTCGTCTGACAAAGGACAGTTCCATGTCACCCGATAAGATGCTTCTGTGAAATAAACCACATGGAAATGAAATCCCACAGGCACAGTGCAGTCCTGGGCACGGCTCCAATGACACTGATTCATACGTGCAGTTTGAAACAGTCACCTCTGAATGAATGAAACTGTATAAAAGGTGTCAGCAGCACCGTGCGCGTGTCCACAGAGAGGACCCATTTGTGAAGAGAAGTGGAATAGAATTCCAATCAAGTGCTGCCTGTGTAACCAGGGCCATTGTTTGACTTTCTTTATTCTGCTGATTCTGATCAGTTCTGGCTACTCGGTGAATTCCTGTCACTCAATGCTCAGGTCTCCTGCATTACAATAAGTAGCATTGTAAACAATTTTACAACACCAAGTTATAGTCCAACAATTTTTATTTGAAATCTACAAGCTTTCGGAGGCTTCCTCCTTCCTCAGGTAAATGTTCAGGAGCTCCTCGAAGCCTACGCATTTATACATATAGAACAATACATGGTGTTTACAGACTGCCCCGGCAACTGCCCGTTGCCAAGGCAATCACCGTGTTCAGACAGAGAGCTGTCACCTACAGAACCCCCGAATACACATTCAACAAAAAAACAAACAGCTCCTGAACATTTACCTGAGGAAGGAGGAAGCCTCTGAAAGCTTGTAGATTTCAAATAAAAATTGTTGGACTATAACTTGGTGTTGTAAAATTGTTTACAATTGTCAACCCCAGTCCATCACCGGCATCTCCACAATAAGTAGCATGGCAGTGCAAACAGCTGCAGAATATACCCTTATCCTGGGGTTATTTTTGCAGCCATTCCTTATTATTGCTCTGTGTACCATCCCACTTCTTCTCAATCAATACCAGACGGTGTCTGCTGCAGCCAAGTCGGTTAAAGTATCTCCTAATCTAACTGACGCTCACCCCCTCACTGACTCACAGTGGTCACTGAGTTCACGGATGGACTCAGGATGTGCTAGTCAGCAATTGTGCCTGCAGCTCCCCCAGATCAGGTGGTTTTTGGTCCCAGCACGGCGGCAGGAAGAGGGAGGGGAGCTCGGAGGCCGGGTACTGAGCAGCTGCTCGTGGAGAGGGCACGGCCAAGGCCTGACCGGGAAAGAGCAAGGAAATGGCATTGCATTGGAATAGATAGATTCAGAGCACAGGCACAATGGACTGAATGGCCTCCTTCTGCGCTGAAATTCTTGTGATTTTATGAGACGGCCAGTTCTTTGCTCTCTCGCTGTTCAGTTATTATTCAAAGAAGGGCAGGTGGAGTTCTTCCCGGTGTCCTGCACAATATTTATCCCTCAACCAACACCTAAAACAGATGATCTGGTCATTTATTTCATTGCTGTTTGTAGGAACTTGCTGTGTGCAAATTGGCTGCTGTGTTTTTTACATTATAGCAGTGACTACACTTCAAAAGTACTTCACTGGTTGTAAAGCGCTTTGGGACATCTTGGGGTCCTGAAAGGCGCTATACAAATGCAAGTCTTCCTTTCTTTCTTTACACTAGATTTTATTTCCATGCTGATTTTTGCCCTTCCTGTCCAGTTGCTGAGGGCTGGAGTCATTCTCTAATACCTCACCCACGTGGCCAATCCTTGTTGCTGTTGAAGGTATCAGAGATGATCTGTCTTCACCTGATTTCTAGCAGGTTCACTGGATTGCGATCAGGAATCTTAACTCTTAACCCAGGAGCAGGAAGGATAATAGTAGCATTCCTACCCAGAGCCGACTGAGAATCGAACTTGGGACTTTTCTGGTCTCTATAGCTCAGCTACTCAATGGATAAACTCACTAAATCACTGGGAAATCCCCAATAAATATAAAATTGTTCTCTCTCTCTCTTTATATAGAAATCCCCAAGTTTAAATGTTTAAATGGAATGCATTAGCAAATGGCAGCAGACCCATTTGAGCCCTGCAGCTCAAAACACAAGCTCTCTGTTCTGTCAGAATGACACACAAAAGAGTAGGTGAACATTATTTTAACTTTTTTAATCTAGAATAAAACAACATGAAGGAGAAATTAGTAATACAATGGATCTAAAAACCTGGGATAATGTGTTCCAGTTACGGGGATGGAATTCAGGCACAGTTATACAAAGTTTATTCACTTGGCAGTCAAAATGCACAGTTCGAGGTACAGTAAGAAAGGTCAGGATCACGCTGTCTAACAGATAACTACTGACAATCACTGTGCATCATACGTGAGGAATCGCAGCCTGTAGCTTGAGCTCTTCTCTCTTTGTACAAACGAGACCAGTTTCACAACATAATGTGTGAAGGAAACATTAATCAAGTAGATACAAGATAGGGAACTATAGACCAGTTAGCTTAATGTCAGTGTTAGGAAAGACAATGGACTCTTTACTCAAAGATGTAATAGAAAAGCATCTAAAAACTGAAAATGTAATAAAGAGTACTCAGCACAGATTTCAAAAGGGAAGGCCATGCTTGACCAACCTTATTGAATTCTTTGAAGAATTAATAGAAATAGTAGACAAGGGTAATGTAGTCGATGTAATATATTTGGATTTTCAAAAGGCCTTCGATAAGTTACTACATAGTAAGGTCAGAGCATGTGGAGTCAGGGGACAAGCATCAGAATGAACAGCAAGTTGGCGACAGAACAGAAAACAGAGAGTAGGGGTTAAAGGTAGTTACTCAGACTGGCAAAAGATGGGAAGTTGTGTTCCACAGGGATCGGTGCTGGGACCACTGTTGTTCACAATTTACATAAACGATTTGGACTCGGGAATCGGAAGTACAATTTCAAAATTTGCGGATAACACCAAATTGGGGGGTATAGTAAATACTGAGGAAGACTGCAACAAAATACAAGAAGACATTAATAAACTTGCAGAATGGGAGTATAATTGGCAAATGAATTTCAATATAGATAAATATGAGGTGGTGCATTTTGGTAGGAAGAATAAGGAGGCGACAGACTGCTTGGTTAATAAGAGTCTAAATGGGGTAGAGGAGCAAAGGGATCAAGGGGTACAGATACACAAATCACTAAAAGTAGCAACACATGTTAATAAGGCCATTAAAAAAAGCAAACCAAGCACTGGGGTTCATTTCTACAGGGATATAATTGAAAAGCAGAGAAGTTATGTTAAACTTGTATCGAACCTTGGTTAGACCATATGGAGTACTGTGCACAGTTCTGGTCTCCATATTATAAAAAGGATATGGAGGCATTGGAGAAGGTGCAAAAAAGATTCACAAGGATGATACCGGAACTGAGAGGATATACTTATCAGGAAAGACTGAACAGGCTGGAGCTTTTTTCTCTAGAAAAGAGAAGGATGAGGGGTGACCTGATCGAGGTCTTTAAGATTAAGAAGGGGTTTGATAGGATAGATGCAGAGAAGATGTTTCCACTTATGGGTGAGACCGGAACTAGCAGCCATAAATATAAGATAGTCACCAATAAATCCATTGGGGAATTCAGGAGAAATTTCTTTACCCAAAGAGTGGTAAGAATGTGGAACTTGCTACCACAAGGAGTAGGTGAGGTGAATTGCACAGATACATTTAAGGGGAAGCTAGATAAGTACATGAGGGAGAAAGGAATAGAAGGATATGTTGATAGGGTTAGATGAAGAGGGGTGGGAGGAGGCTCCTGTGGAGCATAAATGTCCAGTTGGGCCGAATGACTGTCGACTGTATGTAATTCTATGTAATCTGATATCTCACTGCCTTTTTAAGTGTAACGATTCCTTGTTGGTATCTCTATTGTCATGTTGTGTCCTGTCATGCAGTGCTGCCTGTTTGAGATTCTGTTTCTGAGCAGAACTGTGGTGTGGATTCATTGGAAGGGGTGACAGTGGAATGCAGGTATAACAAGCCTCTGTCTGACCAACCATACATCAGCCCTTGTTCTGAATTTATTTCTTCCACTCCGCTTCCTCATTCCTGGCCTCTGACATCGGGAATTCCCACCTGTCCCTCTCAGCAGTGTAAAAATTTGTATTCGCAGCGTAGTCCTGTTGCAAAATCACCTGTCAGTAAAAGCAAAAGGATTAGCGTTTGACTCGAACACGGTATGCAATATTAGCGCACAAACACTGAACACATCATATGAAATTTACCTATCTGCTATTTTAGCAGAGGTGTTAAACCATTTAAAATAAACAGGTTAATGACTCCTTTAAAGAAGCAGACTAAGGAATTCCTTGAGAAGCGTTCATACATCAATATCTCACTCTAATTCCAAGACTGCAGTTCAGTGGATTCTCTCCCTCTCAATTAGAACATAAGAAATAGGAGCAGGAGTAGTCCATTTGACCCCTCGAGCCTGCTCTGCCATTCAATAAGATCATGGCTGATCTTCTATCTTAACTCCACTTTCCCGCCCTATCCCCATATCCCTTGATTCCCTTAGCATCCAAATATCCATCGATTTCAGTCTTGAACATATTCAACGACTGAGCACCCACAGCCCTCTGGGGTAGAGGATTCCAAAGATTCACAACCCTCTAAGTGAAGAAATTTTTCCTCATCTCGGTCCTAAATGGCCGACCCCTCATCTTGAGACTATGACCTCTAGTTCTAGACTCTCCAGCCAGGGGAAACAGCATCTCAGAATCTACCTTGTCAAGCCCTCTAAGAATTTTATATGTTTCAATGAGATCACCTGTTTTTCTTCTAAATTCCAGAGAATTATAGGCCCATTCTACTCAATCTCTCCTCACAGTACAACCCTTCTGTTCAAATCCCTCCATGGCCTTGCCCCTCCCTATCTCCGTAACCTCCACCTGCCCTACAATTCTCATCCTCATGTTCAAATCCCTCCATTGCCTCGCCCCCTCCCAATCTCTGTAACCTCCTCCATCCCTACAACCCGCTGAGATCTCTTCGTGCTTTTCCAATATTAGCCTTTCTGGCATCCCTGATGGCCGTGCCTTCAGCTGCCTTGGCCCTAAGCTCTAGAATTCCCTGCCTAAACCTCTCTGCCTCTCTCTCCACTTTTAAGGCGCTCCTTAAAAACTACCTCTTCAACCAAGCTCCAGATGGGGACTGACCTGAGCTCTCCACAGCTGTAACATAACTTCCACCCCTTTGTATTCCAGTCCTCTTGAGATAAAGAAGGACTTGTATTTGTACAGCACCTATCACAACATTCCAAAGAGCTTTACAGCCAGTTAAATACTTTTGAATTGTAATCACGGCTGTAATGTAGGAAACACGGCAGCCAATTTGTGCACAGCAAGATCCCACAAATAGCAATGAGATAATGACCAGATAATCTGTTTTTTTAGTGATGTTGGTTGTGGGATAAATATCGGCCAGGACACGGGGTTCTTCTTCGAAATAGTCCCACTGGATCTTTTACATCCAACTGAGAGGTCCTCGGTTGAACTTCTCATCCGAAAGAGGGATGAGATGTTAAACCGAGGCCCCGTCTGCCCTTGAATATGCAGAGCCTGTCATCAGAAGGCAACCAAAACAAGACGTTCTATCATTTCTGCGGGAGGATGGGAGAAGTTGAGGTCAGTCCCCGTGTGAACACCAGCTGGGCTTTGACTGTCAAGACTGGTGCAACCTGCAGGCTGTACATTCACTCGAGGTGTGTTGTGCAGTTTGCTTCATTCCAAATGCCTTGAATTTTCTTTTCCTTCTTTCGAATCGCCCTGTCAGTATATTTGAGGCCTAAGGAACAGACACATCCTGTCCATCAGCTGCAGTGGTTTCATAGCTCACTGTAGTTAGAGCAGAATTGTGAATGGCTTTGGAGTTTCACTCACTCACTTGTTCTTCGCTCAACATTTGCTCACTTGCTCCTCGCTCACTTACTCCTCACTCATTCACCCTCTCCACACTAACTCATTTGTTCTCACTCATTTATTTGGTCCTCTCTCACTCAATCACTTCTTCACTCTCACCCTCCTCATTCAGCCGTGGCTCAGTGGTAGCTCTCTCGTTTCTGAGTCAGAAGGTGCTGGGTTCAAACCCCATTCCAGAGACTTGAGCACAAAATCCAGGCTGACACTCCAGTGCAGTGCTGAGGAAGTGCCGTCTATCAGATGAGATGATAAAGTGCCTTCTCAGGTGGGTGTAAAAGACCCCATGTCACCATTTCAAGAAGCGCATGGGAGTTCTCTCTGGTGCCCTGGTCAATATTTATCCCTCGACCAACATCGCTAAAAACCGAATGTCTAGTCATCTATCACGTTGCTGTTTGTGGGGCCTTGCTGTGTGCAAATTGGCTGCTGCGTTTCCAATATTACAGCAGTGACTGCACTTCAAAAAGTACTTTTTTGGTTGTAAAACATTTTGGGTCAGTCTGTCTGTCTGTCTGTCCTCACTCGCACTTAACCTCCCTCCCTGTTCATGCTGAAGTAAATTGTCTTTATAAAATAACATCCGTTACCATTTTCTCTTCTTTGACAGGAGGATTTCTTAGGATGACACAGAGTGGAGCGTATGCCATGTTAATAGCACCAATGATGACCATTAGCCATTGGAACCCAATTGCTCTGACAATAGCTCCTCCGATTGAGGGCCCTGGATGGTAAGCAAAAATTATTAATCTTTAACATGTGACATCCACTGTTCTCAGATTAAATTAACCAGCGCAGCCTGTCTACAAAGGGCAGGAATCCCTCGATTTTCTTCGAGAACGTTAAAATAAAATAGTGGAAGTTCCTACAGTATTTGGATTTCCAGAAAGCCTTATGACAAGATCCCACAAGGAAGGCCGTTGGTTCAACTAAAATCCATAGGATTCCATAGTATAATGTGGCATTTCATAAGAAAATTGAAAATGAAACAGGAATCCGAGAACTCGTGCGAGGTGTGATGTCAGCCTATGGATCGAGGGAGACGCTGAGTGGAGTAATGCTGGGGTCGCTGCTTGGACTCTGGTGTTTCTACATGAATAACGAATGCAGAAATAAATTGAAAGCTTGATAAATTTGCAAACAATACTGGGTACCTGGGCTTCTCCTCCCGCACTGGGAGTGCAGTAGGGACAGAGGATACAGTTAAGCGTTCCTTTCGGCCTGTTATAGAGAGTTGGGCAGGCAACCGTTTCTTGATGTTGGATGGTGGAATCGTGTGTGATTCCAAGACAACATCAGCAAGGTAATGAGTTGCACCGATGCTGGCCCTGCCTAGACGACACTTGCTGTCTTGGCTCACATACGAAGAATGAGTAAGGTACCCAGGAGTGTCAGGTGCCAGTGGAACTGACCCCCGGCAAGAGGCAATGCCTTCAGGGGAGGCAGGAGAAAACTGGGAAATAGAAGAAACCATAGAATATCATCACTGGATGGAAATGAGAAGCTGGGGGTTTGGCGCTGGGGAAATGGTTAACACCGAGCAGCTGTGAGTTCGTTAAGTTTACAGCCCACCCCAGCACTATCATTGACCACTTTCAGAGAGAGAGGGAGAGGACTTGAATTTAAGCAAAAGCGCACCCAAGGAAACGCTGGCATCGACTCACCGATTGCAAATCCCATACAAAGCGCCACGTCAGCGATGGCGAAAACAGTTCCGTACACGGACACATGACGAATATCCACCAGGTAGCCCATTATGGGAATCATCGCTGAATCAATCATCCCTGGTCACATCAAAGGACACACTCAGAATTAAGGCTGCAACACACCCAGCAATATCTCCCTAATGTGGGATCAGATTGGAAGCAGCACCCTGTTCAGCTTGACAATAATGGAGAGCCCTTCACTGATATACACTCCCAGCCGTAAAATCAAACAGCTTTATGTACCCTCCCCGCCATGGGCTAGGTTCGATCTTTTCTCCAGGACTCTCTTTGTGGTGTCTTTGTTCAGGAGGGGGCCTGGCCCCTGGTTCAACCCTGTGCCTCTCATACTTATTGCTGGTTGATAACGTGAAACAGGCAGTGCTGAGATTCACTTTTGAATCAGTTCACTGAGCAGCTGACAACAAAATAGGAGGTTTATTTTGGCTTTTAAAATTTTGAACATTGTTTAAAAAATCAATTCTCCCCTTCATATTCCACAAGCTGGACTCCAGCTGAAACTGTAGCAGGTCTCCAAGTTCATGAATGGGGTTTAGTAACAGGACCATTTCAAAACACTGACCTTTATTGGATCCCTTATTAAAGCTGTGTTGTGCCACAATCATTAGCAGGCAGCTCGAATCCCAGCCTCAGACTTAGGAGACTTGGCTCAAGGCCCAACCCCAATTGACACACACTTGGGTTCCCCAAAGATGAGATGTCAATCCTGGCTGAAGTGTCGGAGGAAGGTTCCTCACTGATGGGGATGAAGACTGTCATCGGGGCCCATGTCCTGGCTGCAGCTCCAAAAAAAAATAGACGTCCTCAGTGACACCATGGCTGTTAAAGAAGGGCTCAGGCTGCCAATTCAGGAGGGCTGAGTGAGAGGACTTTGAATACAGACAGGACACATTGAAGGAAAATCCTTGCAGGATGTCAGAACAGAGAGCAATACTGTGGATGTTGGATTTAGGAGTACAGAAACAGAAGTAACTTTATCAGAAATACTGGACCCAGGGAGAGGAGAGGAGATAGGAACAGCAGAGGAGACAGGAACGTGGGACTTGAACATGGAGTGGATTGTCTGTGCCACTGTGAGGGGTGCTGGAGGTTTCAGAGGACAGAAAAAGATCAAATGACTTTATCACTGGTGGGTACGATTCCCATTGATTATACTCTGACCCGGCACAAGCTGCTGGTGTTTTTATTGAATGTGTCAATGTCCTCCTGTGGCATTGCTAAGTCAGAGGATAAAACAGGAGCGCGATATCATACGATGCACAATATTATTCTGTAGCCATGTGTAACTTGCTATGTCCCTTTCAGGCCATAAAGTCGAGTTGCTGTAAACAGGACATGTGACGGTCAGTTAGAGGTTGTTCAGGAAGGAAGTTTGCAGATAGTGAGGTGCTTGTAAATTTTTGGCTCCCAGTCAACAGTAATCAGAAAGAAGTGACTTTTTGATTCTTTGAAGTATGAAGGACACAGAACTTCTGAATGGATAGCTAGCTAGCTGGCTAGATAGATGGCAGGGGGATGAAGGGTAACTGGCCCTGCCTCCTGTCTGATGCTGGTTTACAGGTGTAATCACATTTTTCTGCTACTGACCTATTGCGAGGCCTGCTCCAAAGCTTGGGACTATCAGTTCAAAAATGTTGGTTGCAAGAGGAACCTAAAGCACAAAAGGTATTTATATTAGAAACAAGAAAAACAAGCACTCAGTGGAGCTTAAAATTGTATAAAGTGTAAAGTGAAACATGCTTAAAATCAAATGCAGTGTCTCACACAGATGATACTGATCCCCAAAAGCACCATTCCGACCAGGGAGCACAACCACCTGCAGATACAGAGAGAGCAAATGTTTAAACAAATGTACACACAGATGCTAACTGTCATGGTCGAGTATTCCTATCACTGAATCCGAGTTAACCTATACTTGCTTGGAGTAGAACCGAATGATTTCTATGAGCTGCACAAGACCATTGTCTGGAGTTTGTACCTCAGCCTTTTAAATCACTGGGGCTGTGGCAGAATGAAAGAATTGTTTAATTGTGCCTGAGCAATGATGAATATTTAGTGGCTGCCTGTATCCTATCCCGCACCAAGTCCCGCTCACCCATCTTCCCTGTGCTCGCTGACCTTCATTGGCTCCCGGTTCCCCAACGCTTCGAGCTGTTTGGTTTGGCGTGTAACCCAGTGGGTGTGAGAATCCCTACGTGGTCAGTTTTCAGTAAAATATTAAGATGCCTCCGTGGCAAAGAAGCAGAATGCAAAATGGTTAGAAAGGGTTAATTAGTTAGTAACTGAGATTGGTACAGGTGGCCTGGCCTCCTGCTGGGCCATATGTTTGCGTAGTCAGCAGGTTTGCATGGTCTTATCAATGTAGAATCTTTGATGTGATTCAAGGACTGGTCTGAATGTCTCCATGTTTATGGCAGATCAATATAGGTAACGAGCTTAGCCAAAGTTGAAAGACATTCCAGGATGGGAGATAAGGAACAGAAGGAACAGGGAAGAACATTCCAAGTTGGAAGGTGAGGAAGTATCCCCTTTGATGTCTAACAGCAACATGGTCAGCACATGATTATCTATGATTGGCCGGAAATAATGTAACCTCGCATGGCAACCTGTGCCCGGCTTATGATTGGTGTTGACTCTTGTGTTAATGATGTTCCAACCCCTATCGATCTGTATAAAGGTATGAGTTTTTGTCTTTGTCTTTCTCTCCTTATTCTGTTAGAATCATTCGGATTCTCTCAGGAATCTGAATTGAAGCTACAGACTAAGACCTGCTATTAAAGTTGTGTTGAACTTTAAAATGTATTCGACTTCAGTTTTTACTGAACCAGACTGAGGGGAAAGAATCCGGATCGTCAGGTGTGGGTCAGAATTAGAATGAAAGAAAGATCTTGCATCTCTATCGTGCCTTTTACGACCTCAGGACGTCCCAAAGCACTTCACAACCAATGAAGTCCTTTTGAAGTGTAGTCATTGTTGTAATGAACCTGGCACCTTAAATACGGTGGGTGTTGATCCCATAGGACAGTTTATTGTTTCTCAAATACCACACTGTAAAGAATGACTGAGTTTCATCTCTGGCCCAGTCAGTGCACACGTCCCATATTGCTCCTACCTGCCCATTTTGTTGGCAAGAACACCAAAGAGATTTGTGCCCATCATGTAGCTGATGGTGGATGGCAGGAAGGCCAAACCTACCAGAAGAGACAAAATTGGGTTAATTCAGGTCAGAAAGCAAATGCAGAGCTTACTGGGGAGGCAGGGGGTGGAGGGAGGGAGTGGAGGAGATGGGGAGGAAGTTGACTGTGCCTTTATCTCACATGTCACCAGACCTGCTGTTCGATAAAATCGTTTCAACTTGATCTCTGTGCAAACATACCCAGGTGCAGTTTAGGAGAACACATGGTCTTCATCATCCAGATTGGCAGTGCCTGCTCCAGCATAGCGATGGCCATGTTTGAGAAGCACATGGTTCCTTGAAATAAACAAATACAGGCTCATTTATTAATTTCCACATAGACTTATATTAATGCGTATTTGACAAATCAGTGTTGAAAGCCTGAACAAATGGGAGATTATTCCAGAGCATTTCAGATGAGAAATAAGCCAAACTGGTTCATTCACTTAGATCTTTCTCCATCTGTGTACTCCACAGGTCACACCATTATTGCAAGGTCGTGTGCAAGTGATTCAGCCCTTACTTACCTCACCACTGAGCTAGTATTCACTCTCCGTACAGGGAGTCCCATTCAGCCCAGCAATTGTCAGCTGCTGAGGAGAATTGAGCTTCAACAAAATAAGGACTGGGATTTGGAACCTTATTGAAAGTTCAGCGCTTTACCATTAAAGGTATCAGACTACCCCTGTACAGTGGATTGGTGAATGGTTGCATCCAGCCTCAGATTGGCACACACTCTTTGATCCAAATCTTTGAACAAAAATGACATACTCTTCCTTTGTATTCCTTTCTTACTTTAAAAAAAAAATCATTCTTGGGATGTGGGCGTCACTGGCAAGAACGGCATTTATTGCCTATTCCCAGTTGCCCCTGAGAATGTGGGCCGCCTTCTTGAATCACTGATAGCAGTTTGATACAACTGAGTGGCTTGCTGGACCACCTCAAGGGGCAGTTAAGAGTCAATCACATTAGTGTGGGACTGGAATTATGTATAGACCAGACCGGGTAAGGACGGCAGGTTTCCTTCCCGAAAGGACATTCGTGTACCAGTTGGGGTTTACAACAATCTGACAGCTTCATGGCCATTTGAACTCACTCTCTCTGGATTATCAGACCAGACCTCTGAATTACTATCCAATAACAACCATTACACCACCGTACCCATTATTTCATGGATTCTGATTGTGCCTCAGTCTCCGGAACATCCCTTGGAAACAAGCCTACAGAGCACAGGTACAAGTAAACTGCCTTCTTTCCACAAGCTCCCTGTCATTCTTCCAGATTAACAGTCACACTTTATTGCCCAACAAAGGAAGCTATAGAGTATCTTAGAAACCAGGCTTCCTGTATATTGAAAACCATCCCCAATAGATGGCAAAGTTAATGGGGGTAATTTTAACCCTCCCACAATGGGCGGGAGAGGGTCATGGGGGGTGGGGAATTGTTAAAAATATGAAAGCTGACCCTAACCCGCCATGAACTTTAACCAGGGCGGGCTGGGGGGCAACTCTGGAGAGATGGGTCCATCATTATAAAATGTTAACGAGGCTGCGTTCCTCAGATTTTGGGAGCCATTTGAATGTAATGACTGTGGGCCGAGTTTCTCAGGGCTCGGAAAACCCGCAACTAAAGGGAGGCAGAATCCAGCAGATAAATGCTTTCCCAGCACTGCTTGTAGGCCATGAGGAGCAGGAGTGCTTCCCCCCCGGCCCCTCAAGCCGACCCTCCCCCGCAATCGGCCGATTTCCCCCCCCATCCCCACTATGCCCCAATCTTTGCTGATTGCCGGGGTCCGTCCCCAGTGCTCCCCGGCTGCAGCCTTCTACCGCAGGCTTTCCCGCCCGGCAGCCAGCCAGTCTCTCAATTTGGCCGGCTGCCGGGCGGGAAACAGAGTAAAAAAATATTATTGCGGTCCTGCCGAATTTAACGTTAAATTCGGCAGGACCTCTGCCTGGCCGGCATTTCCAGGTTTCCGAGCCACAGACACGCGCCCCCGCTCCCTCCCCACCTCCCCGGAAATATCGGGGCCAAAGTTTCTCAAAAAACTGAACAAACTCTAAGATGATCTCAACTCTGCCTGCTACAATACACAGAGAACTGATCTGCTTACCGGCAGCAATCAGAATGTAGGGGTCTCTCAGCAGTGTTAGTAGCGACGTACCTTTCTGACTCTGTAACCATAGTAACAGAAATAGCAGTGAGGAGAGCTGCCATGTAAGCCCTCAGAGCATTGAAGAGATCCAGCAGTGGGGGCAGCTCGATTTCTGATAGAAGAGGCTAAGTGCTAATGTAGCAAATTGTTTATAGTGGAACATAAAGACGACTGGAGCATTAACAGATGAAAGCATGTCCCAAAACTGAAGTAATGGGTTTCTTGTTAAAATCCTGAATATATTTTTCAGGTGTATTATAAATTCCTGATCCAGTGCTAAAATGGAATTGGATGACATCTCACCTGTACTGCTCATATTATCTGTCTAATTCAGCATGTTGAACAGCTAGTTCTGTGAGTAGAACAGATGGAAAGACTGAGATCAGTCTGCGAGTAGAACCCTGGTTGTAAATCCAGATTTTTAACCTTCACTGTCTGAATTGAAAGATACACCATTGAAGACTTTCTGCTCTTGTCTTCCTGCCATTTCCAATTCCTGTTCTGTCCCACTGCGGCCCTGCCCACTGGAATTCCCTCCCTAAACCACTCTGCCTCTCTCCCTCTCTCTCCTCCTTTAAGACGCTCCTGAAAACTTACCTCTGACCAAGCTTTTGGTCACCTGTCCTAATATCTCTTTATGTGGCTTGGTGTCAAATTTTGTCTGATAATGCTCCTGTGAAGTGCCTTCGGACATTTTACTGGTTTAAAGGCTCTTTATAAATGCAAGTTGTTGTTGTTGTGAAGGGCTCCATAGAAATATAAGTTACTGTTGGAGAAGAGAAAAGACTGGTTACTTACCTCTGCAACAGCCTTAGTGGGTTGAAGAATGCAGAGCTGGAGAACTAAGTAGAGACAGGAATTCAGTAATTCAATAATTAAAGCGAGTTGGTAGTTACAGTAAGTTATTAGGTAAAGCCCGTTATTTAAGCAAGTTACTAGTTAAAGTGAATTCTTTCAGTTGGGCTTCTCTTAAATTACAGACATTCTCAGGTGTCATGTGCAGTGGCTCTATCTCTCCTGATTAATTTTCCCTCAATTTATTTCCTTGGATCCAAGACTGTGAAATGGAAATGGCCTGAGTGCAGAGTCTACAATCTGCCGATTCCTGGTTCAGTCAATGGACAGCAGCTGCCTGTCCATAGCCAGAGTCTCTTTCACGTGAGTTGTGCTCAGATTAACAGTCGTTCTTCTTAAAATGCACTGTGGTTACTAAAACAGGAGCAATTGCACAAAGCAAACAGCAGCTCACGCAGGGTGACCCTGTAAAAGGTTTAAAAGAAATAAATAGCTACATTCTGCAGTTCTTATTTCAGAATCTTTTCCTCCCTCCCATGCACTGTTTCCTAACAAAGGGGACAGGGAGATGATTTGCTCTCAGACCTCTGCGTCTAAAGATGCCCACATACTGGGCTGGCTCGTCTGCTGGTCTTTTCCTTCCCCAGTGGGAAAGGGGGCTGAATTCCGCTCTGGGGCCTTCCTAATTTCGTGGCTGAGGTAGAAACTCTATGAAACAATTAAGTACGGGCCGTAACTGTGAGTTTCTACCAGGGAATCTTCTGTGATAGTGACCAGTGTGGGAGCGGATTGGAGAGAGGACCCTCTATCCACAGAGGTAAGACCCTCCGCATGTACCAGTCTACTCTGTAGGACTTCCTTTATTTGGTTTTGGAGATTTAGGTTAGAACTGGCTAAACGATACACATGGAAAAGATGTCACTGCTGATGCAGGGAGAGGATCCAGTTCTCTTGGGTCAGGATAAATGTGGTGAGGGGAGCAACAAGAATCAGATTTTAGCAAGGCTCTTCAGAATGACAATTTTGCCTGTCAACTGGTAAAATCGTATTTTGTTAACAAATGGCACACAATAAAACTAATTGAAGAGGGCTGCTTTGGAATGGCAGGCCGCAGACTTGCTGTGTGATTGCCCACATGGTCGTGGTCATTTCCAGAATCCTAGCTGGCACAACTGAGCAGAAGCACCTTTGATGGAAGGTGGAAAGATCTCAGACTGAGGTAGAAACTGGTTCAAGAACCGGGTTGACTCAGACTAGGTTGGAGATCAATTCCTGCTGTTTCCAGCAGTGAGGGCACTGTAGGGTGGAGGGGGCGGGAACGTACTATCTGCCTGATAATTATATCAAACTGCTCATTCATAGGAAATAGAACATTTAATTGGGAGAGCATTTTGTCCATAAAATTTTCCAGTAAATCAGGGCTCCTTTATAATATAACAAAATTGTACCAACCTCCATTGAATAAGGACAAGGCTGCCAAAATCAGAAAGGGAGATGACTTTCCGACAAATTCATACATCACACTTCCAAAGGGCGCTCCAACTGCAAGCAATGAAATAATTGGAATGAATCCACGCCAGACACATAAAGTACCAGCTGTAAGTACCACCAGGTGGAGAAAAGATCATTCACTCCATCCCATTCCCGCTCTTGTGTTGCTCTGTCAGTGCTGCTGAGAATTGGCGCTTGGGAGGCGCATGAGAGCAATGCAGGTTTCTGGTCTCTTGGCTTATCCTCCCTGCTTCTGTTCTGCACCTCAACCTAGACAGCCTTGCTGAGATCAGAATCTCACCGTGTGGGGAAAACCCATGGCTGAAATGGTGCCTTTCTATTGAGCACCCTTAAAGAGGCGTTTAGCTCGCTGAAGCAGACACAATGGAAGCAGATGCTCAAATGTTTTGGTGCTTTTTGTTCCCACAAGTGTAGCAGCACACGGTTCAATGTAAGTGCAATGTACAAATTACTTACTGAGCACCCCCAATGCCACGCCTCCCAGCGCTATCCCCATGGCTTTGCCTCTTTCATTGTCATCTGTATAATTACTGGCTAACATTGCCAAACCTGCAGAGGGAAAAAATATTAGTAAATATTAACCCTTAAAGACAAACACTGAAACTCCATCTCCGACATTGCACCAGGCTGGTCTGTCTCTCTGTCCACCCACTTTACTGTTGTTTAGAGTTTCAGTGAACCTGTCACGTTTCAAAGCAGCTGATTATTTGGAACTCCTGACCAGTCTAGATTCAGGAGCCCAATGCTTCAGTGCTGGACTGGCCTGAGCTGTTTTTGGCTTCTGTTCATTATTTGACTGAGTTTATTAAAACTCTCTTAAATCCATTCCAGTTCACTCTTGTGGAAGCAGGCAGGAGTGAAGGTTATTATGACTGGAAGAAGGAAAACTGGCCAATCTAATCTCTAATCTCCATACAAGCTAAATTCCCCAACCCCATTCTGTTCAGCTCTTCTCACTGATCCTCCACTCTCTGGACAACAGTCCTATTGGATTCCCTCCCATCATCCTTAAGATGCGTATGTCTGAACTTATGCCCTCCCGAAAGCTGTATCTAATTTCCTCTCTAATTGTTCTGTCTGTGGTGTGGTTGAGGGCTCATCCTTTAATTTGTTTTTTCTTTATCTTAGTTATTCCCCCTGACTCTGTTCTCAAAACCACTCTGTTCCATCTCAGTAACATTTTCACTCATCATCGAACCCTATCCCCACTTTTGCTGACAATGCAATTCTACATTCATTAACTTCCTCCACAGCATGCCCTCAATGCTTGCAATCTACAGTCTTCTTGAAGTACAATGGCTGAATCACTACATTTTAACGTCAGTTGGGCAATAAAACATTTCTTTCAATTCTTGAAAGGTACAGTTTCTTCAAATCTCTTGTAAGCGTAACCAAAAGCTACCGCCTCTTTCCTTAGTTGGCTCCATCCTTCATCTATTGGCATTCTGGCTTCACGACATTCCCTGACCTCAAGTAGATCCCCTATTTCTAAATTTGTCTCCAAGAAGCTTGATTTTCCCTTTCATACCAAACAATTCTGTCCTTTTCAGAACTCATAACTCTCTGTTAAGCTCACGATTTCAATACTGCTCCCCTGTCTGGGACACTCATCGAGCATCACATTCTTGGACAGATACAAACAATCTTGTCATCTGATAGGTGATTCTTCAGTCACCTCTTGCCTCGACTTCTCTCTTTCTCTCTCTCAATCACAACTTCATTGCTATGATAATGCCCAGTGCTCCTCTGAACTTCCCTCTCATGTTCCTTCTGCCCCAAATACAGTACCCTACAAGCTAATCTGCCTTCCTATCTCCCCTTTGTGTTAAGATCAAGGCTCATTATACAGTCTGCTACTCTATCCTTTCCCAAGATCTCAAAGTTCTTTTAAGTCCCTCAGTCTTTCCTTCTTCCTACAATCTCCAGCCTTTTAAAACCCAAGCTTGGTATCACCCAATCACTACTCTCTGATTACCTCAATTTCTCTTCTATCCTATTACTGGTGTCCTCCTCCACTGTGAACCTTGGCCCTTCACCTGGGTTTCTCAACACCTAAGGAAAAAATACCTGCTACCGAGGAAAACGATGAGCCAATTCCTTGAAGAGCGCGAGCAACAAATAGCCCGGGGTAGGTGGTCGAGAAAGCATACACTGTTGACAAGAAGAGAGGAAAATGAAGTGAAGTGAAGTCAACAGAACTTTGCTTGTGGGAAGAACATGAATGAGCTTTCCAAAAATGTGATGCATTGTACCACATCAAGGAAGGATACAGTTCATTCTTTCAGTGAGGAGAACCTCACAAATCACGAGTGGGATGTATGTGTGGCATTCTTCTGTTTCTCTGCCCCCCCCCACCGCCCCCCCCGCCCCTGCTCATGTTCTATTATGCCACTGTCCTCCAGTATATCTCCTTTATATCCCACTTGAACTCAGAAATATTTTGTACTGCAGTGTGATGACAAAATATTGTGATGAGAACTGACCCCTGGAGCTCTGCTCGTCACAGTTCTCCACTTGGAACTACTACTATTGACCACTGCCCAGTTTCTCCTATTATTCAGTCAGTTTATTAGCCAGTTTACAACATTCTGCTTTATTTCAAAATCTTGCATTTTGGTTCTTATCAAGTGCTTTCTGAAAGTGAGTTGGAGAACATGCACCACATTCCCATCACCCAGCAGTGTCCCGTGCATAATTTCTACCTTAAAATCGTGCGATTAAAACTACTCACTTAGTGTTGAGGCAAACAATATCACAAAACCAGTGAACATTGGAGTGTGATATCCAACCCTAAAAGAAAGAAAATACACTTTACACAAAGAGTGACGAGAGCTTCAGTATCCAGGAATATCCACATTGCTGTCTTAGTTGAAAGTCTTTACTGGAACAAAGTTTAAATATTATATCTTTAGTATGAAGGCAACGCCCTTTATACATTTCAACCACATCACTACTGATGAAGACTCCTGCTATCTTGACTGGGCAAATTGGTCAATTTGTTTATGAACAGAGGCCTTTTAAATTTCAGACCCTGTAAAGAAGACAGATCCAGTTGATTCAATTTCTAGAGATGAACTCGTGTGATCGGTGCCAGTTTTAAAACAAAATAAAGTGATTTCCTGTCCTGGCTTTAGCTTTCCAGCTCACCCATTTGTCTGGTTTGAAGTTACATCAAGCTGCTCTCGTGCTGCCTCCACAGCTTGAGGGAGGAGCATGGACTTTCACTTTCCTTTAGCCTGGAATTAGTCCACAAAGGGTGCCATAAATTACAATCTTAAGCAAAGAGCCCAGGGCTTGCCTGCTGACAACCCCTATGCAGCAATTCCCAAAGCACAGGTACAACTTACCTGTACCAGGAATTCTCTGTTGTGGCAATGAGCAGGAATTATATACCGGAATTCTCCATGAGGGAATGGTAGATTCCTTCTCGGGTCTCCCCCACCACAGGCACTGATCCCCAGCCAAGGGGCTGGCAGGGGGCACGCCCCAACCTTTGGCACTGCCTGGTTTGTTGTGGCTGGCGGGAGACGAGTGAGGGCATTGTGGGTGATTCAGCCATAGATTCTGTGCCACTTCAGGCCGTGACCTGTCTGTTGCGTGAGAAACTGAAAGCTCAAGCCGAATTTCAAGGGTCCATGAAATAGCACACCAAGCATGGCACAGTCCGCGCAGGTGCTCTGTGCAGCTTGATGCCCAGTACCCTTAAATTTCTATGCCTGAATTTACCCAGATTCAGTTACCTGCTGGTGTAAAGGGCTTCTGATTTACCTGTTAGTCAGTGGCCCCACAATTGGATTCACCAGGAGCTGCACAATGGCTTTCGAGGCAAATAACAAGCCAACTTGAACATTTTCCTCTGCAAGAAATGAATCATTCCAGCTGCAGTGGGACCCTCCAGTGGCCGGTGTCAAGCCGAGAATGGCAGCCTCGGTGGTGTTCCTCCATTCATCAGTCTCACTCTCAGCTCCTGCAGTGCTGTCCTCAATCGTAAGGTCCAAGTCACTGGAATAGGGGAAGCCAGGGGAAGGAGTGGGGAGCAGTGCTGGAGGCTGCTCTTGTGATGCTGAGGTATTCATTTCTGCGTAATGTTTATCGTACAAGTAACTGGGGATGATGGGAACTGAAACAGAAAATAGATCATTATTATTGATCAGCGCTTAAATTCCCAATAGCTGTAGAATGAAAAGTTCCGGAGCATTTTTATTCTCTCCCGCTGGAGCCATTGTGGACTGGATCATAGTACATGGGAAAAGTAGTTCAGCTCTCTGATACAGAAGAATACAGCCTTAACCAAGGGCAATGGCTCTTTGTAACAACTGTAAGTTATCATTTGGAGGCACTTGCCGCTGGAGATATCTAAATGTATCATCTCTTTGCATTACTTAGAGATAAGATGGGGAAACAGCTCAACAACAGAAAGTGTTGTTCTGCCAACATGCTACCCTACTCAGTGGGAGGCTGTAGATTCCAACCATAATTTCCCACATAATTTCTTCCTACATTCAAGTTGGTCGGGCAGACACCGAGCAAAGGCAAGGAATTTCCTTGGAGAAAAACTGCGGAGCACGTCAACCTGCTAAGGCTGGCTCGGAGGCCTGGGAGAAGACTGGGGGTAAAAAATAGCTAACGAAAATAGAGGAGGGGGAAGAAGAGCTGCTGTCAACTTTCTTGCTGCCCCTGCTGTTCCTTATGGTATGAGGAGCTGGATCATCTCATACTGTTCTCACCAGCTCAACAGACCAACTGGTGCAGTTGCCAGATTGTAAAATTGATTCAAAAATTGTAGATGGAAATCAACAGCACATCTGAGTGAGGGTAATGTGGTGATGTTTGAGGAATAATGGAACTGGTTCTTTCTTTGTAAAGGGGTTAGCACTTGTCTGAGAAGCCGTGATGTTCCCTACTTACGGAGAATTTGCTTTTCCCAGTACTGCAGGAATGAAAGGGAACAGGTTGTAATGATAGTTGTTGCTGAGCTTCAAAAAGACACAAGCATCTATTACTTTGCTGAAGTCGTCAGTACAAATTGATTCCACATTAGTTGGACAGTTTACATGGTGCGTGAAAACAGGCAGACGATGAAAAATACAGCACATTAAAGACTTTGGCCCCGATATTTACGGGGTGGGGGGAACGGAGGAAACTCGGCAAGGGCGGGGACGTGGAGGTCCTGCCCAATTTAACGGCAGAACCCGATGATAACTCTTCTGTCCCCCGCCCGGGCTGGCCGGCCTCCAGGCGGGATAACTAACTGCAGGAGGCTGCAGCCGAGGACCCTTGGAGACGGACCCAGCAATTGGGAGGAGAGCAAGCTGCAGATCAGGGTTTGAAGGGGGGGTGTCGGCAGTGATCATGGGTTGCAGATCGGGGCATGAGAGGGTGGGGGGGGAGTCTGGCAGGGGGAGAGCTGGAGGTTTGCTTGAGAGGCTGGGGGGAGCACTCCTGCTCCTCCTGGCCCACAGCGAGTGCGAAATAAAGCACTTACCTTCTTGAGCTGGCAGCTCCCGTCTCCATTTCGCTGCTGGGTTTCCCGAGCCTTGGGAAACCCAGCCGGCAGCAGTTAAATTTAAATCAGGCTCCCAACTGCCTGATTTAAATATGTTAATGAAGTGTCCCAAGATGGGACAAGTTACACAGCACGCTACCCACTGTGGTAAAAATGGCAGCAGACACTTACGCGTCAGGTTGGGGGTTATGCTTCACATTTTTTAGGGTTTAACCTCCTCCCCAACCTTCTCCCGCCCGGCGTGGGGATTTAACATCGTGGACTGTGTGTCCCTAATACAAAGTGACTGAATAATATAGCAACTGTGATTTCTACCACAGAAATCTAACCAACAAGGCACGATGGTGTGCAAGCTGATTGGGTTGTCCAGTGTGAGAACCTCAGTTCCTTTAGTGTGCAAGGATGTTGGTCCCCTCAGTAGGTGAGAACCTCGTCCCTCGGTGTGTACGAGGCTTGGGCTCCTCAATATGTGAGCACCTCCAGCTCCTCAGTGTGTGACTTCAGCCCATTGGTATGTGTGAGTCTCGACACCCCCCCTGCAAGTCTCAACCCCCCCGCCGTGTGTGAGTCTCGACCACCCCCCCCCGTGTGTGATTCACGACCCCCCCCGAGTGTGAGTCTCAACCCCCCCCCCCCGTGTGTGAGTCTCGACCCTCCCGTGTGTGAGTCTCGACCCCCCCGTGTGTGAGTCCCGACCCCCCAACCGTGTGTGAGTCTAGCCGCCCCCCCCGTGTGTGAGTCTCGACGCCCCCCCCGCCACAGTGTGTGAGTCTCGATGTCCCCCACAGTGTGTGAGTCTTGACCCCTCTGTGAGTTTGAGTCTCGACCCCCCCCCGAGTATGTGAGTATTGACCCCCCCGAGTGTGTGAGTATTGACCCCCCGAGTGTGTGAGTATCGACCTCCCCCAGTGTGTGAGTATCGACCCCCCCAGTGTGTGAGTATCGACCCCCCCAGTGTGTGAGTATTGACCCCCCCGAGTGTGTGAGTATCGACCTCCCCCAGTGTGTGAGTATTGACCCCCCCAGTGTGTGAGTATTGACCCCCCTGAGTGTGTGAGTATCGACTCCCCCAGTGTGTGAGTATCGACCCCCCCAGTGTGTGAGTATCGACCCCCCCAGTGTGTGAGTATCGACCCCCCCAGTGTGTGAGTATCGACCCCCCCAGTGTGTGAGTATTGACCCCCCCAGTGTGTGAGTATTGACCCCCCTGAGTGTGTGAGTATCGACTCCCCCAGTGTGTGAGTATTGACCCCCCCAGTGTGTGAGTATCGACCCCCCCAGTGTGTGAGTATTGACCCCCCCGAGTGTGTGAGTATCGACCCCCCCCCCCGAGTGTGAGTATCGACCCCCACCGAGTGTGTGAGAATCGACCACCCCAGTGTGTGAGTATCGACCCCCCCAGTGTGTGAGTATTGACCCCCCCGAGTGTGTGAGTATCGACCCCCCCCCCCCCGAGTGTGAGTATCGACCCCCACCGAGTGTGTGAGAATCGACCACCCCAGTGTGTGAGTATCGACCCCCCCAGTGTGTGAGTATCGACCCCCCCAGTGTGTGAGTATCGACCCCCCCAGTGTGTGAGTATCGACCCCCCCAGTGTGTGAGTATCGACCCCCCCAGTGTGTGAGTATTGACCCCCCCGAGTGTGTGAGTATCGACCCCCCCCCCCCCCCCGAGTGTGTGAGTATCGACCCCCACCGAGTGTGTGAGAATCGACCACCCCAGTGTGTGAGTATCGACCCCCACTGTCTGTGAGTCCCTACCCCCCGTTTGTGAGTCCCGACTCCTCCCGTGTGTGAATCCTGAACCCACCCGTGTGTGAGTCCCGAGCCCCCCCCCAAGTTTGTGAGTCCCGACTCCCCCCGTGTGTGAGTCTCGACCCCCCCCCCCCCAGCATGTGAGTCTCGACCCCCTCAGCATGTGAGTCTCGACCCCCCCCAGTGTGTGAGCCTCGACCCCTCCCCAGTGTGTGAGCCTCGACCCCCCCGCAATGTGAGCCTCGACACCCCCCCCCAGTGTGTGAGCCTCGACCCCCCGCAGTGTGTGAGCCTCGACCCCCCCCCCGCAATGTGAGCCTCGACACCCCCCCCAGTGTGTGAGCCTCGACGCCCCCCCTCCCCAGTGCGTGAGTCTCGCCCCCTCTGCGAGTGAGGCGCCCGACCCCTCTGCGAGTGAGGCGCCCGACCCCTCTGCGAGTGAGGCGCTCGACCCCTCTGCGAGTGAGGCGCTCGACCCCTCTGCGAGTGAGGCACTCGACCCCTCTGCGAGTGAGGCGCTCGACCCCCCAGCGAGTGAGGCGCTCGACCCCCCAGCGAGTGAGGCGCTCGACCCCTCTGCGAGTGAGGCGCTCGCTCCCTCTGCGAGTGAGGCGCCCGACCCCTCTGCGAGTGAGGCGCCCGACCCCTCTGCGAGTGAGGCGCCCGACCCCTCTGCGAGTGAGGCGCCCGACCCCTCTGCGAGTGAGGCGCCAGACCCCTCTGCGAGTGAGGCGCCCGACCCCTCTGCGAGTGAGGCGCCCGACCCCTCTGCGAGTGAGGCGCCCGACCCCTCTGCGAGTGAGGCGCTCGACCCCCCAGCGAGTGAGGCGCTCGACCCCTCTGCGAGTGAGGCGCCCGACCCCTCAGCGAGTGAGGCGCTCGAACCCTCTGCGAGTGAGGCGCCCGGCCCCTCTGCGAGTGAGGCGCTCGACCCCCCAGCGAGTGAGGCGCTCGACCCCCCCAGCGAGTGAGGCGCTCGACCCCTCTGCGAGTGAGGCGCTCGACCCCCCAGCGAGTGAGGCGCTCGACCCCCCAGCGAGTGAGGCACTCGACCCCTCTGCGAGTGAGGCGCCCGACCCCCCAGCGAGTGAGGCGCTCGACCCCCCAGCGAGTGAGGCGCTCGACCCCTCTGCGAGTGAGGCGCCCGACCCCCCAGCGAGTGAGGCGCTCGACCCCCCAGCGAGTGAGGCGCTCGACCCCCCAGCGAGTGAGGCGCCCGACCCCTCTGCGAGTGAGGCGCCCGACCCCCCAGCGAGTGAGGCGCCCGACCCCCCAGCGAGTGAGGCGCTCGACCCCTCTGCGAGTGAGGCGCTCGACCCCCCAGCGAGTGAGGCGCTCGACCCCCCAGCGAGTGAGGCGCTCGACCCCTCTGCGAGTGAGGCGCTCGACCCCCCAGCGAGTGAGGCGCTCGACCCCTCTGCGAGTGAGGCGCTCGACCCCTCTGCGAGTGAGGCGCCCGACCCCTCTGCGAGTGAGGCGCCCGACCCCCCAGCGAGTGAGGCGCTCGACCCCTCTGCGAGTGAGGCGCTCGACCCCTCTGCGAGTGAGGCGCTCGACCCCCCAGCGAGTGAGGCGCTCGACCCCTCTGCGAGTGAGGCGCCCGACCCCTCTGCGAGTGAGGCGCCCGACCCCTCTGCGAGTGAGGCGCCCGACCCCTCTGCGAGTGAGGCGCCCGACCCCTCTGCGAGTGAGGCGCCCGACCCCTCTGCGAGTGAGGCGCCCGACCCCTCTGCGAGTGAGGCGCCCGACCCCTCTGTGAGTGAGGCGCTCGACCCCCCAGCGAGTGAGGCGCTCGACCCCTCTGCGAGTGAGGCGCTCGACCCCTCTGCGAGTGAGGCGCCCGACCCCTCTGCGAGTGAGGCGCCCGACCCCTCTGCGAGTGAGGCGCCCGACCCCTCTGCGAGTGAGGCGCCCGACCCCCCAGCGAGTGAGGCGCTCGACCCCTCTGCGAGTGAGGCGCTCGACCCCTCTGCGAGTGAGGCGCCCGACCCCTCTGCGAGTGAGGCGCCCGACCCCTCTGCGAGTGAGGCGCCCGACCCCTCTGCGAGTGAGGCGCCCGACCCCTCTGCGAGTGAGGCGCCCGACCCCTCTGCGAGTGAGGCGCCCGACCCCTCTGCGAGTGAGGCGCCCGACCCCTCTGCGAGTGAGGCGCCCTACCCCTCTGCGAGTGAGGCGCCCGACCCCTCAGCGAGTGAGGCGCCCGACCCCTCAGCGAGTGAGGCGCCCGACCCCTCTGCGAGTGAGGCGCTCGACCCCCCAGCGAGTGAGGCGCCCGACCCCTCTGCGAGTGAGGCGCTCGCCCCCCAGCGAGTGAGGCGCTCGACCCCTCTGCGAGTGAGGCGCTCGACCCCTCAGTGTTTGGGAAGTTTATGCCCACCAGTGTCTGAGCCTCAGCCCTTCGATCTTTCTCCCCTGTTCTACCTGGAGGACAGAATGTTATGTTTTATTTGACTCTCTCCAGACAATATTAGACTTGAACTTACCAATGACTGTGAGCAGGGTATAGTCCAGAAAGAGTGCAATATAAACAATAACGAGCACCATTGTCCTGGACTGCCTCGCCTTCCTCAGCCATGGCCGTATTCTCCACTCCTTTATCCATGTCATCCTTTCGGACCCAGCGGGTAGGTTTGATCAGCTCTTTTACACACCTGGAACAACTCATAACATTACTCATCAGATGCAGGCGACACCAGCCGCTGCCCCTAATAACAGCATTAAATATCATAGGCTAATGAGAGGTATTGAGGAGAATCGAAACAGAAACAATCAGTAAGTCCAGCTTCTCTCTGCCCCAGCTGAGACTGGCATACTCCCACGTGGCAGAAACCTGCATACAGATGCAAATGGTAACTGGGATTTAGATATAGCTCTTTGGTTTAATAGCCCACCATTCCAATGCTGCAGTTGAAATAACACTCAAAATATGTTGTTCCCATTTGCACCAGCTCAGGGCTCTTTCTGTGGTGTCATTGTGTAAACAGAAGAAATGTTGCAGGTAGTGAGGGATTGGAGGGGGGCAAGGGGGAGGGGAGGGGAGAGGTGGGAGGAGCCTGAACTTAATGCCTTCTGTCACAGGCAAATATAATACCAACTGTGCCAAGCTAACATATTGGCTTTACAGGAACAATGTGACGTGATCTTGAGTCTCCAAATCCAAGGGCTCATTAAACCTGCAACTGAATGTTGAATTCAGGGACTCCTTCATGAGTGCGAAGACTGTAACTCACAATCTGTGTGAGCTGTGAGCTCAGGGAAGCAGCTTAATCTGGCTCTTGGTGGCCAATTCCTCAGACAAGTCCAGCTTCAGCTCCCTTCACTTTGCAAGTGTCTTATTTGAGACCTCAGCAAAACCTCACCTCCAGTTTGGACAGTTCAACAGGAAGCACTCAGGATTCAGGGATGTTTTCCTGATACAAATGCTATTGCTTTAAATGAATTGGATGGGCATTAGAAGTATTAGGGAACCAGATTCACCTGGTGTTTTGTGTGACCTCTCCTCACCCCTCTTAAATAGTGTGGAACTGATCAGTTGGATAATCAGAATTATGGGGTAAATTGGAAAAGAGAACAAAAGGGAGACAAACAGAGTGGAAATGGAAAAGTGAAATATTCGACAACACAAAGAATAAAAGTACTGACTAGAAAAAACTAAATTCTCAGCTCAATGGAATATTGCCATCTGTTTGTAAAGTTGAAATCTAAAGTAGAAGCACAGAATCATAGAATCTTACAACACAGAAGGAGGCCATTCAGCCCATCGTGCCTGTGCCAGCTCTTTGAAAGAGCTATCCAATTAGTCCTACTCCCCTGCAATTTTTTCCTTTCCAAGTATTTATCCAATTTCCTTTTGAACGTTACTATTGAATCTGCTTCCACCACCCTCTCAGGCAGTGCATTCCTGATCATAACAACTCCCTGCGTAAAAACATTTCTTTTCATCTCCCGCTCTGGTTAGCCGGCGCGGACTCGATGGGCCGAATGGTCCTGTAACCTTTCTATGGTTCTTTTGCCAATTGTGTTAAATCTTTGTCCTCTGGTTATCGACTCTCCTGCCAGTGGAAACAGTTTCTCCCTATCTATTCTATCAAAACACTTAATAATTTTGAACACTTCTGTTAAATCTCCCATTAACCTTCTTAATAGTTTGTGCAGAATAAACCTAAAGATGACCATCCAATTGTGGCTACATGTACATGACTAAGAGGCTTTGCTTTTTACCTTATTTAAGTTCAGCAGCAAAACAGCGTTTGTATCATTTAACAATTCAATGCTTACCTCTTCCACAGTGTGCTGTGCTGCTGGAGTTAGCAGACTGCTGTCTGCTTCGGTTTATGGTCTGCACTGTTTCAGCCGTCGTCGGATATGAAGAGAAACCTTTTTATGAGTAGAATCTAATAAAGGATCCCAAACAAAACGTAGTCTACAAAGCTGCTGCTTCCCTGCGTCAGTGCAGGAGGAAATGAGTCAGGTACAGGGCTTCGTTTGGACAGAACAAGGAGAGTTTAACATTGCTGTGATTTGTTTGCTCAAGAAGATAATCTCTATTCAAACCTATTCACCTTGCTTCTGCAGTTTGGTCATTTCAGATCTTCCATTGATCCTTTGAGGGTTGAAGCATCCATTGCAGAAAACTGTTGAAAACTTACAATTCTTTTTGTTAATTCAGACAGTTTACAATAAGAAATGTTCTTTTTTAAGTATGCTTCGTAGAAAATAACGATAGAAGAATAAAACCGGACGGACCACCCGGCATCGGACCACTGGGCACCGGACACGACAAAGGCAAACCAAGCCTGTAAAGTCCTCCTCACTAACATCTGGGGACTTGTGCCAAAATTGGGAGAGCTGTCCCACAGACTAGTCAAGCAACAGCCTGACATAGCCGTACTCACAGAATCATATCTTTCAGCCAACGTCCCAGACTCTTCCATCACCACCCCTGGGTATGTCCTGTCCCACCGCCAGAGGTGGCGGTACAGTGATATACAGTCAGAAGGGAGTGGTCCTGGGAGTCCTCAACATTAACTCTGGACCCCATGAAATCTCATAGCATCAGGTCAAACATGGGCAAGGAAACCTCCTGCTGATTACCACCTACCGCCCTCCCTCAGCTGATGAATCAGTCCTCCTCCCTGTTGAACACCACTTGGAGGAAGCACTGAGGGTGGCAAGGGCACAGAATGTACTCTGGGTGGTGGACTTCAATTTCCATCACCAAGAGTGGCTCGGTAGCACCACTACTGACCGAGCTGGCCGAGTCCTAAAGCACATAGCTGCCAGACTGGGCCTGCGGCAGGTGGTGAGTGAACCAACACGAGGGAAAAACTTACTTGACCTCGTCCTCACCAATCTACCTGTCGCAAATGCATCTGTCCATGACAGTATTGGTAGGAGTGACCACCGCACAGTCCTCATGGAGACGAAGTCCCGTCTTCACACTGAGGACACCATCCAACGTGTTGTGTGGCACTACCACCGTGCTAAATGGGATAGATTCAGAACAGATCTAGCAGCTCAAAACTGGGCATCCATGAGCCGCTGTGGGCCATCAGCAGCAGCAGCAGAATTGTATTCCAGCACAATCTGTATCCTCATGGCCCAGCATATTCCTCACTCTACCATTACCAATAAGCCAGGGAATCAATTCTGGTTCAATGAGAAGTGTAGAAAAGCATGCAAGGAGCAGCACCAGGTGTACCGAAAAATGAGGTGCCAACCTGGTGAAGCTACAACTCAGGACTACATGCATGCTAAACAATGGAAGCAACATGCTATAGACAGAGCTAAGCGATTCCACAACCAACGGATCAGATCAAAGTTCTGCAGTCCTGCCACATCCAGTTGTGAATGGTGGTGGACAATTAAACAACTAACGGGAGGAGGAGGCTTTGCAAACATCCCCATCCTCAATGCTGGCGGAGTCCAGCACATGAGTGCAAAAGACAAGGCTGAAGCATTTGCAACCATCTTCAGCCAGAAGTGCCGAGTGGGTGATCCATCTCGGCCTCCTCCCAATATTCCCACCATCACAGAAGCCAGTCTTCAGCCAATTCGATTCACTCCACGTGATATCAAGAAATGGCTGAGTGCACTGGACACAGCAAAGGCTATGGACCCCGACAACATCCTGGCTGTAGTGCTGAAGACTTGTGCTCCAGAACTAGCTGCACCTCCAGCCAAACTGTTCCAGTACAGCTGCAACACTGGCATCTACCCGACAATGTGGAAAATTGCCCAGGTATGTCCTGTCCACAAAAAGCACTGTCATCGATAGTGCTATCAAGCGACACTTACTCACCAATAACCTGCTCACCGATGCTCAGTTTGGGTTCCGCCAGGACCACTCGGCTCCAGACCTCATTACAGCCTTGGTCCAAACATGGACAAAAGAGCTGAATTCCAGAGGTGAGGTGACTGCCCTTGACATCAAGGCAGCATTTGACCGAGTGTGGCACCAAGGAGCCCTCGTAAAATTGAAGTCAATGGGAATCAGGGGGAGAACTCTCCAGTGGCTGGAGTCATACCTAGCACAAAGGAAGATGGTCGTGGTTGTTGGAGGCTAATCGTATCAGCCCCAGGACATTGCTGCACGAGTTCCTCAGGGCAGTGTCCTAGGCCCAACCATCTTCAGCTGCTTCATCAATGACCTTCCCTCCATCATACGGTCAGAAATGGGGATGTGCGCTGATGATTGCACAGTGTTCAGTTCCATTCGCAACCCCTCAAATAATGAAGCAGTCCGAGCCCGCATGCAGCAAGACCTGGACAACATCCAGGCTTGGGCTGATAAGTGGCAAGTAACATTCGCGCCAGACAAGTGCTAAGCAATGGCTATCTCCAACAAGAGAGAGTCTAACCATCTCTCCTTGACATTCAACGGCATTACCATCGCTGAATCCCCCACCATCAACATCCTGGGGGTCACCATTGACCAGAAACTTAACTGGACCAGCCATATAAATACTGTGGCTACAAGAGCAGGTCAGAGGCTGGGTATTCTGTGGCGAGTGATTCACCTCCTGACTCCCCAGAGCCTTTCCACCATCTACAAGGCACAAGTCAGGAGTGTGATGGAATACTTTCCACTTGCCTGGATGAGTGCAGCTCCAACAACACTCAAGAAACTCAACACCATCCAGGACAAAGCAGCCCGCTTGATTGGCACCCCATCCACCACCCTAAACACTCACTCCCTTCACCACCGGTGCACAGTGGCCACAGTGTGAGTTGCTGCACAGGATGCACTGCAGCAACTCACCAAGCAACTCTTCGACAGCACCTCCAAAACCCGCGACCTCTACCACCTAGAAGGACAAGAGCAGCAGGTACAGGGGAACAACACCACCTGCATGTTCCCCTGCAAGTCACACACCATCCCGACTTGGAAATATATCACCGTTCCTTCATCGTCACTGGGTCAAAATCCTGGAACTCCCTTCCTAAGAGCACGGTGGGAGAACCTTCACCACACAGACTGCAGCAGTTCAAGAAGGTGGCTCACCACCACCTTCTCAAGGGCAATTAGGGATGGGCAATAAATGCTGGCCCTGCCAGCGAAGCCCACATCCCATGAACGAATAAAAAAAAAGTGAATGACACACAGCTAATCCACTGCATGTACAGTGGTAAGGTTGCTGGGGAGGATGTCATTTTGGTTCATAGCAAGAGGTCAAACAGGGTCTATCAGGGTGCAGCCATAAGTACCCCAGACCACGTTTTAAAAAAAAAGAATTTCCTTTGTTTGCACGGACAATTTTCGAATCTGTGAAAGCTGGGAAAGGACTGCAGGCCTTCTCCAGTCCCCCTTGTTAACTGTTGGTGACGATTTTTCATTTAGTAACTGTGAGAGGGGGTCTGGCCAGTGTCTGATAACCATTATCTTGGCCAGCGTTAATAACGGAACAAATCTCATGTCCTCTTTGGATAACTTCACATTATCATCAAATATTCCCAGTGCAGGTAGCTCAAGGTGGAGCATGCAAGGTATCTTACCTTTCCACTGTTCACACCAAATCCCGTTCACCCATCACCCCTATACTCGGTGACCTACATTGGCTCCGGTCCGGGACTGCCTCGATTTTGAACTTCTTATCCTTGATTTCAAATCCCTACATGGCCTCGCCCCACCCTATCTCTGTAACTTCCTCCAGCCCGACAACCCTCCCAGATGTCTGCGCTCCTCCAATTCTGACCTCTTGCGCATCCCCAATTTTAATCACTCCACCATTGGCGGCCATGCCTTCAGCTACCAAGGCCCTAAGCTCTGGAATTCCCACCCTAAACCTCTCCGCCCCTTCACCTCTCTCTCCTCCTTTAAGACGCTACTTAAAACCTACCTCTTTGACCATGCTTTTGCCATCTGTCCTAATGTGGCTTGATGTCAAATTGTGTTTGATAACGGTCCAGTGAAGCACCTTGGAACATTTTACTATGTTAAAGGCACTACATAAATACAAATTGTTGTTGTTATTCACATAATTCGTTTGCAATACTGTCGAATAGTTTCGGTGTGTGTGTAGCCATACTCATTGCTGCCATCCTGTGGTCAAGTTAACAACTTTCATACAGCTTATCCTGAAGCATTGTAAAGAACAATCATTTGACAGTTCTTCACTCACTTAAACATTTATTCCAAACATTATACTTCTTTCTGCAGCAGCCATTGTTACTTTTTAATTTGCAAGTTTTTGAGCAACATCAGAAATAGGTTGTGAAGCAAAGTTTTGCCACCAACCATCGTGGTGTCAGAGTGCACAGTAAGATTTTTTTCTGCTGTACTTGAGAGGAAAATGGGATTAGTTGGTGAGGGATTTGGAGTATAGAAGACATGACGTTGAAAGGGAACATGATCCCAAGACTGCCCTGTTACCCAGATTGAAGGTTTCGTGCAGATGTAGGCTGACACTCCGAAGTTAGCATTTACTGTACTCCATAGCATCTTATTCCACAAATAAACCGCTGTAATATGGAAATATGTGTTGTTACTTTAAAAACTTTTTTTTCAGTGGGGGATGAACTTTGTGTGAAGGTGAAAGATGTCAATAATGAAATAAATGCATTTGTACGCTACATTGTCATGTTGTAAAAACATCTCAAAATCCTTTACAATCAGTGGATTACTTTATGAAATGTAGTTACTTTTGTTGTGATGCACAGCAGGTCCCACAAACAACAAATGAATGAATGAGTGAGACACAGAAAACCAACTAGAATAAATGTCCTATTGTACCACTATCACATTTCCATTTTCCAGACCAGCCGCCTCTTAACTAAGACTATCAGTTTGTGTCAAACTGAGAACAGTTTTGTGCTGTGATCGCACATTGACTGGGACTGGGCTGCAACTGCCCTGAATTTACTTCACCTTGGATCTTTGCAACCAGCAGAGAGTAGCAACTCTCAACCTGTCAGTCGAGACTATAATTGAACCTAGATCTCAGAAGTGAAAAGGCAATATTCTAATCTAGTATAGTAGATAGTTCCTTAGACCAACTGCTGCTAAATTTTGAAAATTTTTGTATTGTCCTACATTTCAATTTAATTTTAAAAGCAGTTGCTCTAAATTCCCTGCATTAGTCCAAAACCTTGAGTGCAATTCCCTCTCTTTTGAGTTGGGGAATAACATAGATCACAAAGAACAGACACCTGTATAAAATATGCTATAACTGGGATTATTTGTTGCCAATTTTTTTTATTCGTTCATTGGATGTGGGCGTCGCTGGCAAAGCCAGCATTTATTGCCCATCCCTAATAAATTAACAATTTGAGGTAGTTGGGATTCATATCTTCAGAATATCCATCTGCTGTATTGTCCATATATAAAACGCACACTTTAGCACAGATTAAAAAGTAATTAGAAAAAACAGGTACTTAAGCGACTGATTGGATTACAACCTTTCCAAGTCACATTGTGTCTTGTAAGGGTGTTGTTTCATCTTTTCAACCCTGATCTAAAATTGCATTGGGGTTTTCAACAAAATGTTGAGTTTTACAGTGAGGAAAGCAGAAAAAGTATTAAGTTTGATCTTTTTTTTGCCCAGTTCAAATCATTCCCTGCCCAGATCTGTGCTAAACACCAGGGGAAGGCCCTCAGTCCAAAGCAACTCGGAGGGATAATTTTCAGCACCCAGGGCAGCAGCACGCTCGTGCGCACAGGGACAGCGTCGAGATCCGCATTGCGCGCCTGCGCATTAGGCTTGTTGCCGTCCGCGGTTTGTCAGCTGCCGGTGCGCGACGGCGGCCGGGAGCACGTAAGGCACGGAGCATGCGCAGTGTGCACCAGCGACAGCAAGTGACAAGATGGCGATGAAAGCGATCGGGCGAATGGTGAATGGAGCCATGGGTGACATAACGGGCTCGGGCACGGCGTACGCTTCCCGGGAACATGTCCAGGCTGTCAGCAGGGACTACATGTCACAGCCAAGGCTCAGTGAGTGTTACAATCTCCCGGGGGTGGGGGGAATGATCGAGGGAGCAGGACAACTACCCACAGGGGGGGGGAGGGGGTTATAATAACCCACCCACGCACAGTGCTCGGGGCGGGGGGAGAGAGGCGCGGTTATGACTCACCCAGCCGTGTCCACCCCTGCCCACAGTGCCGGAGGGGGGGGGGGGGTAAGAGACGGACACCCACATACTATGGAGTGGAGGGTGGAAAAGACAGATTCACACAGAGCTGGGCGGGGGGTGGGGGGGAATAAATGCCCACGCATAGTGCCAGAGGGGGAAACAGGAACCTACATATGGGGGGTGGACAGGCACCCAAATACAATGCCAAAGGGAGGGAAGAAGAAGGTATTTCTGTCGCTGTCATGGTGCCAGAACAAGGTAGATGGCATTTCAGCCTCTCATTCACACATGTGTGGGTGGAGGAGAGCAGGTATTTCTGTTACACACAGATGGTGCCAGTGGGAGTGGAGTGATTATTGCTGCATGTGATACAGGTGTCAACTTGCGTTTGGTTCTGCTAAGTATGGTATACTCTAAGTCATTCAGTTTGGTATTTAAAGTAAAGGTCAAAAGCCATAAAAGTTGAAGTGTTGTGCTGAAAAATAATACATCAAATTTTTCATTAGGGACCTACTCCCAGGTATAACAAGTATATTGTCATTAACATCCTATCTAACTCTGCCAGAATGAACTTAGATCAAAGGCCTTTTGGAAGCCAAAATAAATACATAGATGTTACAACATTGAAACAGGCTATTTGGCTCAACTAGTCCATGTCAGTGTTTACCCTCCATGCAAGTGAATTGTTCCAATCATGTTTACCCATCCTGTTCCCATATCTCTTAATCCCCTTTTCCTTTATCCAGATAGCCAATCTAATCTTGAATGTTGATGTGGTTTATGTCACAACCACAAACCTTGGATGTGAATTCCACAACCTCACAACTCTCTTACTTAATGTAAAGATGTTTCTCTTGCTCTCTGTTTTAAATCTTGTATATTTAATCCTGTATCTATGGCCCCTCATTCCAGGCCCCTCTGTTGCTTGTAACAGCCTGCTTCTATCAACTCTGTTCCAACCTTTCATAATTTTAAGTGCTACATTTACATATACATTGCATCATATGGGATACACCCATCAATTTATAATGTCATCGTCTCAAAAAAGCTTGAGTGGCTTGTCAGGTACCCTTTCTGGGTTATGGCTGTCATCAAAATAACAGAAATTGGTAAGTCCAGGCAAGTGGGAATTCATGTCAGAGACACACATAGTGTCAGAGCAAGACACATTGTCAAGTATAACGTATAATGATTGTCTCACATGATGATTAATGTATGATATTCGCTATGCAGCACCAACCCCAAAATGTGACACAATTTTATGTAGTTTTACTAGTGTAGGCACTGGTTGTGTTTAATGTAAGCAGGATATTACATTGGGCATTGGGGCTTAACAAATAGATAGTAAGTTTGTAATATAAATGGTTTTAATATCCACAGACCATTAAGAGCAGTTTCTCTTGTCTGTGGATAGATATTGTACAAATATAAGCAGTGTATATGTAGGGATGAGGCAATGTTATTCGAGTGTGCAGAATCAGTATCCATATTTCCTGTCGGGCAACAAATGCCCAGTTTAAAGGAGAATGGGATCTATCGATGTGCTCTCGAACACGAAGATTCTGAAAGGAGTTGTCATGCTTTTAAGCACGTGTGTCATGCTTTAAACGTTTAGGTAGGAGCCGTTAATAACTTTGTGTGGAATTTTCCTGCAGTAACCACTCCTGTTATCTTCATTTCATGACTTCACCACAGGGAAGTTCCATACAAAATATACAAACTTTGAGCAGCGCAAGGAAAACCTGGATAACCAATATGGTGGGCCGTCCAAACCATGGGCCGAACCTACCGTGATTCACGATTTCACCCAGCCACAGAGCTTTGCCTTTTAACTCATCCCTTCCCTCTCCAAGGCAGAAGGTAAATGAAGTGAGGTGAGCGCTACAAAATTCAGTGCTCACTTCTGCAAAATCTCAGCGGCAGAAACAGCTGATCCTTCAATGGGATTGTGGGAATATTTTTAAAAACAGGCATTTTTTTTTAGCATGAGTACTCTCCCCTCCTGCAATGCTGTCCTTCTGCTGTAATCAGGATCTTCCTCAGGAATCCACTTACCTCAGGTCTTGACTGGAGCAGAAATGAAAGAGATGTAAACAGCCTGGTCCCATGGGTTCCAAAAAGTGGACTTGGATGAAGCATTTATTCACTGTTCCGCCCAACCCAACATGGGAACAGGAGGAGACCATTCAACCCCTTGAGCCTGTTATGCCATTCAGTTAGATCACGGCTGACCTGTACCTCAACTCCATTTACCCACCTTTGATCCATATCGCTTCACACCCTTACCTGATAAAAATCTGTCGACCTCAGTATTGGAAATTTCAATTTTGAGGGAGCAAATTCCAGATTTCGGCTACCCTTTGTGTGAAAACTGCTTCCTGATTCCACTTCTAAATGGTCTAGTTCTGATTTTAAGATTATGCCCTCTTGTTCTGAATTCTCCTACCAGAGGCAATAGTTTCTCTGTATCTACCATATCGATTCCTTTAATCATTTTTAATACCTTGATTAGATCACCCCATAGCTCTCTAAATTCAAGAGAATACAAACCAAGTTCATGCAACCTTCCCTTGTAATTTAATCCTTTAGTCCCTGGTATTCTGGTGAATCTGGACTGTACCCTTCCAAGGCCAATATATCCATCCTGAGGATCAGTGCCCAAAACTGACGCTGTACTCCAGATGGGGTCTGACCAAGGCTCCATACAACTGAAGCATAACTTCCTTATTTTTGTATTCCTACCCCCTTGAGATAAAGGTCAACATTCCATTAGTCTTTTTGATTGTTTTTTGTACCTGTTCACTAGCTTTTAGTGATTTGTGTACATGGACATCTCAATCCCTTTGCTCTTCCACAGCGCCAAGTCTCTCACCATTAAGAAAATATTCCGATGAGGCTTTCTCAGATCCAAAGTGGATGACCTCACACTTCCCAACATTGAACTACCATCCGCCCACTCACTTAATCTGTCTATGTCCCTTTGTAATTTCCTGATCCCATCCACGCAACTTACTGTGCCTCCTAACTTAGTAACACCTGCAAACTTGGATATACAAATCTCTATTCCTTCATCCGAGTCGTTAATATATATATATAGTGAAAAGCTGAGGCCCCAGTACAGATCACTGGGGATCACCACTTGTCACATCCTGCCAATCAGAAACAAACTCTTTATCCCTACTCTCTGTCTCCTACCTCCCAACCAATTACTGGCCCAATGCACAAGGTTACCTCCAATTCCATGCGCTCTCACTTTTGCTAATAATCTCCTGTGCGGAATCTTATCAAATGCCTTCTGGAAATAGACCACATCCATGGACACTGCCGTATCCACTATGCTGGTGACCTCCTCAAAAAAAATTCTACTAGATTAGTCAGACATGATCTACCCTTCACAAATCCATGCTGACTCTCTTTGATCAACTGATACATGTCCAAACGCCCAGTCAGTCTGCCTCTGATAGATTCCAGTAACTTCCCCATAATTGATGTTAAACTGACACATGTCTGCAGTAACCTGGGGCTCGATTTTAGGAGCGTGTTTCCGGCGGGTTACCAGCGGGGTGGCCCCGAAAATCCCGATCTCCGGTCACGTGACCGGATCGCGACGAAATCCCGGCCACTTCCGGGTACCGCGCTGACGTGCGGGGCTGCGCGCGCAAGCCCCGCTGGTGGGAATCCCGCAGGCAATTAAAGCCAGCGGGGTTCCACTTGAGAGTACTTACCTTGCTCGTTGTGGTCAGTTAATGAGCTGAAGCAGCTGTCAAAAGAGGAAGTGTGGGATTTTAGGTTCAAGGCAGTGAGTTTCCCACACTGGGGGAAACAGTCTCCCTCCAACCAGGCGTGTTGCAGCCAGCAGCCTGTGGCAGGTGCCAAGGTGCGCTCCACGGGGGAGAGCCCTCACCCACGCAGGAGGCCACCGCGTCACATAGGGCAACCCCTGCCCTCCACCACCCCCCGCCAAGCCAAAGGACAGACCGACACGAAACCGCAGCCCCAGTCCAAGGAACCACACACCTACCCTGCACAACCCCTCAGACCAACACCTGCCAGATGGGTGGTGTGTGGAGACCCTCGGAGGACGAAGAGTATGACCAGCACCAGCAGCCTCGCAGTCCACGCCGTCCGCCGCAGGGACGTGGATCCCCCCAACACGGTGTTGTTGCACGCCCACCTGCACAGCAGGAGGGAGGGCTACCGCAGAGAGAGACGCGTCGCAGAGGGCACTACCCTCGCCACAGGGTCCACAGACCGAGGCGCAGCTC
This sequence comes from Heptranchias perlo, assembly GCF_035084215.1. Taxonomy (NCBI): domain Eukaryota; kingdom Metazoa; phylum Chordata; class Chondrichthyes; order Hexanchiformes; family Hexanchidae; genus Heptranchias; species Heptranchias perlo. The sequence goes on from NC_090344.1 coordinate 43,408,622, forward strand.
CCCGGACCTCTCCGAGCAGCAGTGCACAGGGAGGCGCAGATTCGCTCGACATGTAGTCGTGGAGATCTGCAGCCTCTTTCATGCCGAGCTGCTCCTGGCTGGCCCCAGCACCAACTGCTTACCTGTCGCTGGCAAAGTCACCACTGCCCTCCACACCTTCTCCTCCGCATCCTTCCAGGGTGCAGCCGGCTACACCGCCGATGTCTCTCAGTCGTCTGCGCGGACGAGCCCTGCAAATACACCTGCACCTACTCTGCAGTAACACGATGGGTGGCATCAGTGGTGGGTCCTCATAGTGATACCCAGGAGCGGGCATTATTGGACACAACGGACAGGATTCGCGGAGACATGGCAGTGGTGGTGTCAATATAATGTGTGCTGTTTGTTGCTCTGAAATTCAATATGGGTAACACCCATGACAAACCCTCAGACACCCTTGTGCACCCCCTTCATGCTGACGAGACGTTTGCCTTACGCTGCCTACTGCACATATGTGATGCATGCCCTGTGGCTGCAGCACAGGTGGTGGCAGGTTGAGTGAGGCTGGCCGTGAGGGAGATGCACGAGAGGGTGAGTATGGGATGGAGCCATGAGATTGTCTGAGGATTGGGTTGCGTGTTAGTGGCAGGATGAGTACTGGCGAGGTGAGTAGGTGGAGTTAAGATGAGGATTGGGTGTGAGTGGGTATGAAGGGTGATGTGACAGAATAGTGTTGGCGGTGCCGAAGGAGATTTGGGGTGGGGGCAGTGTTGTGGTAGACGGAGTGTAGGGGAAAGACTTCGTGTTCTCACTGCGGTTGACCTACTGCGGTCATTGCAGCGCCTCCTGCACTGTATGCAGGTGGGCCATATGTTGGTGGTGCAGGTGACCCCCTCTGCCACCTCGAGCCAGGCCTTCTTGGTGGCAGAGGCAGGCCGCTTCCTCCCGCCCGCCGGGGGGAACATCCGTGTCCTCCCCCTCCTCCTCACCCCATCTGATGATACCTGGGGTGAGGCATCATTAAACTGGGAGCAGCCTTCCCCCTGGGCTGCTCCATGCTGCAATTTGTCCCATTGGTTGCAGCATCTGTCAGTGGAGGACTGCCCCTTTAACTAGAGAGCCTCCAGCTGACAGATCGTTCTGCGCATGCGCAGCCCGACCGACGCGCAGGCCAGCGCCGTGGACCCCGGAGGAGCAGGTAATTGATTCCTATTAGTGGGTTGCCTGCTACGATCGCGTGGGCAACCCACTAATTTCGCCGTCCGCGTTTTCGACGCTCCCGGAGGACCACCCGCAGGCCTGCTAAATTCGAGCCCCTGGTTTCTCTGCCTCCCTTCTTAAATAATAGTGATATTTGCAATATTCCAATCCAAAGGCACAATTCCTGAATCTGGAGAGCTTTGGAAAATTATGACCAACGTGTCTGTAATTTCCTCACCAACTTCTTTTCATAGGCTGGCATGTAAGCATCAGGTCCAAAAGTGATTCAATTGGCCTCGGCCCATTTACTAGCTGTGTCACAAGATTCTGGCCCACTACTCTGAATGATTGGATGCCCTTGAAGTACTGTTTAGTTTTTGTCATAACGCAGATTTTGGTGCTGTGTTCAATGTGTAAATATTTAAAATAATTTAAAAGAAAAATACTGAAAGTTGGAAATCTGAAATAACAAGAGAAAATGCTGGAAATACACAGCAGAGCAATCAGCATCTGAACATTTCTGTGGAAATCTGAGTTCTGACAAAGAATCTGCACCCAAAATATTGACCTGTCTTTTCTCTTTTTAGAGCTTTGTTTTTGCAGCATGTTTTGTTTCGATTTCGCAATTAACATCCGTGATTAACTGGAAAGGGTTTTTCAGTGTACTGTAGAAGCTGGAGTTGGACACAGCTTCACCTTTCTCTAAATATCCCAATGACAATTATCTTGATGCAATCTAAATAGTTTGATGTTCCAGCTCCACTGTGGAGGCTTGCGTAAGCCTGCAGAGTTTGTACCCCATTCAGTGTTATCATTGTGATGACTGAGCAGTGCTCTGCCTTGGTTATGTTGGCACTAGCATCACACTAATGTTCCAAATCTGCCTGATGTAAATTCCTAAATCTAAAACCAATCCCTCCAAATCATTTGGAACACCCATGGGCGCACTGTGGCCACTCTATTTAAAAAAAAAAGATGCTGCAGAATTCCACTTGTACTTTGGCAACACACACCAGTTGTCATTTTGACTAATATAAATTTAAAATTAAAGTATGTATAATATACATATTTTGTAACCAGGTAATCAGATTCTGGATTGAGTGACTGCTGAATAGATGAACTAATGCAGCTTTTTGCATTGCAGCTTACAAGACTGTATCTGGTGTGAATGGGCCACTGGTAATCCTGGACCAAGTAAAGGTACGAAGCTCAAAGTTCTCTATGACATAGAATTCCACATCACCCACCCTTTCCCCATTCATAGAAACATAGAAAATAGGAGCAAGAGTGGGCCATTCGGCCCTTCAGGCCTGCTCTGCCATTCAAAATGATCATGGCTGATCGTCTAACTCAGTACCCTGTTCCCGCTTTTTCCCCATATCCCTTGATCCCTTTAGCATTAAGAAATATATCTATCTCCTCCTTGAATACATCTAATGACTTGGCCTCCACTGCCTTCTGTGGTAGAGAATTCCACAGGTTCACCACCATCTGAGTGAAGAAATTTCTCCTCATCTCTGTTCTAAATGGCATACCCCATATCCTGAGACTGTGACTCCTGGTTCTGGACTCCCCAGCATCGGGAACATCCTCCCTGCATCTAGTCTGTCTAGTCCTGTTAGAATTTTATATGTTTCGATGAGATCGCCTCTCATTCTTCTAAACTCTAGTGAATAAAGGCCTAGTCGACCCAATCTCTCCTCATACATCAGTCCTGCCATCCCAGGAATCCGTCTGGTATACCTTCGTTGCACTACCTCCATGGCAAGGACATCCCTCCTCAGATAAGGAGACCAAAACTGCACACAATACTCCAGATGTGGTCTCACCAAGGCCCTGTACAACTGCAGTAAGACATCCCTGTTCCTGTACTCAAATCCTGTTGCAATGAACCCCAACATACCATTCGCCTTCCTAACTGCCTGCTGCACCTGAATGCTCGCTTTCAGCGACTGGTGTACAAGGACACCCAGATCTTGTTGCACCTCCCCTTTTCCCAATCTGTCACCATTCAGATAATAACCTGTCTTTCTGTTTTTACAACCAAAGTGGATAACCTCACATTTATCCACGTTATACTGCATCTGCCATGTTCTTGCCCACTCACCCAACTTGTCTAAATCACATTGGAGCCACTTTGCATCCTCCTCACAGCTCACATTCCACCCGAGCTTTGTGTCGTCTGCAAACTTGGAAATGTTACATTCAATTCCCTCATCCAAATCATTGATATATATTGTGAATAGCTGGGGCCCAAGCACTGATCCCTGCGGTACCCCACTAGTCACTGCCTGTCACCCGGAAAAAGACCCGTTTATTCCTACTCTCTGTTTCCTGTCTGTCAACCAATTCTCAATCCATGCCAATATATTCCCCCCAATCCCATGTGTTTTAATTTTGCACACTAACCTCTTGTGTGGGACCTTATCAAAAGCCTTCTGAAAATCAATATACACCACATCCACTGGTTCTCCCCTATCTATTCTACTGGATACCTCCTCAAAAAACTCCAGTAGATTTGTTAAGCATGATTTCCCTTTCATAAACCCATGCTGACTTTGTCCAATCCCGTTAATGCCTTCCAAGTGTTCTGTTATCACATCCTTTATAATGGACTCTAGTATTTTCCCCACCATTGATGTTAGGCTAACTGGTCTGTAATTCCCTGTTTTATCTCTCCCTCCTTTTTTAAATAGTGGGGTTACATTTGCCATCCTCCAATCTGTAGGAACTGTTCCAGAGTCTATAGAATTTTGGAAGATGACCACCAATGCGTCCACTATTTCCAGGGCCACTTCCTTTGGTACTCTGGGATGTAGATTATCAAACCCGAGGGATTTGTCAGCCTTTAGCCCCATTAATTTCCCTACCACTTTTTTTTACGAATACTGGTTTCCTTCAGTTCCTCCCTCTCACTAGACCCTTGGTTCCCTAACATTTCCAGGAGGTTATTTGTGTCATCCTTTGTGAAGACAGAACCAAAGTAGGTGTTTAATTGTTCTGCCATTTCTTTGTTCCCCATTATAATTTTCCCCATTTCTGACTGTAAGGGACCTACATTTGTCTTCACTAATCTTTTTCTCGTGACATATTTATGGAAGCTTTTACAGTCAGTTTTTATGTTCCCTGCTCGTTTACTCTCACACTCTATTTTTTCCCTCTTAATCAATCTCTTTGTTCTCCTTTGCTGAATTCTAAACTGCTCCCAATCCTCAGGCTTGCTGCTTTTTCTGGCAATTTTATGTTTCTCCTCTTTGGATCTAATATATCCCTAATTTCTTTTGTAAGCCACAGTTGAGCCTCCTTTCCTGTTTTATTTTTGCACCAGACAGGAATGAATAATTGTTATAATTCCTGCACACGTTCTTTAAATATTAGCCATTGCCTATCCACCGGCAAGCCTTTTAGTAAAGTTCCCCAATCTATCCTAGCCAACTCGCAACTCATACTTTCGTAATTTCCTTCATTCAGATTCAGGACCCTAGTTTCGGATTCGACTACTTCACTCTCCATCTTAATGAGGAATTCTATCATGTTGTGGTCGCTCTTCCCTAAGGGACCCTGCACAACAAGATTGTTAATTAATCCTTTCTCATTGCACGATACCCAGTCTAGGATCGCCTGTTCTCTGGTTGGTTCCTCAGCGTATTGGTCTAGAAATCCATCACATACACACTCCAGGAATTCCTCCCCCACAGTATTATTGCTAATTTGGTTTGACCAATCTATATGTAAATTAAAGTCACCCATGATTATAGTTGTACCCTTCTTGCATGCATCTCTAATTTCCTGTTTAATGCCCTCCCCTACATCTCCACTACTGTTTGGGGGCCAAAAGACAACCCCCACCAATGTTTTCTGCCCCTTGGTGTTTCTTAGTAAAATTATTACCTTTTTTTAACCAAAATTTACCACCTCAGTTACTGACAACTTCAGTTTTAATCTCTTCATTTATCAATGGCATTCTGAAACTTGAAATAGTCTCATTTTTCAATCTTATATATTTATTCTGCAACTTTGCAACCTGCTTTTTAAAAATATTCTATTATTGACCAACAATCCTGTGTGCCAATTTCTCTTTCCACCTCATCTCAGCTTGGTCATTCATACCTTTTTAAAATCTGCCCTGTTCCAACCTGGTGCCCTTTTTGTATTAACTTTCTGCCTTCCTATTTTAACCTGAAGCCTTATCATATTGTGGTCACTACTCCCGAGATGCTCAGCCACTTCGACTCGTATAGCTAACCTGTTTTGTTACTCATAACTAAATCTATCAATGCCTTTTCCCTGGTAGGCATACAAACATACTGCTCGAGGAAGGAGTCCCACATACATTTTAGGAATTCCATTCCCTTTTCTTCATTTACTCCCTCACTGTCCTAATCAATGAGTAATTAAAATCTTCTGGAACAATGATTGTTAACCCTACTAATCTCCCTGATCTGTCTACAGTTTTTCTCTTCCATTTCCTCCCCACAATTAGGGGTCTGCAGTACAACCCCAATAATGTTACAATTCCATTTTTATCTATATTTTGATCTCAAACCATATTGACTCTGAACATCTTTTTGTGTATGTCAGTCCTCTCTAAGTATATATTCTCTCTTTTACCAATATTGCTACTCCTGCTTTTCTGTTTTTATGTCCTGCTTAAAAATATTTTAACCCCATATATTTATTTTCTACTCTTGCCTGATTTGCAGCAAATTTTCTGTTTGTACTATTAAATCTATATCTACCTGGGACATTATTGCTTTCAATCATGGCTGCAGTGTGTACCTGCCACAGGATGCACTGCAGCAACTCGCCAATTTTTCTTCGACAGCACCTCCCAAACCCATGTATTCTACCACCCCAAAGGACAAGGGCAGCAGGTGCATGGGAACACCATCGCCTCTGTTCCCTTCCAAGTCACACATCAACCCGACTTGGACATATATCGCGGTTCCATCATCATATCTGAGTCTGCCGACTCCCCCTCCCCCAGCCGCAGTCTGCCGACTCCCCCTCCCCCAGCCGCAGTCTGCCGACTCCCCCTCCCCCAGCCGCAGTCTGCCGACTCCCCCTCCCCCAGCCGCAGTCTGCCGACTCCCCCTCCCCCAGCCGCAGTCTGCCGACTCCCCCTCCCCCAGCCGCAGTCTGCCGACTCCCCCTCCCCCAGCCGCAGTCTGCCGACTCCCCCTCCCCCAGCCGCAGTCTGCCGACTCCCCCTCCCCCAGCCGCAGTCTGCCGACTCCCCCTCCCCCAGCCGCAGTCTGCCGACTCCCCCTCCCCCAGCCGCAGTCTGCCGACACCCCCTCCCCCAGCCGCAGTCTGCCGACACCCCCTCCCCCAGCCGCAGTCTGCCGACACCCCCTCCCCCAGCCGCAGTCTGCCGACACCCCCTCCCCCAGCCGCAGTCTGCCGACACCCCCTCCCCCAGCCGCAGTCTGCCGACACCCCCTCCCCCAGCCGCAGTCTGCCGACACCCCCTCCCCCAGCCGCAGTCTGCCGACACCCCCTCCCCCAGCCGCAGTCTGCCGACACCCCCTCCCCCAGCCGCAGTCTGCCGACACCCCCTCCCCCAGCCGCAGTCTGCCGACACCCCCTCCCCCAGCCGCAGTCTGCCGACACCCCCTCCCCCAGCCGCAGTCTGCCGACACCCCCTCCCCCAGCCGCAGTCTGCCGACTCCCCCTCCCCCAGCCGCAGTCTGCCGACTCCCCCGGTCCCAATCTTGCAAATCAAACCCCTATCCCCAGTCCATCTGATGTGTCAGATTGGCTGCAACTTATCCAGTTGTGAGGTATTGAGCTCAAGTAATTTTGTTTGGAGACACGTTCCACAGATGCATTTATCCCGAGTTAACACTTGCTGCTTGAAACTCCCCTTCGCCATCCCTTCCTGTGCTGCCATTCTTGCTATAAATATTAAAGTTAGAATTAAGTTTTAAGTTTATATTCATTATCGACTTAAACTTCCGTTAAACAACTCTGCTTCTCCTTCTCCCTCTGTTCCAAATTCCCACTCTCGCCAAGTTCTCGTTTTGGAAATACTGGTTTCACTCTGTTCCTACCACACTCTGTGACCAGCTCCTTCGGTGGTCTCCTCTCCGCTCGAACTGCTTTTCGCTGGCTTGATAAGTTGCACTTGACTGGCTGTTTACTTCTTCTCTTTCCAATTGACGAAGAAATGCAAATGATCATTTGTAAATTAAATAAGTATTTTAGGAATGTTGTCTCATTGCTGTGTACTTACCCCCAGGTAATTTAGGAAAGGTGATGGCAAACAGCTCATGATTCTCAGTTCATGGTATGGTAGTGTAGTGGTTACGTTACTGGACAAGTAGCCTTCAGATCCCAGCGTGACAGTTTGAGAATTTCAATTCAGTTTAAATTAATAGTTGAGATCGCTCAGGTCCCAGATGTAGACTGCTGCACCGCCATATAAAACAGTGTAGTGAAATTTAAAACATGTAGTGAAATTTAGAAGTTACTGTAGTACCGGGTGTGGTTATTTAAAATGCTGTCACTTAAAATGTTGGTGTTTTTCAAGGTCTGTCACAAGCCTCGAGTGTCTTTCCACAAGTGGAATCCACAATCTGTAAATTGATTTTCCTCCAGTTTCCCAGGTATGCTGAGATTGTGCACCTGACTCTCCCAGACGGCACCAAACGAAGTGGGCAGGTACTGGAAGTCAGTGGCTCGAAGGCAGTGGTTCAGGTATGACGAAGCATTCAGTCCCTCAGCACCCAGGTAAAATGAGCGCATGCAGTTAACACCGAGCAGGATGGCAGCTGGGGAAAAGATTGTTAAAATAAAATCAAAAAATACTGAATAGGCACAGCAGCTCGATCAGCATTTGAAAGAGAGGTTAACGTTTCTGGTTCTGAAGAAGGATCAAACTCAAAGCATTAAATTTTCTCTTTCAGATGCTGACTGATGCAGTATTTTCTGCTGTATTTCAGATTCCCAATATTTGCAGTTTTCTTTCTGCTGTTAGTCTCTAAACTCTGATTGTTATTGCTCTGTTGGTTCCCCCCACATTGTGTCTCATTTCTCTGGGGGTCCCCCCTTTCCACTAGGTGAGTAGCTGGCCTGTGCCCTGTCAATGGCATGGCTGAGATCAGGCACTCACCTGAGGTAAATTTGTGTCCTGTCATTCTGTGACGTATGTCATGGGTGCGGTAACGTAGTGGTTATGTTACTGGACTAGTAACCCAGAGGCCCGGACTAATAATCCAGAGAACGGGAGTCAAATTTCACCATGGCAGTTTGAGGATTTGAATTCAGGTTTTTTAAAAAGCCGGCAATGGTAAAAGTGACTATGAAGCTGTCGGATTGTCATAAAAACCCAGCTGCTTTGCTAATGTCCTTTAGGAAAGGAAACCTGCCATCCTTTTCCAATGTGACTGTAGTCCTACACCAATGTGGTTGACTCTTAACTGATGTCTGATGTGACCTAGCAAGTCACTCAGTTGGAGAAAACCGCTCCAGTTCTGGCGGTTCAAGAAGGCCCACCACTTCCTTCTCAAGGCAACAAGGGATGGGCAATAAATGCCGGCCTAGCCAGTGATGACCATATCCCTGGAGTGAATTTTAAATAAAAAGCCCTAATAGACCTGCGCTGGCCTCGCCTTTACTATTTCAGTACATTTTTGGAACTCAGTTATAGAAAATAATTTTGGTGTGACACTGAGGCATTGCACAGCAGTAGTCACCTGAATGTTTGTCATCGGGATTGTGCGTACCCTCTTCTGACTGTATGGTGACAATAAATTGCATCAGGCCATTCATAAGTTGCGAGAACTTCACAGCTTGAGCAATGTAAGGAGTGAATTTAGAAGAGTGAAACCAGTGAAGGAGTGACCAGAAATTATTGGGACTAAGGAGGGAACCTTTATTGTACAGCTCAGCTGGTCCTTAGAGAACTATAGGCACATACTCTCAATAAATTGAATAACAATCTACACTCCTGACAGATATCAGTTGTTTCATACACGTGAGAAATCTTTCCCGTAGACAAGGGAGTTGAATAAATGTGAAATGTTATGGCCTGTGGACGTTGTTAAACTTAGGTGTTCCAGAATATGTTGCATGTCTGTAATATGTTTTTTAGTGGTGTGAAATTTCACCATCGGGGACAGTGAAATGTAAGCCATTCCCACGGATTATTATATATTTCTCTTTTTATCCCATGTAACAGGTGTTTGAAGGAACCTCTGGTATTGATGCAAAGAAAACAAGCTGTGAATTCACTGGAGATATCCTGCGCACCCCGGTGTCTGAAGATATGCTCGGTTAGTGACCAGGATAAGAACTGTCCTCAAAACAGTTACTCTCAGCATGGAGTCTGGGTTTACAAGCTGTCATTGTGTTCAGTTACAGCTGGAAATGAGTGTTTGTGTATTTGTGGTCATGGGCTAGATCTTTCTGCAAGTGTGGTGCTGTATGGTATCTCTGCTCTGTGTGCCCATATGTACAGTCCTGTATGGTCCCCATGCTGTACAGTACTGTAGCTATTTATGCTGATTGAGTCAGTAAGTCTGGTGAGTTATTGAAATGAGGAAGGGGGTCTCAACATCGGGGAATCATCTACAAATCCTGGTTACAAACAGTTTGCCAGATATCTTTTTTATTCTATCCATTTCTGTTTGAAAAGTGAATGGCAGATTCTGGCTTGAAGGAGTTACAGAGGCTGACTGTGCAGGCACTGAATTATTAGTAATAAGGGATAAAGTCATAAACTCAAAGATGATTCAGAATTAATTGTACATATTCAGCTCCTTCACAAAAAATAGTCAAAATAGGCAGGACTATTTTGCTGTGAATTTCAATTTGTTTTTAAAATTAAATTATATATTTTTTGGCAAGTTTTTGCGCTAATCAGGTGTAGGATGTTATCATTGGGAAATGGAGTACTTTCCCATCTTGGTCACTGGTGGCAGCATCAAGTGTTTCCAGTTAGATATGTGGTAAAGCTCCTTAGCAAGGTGACTCGGCACAAGAAGAGTGCCACCTGCTGCACCAGTTTGATTTTTTTCCTCTGTTTTTCACTCCAGCCGCCCGTGTCAATTTGGTGGGGGTGTTTTGTGTTGTGGGTCGTTACCCACCAAGAATCAGTTAGCGACTGCCTGAACTCATTTCACTTAAAGCCCTTGCAGCAAGCAGACTGATGGGCTGGATTCAAACCCAGGTATCCGAGACGAAAGGCCAGTGCCTTACTGCAATGCACCTCCAGCCCTCCTATGCTTAATGTGTTGTATCTCACTTGATGCTGCTCTCTTATGCTTAAACAACATTGATGAACATTCAGTCATCTGTCTGTGCCCTGTATTACATGGAAAAATCCTTTATATTGAATATGGTAATGGAAATAGAAATAAAATAGTTTTTTCTTGTACAAAATTAAATTGTTTGCTTCGTTCCAGGTCGTGTGTTCAATGGATCTGGAAAGCCGATAGACAGAGGCCCCACTGTTCTTGCTGAGGACTACTTGGACATTATGGGTATGGGGGATACTTTTGTGACTGAACTTTGTCCCCATATCTAGTGCAGTAAAATGAAACTAATTGCTTCTCCAAAATCCCCCCAACTCCCCAAATACACTCTCCTCTCTTTTGAAAGTGCTGACCTTTGCCTGGATGTGGTTCCATGGGTGCCTGTTACCTCCTCGTACTTCAGTCTTGAGGCTATTCTTCTTGTATAAGTTAGATAGTAAGCGCTGTCAGGATATTTGATTGGTGCATCGCAGAAGAGCCTCATGGTCCACAACTGAGGTTCACATTGCTATGGTGTCCAGCAGACGTGACTGGATAATGATCAAGAGCAGGAACTCTGATCAGTTTTCTCCTCCCAAATCCAGGAGCAATGAGGCCAATTGTAGTGAAACTTTTTAACCATTAAAGTGTGTGCCAACTGTTAAACAATATTAAAATTATATGATATAGAATTTCTTCCAGAACTTTTTTTAGAAGATCATGTTCCTCCACAAAGTGTCACTGGGCTTTGAGAAAATAATCTAAACTAACACTTCAGTGCAACACTGAGGGAGTGCTGCAATGTTTGAGGTGCCGTCCTTTGGTTGATACATTAAACCAAGGCGGCCTGCCTGCTCAGGTGAACGTTAATGATCCCATGGCACTATTCAAAGAAGAACAGGGAGTTTTCTCCATGTCCTAGTCAACATTCTTTCCTTAATCAGTACCACCAAACATAGATTAATCGTTTATCTCATTGATGCTTGTGGCATCTTGCTGTGTAAAAATTAATTACTGTGTGTGCTGAGATAATAGGCACCGCCTTCAAGTGATTAATGGGAAGAAAGGTGGGACACTTGAAACATGATAACGAACTACGGAAATCAATGGCCCAGATTTTGCTGCAAAAATAACGATGAATTTAATGGCGCACGCTGTTATTAATGTGTAAATCACCCAGCAACTTGTGGTGAGGAAGAGATACCCCTTGAATTGTGAATCTCCACAAGTTGCTGGACAATTTGTGCTGCTCACACCGTTAGCCTTGCGAAAAGAGCAGCTCACTTTCATCCTACCCATGAGTTTCATGAAATTGCTGCATTTGCACATTATTTGCCAATTAAACTCGCCGCAGAAAATTAGGGCTTGTAATGAACAGCGTACCTTTTTAATGTAACAAGTATCTTTTTAATGACTAGACTTATGTTCCTGCTCAACCTCTCCAGCCTAGAAAAGGATCAATTTAAACTGTGGCGTCTCATTCCTACAGGCAATAGATTGTTAGCAGAGATTTGTAAAATTTACAATTTTTTGATATTTTTTTTCTTTCTTTTCCTTTCTGTCTCTCTTTTCTCTCTATTAATCCAATCTTTCTTTCCCTCTCTTTATTTATCGTTCTGTACCTGATTTGACTCTAATTCACCCTATTTCCATCTCCATCGTTCTTCTGTTTCTTTCTCAATCCTTAAATCTCATTGGCTAAGGAGATAGACTGTTGGTCCCATCATTCACTAAGATCCCAGATTCCCCGTTGACCTCGCCGTTATCAGCTCATGCTCCCAACAACTTGCAGGGCAAAAATTTTTCAAGCTGAAGGGTGAGGGAAAAAGTCTAACTGACGAGGTATGCTGCGAGATGCCCACTCCATCAAAATCTGGGCGGAAGTCTTTACAGCTAGTTACAGTTTCTTCTAATTGTGTTTCTTCGCTGTTGGGATTTCTCAGGTCAGCCTATAAATCCTCAATGTCGCATCTACCCCGAGGAGATGATTCAGACTGGGATATCCGCTATTGACGGCATGAACAGCATTGCTCGAGGACAGAAAATTCCCATCTTCTCAGCAGCTGGTTTACCGCACAACGAGGTAGGTGATGGGGCCTGCTCAGTCCTTACAAAGCCATCGAGTAGGAATATCAAGTGATCTAAATATTGCTTTCATATGTGAGAGAACCTGTCTGCAGTGCCCATGTAATGTCTGTTCCAACAATACATTGCCTAGTAGTATTGAATTGTAACCTCAGCTGAGTTTGACCATCTCAATTGGGTCACATAGGAATGGCAGGATACCTTCCCTGTTGGGTCAAGCAGAGATCAGCAGCGAAGGATGTCTATAAGAGAGGGCCATAGGCCACTGTCCTGAGGAAGACATGAGAACACACAAACATAATGGGGAGAAATCACAAAAAAATGAGGGTCACTTTTTGTAGCTCCCATGGAGCTGTGATTTGATTGTTGTGACCAGAAATTCCTAAATACAGTACAAGGGAACCGCAGAGTAGTGTTGGACTGCAAGAGTTCACGCCACAGAGTGGCACATTCTCAGGCTGATCCAGACGGTTTGAAACTTTGGTGTCCTGTTCCACCCTGAGCTGAGTTTCCGACCCCATATCCTCTTTAACACAAAGACCGCCATCTTCCACCTCCATAACATTGCCTGCTTTCACCCCTACCTCAGTCCATCTTCTGCTGAAGCCCTCATCCTTGTATTTAAATCCCTTCATTGCCTTGCCCCTCCCCATATCTGTAACCTCCTTCAGTACTCGAACTCTCCATTCTTCTGACTCTGGCCTCTTGCGCATCCATAGCTCCCTTCGCTCTAACATGGGCAGCAATGCCTTCCACCCCTTATGCCCCATGTTCCAGAATTCTCTCCCTAAACCCCTCCATCTCCCTCTCCTCCTTAAAACCCACCTCTAACCAGGCTTTTGGTCACCCCTCCTAATCTGTCTCTCTTGGGCTTGGCGTCTGTTTTTTCCCTTGGGTCTCTGTGAAGTACCTTGGATCAATTTTCAACATTATGGACAGTACATAAATGCAAGATGTTTATTGTTGAGTGGTGTTCAGCAGCATATCTTGACGGGTTCAGAGTGGTTTATTCCTCAGTAAATCACTGAAGCCAAGTTGCTGTTCAGTATTGTTGGCACAGTTGGAGCACCACATTCGAGGTTATATGATGCATTCCTTTGCTGGCTCAGCTGTTTCTTTCACATTTTGGGCTGCAGGTTGTTGAGATTTACTTTGAATATAAATATACAAGCATAGCTGAGACAATCTGCACAAACAGCACAAAACAGATGCCATCAAAGTAACAGTGAGCACTCAGATAGAGAAGGGAAACGATCAAAATGCATGCATGACATTGGTTCCCTATCCTGATTACTATAGCATATTTAATAAGACAGGTGTAATCCCTGATCTGTCTTTTTGTGAACAGATTGCTGCCCAGATCTGTCGCCAAGCTGGTCTTGTTAGGAAATCCAAAGATGTTCTGGATTACAGTGAAGAGAACTTTGCCATTGTGTTTGCTGCAATGGGTGTAAGTATCCACTGAGTTACCACACTTCCCAAAACAGTACAAATGGTTTACTTGAAGCTGGCCTGACTGAAGCAGGAGGAAGTGAGGGTATGCGAGTTAGCAATGAAGTAGTCTGCTGTTCCCTTGGCAGGAGAAAGTTGCATTGATTACAGCCTATGAAGGAGAAGTACCGGGAACATCTGGAGACTTGCTCAAGGCTGTCCAAGAGGCCTTGGGCTACACGGGATCCTTCCCAATTTACCTGGTGGGGGAGAATTGGTGACCTCAAAAGGAGCATTCTACCCAGACTCTTACACCTGTTCAATTGCTTCTGGTTGAAATCCCCTTGGTTGTTTTTATCAAATTAAATAAACGGATCAACAATTCATTTAGAAGGGTATGGAACCCAGAATCGTTAGCAGAAAACTGCAACTTCTCAAAGACAGGAGGGGATTTGACTTCCCAAACTGCTGCTACTATCAGTGGGCTGCATAAGTCCATATAGTGGTGTCACGCGCCAACTTGTGGAACCTACTAAGTTTCCAACTAACTGCAGCCATTCAGTGGAGCCAACTGAGGTGGCGGCAGGAGGAACCTCCCACCCAGTCAGTGTGGATGGAGACGCTTTGGAAAACTTGGAGAAAATGATGCAGTACCCGAGGCTGAACCAGGTGAAGTTCTTGGAAATCTGGTCTCTGTTCCTGGCCCACTGAGGTCAATGGGACAAATGGCCTTTCCCCACATTCCATGGTTTTCTTCCATTCACTGGTTGGCTGGTCAACGTGTTTATGGCACACCCAATGCGCAGGCATACATTGAACAGCTGGAGCACCTCCAGCTCATGTAAATAGAGTAAGCCCCAAAGTAGGCACTGATGCAACATGGAGGATGTGAAGACCTCAGAGAGGGTGCAGAAAAGATTTACTGGAATGGTTCCAGGGATGAGGGACTTCAGTTACGTGGTCGACTGGAGAAGCTGGGGTTGCTCTCCGTAGAGCAGAGAAGGTTGCGAGGAGATTTAATAGAGGTGTTCAAAATCATGAGGGGTCTAGACAGAGTAGATGGAGAGAAACTGTTCCATTGGCGGAAGATTCAACAACCAGAGGACACATATTTAAGGTGATTGGCAAGAGAACCAAAGATGACATGAGGAAAAACTTTTTTGCACAGCAAGTGGTTCTGATCTGGAATGCACTGCCTGAGGGGGTGGTGGAGGCAGACTCAATTGTGGCTTTCAAAAGGGAATTGGATAAGTACTTGAAGGGAAAAAATTTGCAGGGCCACGGGAAAAGGGTGGGGGGAGTAGGACTAACTGGATTGCTCTTGCAGAGAGCTGGCACGGGCTTGACGGGCCGAATGGCCTCATTCTGCACTTGCCTGATTCTGACAGGCAAGTGCAGAAGTACGTTTTAGCACCACTGCCTTTCCCTCGATTTCAGTTTTCAAGCCAGACCAGAAAGCTTACTCCTTTGGCACCACAATGTACCGTGTACACTGAATATTGAATGTAATGTATGTCAGTGTATTGTAATGAGAAAACAATTTAGCTAAAATATTTGGAGAGGGGCTGAGTGAACTGAAATTAATAACAAAACCGTTATTCCTTCTAGGTAAACATGGAGACTGCCAGGTTCTTCAAATCTGACTTTGAGGAGAACGGTTCGATGGATAATGTGTGTCTGTTCCTAAATCTGGCCAATGACCCAACGTAAGTTTGTTTTTTAACAGGGGATCCTGGGATGCTCTGACATGAATTCAGTTGTAAATGGAGAGCACAGAATCCCACTGCCATGAAAGGTTCTGTAATGGAGAATGGACATGTACTGCCATTGATGAAGGCCCTAAGACACATTACATAATGTTGGGAAGCTCTGATGTGTATCTGAACTGACCATTGTGTGGAGAGTTGATCGCTGTTGCATTTCAGTTCATACAGGTCAAACCAGAAAATGCAATGAAGGTGACTAAGTATCATGATTCTAAATTACGTGACAAGGTGAAGGAAGTTCACTCATTTTCTTTGCTAACGAGGAGACTTGAGGTGACCTGATTGAAGATTTAAAGATCATGAGGAGACCTGACAGAACTGATGAAAATTGTTTAGGTTTAAATATCAGAGGACACAGGTTATAAATTTGGAAGT
This sequence comes from Heptranchias perlo, assembly GCF_035084215.1. Lineage (NCBI taxonomy): Eukaryota > Metazoa > Chordata > Chondrichthyes > Hexanchiformes > Hexanchidae > Heptranchias > Heptranchias perlo. The sequence goes on from NC_090344.1 coordinate 43,424,694, forward strand.
TAGGGATAATAAGGGCTGTCAGGTGGAATTTTATTCACCCAAAGATTAATAGAATTGTGGAATAAGATATCAGGGAAGGACATTGAGGCATTGAATGTTATCTTGAATTAGTGATAGATTTTATTGAAGGTTTCCAGAGACAATTGGATGTCTTTCTGGAGAAAGAAAAGGTTGAGGTATTTGGGGTTCATTTCTGAAAGAGCGACAGGCTTATTGCTTAAATCAGCCAATTCTGTTCCTTAAAACGGTGTTAATTCTGAACTAAACTGTTGACTTATCTCCCACAGCATTGAGCGTATTATCACTCCTCGGCTTGCACTGACAACCGCTGAGTTCCTGGCATACCAATGTGAGAAGCATGTGCTGGTTATCTTGACTGACATGAGCTCGTATGCAGAGGCACTTCGAGAGGTAAATCCAGACAAGAGTCTGAAATAAGCTTTCCAAAAATGATGCACAACAGCTTAATGGAAACTATAGGAGCTGGGGGAGGGAGTTTAATGTTTATGGATCTTTCCCACACTGTAATACATGATTGCATTTCTAATAGCAATTTCCTAGAACACTACACCAAAAAAACTCTTTACAGAATCTGATAAGTTTTAGGTAGCACGTAGGGGTTTTGTCGAGACATGCAGTTCTGCAGAGTAAGATAATGCATGAGAATAATTACGGCGCCGACTCGATGGGCCGAATGGCCTCCTTCCGTGCTGTAACCTTTCTATGATTCTGTGTGCAGAATTTGCCACTGCTTTGACTTATTTTTACATATTGGGTTTAGGATATTGCTGAATTTGTTTTCTGTGTCTAATCTGCATTGGTAAAATACACTTTGCAATAGATTACACTTGTAGCTGCCAGGGTGAATTTAGTGGATGTTAAGAATTGTTAACAGACCTGCCATGTCTCTCCTGTTGCATTGAGATGTACTCAGCATGGAAATTGCTTCATTTTCCTACAATAAACCTGGCTGATGGGTCAGTTGTCACTGTTGTACCTATGTACAACTGCCCACTGTGTTAGTGTGTAAACATGTTGAGAATAATTTGTCCTATTGTTCAATCGTGGCAGGTCTCTGCAGCTCGAGAGGAAGTGCCCGGTCGTCGTGGTTTCCCTGGTTACATGTATACTGATTTGGCCACCATTTACGAGAGAGCTGGGCGTGTAGAGGGCAGGAATGGTTCCATCACACAGATCCCCATCCTAACCATGCCTAATGATGGTAAGCATTTTCACATTGTGAGGATGGAGACTCTTCAAGGGACATTTACTGAGTGTCACTTGCAGTGTGTCAAAGTCTGTTGAAAGTTTTAGGTAGCCTGTAAGTTACTTTGAAAGGAAGAGAATGAACAAAATTAATTCAGGCAAAATTGTTAACTATGGAGTAAGTAAGGGAAATCAGGTGAAACTTTTTCACCCAAAGGGTAATTGAGTTGAGGTATGTTACTAGGGAAGGAAGGATATTTTCTTCATTGAAAAGTTTTTAATACGGAACATTATCAAAAACTTTCCGAAAGTCTATATAAATGATATCTTAGGGTGTTCCATAATCTTTTCACTTGGTACATCTCAATAAGTTGTAGACCTTCCCCTACTAAGTCTATGCTGGCTGTTAAATTATTGCTGTACTTATCCCTTGGAATAGTTTCTATTATTTTACATTACCGATGGGCTTTCTCCCAACACTGTTGTCTTGTGCTTATGGTGAAATGGTGGTTTCCAAAAGCAGACCAAGTCTCCTATGATTCAAAGCCTGGGGCTTTATGCATGTCTGATGTGGAATAGTATGCCCAGAATTAACAATTACTTTGTGTAACCTCACAAAAACAAAAATGACGAGTAAGTTCCAGTACAGTCCAAATGTTTGCCTTTCTGACCAGGCATAGGAACAATTAATGCGTCCTACTGAAACAACTGTTTGCCTGCTGCTCCGACCCTGTAAACCGTTGCTGCAGGTGTGAAAATCTGCTCATCTGGCTCTGACAAGGCAAACTATCCAAAAAAAAAAATCCAGATGGAACAACAAATCCAGCTATTTATTCCCAATCTGACAGGATGCATGTCCTCTTATAGATTGATAGCTCTATACAGGTCATGGTGGATGGTGTTGGTGGCTTTTAAGTATGGCTGATTTTTGTTTTGTTGCTGTTTTGCATATTAAATGCAGATATCACTCACCCCATCCCCGATCTGACTGGCTACATCACTGAAGGACAGATCTATGTTGATCGACAATTGCACAATAGACAGGTGAGTCTTTCCAGAGTCTTAGTACTGCACGAGCACCTGATTACGGCATTCCCACTACCATCAAACAGGTTGTGAGCTGGATTAAGAAGTATTGCTTACAAAGGCCCTGCATACACTTCCATCATGAGGAGTGAATGGGTCAACCCTGAATTAAATACTTCTTTAAAAAACAACATGAAAATTTGACGATCAGCTCCAAATTGCAGCATTTTAAGTTTTGTTTCTTTTCCTTTTTTAAGAAGGAAGCCTCTTCTTGGTGTGAAAGATTTCATGTTTGTGATTTGACTCCCTGGTTTTGTTTTGTGCTGCTGCCCCACAGATCTATCCACCAATTAATGTGCTTCCTTCACTGTCGAGATTGATGAAGTCGGCTATCGGAGAGGGTATGACACGCAAGGATCACGCGGATGTTTCCAACCAGCTGGTAAGGAACATAGGAAGGGGAGTAGACCATTCAGCCCCTCGAGCCTGTTCCACCATTCAATTAGATTGTGGTTGATCTGTATGTTAACTCCATCTACCTGCCTTGGTTCTGTAACCCTTAATACCTTGCCTAACAAAAGTCTATCAATCTCAGTTTTGACTTTTTCAATTGACCCCCCAACTCAGAAGCTTTTTGAGGGAGAGAGTTCCAGATTTCCACTACTCTTTGTGTGAAGAAGTGCTTCCTGACATCACCCCTGAACCGCCTAGCTCTAATTTCAAGGCATATAAAGCATGGCATTTAGTACTGTTCCTGGGAATTCATTCTACAGATCCACTGTTCTGTGGCAGCTGAATTCTTCCTGTCTTCAGGCGCAGTCAGTTTTTTTTATCATTTACTTGTAGACATAGTTCAGTGATCACAGTTCAAGTTAAATAATCTGCTTGAACGTCTGTTAGCATTTTAAAGATTTGCTTTATTTTTTTTGGATCTTTTTGCCAATGAAACTTGCTCTGTCAGTCTCTCCTTAACAACTAAACAACCTGCATTTATATAGCCCTTTTAATGTAGCAAGATACCCCAAGGCACTTGAGAAGCGGGAGTAGGAGGGGAACAAGGGGAGGTGACCAAAGGCATAGTCAAAGTGATCAAAAGGACATGGAAAGTGGGAAGAGATGTAGCAACATGAGGGGATGTGGGGAGGGAGTTCCAGAGTGTGGGGACAAAATAGCTGAAAGCTCTGCCAACGATGGTAGAGTGGAGGGTCCGGTAAACACAGGAGACCAAGGTTGGAAGAAAAGAGCTGGGGCAGGGATGTAGGTTTCAGAGAGGATGAAAAGTAGGGTGGGGCAAGCCTGCGAGGGAATTTTTGGATGAGGATTTTACAGTCATTGTGCTGGTAGACACAAACCAGTAGAGGTTGACAAGGATTACGGTGAATGGGATTTGTGTCGGAGAGCATACAAGTGACAAAGTTTTCAGTGAGTTGGAGTTAACCCAGAGTGGAGCTTGGGGTGCCGATAAAGTGGATTGGAATAGTTGAGTCTGGAGGTGATAAAGGCATGGATGAGAAGTTCAGGATCATTGAGGGTGAGATAGGACAAACGGGTGATGTTTTGGAGGTGGAACTAGGCAGTCTCGGTGATGGACTGGATGTGGGATTTGAACCTCAGCTCAGGGTCAAGCAAGACAGAGACTATGCGCAGTCAGGTTGAGCAGGCATCCAGGGAGAGGGATGAGATTGAGAGCTAGCGTGCAGAATTTCTGACAGGAGTTTCTGCCCCTCAAGTCCTGAAGGAAGGTGCCCAAAATTGCAAATGCTGCCTTACTCTTCTGAAGAAATCTTTACCTGTGTTCTGCTTTCTGCAGTATGCGTGCTATGCTATTGGTAAGGATGTCCAGGCAATGAAGGCCGTGGTTGGAGAGGAAGCTCTTACTGCTGATGACCTACTGTTTCTGGAATTCCTACAGAAATTTGAGAAGAACTTCATTGCTCAGGGTAAGGTTTCATTCACCATCAGAATTAAAGGAAGATACTGGTTTTCTCTTGCCACACCAGAGTTTTATTGGCTCGTCCTACTGTAGTTGTAGACGATTGTTGCATTGCACTCCTCACAAAGCATGGAATGGCTGAAAATTAGTGCCCCAACCATGCACCTTGAAAGGCTAGCATGGTCTCAAATGACCACTGTAGGCTGTTAATAAGGTAGTGGATGAGCCAGAGCAGTTGGGTCCAACGCTGATGATATTCAAATCTGCTGCCTCAGACTTGAAGGGGATGTTGGATGCCAACCGCCCCCCCACCATGGGTGACTACCAGTGGTGGTTACGGTGCTGAAGGAGTAAAAGTTTGATATTTAACCTATCCATCAATGGTTCTTAATTTTTTTTTAAAATTGAGGTTACATTTCCCAGAAACACACAAGGATGGATAGCATTCATCCCAGTATCATGTAGTGATATGCTTATTATGTTTTATTCTGATAATTTTATAACTTTGAGGTGTGTATCCCAAGGCTTGGAAAGAGTTGTCTGCTAACATGGGGGCCTTTAGCTTTTTATCTTCTTTATTTATTTAGGGGCTTATGAAAACCGCACTGTGTATGAGACCCTGGACATCGGCTGGCAGTTATTGCGTATTTTCCCCAAGGAGATGCTAAAACGAATCCCACAGAGTATCCTGGCTGAGTTCTACCCAAGGGACTCCGGTGCAAAGCATTAACTCCTCACTGTCTGCATTAGTGTACTCTTCATTTTGTCACGTGACCTATTTATTTTCAGTGGTGTTTAAACTCTTGGGAAGTTGTGTTTGAACAAAGTGAACATTTGTGACTGTGTTGGTGTTTATTTTGAGATCTTTCACCCTGAGCAGGATTTGAAGCACCTGTCCTGTCAGTACCTGTTGGTCATGCAGGCCTCTGACCCAGGTAGGCTTGCACTTCATGCACAAATGGGGGTTTGTGAAGATTTCAGTGAGGTTATCTTGCGAGTGATTGGGCCTTGCTTTTCATCTTTCAAGTGTGTGAAAAGTGCTGAACTGATTTCCTATGTGTTACAGGCTGCTAATGGCTCATAACTGATAATTCATGTGTATCTTATAGTTAATAATGTATTAACTAACCATCCCACCTTTAGTGATATTATCCAGTGAATAATAAAAACATTAAGAACATGCTATTTCACACCCCAATATTCTCAAATGACAAAAGCACAGCTTCCCTGTGCTAATGCTCAGATGTGGCATTCTCCAACTTGCTCATTGGTTTTCAGGGATGCTGCTCGACCTACTTTGTACATTTTTGAAGGAGGGGGTACCTTTCTGATTTTTTTTTTGCTGAAGTTGGGAGTAAGCAGGAAAGGACCCTCTAATTTGCTTGGAGCAGAGGTGAGGTAACTCCCCGATTCTTCTGAATTTGCATTTGTCATTTTCTATTTTGACAAAGTTGTGGAGTGTTTCAGGCGGTGCACAACTCATCAAACCATTGGTGGGCTGCTGAAGTTGGTATAGTAACTCGGTAAGAGTTGTGTTGTGCTGATGAGTTGTGTTGGGCCAGCTAGCATGTGCAGCTGTTATTTTTGTATATTTGCCCCGTCTGGTTCTTTATGCAAGTGGTATGAATGCTAAAAGTTGAACAGACTTATCAGCACTTGAAATTTGTCACTTATCTGCCACCAGGTGACTTTTCAATTTGAATTTTTGGCAGTTTGCATATTTGTTTGTTTCTCATTTTGTGTAGGGGCAGGAGCTGTTTAAAAAGAGGGTCTTCCATTTCAACTGGCAGTCTAACTCCATCTCTTTCTTTGTCTGGACCAGGTCTGAGTTAGGTTCCACTGTGTTCGGACTCTAGTCAGTTGCAGATAGATCAACCTAATTGGAATGTAGTGTGATCTATCACCAATATCTTTATCTTAATGTGTTGGTCAATAGCATGGAAAATGCAGGCCCTTTACATTTGTATTGCAGCCTCTGCATGAAACCTGTAAGCACTGTTTTTTCAAACCCTGTTGAGACCGTAGCCTTTCTCCGTTGTCATGGTACTTTTTTTTTTGTACGTTTCTTGTGCTCATAATGCCTGAATATCGTTCATGGACTCATGGTCCTGTTCTATTAAAGCCCTTCTGAGCACAGAAGAGGCTAGTTCTGGTCATAACTGGCTCTGTCTCATGCAGCTTTTTGATTTATTTTCCCTATATTGACTCCTGGAGATGTACAAATTGTTTTGTTGTTAGGTGTTAAGGGTAAGCTTACTTTGTTGTGTTATATTCCATGCATTCCATAATTCTGATGTGTATAAAGGGTCCTTTGGTTTGAAACTGAAAATACTGGAACATCTTGAAAATGTCAGTAATGTATAAATAAATGTTAATAGAACAATGACAAGTGTTGACTCTCTTAATATATCTTTTAAATCTTTAAGAGTTGTTGAGGCTTTGAAAGCAACATGCCATTTATTTCAAAGCAACCGTCCAGCTTTTAACGTTCCAATGAGGTTTGAGAAAAACAGCACATTTTACTGGATTAAAAAACTTTCCACAAATAAAGTTTGTTATAATATTGAACACCACTGCTTTGAGGGACAATAGAGATTGGGGGTCTAATGCTGTACTTGCTCGCACAAAAGTCTTATCTCTTTGTACATATGCCATAACAGGATTATACCTTCTGTTGTTTTATCATTGCACAGTAGACAAATTTTTTGACTCAATTGTGTCCCAATGGCAGAAATGGGAACAAAATAGAAGCGGCCAAGACTGGAACATCATGATGTGAGGGAGCCAGCATCAGTGACTCTTGTGCTCAGTGGAACCAATCCAGCCAGACAAAATGACAAGTTTTGACCAAGGTTGAACTAATTCCTGCAGAAATAAATTGGATATAGTAAGCAAACTGTATATGTGCCTGTTGCTTTTATGCAGGGCAAATGTTGGTGATGTGGTTGCTGTTTCAATACTGAAGGAACCCTTTTCCACTGAATGAAACCCAATCTGTTAGCACTTCATTGGAAAAGTGTCACACAGCACAGTCTAACTCAGGAAACTGATAACTGGCAGCCAGCATAATCAGGCTCATGTACATTGCTCTGACTTGACAATATTCTAATTCTACAGGAAAATGGATACTGAGGATGACGTTCACAGAGCAAAGTAGCACCTGTAATTTAGGGGGGAAAATCACATGCAAATGATTAAAACTTTGAACAAACCATGAAAAAGTGACGCACTTTGGGAGAATTAAGTCATAAACTCTTGCCAGGATTCTAACTACAGCCTTTTGATAAAAGTCATGCACTTGACCCTTTCAGCATCTGAGAATTAATTGGTTCCAATTAACTGCATCAAGATTATATAGAAACCCTTGGTGTCATCTCAGGTAAGAAGTACCTTGGTGGATCAGAAAGACCAACTCTTCTGAAACATGATGCTCTACCGTGACTGCATCAGGGTATCACTAAAAAAAATTAATTAAGGCCATTAAATACAAGGATCAACTTGTTGAAAGGAAGAACATTCAGTCTTTTAGTGAAGAATTAATAAAATGATTCTGATCCAACACATTAGTATCTGAAGCATTATTTAGGTGCAGAAATGCTTTTTTTATTCGTGTCGTATCGTGCAACATGCAATAGTTCAGCAAAACCAGCGCAGAGACCCTGCAAAAGTCAAACATCTGTTTCCCCTCTCTCTCCTAGTCCGAGAATCCTGAAACTCCCAGTTCAATGCCAGTTGTTAACTGCATCTCCATCAAATTGAAGCACATTCTAGTTTTATTAGTAATTCACTGAGACTTCCACTGTGTCAGTCTTAGGTTTAGATACGCAACAGCAGGCATGACTAACATGTCGTCTCGCTTTGCCCCATGTCGGACAACAAAGCCAGTTCAGGGCTCTGTTCATATCACCCCTTCCGCTCTTTTTCCCCCCCACCCCCACCACCGGCCCCAGCTAAACTATGTGGATCAATATATAAAACATATGTGGCTTTCAGTAAATAGAGTGTTTGAACATAATTTGAAGATGTGCTTGCATCTTGCTGGTTACTGAAGACTTCATGATTTTAGCAGATGAGCAGTGTGTATGGTTACTAGAGGCTGGCAGCACTGCTTGTTGGTTGGTAAAGATGGCTGCCTACATTTGGCAATATGTTTGGATGCTGGGAGCTGGTTCGGTTTCTCCTTGCAAAGGAACTGGAGTCGGCCATTCAGCCCCTCGAGCCTGTTCTGCCATTCAGTGAGATCATGGCTGATCTGTGTCCTAACTCCATTCACCCGCCTTGGCTCCATATCCCTTAATCTATCAAAAATCTAATAGATCTCAGATTTAAAAATGATGAATTGAGCCAGCATCTACTTATTTCTGTGGGATAGAGTTCCATGCTTCTATCACCCTTTGTGTGAAGAAGTAGTTCCTAATTTTTTTTATTCGTTCATGGGATGTGGGTGTCATTGGCGAGGCCGGCATTTATTGCCCATCCCTAATTGCCCTTGAGAAGGTGGTGGTGAGCCGTCTTCTTGAACCGCTGCAGTCCGTGTGGTGACGGTTCTCCCACTGTGCTGTTAGGAAGGGAGTTCCAGGATTTTGACCCAGCGATGATGAAGGAACAGCGATATATTTCCAAGTCGGGATGGTGTGTGACTTGGAGGGGAACGTGCAGGCGGTGTTGTTCCCATGTGCCTGCTGCTCTTGTCCTTCTTGTTCCTAATTTCTCTCCTGAATGGCCTGGCTCTGATTTTAACGTTATGTCCCCTTTTCGTAGATTTCCCCCACCAGTGCAAAAAAGTTGATCAATTCCTTTCAAAATCCTAAAAATCTCAATCAAATCACCCCTTAATCGTTCTGTATTCCAGGGAATACCAGCCTAGTTTATGTAATCTCTCCTCATAATTTATTGGTTATTGGAAGCTGGCTGTTGGAGGTTGGTCCTGTCTTTCTGGGAGTTAGTCAGAGGAGGCTGCCAGTGTCTCCATGGTGATTTGGTGCCAGTTCCTGGCGGCAGGCGGTGAAGGGACTTGAGCAGCGACAGCCTCGACGGACGGACGGAGGGAGCGGGAAAGAAGCCAGCATCAAGGGAGAAAGAGAGAGGGAGGCGATTGATCGACTGCGGGGGAGGGGCAGAGCGAGTGCTAAAATAAATCCGAGACACAAGAAAAAATCCCGGGGAGAGAGAGAGAGAGAGAGAGATAAAAAAAAAAATCACCAGAGGGAGTCACCCCGACAGTAGTGAGAGGGGAGACAGGTGAGGCGAGGGGCTGAGTGACATCTTAGAGCTGGGAACCCCCCTCCCCCTCCCCAAACGTTGCCTTGATGCCGAGTAATAGACCCAGGATAGACCACGGTAGGATGCAGAAGGTAAAACCGGTTTATTTTTAAAAGATGATACAATGTCAGGACAATATCTTGCAGCGATATTTCTGGACTGATTGATGTCTTAAGTGCGCCGCGCAGAACAGTATCTGAGGTGGTCGTTTCCTCTCTGAATCGTCAAGGGATGAAGGCTTCAACATATTTTTGGAAGTACTTTTTGTTTTATTTTTCAGAAAGTTAAATTGCAATGAAAACTGAAATAATGGATCTCTTAAACCTATTCCGGTAACTCTTTGTATTTGCTATATTAGGTATTTAAAGATCACCATTCTCAGCGCCCAACAACGCATTTTAAATGGTTGCACAGGAAAAGATACAGAAAGCTTTTCCTCACCCTTCCGTGGAGTGCCTTGGGACCTTGTTCCATGTTAAAGGCGCCGTTTAAATGCAAGATAACAATCAGTTAATTTATATCTTTGACAAATTTGTCACAAACAAACACATTCAGATTTAGAACTGGTGTATATTAGAATAATTGCTCAGGGCAGACCACCATATGAGGGTAAATTGTTGACTTCACTGCCTGGGTGGTAATCTGGTGGAGCGGATCACCCACCCTGCCTGTCTTTCATTCTGTTGTGTTTTATAAGGACAGGAGCTTTATAACATGTAATGCACAATGTATTCTGCTGCCAACGTGTGCAACTTGATGTCTCTTTTTAAGGTCACAATGTGTAATTGCTGTGCCCGCCTCAGTTAGAGGCCAATTGGTCTTAAACTGGAGGTCAGAAAGACTTTTAAAAATCTATCTATTATAACGAAAATCAGTAAGTGGTCTCAAAATCTATTGGAATGCCACCTACAGGTGGCACTGCAAGCAGAACATTATTTTTGACCATATGATTTCAATAGGTTTGGATGTAATGTTAGTTGGCAGCCCCCAACTTAGTGTAAAAGATAAGCAACCTCCAGTCTTCCGCTACCTCCTTTGAACAGCATTTTGGCCCTCAACCCCCTCCCCAACTTTTTAAAAATTCGTTCATGAGATGTGGGCACCTCTGGCAAGGCCAGCATTTATTGCCCATCCCTAATTGCCCTTGAGAAGGTGGTGGTGAGCCACCTTCTTGAACCTCTGCAGTCCGTGTGGTGAAGGTTCTCCCAGGTGCTGTGAGGTAGGGAGTTCCAGGATTTTGACCCAGCGACGATGAAAGAACGGCGATATATTTCCAAGTCAGGATGGTGTGTGACTTGGAGGGGAATGTGCAGGTGGTGTTGCTCCCATGTGCCTGCTGCCCTTGTCCTTCGAGGTGGTAGAGGTCGCGAGTTTGGGAGGTGCTGTCGAAAACTAAAAACGATTTAGATGCTCAGCCACCACCCAATGAAGAAGATTTTGGTGTGAAACCCACTGAATTCAGCCTTCCAGGAATTCCACGAATTCGGTCTACAGCCAATGAGCTGGATATGGACCCTCACCCATCCCATCCTGGAATTCAGCCTTCGACTCCCCCAGACCACTGAGGATGACTTTGGCCCTCACATCCCACCACACCCACCAAGCAGAAATTTGCCCTTGCTCTGCAACCCCGCCCCCCACCCCCTAATTAGGAATCTAGCCCTCAACTCTCCACCTCTCCCCACTACTGTCGCCACTGAGCAGGATTTAGGTCCAATCACAGGCAATGAGCAGGATTTTTGTGGGGAGAGCTTGCAGATAGTGATTCAGGTATTCTCTGTTCCTGGAGACTTTTCTCTACATTGTAAATGACTGCCTTTGTTTCTTTATACTTTTTAATGGTGTGTCACAGAAAATTGCTGGAGACAGTGTGCGACAGACAGGAAGTGCTCACGTACATAAAGTTTTTATAACTGAATTTTCCATGGTGCTGCTCATGGTTGATGAGAGAATAAGCTGTTTCATAAGCAAAGTATGACGCCACGTAAAACAAGGTGTTATCCTGGTGCTAAAGTGTAGGGGTGTGTTGAATTGTTCTGAATGCTTGAAATCAATTTTTGAATCACATAGAGGTCAGCCAGACTTTCTTTCTCTTTTTAAGGCCATAAAGTCTAATTTGATAGACACCAGCTCAGCTTACTCAAGTTTACATCCATTCTGGTTCTTGTGCCAGATGATTGCCTTTGTTTGTCTTGAAGTACGACACAGAAATCTGTATGTGACACTTGTATTATGGTCGAGAAGTGTGATGGAGAGGAAATGCATGTTTCATTTTTATTATGGGTGCACATATTAAGGAGCAATGACTTACTTTAGTTCTTACGTAGCGATGCTAAAGATGTGGTACAAGTCTGAAGTGCGTGCCTGACCTGACTCTGGTTTGACCTTGCATGGAGTGAAACTCCAGTGTGATGTCAGTCTGGCTCTAAAAAGTGCTCAGGGATACCCTTGGACCTCCTGAGCACTTTTTAAAGCTGGCTGCAATTAATTTAAAGGCTTAGATAGTGCAGAGATTGCCACTTGCATCTTTAATTTTAGCAGGAACTTTGTGCATGTGTCTCCAGCAGAACTGGAGCCAAGCAATGTAAACTGGGTACTGCCCAGCTAGAACCCATAATGTAGTTACCGAGCTGAGACCAGTATTGTAGCATGATAAAGGTTCAAGCCATGTGGTCTTGCCAAACAAAAGATGGAGTAATATCCATTTCTCAACTTGATAGCTGCAGGTTATTTCAAGTACTGTCTGTCCCCCAAACCTCCCTGCCTTTATTGGTCGTGTTTTTTGCCACTTTTCAGAGGCTGCATGACAGAGTTTCACACTGTGCCAGTCCAGGTCTCAGTCAGCTCTTAGCATTTCATGCTCGCCTCTTCTGAGATTGTTTAGAGCATAATTTTTCAAAAAATACTTCTTGCTGCAACCACTTTGGATGCATCTCTCCAGGTGAAGGCGGCTCACCTCCACCTTCTCAAGGGCAGTTAGGGATGGGCAATAAATGCTGGCCTTACCGGCGACACCCACATCCCATGAACGAATGAAAAAAAAAGGTTGGCCTCATTTTAAATACAAGAACTTCTTTCCGGGCTAATACAATTAGTCCAACCTGCCATTGACGCACAGATGCTCATAAATTATTTCAATATGGGTACAGAGGGGAAAATATCAAAATTTGTGGACAGTACTAAGTTATCGAGCATGGCAGACGAAGAGAAAATGCAGGAAACTGCGGGAGGGCAAAAACTGGTTGCGAGAGTGGATAGATGCAATTCAATGAAGATAAACGTGAAGTCGTACATTTTGGAACAAACAGAGAATAGAAATGGTCACCTCAATAGAGTAGAGGAACAGAGAGGTCAAGGGGTGCAGGTTAACTGATCTTTAAAAGCAGGATTGCAGATAGAAAAGGCCATATGAAGGGCAAAAAGGGATTCTGAATTGAATATAAAAGTAGGGAGGTGATGACGAATCTGTAGAAGAACAACAGCTTATATTTATATAGTGCCTTTAATGTAGCAAGGTGCTTCACAGGAGTGTAATCAGACAGAAATTGAACCAAGCCAAATAAGGAGACATTAGGACAGGTGACCAAAAGCTTGGTCAAAGAGGTAAGTTTTGAGGAGTGTCTTAAAGGAGGAGAGAGAGTTGGCGAGGTGGAGAGGTTTAGGGAAGGAATTCTAGAGCTTAGGGCCTAGGCAGCTGAAGGCACGGCCGCTAATGGTGGTACGATGAAAATCGGGGACGAGCAAGAGGCCAGAATTGGAGGATTTTTTAAATTATTATTCATTCATGGGATGTGGGCGTCGCCGGCAAGGCCAGCATTTATTGCCCATCCCTAATTGCCCTTGAGAAGATGGTGAGCCGCATTCTTGAACAACTGCAGTCTGTGTGGTGAAGGTTCTCCCACGGTGCTGTTAGGTAGGGAGTTCCAGGATTTTGACCCAGTAACGACGAAGGAACAGCGATATATTTCCAAGTTGGGATGGTGTGTGACTTGGAGGGGAATGTGCAGGTGGTGTTGTTCCCATGTGCCTGCTGTCCTTGTCCTTCCCGGTGGTAGAGGTCGCGGGTTTGGGAGGTGCTGTCGAAGAAGCCTTGGCGAGTTGCTGCAGTGCATCCTGTGGATGGTACACACTGCAGCCACTGTGCGCCGGTGGTGAAGGGAGTGAATGTTTAAGGTGGAGGATGGGGTGCCAATCAAGCGGGCTGCTTTGTCCTGGATGGTGTCGAGCTTCTTGAGTGTTGTTGGAGCTGCACTTATCCAAGCAAGTGGAGAGTATTCCATCATACTCCTGACTTGTGCTTTATAGATGATGGAAAGGCTTTGGGGAGTCAGGAGGTGAGTCACTCGCTGCAGAATACCGAGTCTCTGACCAGATATGCAGAGATCTCGGAGGGTTGTAGGGCTGGAGGAGGTTACAGGGGAGCAAGGCTATGGAGGAATTTGAACACAAGGATGAGAATTTTAAAATTGAGGCATTGCTGGACCAGGAGGCAATGTAGGTTAGCGAACACAGGGGTGATGGGTGTCACGGAAAGAAAACTTCTCAGAGAGCTTAACAAGGCAGGAAAAGGTGGACACGAAGCAAAAAAAGCAAAGGAAATAATTTATGGGGAAGAGTCTGAAGGTACTGTAAAAGGGAAGGGTTTTTTCAAAGGCTGAAGGAGGTTACAGAGATAGGGAGGATTTGAAAACAAGGATGAGAATTTTAAAATCGAGACATTGCTGGACCGGGAGCCAATGTAGGTCAGCGAGCACGGGGGTGATGGGAGAACGGGACTTGGTGCGAGTTAGGATACGGGCGGCAGAGTTTTGGATGAGCTTTTGTTTATGGAGGATGGAAGCTGGGAGGCCAGCCAGGAGAGCGTCGGAATAGATAGGTTTGGAGGTAACAAAAGCATAGATGACATTGGCTAGGTCACAGTTGGAGGGATATAAATTTAGGATTAATACTAAAATAGTAAAGGGGGGAATTTGAAGGCATTTTTTTTACACAGAGGATTTTTAGAATATGGAATGCATTACCACAAGAGGTTATTGCAGCTGAGTCAATAACAACATTTAAAAGGGAATTAGATAAACACTGGAAAGAAAATATTAAATGATACAGGTTAAAAACAGGAAAATGGACCTCAGCTAGATAGCTCCCAGTATGGATCAGTGTAAACTGGATGAAAGATACAGGTTTAGCAGAGATGTTGCAGGAATACATGCTCCCTTGATTGTGGTAATTATTTTCATTCTGGGAAAAATGTCATTTGATATTGGTGCAGCAAACAATGTGATTGCTGAAACTTAGCAGTTCCAAAGTTAATGAACAGTGACTTGAGCTCCCTGATAATATCTCACAATAACCATGTGGGAAGTGATGTTGGTTGAGGCTTGTGGGAAGTTTCAATTCAAAACATTTTCTTTTTTTTAATGAACTGCTGCTCTCTGTCTCTTCTGTAACATATTAACCTGAGAGAGGTGAGGTGACCTCGGCTAATTGCACTTAATAACTTCCCAGCAAATGTGACTTTGGTGTAAATGCTCTTACAGGCTAATGATCTACAGAACACTCTTTGCAGCAGACAATGTTTCTCTCACTCCTGTATTTTCAAAAAAAAATGTTCAAAACATCTGCAATTATTTTCCTGTTTGTTTCCTTTTAATCGTTGTTTGGTCTCCAATATATCACCGTACTGATCATCAATATCTTAGTGTCTTTTTCCAACTTTGTTCAGCCATTAATGTCTGACTATACTGATGGTTGTAAAGTCCTGTTCACTTCAGAAAGGTAGCTGCTAACATTCCCACATATAATGCTTCAGCATCAGATCATCCACACTGATTGCCATTCTCAAATCCCGTTTGGCCGGGTTGTGTTCATTGGTTTCATGGTAGGTCTCATCTGAGTGGCTGCTCTTCGACTGGTTGGATTCCTACCGCTGAGAGGTGACGATTGCCTCTCTGTTGGCCCAGTCCAAACATCATGCCTCAGTATAGGAGGTGAATTGAATACTGTTCAGTGAAGCTGCAATTACAAAGCTATGCCATGATCAAAAGTACATGAGAGGAGCATGGTGAGGGCATGCCACCTCCATACTGAGATTACATATTGTAATATCAGTGTTTGTCACAGGTTTTATAAGGCAGCATTAAAACAGTAAACAAATTAAATATCCCACAGGTTTGAACTACAATGTAAGATATCAAATTTGTGGTACTGTACCAATATTGTGCGATATTGAATCTAATAGTTATCAAATTTAATAGATTCAATATCTCGACAATATTATACAATGTATATCTTACAATATGTGAGGAGGAATCCATAAATCGTATCCTTTTAGAGAAGACATAATAATGTGGAATGCAACCTCTGGTGGCCAATATCAAAATAAAAGGGGAATTGTTGATCCTGAGCATGCTATCCTGAATACAGCAGGTTTTAATTCATAGGAGACCGAGTCTGTTTACATACATTCTCGACGATACAACAGTATCTACAATTCAAAAGTACTCCATTGGCTATGAAGCACTTTGGGACATCCTGAGGTCACGCATTATAAATGCATGAGGGAGAAAGGAATAGAAGAGTATGCTGATAGGGTTAGATGAAGTAGGGAGGGAGGAGGCTCGTGTGGAGCACAGACCAGCTGGGCCAAATGGCTGTTTCTGTGCTGTAGTTATGACGTAACTTGGTGTTAAGTTCTTTCTTTCGTATAAAAACCACCTTTTTGCTGTGAATAGAAGGCCAAAGTGGTGGGAGAAAGCTCAAATCATAACACTGATATACTTGTACAATAATTTGGTCTTGATATATTAAGAGGGATGATTTCTTACTGTATTGCCGGTATAGAAACCTGCTACTGATATCTCACTATGGCGGTCCAGTTAATATGGTTTTGATATGTACTGTACTTGTTCAGTAATGTGGTACTGCTGTTTTTCATATCGTAAATCTATCCCCAAAACATCAAGCTAATTGTATGGACATAAGGAAAGACTGTAGTGCTGGATTCAAATCATTGCTATTATCTAGTACCATTAATCAGCAGGCAGCTTTCAATAATCGCCGATACTCTACTGAAATTCTGAAAAACTGGAAGTGCTGGAAGCATGTACCTTTGATTTGCTGTCCTATTTAGTGATAAGTTGCAGATTAACCATGTCACCTCACAGCACAAACAGATGTGTGTTGGGAAGTGCACATGTAAATATAGTTCCACGGTAGGAACTAGAGCAGCAGATTTCCAGGAATGATATGAGTCTGTTATTAATTAACAGTGGCTGAGCCACAGCCGTCCACAATGAAGAGTTTAGTTCAGTGTTTTTATGAGGGTTTCAGAGAAATGCAGCACATCACAGCATTTCACAGGGCTAGGGTGATATGGAGGTACTATAGTTAAGGAGTTGAAATTGTTTTTTTTTATTCGTTCATGGGATGTGGGTGTCGCTGGTGAGGCCAGCATTTATTGCCCATCCCTAATTGCCCTTGGTGGTGGTGAGCTGCCAACTTGAACCGCTGCAGTCCATGTTGTGAAGGTTCTCCCACAGTGCTGTTAGGAAGGAAGTTCCAGGATTTTGACCCAGCGACGATGAAGGAACGGTGATATATTTCCAAGTCGGAATGGTGTGTGACTTGGAGGGGAACGTGCAGGTGGCGTTGTTCCAATGTGCCTGCTGCTCTTGTCCTTCTAGGTGGTAGAGGTTTGGGAGGTGCTGTTGAAGAAGCCTTGGCGAGTTGCTGCAGTGCATCCTTTGGATGATATACACTGCAGACACAGTACACCGGTGGTGAAGGGAGTGAGTGTTTAGGGTGGTGGATGGGGTGCCAATCAAGCGGGCTGCTTTGTCCTGGATGGTGTCAAGCTTCTTGAGTGTTGTTGGAGCTGCACTCATCCAGGCAAGTGGAGAGTATTCCATCACACTCCTGACTTGTGCCTTGTAGATGGTGGAAAGGCTTTGAGGAGTACAAAGGGATCTGGGGGTCCAAGTGCAAGAAAATCAAAAAGTTAGTATGCAGGTGCAGCAGGTGATCAAGAAGGCCAACGGAATGTTGGCTTTTATTGCTAGGGGGATAGAATATAAAAACAGGGAGGTATTGCTGCAGTTATATAAGGTATTGGTGAGACCGCACCTGGAATACTGCATACAGTTTTGGTGTCCATACTTAAGAAAAGACATACTTGCTCTCGAGGCAGTACAAAGAAGGTTCACTCGGTTAATCCCGGGGATGGGGGGGTGGACATATGAGGAGAGGTTGAGTAGATTGGGACTCTACTCATTGGAGTTGAGAAGAATGAGAGGCGATCTTATTGAAACATATAAGATTGTGAAGGGGCTTGATCGGGTGGATGCGGTAAAGATGTTCCCAAGGATGGGTGAAACTAGAACTAGGGGGCACAATCTTAGAATAAGGGGCTGCTCTTTCGATACTGAGATGAGGAGAAACTTCTTCACTCAGAGGGTAGTAGGTCTGTGGAATTTGCTGCCCCAGGAAGCTGTGGAAGCTACATCATTAAATAAATTTAAAACGGAAATAGACAGTTTCCTAGAAGCAAAGGGAATTAGGGGTTACGGGGAGCGGGCAGGAAATTGGACATGAAGCTGAGTTCGGATCGGTCAAGGCCCTGTGGGTGGCGGAGCGGGCCCAAGGGGCTGAGTGGCCAGGTCCTGCTCCTACTTCTTGTGTTCTTCAGATTTGAGGTTAGGATCAGATCAGCCATGACCTTATTGAATGGCGGAGCAGGCTCGAGGGGCCGATTGGCCTACTCCTGCTCCTATTTCTAGTGTTCTTGTGTTCTTGAGTCAGGAGGTGAGTCACTCGCTGCAAAATACCCAGCCTCTGACCTGCTCTTTTAGCCTCAGTATTTATGTGGCTGGTCCAGTTAAGTTTCTGGTCAATGGTGACCCCCAAGATGTTGATGGTGGCGGATTCGGCAATGGTAATGCCGTTGAATGTCAAGGGAAGGTGGTTAGACTCTCTCTTGTTGGAGATGGTCATTGCCTGGCACTCGTCTGGCGTGAATGTTACTTGCCACTTATCAGCCCGAGCCTGGATGTTGTCCAGGTCTCACTGCATGCGGGCACGGACTGCTTCATTATCTGAGGGATTGCGAATGGAACTGAACACTGTGCAATCATCAGCGAACATCCCCATTTCTGACCTTATGATGGAGGGAAGGTCATTGATGAAGCAGCTGAAGATGGTTGGGCCTAGGAGACTGCCCTGAGGAACTCCTGCAGCAATGTTTTGGGACTGAGATGATTGGCCTCCAACAACCACTACCATCTTCTTTTGTGCTATGTATGACTCCAGCCACTGGAGAGTTTTCCCCCTGATTCCCATTGACTTCAATTTTACGAGGGCTCCTTGGTGCCACACTCAGTCAAATGCTGCCTTGATATCAAGGGCAGTCACTCTCACCTCACCTCTGGAATTCAGCTCTTTTGTCCATGTTTGGACCAAGGCTTAATGAGGTCTGGAGCCGAGTGGTCCTGGCGGAACCCAAGCTGAGCATCGGTGAGCAGGTTATTGGTGAGTAAGTGCTGCTTGATAGCACTGTCGACAGCACCTTCCATCACTTTGCTGATGATTGAGAGTAGACTGATGGGGCGGTAATTGACCGAATTGGATTTGTCCTACTTTTTGTGGACAGGACATACTTGGGCAATTTTCCACATTGTCGGGTAGATGCCAGTGTTGTAGCTGTACTGGAACAGTTTGGCTAGAGGCGCGGCTAGTTCTGGAGCACAAGTCTTCAGCACTACAGCCGGGATGTTGTCGGGGCCCATAGCCTTTGCTGTATACAGTGCACTCAGCCGTTTCTTGATATCACGTGGCTGAATTGGCTGAAGACTGGCTTCTGTGATGGTGGGAATATCGGGAGGAGGCCGAGATGGATCATCCACTCGGCACTCCTCCGGCATTACCACACGATGGGCCGAAGAGCCTCTATCCGTGCTGTATAACTCTATGACTCTATGACACTTCTGGCTGAAGATGGTTGCAAACTCTTCAGCCTTGTCTTTTACACTCACATGCTGGACTCCGCCATCATTGAGGATGGGGATGTTTACGGAGCCTCCTCCCGTTAGTTGTTTAATTGTCCACCACCATTCATGACTGGATGTGGCAGGACTGCAGAGCTTTGATCTGATCCATTGGTTGTGGAACTGCTGAGCTGTGTCTATAGCATGTTGCTTCCGCTGTTTAGCATGCATGTAGTCCTGAGTTGTAGCTTCACCAGGTTGGCACCTCATTTTTAGGTATTCCTCGCATGCTCTTCTACACTCCTCATTGAGCCAGGGCTGATCCCCTGGCTTGGCTTGTTGGTAATGGTAGAGTGAGGAATATGCCGGGCCATGAGATTACAAATTGTGCTGGAATACAATTCTGCTGCTGTTGATGGCCCACAGACGCCTCATGGATGCCCAGTTTTGAGCTGCAAGATCTGTTCTGAATCAATCCCATTTAGCTATGGTGATAGTGCCACACAACACGTTGTTATGATGTCCTCAGTGCAAAGACGGGACTTCATCTCCACGAGGACTGTGCGGTGGTGACGCCTACCAATACTATCATGGCAGATGCATCTGCCACAGGTAGATTGGTGAGGACAAGGTCAAGTAGGATTTTCCCCTGCCGCAGGCCCAGTCTGGCAGTTATGTCCTTCAGGACTTGGCCAGCAGTGGTGCTACCTGAGCCACTCTTGGTGATGGACATCGAAGTCCCCCACCCAGAGTGCATTCTGTGCTCTTGCTACCCTCAGAGCTTCCTCCAAGTGGTGCTCAACATGGAGGAGGACTGATTCATCAGCAGAGGGAGGACAGTCGGTGGTAATCAGCAGGAGGTTTCACTTGCCCATGTTTGACCTAATGCCATGAGATTTCATGGGGTCTGGAGTCACTGTTGAGGACTCCCTTCTGCCTGTATTTCACTGTACCACTACCGCTGGTTGGTCTTGTCCTGCCGGTGGGACAGGACATACTCAGGGATGGTGATGCAAGAGTCTGGGATGTGGGACAGCTCTCCCAATTTTGGTACAAGTCCCCAGATGTTCGTAAGGAGGACGTTGCAGGGTTGACTGGGCTTGGTTTGCCTTTGTTATGTCCGTGCCTAGTGGTCAGTCCAGTTTTATTCTTACTATGACTTTTTTTTCATGAGATTTTACAACTGAGTGGCCATTTCAGAAATCAACCACATTGTTGTGGGTTTGGACGTCACTTATAGGCCAGACCGGGTAAGGACGGCAGGTTTCCTTCCCTAAAGGGAGTATTAGTGAACCAGATGGGTTTTTACAACAATCCAGTTGTTTTATGGCCACCATTACTGATACTAGTTTTTTTTAAATTCCAGATTTTATTTAATTGATTGAATTTAAATTTTCTAGCTGCTATGGCGGGATTTGAATTGATGATTCTGGATTGTTAGTCCGGGCCTCTCAAGTACTAGTCCAGTAACATAACCACTATACTACCGTACCCCTTTGTTGTTACAAACAGATAAGGTGATAGAAGGGTATTACAAAAGAGATTGCTAATATTTGAAATAATTTTCAGTGATGTTTAATGAAAATTGCCAGCTAATTGAAGAGTAATAGAAACATCATTACCCATTTCACTGTGTCAACCAGTGCTGATAACAGTGCCAGGATGGTACCATGTAGCACCTATTAATCTACGGTCGTCAAATGACACTCATTGAACAATGTATGTATTATCCTGTGCAGAGGTTAATCCAGAGGTTAATCTTTGTCTCACATTGATCTGTTAGAGTAGTCAGTGGAGATCCCCCATCCAGTTATCCTCCCTCCTGTGAGGAGGTGCATGTCGTCCCTGTACCAGCAGAGAGGAGATCAGAACTCAGCAGACTGGGTCATTGAATCTGCATCCATCACTCCACAGCACCACACGTGTGCTCCAATATGTAACAGTGCTGTGCCACTCTGTGTCAGGTTTTCTTCGAGAGTTAGACCAATAAGGTTGCTGTGTAGCACCGTAATAAATGGATTTTGGCTACTGATTTCTCTGCAACATGATTGTTTTGCTGTCTAACAAGGCTACCAGTTTAATAAGATTACCATGTTCTCTTGTAATAGAGCAGAGGTTTATACCAAGGCCAACATAGTGTAGTGTGATCAAGCATTGCCATCATACCTGTGTGTCATGAGGATTGACCCTCTTGCCTGCTTCTGCAATACCTGTAATCAATAGTGTGCAGTGACCTGATAAGGCTAAAGTGTATCGGAGAAGGAGGTTCTCGGCTGTTGTAGGAAACATAGATGACACTTTGTTAAGTGATAATCAATTTTTGATTTCCAATTTGATTTTGATTTGAAATGTTACTGTCGGTATGCATTATATTCATTTTAAATTCAGTCTTAGTGGGTGCTGAGTTTACTTTGTACTGTTGTCCCGGGACTGGATTGGGACTCACAGCCTTAGAGGTAAATATGTATTCGTGGCCTGTCTGGGCTGCCTCAGAACTCCATCTCAGCATAGAGTCCAAACACTGTCTGGTACAAACCACATCTCGTGCACATCAAGCACCGACCATTTCTGGCATATTTCTACTGCAAATTATATCCAGAATATACATGGCACATAGCTCATACATATCACATCCTGTTCATATGTCCAGGAAATACATAGCACATACCATATCCACTGCATACCATACCCAGCATGTATCTAGTACGTATATCCTGCATATCGGTGTTGAATATGGTATGTGCCACATATCTATTTTATAACTTACCCAGCACCTAACCAGTAAGCCATCACCTATCTTGCAAATACCATGTAAGCATGCAATGCTTTACCATAGGAAGTAGTTGAGGCAGGGATCATTGCATCTTTTAGGGGAAGAGTAGATAAACATTCGAAGCAGAGAAATATATGGAGCTATGGAGAAAAAGCAGGACCGTGAGATTAGTTTTGGATTGCGCTAGCAAAGAGCTGGCACAGGCAATGGGCCAAATGGCTGTAAACTTCTATGGTTCTGTAGTCCGTACCTATCTAGTATGTACCAAGTTTACATTACATATAAAGCACATGCTATTTCATGATTTCATGTATGTATATATATAAATATATGTTTATGCTTTACTGCCCCTTATACGTTGTATGGTCCTTTGCTCCCTAATAGGTACAGCAGATTTTGTCAGAATTTCACCTCCGGAAAGAGGAGCTGCTGGAAATGATGCGAAGAATACAGCAGGAGATGGCGAAGGGCCTGCGGCTAGAAAGCCATCAAACAGCCAGTGTCAAGATGCTGCCCAGTTACGTACGTTCAACACCAGATGGCTCAGGTAGAAAAACTAATCAGCTGAATAACGCTGCCCCAGCACATTCTAATAATTAACAAGAGGATTATTATAATAACACACATTAACCCAGTAAAAAGACAATAAATACAGTATAAAGTCTCCCATAAACAACTTGAATACTGATTCTGACTCTTGCATCAGAACAGTCAAACCCTGTCTTACCACAGTACACCATTTTAGCCGACAGGTGACAACTGTCCAGTAATTTGACAGTTCGACGGCCCCATGAGATTCGAGGAATGTACAGGACTGGAAGACAGCATTGTGATCCAACTGTCAAAGTTCAAAGTATACCATATAATATTCACTTATACTCCCTCTCTGCCAAATATGTATTCAGTGCTTTCTTGAATTTCCCAACATTATATGCCTTCAAGAAAACAAAAAGAGAACCTGCATTTATTTATTTATTTATTTTTAAATTCGTTCATGGGATGTGGGCGTCGCTGGCGAGGCCGGCATTTATTGCCCATCCCTAATTGCCCTTGAGAAGGTGGTGGTGAGCCGCCTTCTTGAACCGCTGCAGTCCGTGTGGTGAAGGTTCTCCCACAGTGCTGTTAGGAAGGGAGTTCCAGGATTTTGACCCAGCGACGATGAAGGAACGGCGATATATTTCCAAGTCAGGATGGTGTGTGACTTGGAGGGGAACGTGCAGGTGGTGTTGTTTCCATGTGCCTGCTGCCCTTGTCCTTCTAGGTGGTAGAGGCTTGGGAGGTGCTGTCGAAGAAGCCATGGCGAGTTGCTGCAGTGCATCCTGTGGATGGCACACACTGCAGCCATTGTGCACTGGTGGTGAAGGGAGTGAATGTTTAGGGTGGTGGATGGGGTGCCAATCAAGTGGGCTGCTTTGTCCTGGATGGTGTCAAGCTTCTTGAGTGTAGTTGGAGCTGCACTCATCCAGGCAAGTGGAGAGTATTCCTGACTTGTGCCTTGTAGATGGTGGAAAGGCTTTGAGGAGTCAGGAGTTGAGTCACTTGCTGCAGAATACCCAGACTCTGACCTGCTCTCGTAGCCACAGTATTTATATGGCTGGTCCAGTTCAGTTTCTGGTCAATGGTGACCCCCAGGATGTTGATGGTGGGGATTCGGTGATGGTAATGCCGTTGAATGTCAAGGGGAGGTGGTTCGACTCTTTCTTGTTGGAGATGGTCATTGCCTGGCACTTGTCTGGTGCAAATGTTACTTGCCACTTATGAGCCCAAGCCTGGATGTTATCCAGGTCTTGCTGCATGCGGGCTCGGACTGCTTCCTTATTTGAGGGGTTGCGAATGGAACTGAACAGTGTGCAATCATCAGCGAACATCCCCATTTCTGACCTTATGATGGAGGGAAGGTTATTGATGAAGCAGCTGAAGATGGTTGGGCCTAGGACACTGCCCTGAGGAACTCCTGCAGCAATGTCCTGGGGCTGAGATGATTGGCCTCCAACACCACTACCATCTTTCTTTGTGCTAGGTATGACTCCAGCCACTGGAGAGTTTTCCCCCTGATTCCCATTGACTTCAATTTTACTAGGGCTTCTTGGTGCCGCACTCGGTCAAATGCTGCCTTGATGTCAAGGGCAGTCACTCTCACCTCACCTCTGGAATTCAGCTCTTTTGTCCATGTTTGGACCAAAGCTGTAATGAGGTCTGGAGCCGAGTGGTCCTGGCGGAACCCAAACTGAGCATCGGTGAGCAGATTATTGGTGAGTAAGTGCCGCTTGATAGCACGGTCGACGACACCTTCCATCACTTTGTCGGGTAGATGTCAGTGTTGTAGCTGAACTGGAACACTTTTCACGTCCTCAGGTGTCCCGAAGCGCTTCACAGCCAATGATGCTTTTTGAAGTGTCGTCACTGTTGAAATGTAGGGAGACGCATAAGCCAATTTGCACACAGCAAGGTCCCACAAACAGCTGTCAGGTAAATGACCAAATAATCTGTTTTGATGCTGTTGGTTGAGGGATCAATATTGGCTGGAACACTATGGAGAATTCCCCAAGTCTTCTTCGAATAGTGCCGTGGGTTCTTTTACGTCCACCTAAGAGGGTGGACGGGGCCTAGATTTAATTTCCCATCTGAAAGACGATTGCATCTCCGGCAGTGCAGCACTCCCTCTGGAATGTCAGACTAGTTTATATGGTCAAATCTCTGGAGTGAGGCTTGAACCCACGACTTTCTGACTCAGAGGTGAGAGTGCTCCCAATGAGCTAAGGCTGACACCTTTCAGGCTGACACCTTTTCCCTCCTAGGCAGTCTGTTCCACCTGTTCACCATGGCTTAGTCAATAGCACTATGTGCCTTTGAATCAGAAGGTTGTGGGGTCAAGTCTCACACCAGGAAAAACTGCACTGTTGAAGGTGCCATCTTTTGGATGAAACGTTAAACCGAGGTCCCATCAGCCCTCTCAGATGGACGTAAAAGATCCCATCGCACTATTCGAAGAAGAGCAGGGGAGTTCTCCTGGCCAAATTTTTCCCTCAACCAACGTCACTAAAACAGATTATCTGGTCATTATCATTTTGGGCCTTGCTGTGCGCAAATTGGCTGCCGTGTTTCCTACATTACAACGGTAACTACACTTCAAAAGTACTTCATTGGCTGAGATCGTGAAAGACGCTATTATAAATGCATGTCTTTCTTTCTTTCTGTTATGTTAAACTTGTATAGAACCTTGGTTGAAGCATGCTTGGAGTACTGTGCACAGTTCTGGTAATAAGAACATACGAACAAAAGAAATAGGAGCAGGAGTAGGCCAATCGGCCCCTCGAGCCTGCTCCGCCATTCAATAAGATCATGGCTGATCTGATCCTAACCTCAAATCTAAAGAACACTAGAAGTAGGAGCAGGACCCGGCCACTCAGCCCCTGGGCCCGCTCCGCCACCCACAGGGCCTTGACCGATCCGAACTCAACTTCATGTCCAATTTCCTGCCTGCTCCCCGTAACCCCTAATTCCCTTTACTTCTTGGAAACTGTCTATTTCTGTTTTCAATTTATTTAATGATGTAGGTTCCATAGCTTCCTGGGGCAGCAAATTCCACAGACCTACTACCCTCTGAGTGAAGAAGTTTCTCCTCATCTCAGTATCGAAAGAGCAGCCCCTTATTCTAAGATTGTGCCCCCTAGTTCTAGTTTCACCCATCCTTGGGAACATCCTTACCGCATCCACCCGATCAAGCCCCTTCACAATCTTAAATGTTTCAATAAGATCGCCTCTCACTCTTCTGAACTCCAATGAGTAGAGTCCCAATCTACTCAACCTCTCCTCATATGTCCACCCCCTCATCCCCGGGATTAGCCGAGTGAACCTTCTTTGTACTGCCTCGAGAGCAAGTATGTCTTTTCTTAAGTATGGAGACCAAAACCGTATGCAGTATTCCAGGTGCGGTCTCACCAATACCTTATATAACTGCAGCAATACCTCCCTGTTTTTATATTCTATCCCCCGAGCAATAAAAGCCAACATTCCGTTGGCCTTCTTGATCACCTGCTGCACCTGCATACTAACTTTTTGATTTTCTTGCACTTGGACCCCCAGATCCCTTTGTACTGCAGTACTTTCCAGTTTCTCGCCATTAAGATAATAACTTGCTCTCTGATTTTTCCTGCCAAAGTGCATAACCTCACATTTTCCAATATTGTATTGCATCTGCCAAATCTCCACCCACTCACCCAGCCTGTCTATATCCCCTTGCAGGTTTTTTATGTCCTCCTCACTCTCTACTTTCCCTCCCATCTTTGTATCATCTGCAAACTTTGATATCTTACACTTGGTCCCCTCCTCCAAATCGTTAATATAGATTGTAAAGAGTTGGGGACCCAGCACAGACCCCTGCGGAACACCACTGGCTACTGGTTGCCAGTCCGAGAATGAACCATTTATCCCAGCTCCCTGCTTCCTGTTAGATAACCAATCCTCCACCCATGCCAGAATATTACCCCCAATCCAGTGATTCTTTATCTTGAGCAATAATCTTTTATGTGGCACCTTGTCGAATGCCTTCTGGAAGTCTAAATACACTACGTCCACTGGTTCCCCTTTATCCACCCTGTACGTTATGTCCTCAAAGAACTCAAGCAAATTTGTCAGACATGACTTCCCCTTCGTAAAGCCATGCTGACTTTGTCCTATTGAATTATGTTTATCCAAATGTTCCGCTACTGTCTCCTTAATAATAGACTCCAAAATTTTACCCACCACAGATGTTAGGCTAACTGGTCTGTAATTTCCAGCCTTCTGCCGACTACCCTTTTTAAATAAGGGTGTTACATTAGCAGTTTTCCAATCTGCTGGGACCTTTGCTGAGTCCAGAGAATTTTGGAAAATTATTACCAAAGCATCCACAATCCCTACAGCCACTTCCTTCAAGACCCTAGGATGTAAGCCATCAGGTCCAGGGGATTTATCCGCCTTGAGTCCCATTATTTTACTGAGTACCAATTCCTTAGTGATTTTAATCGTATTTAGCTCCTCCCCCCCCCTAGAGCCCCCTGTCTGTCCAGTGTTGGGATATTCTTAGTGTCCTCTACCGTAAAGACTGAAACAAAATATTTGTTCAGCATTTTTGCCATCTCCATGTTTCCCACCATTAATTTCCCGGTCTCGTCCTCTAAAGGACCTATGTTTGCCTTAGCCACCCTTTTTCTTTTTGTATAACTGTCAAAACTCTTGCTATCTGTTTTTATATTTTTTGCTAATTTATTTTCATAATCTATCTTCCCTTTCTTAATCAATCCTTTAGTTACTTTTTGCTGTCTTTTGAAGACTTCCCAATCTTCTATCCTCCCACTAAGTTTGGCTACCTAACATGTCCTTGTTTTTAGTCGGATACTATCCTTAATTTCTTTACTTAGCCACGGATGGCTGTCATTTCTTTTACACCCTTTTTTCCTCAGTGGAATATATTCTTTTTGAAAGTTGTAAAATAACTCCTTAAATGAACACCACTGCTCATGTACAGTCTTACCCTTTAATCTATTTTCCCAGTCCACTTTAACACTTTAATCAATTCCGCTCTCATACCATCATAGTCTCCTTTATTCAAGCTCAGTACGCTTGTTTGAGAACCAACCTTCTCACCCTCTAATTGGATATGGCATGTAACCATGTTATGGTCACTCATTCCAAGGGGATCCTTAACTAGGACATTATTAATTAATCCTGGCTCATTACACAGGACCAGGTCCAAGGTTGCTTGCCCCCTTGTAGGATCAGTTACATACTGCTCAAGAAATCCATCCCTAATACACTCAATAAACTCTTCCTCAATGCTGCCCTGCCCAATTTGATTTGTCCAGTTAATACGATAGTTAAAATCCCCCATAATTATAGCTGTTCCCTTATTACATGCCCCGACTATTTCCTGATTAATACTTCTTCCAGCAGAGTTGCAACTATTAGGAGGCCTATATACTACACCCACTAGTGTTTTTTTCCCCTTATTATTCCTATCTCTACCCAAACTGTTTCATTATCCTGATCCTTTGTCCCAATATCATTTCTCTGTATTACAGTGATTCCTTCCTTTATTAACATAGCCACCCCACCTCCCCTTCCTTCCTGCCTGTCCTTCCTGATTGTTAAATACCCTGGCATATTTAATTCCCAGTTGTTGTCACCCTGCAGCCATGTTTCTGTAATGGCCACAAGATCATACCCATACGTAGTTATTTGTGCATTTAACTCGTCCATTTTGTTACGAATGGTCTCCATATTATAAAAAGGATATAGAGGCACTGGAGAAGGTGCAAAAAAGATTTACAAGGATGATAACAGAACTGAGAGGTTATACCTATCAGGAAAGATTGAAAAGGCTGGGGCTCTTTTCTCGAGTAGCATTTTAGGGGAAGCTAGATAAACACATGAGGAAGAAAGGATTAGAAGGTGATATTGATAGGGTTAGATGAAGTCGGGGGGAGGAGGCTCACATGGAGCATAAACATCGGCACGGACCAGTTGGGCCAAATGGCCTGTTTCTGTGCTGTACATTCTGTGTAATTCTTTCCCCATGTAAAGTAGTTAAATCCAAACTGTCTGTTCGTGAGGGTTTGCTGACAATGAGCCCTTCCAGCACATGAGTTCATCAATGCAACATATCAAAAATCTGCTGGCACTTTTTTACACGAGGAATACACAAGTGATTGATTTGTTTAGTGCTGTTAGTTCAGAGAAGTGTTTCCAGCTTTCCCTTTAAATGTTACTCTTTCTGCTCAGAAATCTCACAAAGCAGAACTTAAAAAATTGTGCTTCTTTCTCAGCCAGTTTGGTGTTTATTTATAAACCAATCTTTATTTCAGTTTGTGTGTCCTCGTATGTGTACTGGGAGACTCACTGTGTCCTTGTTTTTTACACTCAGAGGTGGGGGATTTCCTGGCACTGGACCTGGGAGGCACAAACTTCCGTGTGATGCTGGTGAAAGTCGGTGAAGATGAGAAGAGGTTTTGGAAAATTGCAACCAATAACCAGATGTACTCCATCCCGGTCGACGTCATGACTGGCACAGCAGAAATGGTAAGAGTTTCTAAACCTACCCATTGTTTCAGGCTGATTAAAATCAAGACAAGATTTAAATGAAGTGGCCCTTCACCTGCCAGTGGAACTGTTCTTGATTTTATTTCTGTGCGTTCCAGAGCAATATCAGAAATTACATTTGTGAAATGTACTGTCTAAGATGAATTGCTTATCATTCTCTCAATCATGTTATCTGTGATTATAATGACTCTTTCTAACATTGCATGCTTTTTTTTTACCAGCTCTTTGATTACATTGCTCAGTGTATTTCGAACTTCCTGGATCAATACAACATGAAGGACA
Source organism: Heptranchias perlo (assembly GCF_035084215.1). Lineage (NCBI taxonomy): Eukaryota > Metazoa > Chordata > Chondrichthyes > Hexanchiformes > Hexanchidae > Heptranchias > Heptranchias perlo. The sequence goes on from NC_090344.1 coordinate 43,454,233, forward strand.
AGAAGCTGCCACTGGGATTCACATTCTCGTTCCCTGTCCGTCATGAGGACATTGACAAGGTGAGAGAGCTCACGAGGATCAGTCGTAGCAATGGCACAGTACCACATGCTAAGCTGCAGCACACGTAACATTAACACAAGTATCACAATAACCTATAGTGCATTACTTTATTCCCAAAGGCTCTGGCTTCCTAAAGTTGTCTTTTCGCCTCTGGGACAAGCCTTCAGATGCATCCTAGACAGACATAAGAACATAAGAAATAGGAGCAGGAGAAGGCCATCCGGCCCCTCGAGCCTGCTCTGCCATTCAGTCAGATCATGGCTGATCTTCGACCTCAACTCCACTTTCCCGCCCGATCCCCATATCCCTTGATTCCCCAAGAGTCCAAAAATCTATCTATCTCAGCCTTGAATATATTCAATGACTCAGCATCCACAGCCCTCTGGGGTAGAGAATTCCAAAGATTCACAACTCTCTGAGTAAAGAATTCCTCCTCATCTCAGTCTTGAATGACCAACCCCTTATCCTGTGACTATGCCCCCTAATTCTAGACTCTCTATCCAGGGGAAACAATCTCTCAGCACCTATCCTGTCAAACCCCCTCATAATCTTATATGTTTCAACGAGATCACCTCTCATTCTTCTAAACTCTAGAGATTATAGGTCCATTCTACTCAACCTCTCTTCACAGGACAACCCTTTCATCCCAGGAATCAATCTCATGAACCTTCATTGCACCGTCTCCAAGGCAAGTATATCCTTCCTTAGATAAGGAGACCAAAACTGTAATCAGTACTCCAGATGAGGTCTCACCAATACCCTGTACAACTGTAGTAAGACTTCCTTGCTCTTGTACTCCAACCCCCTTGCAATAAAGGCCAACATGCCATTTGCTTTCCCAATTGTCTGTTGTACCTGCATACTAAATTTTTGTGTTTGTTGTATGAGGACACCCAAGTCTCTCTGAACACCAACATTTAATATTTTCTCACCATTTAAACAATATTCTGTTTTTCTATCCTTCTTACCAAAGTGAATAACTTCACATTTCCCCACATTATACTCCATCTGCCACCTTCTTGCCCACTCACTTAATCTGTCTATATCCCTTTGCAGACTCTTTGTGTCCTCCTCACAGCTTGCTTTGTCACCTAGCTTTGTATCGTCAGCAAACTTGGATACATTACACTCGGTCCCTTCATCTAAGCCATTAATATAGATTGTAAATTGCTGAGGCCCAAGCACCGATCCCTGTGGCACTCCACTAGTTACAGCCTGCCAACCTGAGAATGACCCGCTTATCCCTACTCTCTGTTTTCTGTCCTTTAGCCAATCCTCTATCCATGCTAATATATTACCCCCAACCCCATGAGCCCTTACCTTGTGTAACAACCTTTTATGTGGCACCTTATCGAATGCCTTTTGAAAATCCAAAAATACTACATCCACTGGTTCCCCTTGATCTAATCTGCTGGTTACATCCTCAAAAAACTTAAATAAATTTGTCAAACACAATTTCCCTTTCATAAAACCATGTTGATTCTGCCTAATCATATTATGATTTTCCAAGTGCCCTGTTACCTTCGGATGTCGGCCATCAGGTCCAGGGGATTTGTCGGCTTTTAGTCCCATTAGTTTGTCCAGTACTTTTTCTCTAGTGATATTAATTGTTTAAAACTCCTCACTAGAATCATAGAAGTTACAACATGGAAACAAGCCCTTCGGCCCAACATGTCCATGTCGCCCAGTTTATACCACTAAGCTAGTCCCAATTGCCTGCACTTGGCCCATATCCCTCTATACCCATCTTACCCATGTAACTGTCCAAATGCTTTTTAAAAGACAAAATTGTACCCGCCTCTACTACTGCCTCTGGCAGCTCGTTCCAGACACTCACCACCCTTTGAGTGAAAAAATTGCCCCTCTGGACCCTTTTGTATCTCTCCCCTCTCACCGTAAATCTATGTCCCCTCGTTATAGACTCCCCTACCTTGGGAAAAGATTTTGACTATCTACCTTATCTATGCCCCTCATTATTTTATGGACTTCTATAAGATCACCCCTTAACCTCCTACTCTCCAGGGAAAAAAGTCCTAGTCAAACCATCAAGTCCCGGTAGCATCCTAGTAAATCTTTTCTGCACTCTTTCTAGTTTAATAATATCCTTTCTATAATAGGGTGACCAGAACTGTACACAGTATTCCAAGTGTGGCCTTACTAATGTCCACTAATCACTCTCATTTACCTCTTGGTTCCCGACTATTTTTGGTCTGCTTTTTGTGTCTTCTACTGTGAAGACAGATACAAAATATTTGTTTAACACATCTGCCATTTCCTGATTCCCCATTATAATTTCTCCTGTCTCAGCCTCTAAGGGACCAATGTTTATTTTTGTTACTCTCTTCCTTTTTACATACTTGTAGAAGCTCTTACAATCAGTTTTTATATTTCTTGCTAGTTTACTTTCATATTCTATTTTGTCCCTCTTTATCAATTTTTTGGTCGTCCTTTGTTGGTTTCTAAAATTCTTCCAGTCCCCAGGCTTATTACTCTTCTCGGCAACATTATAGGCCTCTTCTTTCAATCTAAGACGGGATGAAAATCTCTGTTGGCTGGGAAGTTGCTGTGTGCTTGCAGTTTTTACTGCCTCAATCCGGTTATCAGTCCAGAGCATTAATGCAGTTATGGTTCACCACTAGTTGGCACTATTTCTGCACTCTCACATGAAGGGACCAAACAGATTTCTTTTCACGGATTCCCTGCTGCAGAGTAATATATTGTATTTGACCACAGTGACCTTTCTTCACAGGGGATCCTTCTGAACTGGACCAAAGGGTTTAAAGTATCTGGAGCTGAGGGGAACAATGTGGTGGGACTGCTTCGTGATGCCATTAAAAGGAATGGAGTGAGTCCAGAATTCAGAACGTCTCATTAGAGAATGCTGTAGTCAGTCAGCATTTATAATTGAATGAGATCTCTTGCAACAAATGTGCAATATTTCTCATTCTTAATGGTATCAAAAATCACCAGCACTTCTGTCTACAAACATAATACTAGTGCTATTAGTACTGGGACATCAAGCTTGTGATACTGTTTCCTCTGTTCCTGCATCTCAAAGTTGGAAATTGGTATTGTCGCACTGGTTCACTGTTGATAGATCTGTCTTCCAGCTGTAGATAATGTTCAGCTTATCGTGGCACCAAGACTGAAATAGCTTCAGAATAGGGCAGGTTAGAAATATGGAATGTTGGTCAGTAAAAGGGTTTTATTGTCAGACACCCATGGAACCAAAAGGTGATTGCTGCTACTGTAAGTTACAATACTAACATTTCACCTTTGGAGCCTGAGTTAAAATCCAAGCAAGATCAGAAAATTAAGAAAATTTCTAGAATGATACCTGGACTGCAAGGTTTGAATTATGAGGAGAGATTGCACAAACTAAGGTCATATTCCCTGGAATTTAGAAGATTAAGGGGTGATTTGATCAAAGTTTTCAAGATATTAAGGGGAACTGGTAGGGTAGATAGAGAAAAACTATTTCGGCTGGTTAGGGAGTCTAGGACTAGGGCACATAGCTTAAAAATTAGAGCCAGGAGTGAAGTTAGGAAACACTTCTACACGCAAAGGTGGTTGAAGTTTGGAACTCTCTTCCGCAAATGGCAGTTGATGCTAGCTCAATTGTTAATTTTAAATCTGAGATCGATAAATTTTTGTTAGCCAAAGGTATTAAGAGATATGGGGCTAAGGCGGGTATATGGATTAAAGTCACGGATCAGCCATGATCTCATTGAATGGTGGAACAGGCATGAGGGGCTAAATGGACTCCTCCTGTTCCTATGTTCCTAAGGTTTCCATTCTCTGGTGGCAACTGGCTTGTGCAATACGCTAGAACTCTGAGTCCTGAACTGTAATCTGGTGATGAAGATCCTTCCTCACTGGGTGACATGGCGGAGCAACATAACAACATTAAATATGGAATGAAAAGAGAGGCCATTAGGCATGCTCCATCCACAATCCATATGTGACAACTTCAATCATGGATTCCCCCACCTTTTCAACCCATGATTTATATACTCTCTAACTTCTGCGTGGATCAGAGACCTATCAATATCTCGATAACTGTCAATCGCCTTTCTTGACAGGTATTGATTGAGTTCCCTTTCAAATGTATCAACTGCCCCAGAATTAACTACTTTTTCTGAAAGTTTGTGTCGCATTTCAAGCTTTCTCCTAATTCTTTACTCTGGTTCATAGCAGACTGTTTCCATAACAGCCCAGTCTCCTATGATCTGCAACTTACAACCTTATGCATGCTGTATATGGGAAGCAAGCCACAGCACAAACACTGTGTTAAGCACCGGAGACCCAGGTGGATTGACAACACATATCTCGGTCCACTCTGAAAGGCAGAAACCCCCACACGACCAGACCGTAGCGAATTATAACTACTAAGGAGCAAAAGAATATAGGAAATAATCAGCAACACAGTGTTTGACAATGTTTAAAAGACACAAGGCATTCTCTGATGTAATTAACTTGTGAGTATATGTTAAACTGGCTGGCCCAAATCGCATCCCCTCCACAGAAAAATGTAGATATCCCCGGGCAGTATTTGTATATTGCCTCTTCCGCACAAATGAGGTTTCGCCTCTGTAGACTGTAAAATAAATAAAACAGATGTACTTGTAAAGAGAAAGAGAAGAGCCACAATGTCAGGGGAACAGCATCATTTCCAAGTTCCCCTCCAACATCATACACCATCCTGATTTGGACATCTATTGCCGTTCCTTCATCATCACTGGGTCAATATCTTGCAATTCCTTACCCAACACCTTTATGGGAGTGCCATCGTCACAGGACTGCAGCAGTTCAAGAAGGCCCATTACCACCTTCTCAAGGCAACAAGGGATGGGAAAATCATGTGGCATTGCCAATGTCACCCACATTCTGAGAGCAAATTGAAAAAAAGGAAACCCAACAGTTAAAGGATAATTGAACTAATTGAATGAGCATAGTTGGGTAGCTGAGTGTTATGAGCTTTATAAAGTGCATGTCCTGTCTCACACACTTAACTAAATTAAGACGGGGAGCATAAATTGTATTTTCTAAATGCTTCTCTAATGTTGTAGGATTTTGAAATGGATGTGGTCGCCATGGTGAATGACACTGTTGCAACAATGATCTCTTGTTATTATGAAGACCACAGCTGTGAGGTCGGAATGATAATAGGTAAGGAGAACTGGCAGCTCCTGCTGTGGCATGTTAGAATAGGAAAAAGATTGGGAACATGGCATTATTTTGGATTGGAAAAGACCATTGTGCTTCATCTGGCCAGCCCCAAAGCTGCCCAAAGAGTTCTCAGTTCAGTTAAAGAATAGAGAATGCGGTCTATTTTACAAACTCTACGTACAGTGGAACAATTGGTTGCAGGTTCATGCCTGAGGTTTCCTACATGGTGAGTTCCCAATGTCAAGTGGGACCATCTCGGGAGGCGCAGAGCAGAGTTGAAGAAAGGACTATCAGACAAGTTAACTTGTGCTGCTCTGACATACAAACTAATGCGGAGAGGCAAAGAGATGCAATTGGAGCACCTGCCCCCTCAGTGGTGGTGTAATGCGAATCACTGGGAATGCTAGACGGGAAAGATTGTGAAAGCCAAGGATACCTAGGAGTGATTATCAGACAGTAACTTCTTTAAGAGGTTCAGATAACTGTCATAAACTGCGAAAGTGAAACTTCAGCAGTTTGCAACTGTCAGTTAAACCCGAAGGAGAGATTACCATTTGGTAATTGCTCCCACATATTGAAATCTTCCACTGCCTGTACGGGTTTGGTCATAACAGTAACCTCCAATAACAGCACAATTGCTCGGCAAAAAATGTTCAGTATGTGCTTTGTACAAATATGGTTTGATGATAACACCAGCAAGATATTTTCCATATCATGTTACAGCTCAATGGGTACCTAGCACTAGCTGCGTCTACACTCCATCACCTCGCGCATGAGTATCAGTTTGGCTCAGTTGGTAGCATTCTCATCTCTGAGTCAGTAACCTGTGAATTCAAGCTCCATTTCAGGTGCTAAGTGCATAATCTCGGCTGACACATCAGTGCAGTACTGAGGGAGTGCTGTATTATCAGAGGTACTGCTAACCCCAGGCCTGTCTGTGTGTTCCGATAGTTCAGGTGGATGTTAAAGATTTCATGGTACTAATAAAGCAGTGAGGGCTTCCTCAATTGTGATATGCAAAACTCAGCCTTGTTGTATTCTGTTGACTGTAAACGGCACTAATTGTGAGAGCTGTAACCAGAGGTCTTAGATTTAAAATAATTGGCAAAAGAACTGGAGGGGAAATGAGGAGAAACTTTTTCGCACAGAGGGTTGTTAAGATCTGGAACGCACTACCTGAAAGAGTGGTGGAAGCAGATTCCATAGGAACTTTCAAAAGGCAATTGGACATGTACTTGAAGAGGGTTATAGGGGAAAAGCTGGGGCGTGAGACTAAAGTGGACAGCTCTTTCAAAGAGCTGGCACAGGCATGACGGGCCGAATGGCCTCCTTCTGTGCTGTAAGGTTCTATGATTCTAAGTGGAATAAACAGCCTTTAACACTGAAATGTATTTCACAACAGTGCAGAATCACTCCCTATTAATCTTTTGTCTGTGGCTACATTTTATATCTAATAATAGTGTACTTGTGTATATGCTTCTAGGCACCGGCTGTAATGCCTGTTACATGGAGGAAATGAAAAATGTGGAGTTGGTGGAAGGAGAAGAAGGAAGAATGTGCGTGAACACTGAATGGGGTGGATTCGGAGATACGGGTGAGCTGGAGGAGTTCCGTCTAGAATACGATTGTGTTGTTGATGAGATGTCTGTCAATCCAGGCTATCAGCTGTAAGTAAAACTTCAATATATCTATCATTACCATTCCTGCTATTGAGTGTTGTAGCAGCAACATTGTAGAATCACAAGGTATTAGCAAAAGAGCTTTGTGTGATAAAGAGCACTTCACCATATTAGGAAATGTGAACGACAGGCAGTACTAGGACTGAAGTGCATGCCCTTCCCTTTGAAAGGCCACATTTATTGTCCATCCCCAGCTGCCCTGAGAAGGTGGTGGCAATACTTCTCCTTGAGCCGCAGCAGTCCTTGTGGTGATGGTGCTCGCACAATGGCATTAAGTAGGCAATTCCAGGATTTTGATCCAGCAGTGATGAAGCAAGAGCAATATATTTCTAAATCAGGATGTGTGTGACGTGGAGAGGAACTTGGAAGTGATGATGTTCCCACAACAATGCCAGTAAAGTTGCAACAGGTTTAACCATCAATGAACCATGAGATTTAAAAAGAAATTTTACTTGCTCCTAATTTATTGTTTTGGCTGGTTTAAGTTGACAATTTCAGATACCGGCGGTGACCCTGCTGTCACCCTTGATTGTAATGTTTTGAACGCAGTTGAAGCAGAGCTACCCTAACATTTGCAACACTAAGCAGTTGCTTCGAGAATAACAGCCACCCTCATTCTCTGTATTACTGCTTCAAGTTGTTTTTCTGGTGTTTGAAGTGGGCACTACTCCATAATTCAACAATAAATCTTAACTATATGAGAGTAATGATGTGCCATTACGCAGCTAGGACCCATCAGTCCAAACTGACCTATAGCAACTGCTATTACCCACTCAGCTAATGGCTGTTTATGTCTCACGAGATGAACAGAGCCTGAATTAAACTGTTTACAGTTACATTCATTGCTCCTGCAGTTATGGAGTCAAAGTTGATTGGCTGTTTGAGGTACTTCAGTGGCTTCCAGACACAGCTTCGAATTCCCAGCAGTTGGGAGAATGTAGTCGCAGCCTCAGCAATTTATAGTTGGTCAAAGTCCAATTGCTGCATTTTACCTTTTCCAGCAGGGAGGATGCAGCAGGCAAAGGATGACACATATTCAGCCAAGGATGAATATGTGCTGATACAAACCATTACTAAACCCATTAATTAATCCAATGATGCTCAGAAAGGTCAGATCTAAAGTGTTTCTAGCAATTTGCTTCTCGGTTTCTGCATTCAGTTAAATGGTATAACCCTGAAATCAGGGCTCCCAGATGAGTAGAATGTGACCAGGTGTGGTACTGAGTTGTGGAGATTTTCAGGGTCCCCGATTTAATTCCCTGGTCCATTGAGTTAGCTGATCTCAGCTGGGAAAACAGTTCATAGAATTTTACAGCACAGAAGGAGGCCATTCAGCTCATCGCACCTGTGCTGACTTTTCCCCACATCCTTTTAAATCTTTCTTTTTCAAATATTTATTCATTTTCCTTTTAAAGAATATTCTGGATTCTGGTTCCTCCACTGTTTCTGGTCAGGCAGTCCATATCCAAACAACTCTGTGTTATATAAAAACAAATTCAACCTTCATTTTTTTTTGTCGATGTCCTCTACTTACTCACTGACCAGTGGAAAGAGATTATCCCTTTTAAACTTATCAAAACCCCTTATAATTGTGATCTCCTTTTAACCTTCTTTGTTCGACTGAAAAGGGGCCCATTTTTTCTCGTCTCGGTTGACAGCTAAAGCCTCTCAGCTGGGATGCTACAGTTGGCCTTAGCACTGCTGGGTTAGGGAGGGGGAAAACAATCAGTGATTTTCGCTGGAAACAGCACAAACAGCAAGTGAAGCAACGTCAGGGGGAATGGGGTTTGCTTGGCAAGGAAATAGTGAAATAAAGTGCCTCAGTCTGAATAGAAAAACAGAATCATCAGAAAATGGCACTTTGGGAATGCCGCCTTGGGAGAGCAGAACAACAAAATGGACATTTTAATATGAAATGTAAGAGGCTGGATGAATATTAAGGTACCTCAAGCTTATCGCAGAGTATTTTTCTTAACAAAACACCTTAAGGTGCTATTGTTTTCCAAGCATTGGATCTTGGGGTGGTCATGGAATTTACTACATTTGATTGAATACGTGCCCTCTTTCTTAACTAGATATGAGAAGATTATTGGTGGGAAATACATGGGAGAGCTAACTCGACTTGTGCTGCTGAAACTGGTAAATCAAAACCTGCTCTTCAATGGCGAGGCATCCCAGCTGCTGAAAACACGAGGCAGCTTTGAAACAAGATTCCTCTCACAAATAGAAAGGTACAGAAAGGCTTAGCTGTTTGTGATCAAGATTAAAGAGGTGTGAGTTTCCACTCTCCTCGTCTGTCCAGAGCATATTTCAGTTTAAAAAGAGAAAATGCTGGAAATGCACAGCTGGTTTGTCAGCATCTGGAAGATCTGATGAAAGCTCCCAGTTGCCACCAATAGATTAGCCTGCTTTTCCCTTTCAGATACTGACTATCCCTATTTATTTCCAGTGCCCATAGTTTTCCTTGTTCATGTCCATGTATTTTGGACTGTTCTTCTACAATAAACCCCAGCCCCCACTCCACCCTTTTCCTCCATATGGAAATGTACTTTTAACTGTTATATTTTGCAGCTTTTAAGAGTTGATGGGCCTTATATTCAGCGTCAAACACAGAAAATGCTGGAAATGCACAGCATTTGTAGGAGCAAAGACAGATGAGCATTTGTCAGCTCAGATCAAGGCTTATACACGAAATGTTAATCTGTCTTTTCCCTTTTCAGATGCTGACGGACCTGCTGCGTAATTCCAACATTTACTGTTCCAGATTTCCAGCATTTGAAGTTTTTCTTTTACATTTTCCTTACATTCAGTGTAATGGCAATTCTTCCATTCAATTACCCCTAAGCAGAAAACTCTACTTTACGGAGTAAAGGCCAGTGTTAGTGGTTTTGGTGCTGTGCTGCATATGCGTTTAACACACTGGTGAAATAAAAGGACCAATTTAAGCAATTCTTTGGTGTCTACCATTTTCTAACAATATAAAACCCTTTGTGCCAACAGCACAATAAGTCACAACCCAACCAGGATCTATTGCTGAAAGCCCTGGATCAATACTTCTAAATTACTAGTCGGCCTCCCATTGCATTTCTCGTGGGTAGTCCAGGACCAGAGTGAGGTTTCTCATGTTTACCAAGTTCCTGCTGCAGCTCAAACGCGACAATAGTTGAAATTTACTGAAGCACTTTATGAGTCAAAAATATTACACACCTGAATAATGCTGAAAGATACAGGGCCTCATAGATTTATTATACCTGCCACTTCATGAAACTTGCTTAGGATGCCACTAACCTTTTTTGTTCTACCCTCCCCAAACCTTTTCTTCAGTTATTTACATTATAAAATATATTTTTCCCTTCAACGTGCACAAGTCATTCAATGCAAGACCCAGAGGATAAAGGAACAACACAGAAACTAATTTTTAATGATTTTTTTATCTATATTGGTAATAAGTTGCAGTGTATTGTCTTGTACACAGTTTTAGGGAAACACAATTTCCATTGGTCAGTCGTTCAGTAACTGGGGGGCATAAATTTAAAGACCATCACCAAAAGAGAGACGTTTGGGGAAATCCTATTATGCAGAATGTTATAAGGACATGCAATGCCTGACCCGAAACAGTGGTGGAAGCAGAATCCATAATTGCCTTTAAAAGGGAAGTGGATAAGTATTTGAAAAAGAAAAGTTGAAAAGCGTACTGGGAAAGGGGAGGGGAAATGGGAGGAAGTGGGTAACTCTTTCAGAGAGCCGGCACAGGCGTGATGGGCTAAATGGCCTCCTACAGTGATATTAAAATTCTGTGGTTCTATGTTAATGAACATCCAGCATCGATGGCCTTGTAAGGAGCAAGTGGAGGCCCCGCACCACAAGGGTATCCTGAAAATCTGGGCATAAATCCTGGATCTGGTGTAGCCGGGTTTCGGCCCGAAGTTACGGCAGGAGTCCGCTAGAACGGCCGCAGGTTTTCCGAGCCACTTTCTGTGGAGTCAGCCTGGCATTCTCCTTTCCACTATGCTTCATCTGCCAGTGCCAATTACCCACTGCCAAGCAGTTTGAGACGGTTTCCAATCGTCATATCGTTCTTATTTTCTTCAAGTGATACAGGGGACCAGAAGCAGATCTATAATGTCCTGACGAAACTAGGTGTGCTGCCATCTGAAGCAGACTGTGACATTGTCCATTTGGTATGTGAAAGCGTGTCGACACGGGCAGCACATGTATGTGCTGCTGGATTGGCGGGTATTATAAACCGGATGTGGGAGAACAAGTGTAAAGAAACGATGAGGATCACGGTTGGAATTGACGGATCGGTTTACAAGTTACATCCTCAGTAAGTGTTCATTTGTGAGGCTGGTGATCTTGGTGGCGGTGTGAATTCTGTGCTTATTAAGGTGGGATGACTGTGCTGGGAGCACATCCAGTGTTGTCCATTTCCCGATTAGGTATGGGAGAGCGGGGGGGGGGGGGGGGGTAGATGTAGTCCAGGTCTTCCAACAGTGTAATCTGCAATTGTCACAAAGTAATGGTTTCCCAAGATAGAATCTAAAGAAGGTCACATGTTAAAACTGTTCTTCCTACTGCCACAGTTGAAAAGATGTAAAATAATACCGTGGTGTTCACAACAGAATTTAATTTCAAGAATGGCTGACTTGTCAATACTCTCAGCATTGTAGCAGAATGGTAGGTGAAGGAGACCCTGCTCTGATTCCAACCCCAAATCGTGAGTGACCTTCGGTATCCTGGTGACTAACAAAAATATTCTGGGTAAATGGAACAGCCACTCCTCATCCCAATCCTTATGTCGGTAGAAAAATAATATAAGTTTCTAAGTTAAAAATATTTAAAATCCTAGAATGACACAGCACAGAATTCAGCCCATCGTGCCTGTGCCAGCTCTTTAAAAGAGCTATCCAATTAGACCCACTCCCCTGCTCTTTCCCGACAGCCTTCAAGAATTTATCCAATTCCCTGTTGAGGGTGATTATATTCAATTTCCCGGCAATTGAATGTAATCACCAGAAAATCAACAGCACCGTGAATTGGGCACGCTGACCTCCATGCTCAGTTCTCTGATCCATGCCAGTGTTGAGTGATGATGTGGAGATGCCGGTGATGGACTGGGGTTGACAATTGTAAACAATTTTACAACACCAAGTTATAGTCCAACAAATTTATTTTAAATTCCACAAGCTTTCGGAGGCTTCCTCCTTCGTCAGGTGAACGGTATGGTTTCCATACCGTTCACCTGACGAAGGAGGAAGCCTCCGAAAGCTTGTGGAATTTAAAATAAATTTGTTGGACTATAACTTGGTGTTGAGTGAAGCTTTGTCCTGGGAGTGAAGAGTTTTGATCAAGTAGATAGGGAAAGATTGTTTCAGTGGCAGAAGGGTCAGTAACCAGAGGACACAGATTTAAGGTAATTGGCAAAAGAGCCAGAGGGGAAATGAGGAAAAAAAATTTACACAGTGAGTTATGATCTGGAATGCACTGCCTGAAAGGGTGGTGAATGCAGATTCAATAGTGACTTTCACAAAGGGAATTGGATAAATACTTGAAGGGGAAAGATTTTGAACACCTCTATCAAATCTCCCCTTCACCTTCTCTGCTCTAAGGAGAACAATCTTTAAATCAAGGGAAGGAAAAACTCTGTACAGGTTGAGGAGCAATGACTAAAGTATACTTTAAAGTTATCCAGGAGGATCACATGTGCCAGCTCCCAATTCCCAGTGTTGAATGCAAACCTCCCAATCGTACTGCACCACACAAGAGATTTACCTGCACTATTGGGAGTCAGGAGCCAGCACAGGTGATCTAGGATTCTCCAAGATCAATGGGGAGACTTGATTGGAAATCAATGCAAACCTCTAAGCTGCGTTCCCCAGAGATCTCACACACTCTGCCCGCACCCTACTGGCTTCACCTGTTAGTGTGTCCTGGGTGAGGCACCAGCAATGCTGCTCAGTAATACCAAGCATACAAGGCTTAGAGCCATTCAACAGTAGACTGTAGATTTGCAGTATGAGTAAATTTTACACTGAATCATTGGGAGCAAGGACCAAAGAATCGGGCATACAGGACAGCGCAATCAATTCATGGCTCTCCCAATTTCCCGGCAGTTGAATATAATCACTAGAAAATCAAGAGCACCATGAATTGGGCACGCTGACCTCCATGCTCAGTTCTCTGATCCATGCCGGAGTCAAGTGAAGCTTTGTGCTGGGAGTGAGGTCAATGGAAATAAAATTTGGGAGAGATGTTAAACAGGCTGCCGACTGACTATCACCCGTTTTACACTTTCGCACAAAGTCAAGATTTACCCCCATTGTATTTCCAGATGACCCTCACCTTAATTTAAAAGAATATTTTTTGAAAAAATAAGGGCTTGTGTTCTTATGCTGCTGATCTCCACTCTTTGTTCCTAGGTTCCTGCCATTCACCGTGCCAGAACCCAGGATCACAGAGTGGAGCTCATCGGCATGAGTACACAAACGTGCGTTCCTGAATTTGACTTTCACTGCGAATACATGCCTATCTTAGCAATGAATGACGCTTTATTGGAATTATACAGTTTTACAGAATAGTCAGGTGGGTGGAGCTAACCCTACCTGCAATGGGGCCCCTGAATCAGAGGGGAATGGAGGGAATCAGCATGCGCTGAGTTATAAGGTATTTTGGTATGTGTAAAGAAAGGACTGGTCTGGACTGAACTGCACTGAGCCAATCCTATTGAGATCCCAGGTCCCAATGGCGAGAGGACAGTGCCCAACTTTGCCCATCAGAAAGATATTTCTTCCTCTCTGTCTGGACTGGATTTGAACTCAGCTTCAAGAGTTGTAAGGATAGCGTCCATAACGCATTGCAGCACCCAGTCCTCCTCAGAGAGAGCAGAGCTTCACCCTCTGCGTCTTGGCTGGATTCCAATCCAGATGTTAGTTGAATTAGAAAGTAGTTGAGTGTGTGAGCCAGGTCATACCCAGCACAAGTCGAGCTCGTAGTTTCATGCGGAGGGTCTTCTTTCTTCTGCCTTGTTAACCACACGTTCTTATCTCACTTTCATTCTGTAGCTTCAAACACAGGTTTCACACGATGGTTAGAGAACTTGCACCTCACTGTGAAGTTACTTTCCTTCAGTCGGACGAAGGCAGCGGTCGAGGCGCAGCGTTAATCTCCGCAGTGGCCCGCAAGATGGCCAGCTGATGGACTGGTAACCTTGGAAACCAGTAACTGAGCTAAAGTTAAGCGACACACTGCAGAATCTCTACGGCCACTTCTGCAGTATTTTGTGATGGGCTGAAGATAGTGAATTCGTCATGGATTACTGGTGAAAATACTTCAGTCCATCCACTTATGATTAAAGCACAGCTCTTAATGTCCAAAGAAAAACTGGCTACAAGCTGCAGTTGGAAAATTCAAAAACCCTTGCTTTTGAAACAATCTGTTTTTAACAGGTTAGTCCACCCTTCTGCTTTCAGATCTGCTCTGCCAGCTTCTGGAGGTAAGGGTTGGTGTTCTAGACAATGTCTGTCACCCCCGCCAGGTCTCCTGGTTCATAGCAGTGTACTAATCGACCTGAAGCATGGCATGAAGAAGGACTGCTTTTGTGTTGAAAGTCATTTGTGTTCTGTCTTGTATTTTCCCTAAACTGGAGCAGTGCGTCTTACATTAGTACCTGAGGTGAAGTTTGAGGGATTCCTACATGTTAATTGAACCAAGGTCGCAGGTCAGTCCCTTTAACTCCCTCTGACCTTCCTGTCATTCTTTGCTTTTTTTTGTTACATGCGGAAGTTGTAAGCTTCAGGTGCTCAGAGCTGTCTCACATCTTTATGGAGTGAGATCTGCATGTGGAGATTACAGGCCTTTATAATGTAAGAAACTACATAATACCAAACTTGTGAATGGGATTAATGGGGGAGTTTTAACTCCCCCGCAATGGGTGGGAAAGGATGAGGGGGGGATTAAAAATCATGTAACGCGACCCCAACCCACTGCATACGCACCTGCCGCCATTTTTACAGTGGTGGGTTGCGAGGTGTGACTGTGTCCAACTCTCACGAGGAGGGACAGTTTATTATAATATTTAAATCAAGCTCCTACAGTGCAGTTGGGAGCCTGATTTAAGTTTTAATGCTGGCTGGCTGACCGGGTTTCCCAGGGCTCGGGAGCTAAATGGAGACGGGAACAGCTGGATCATGCAGGTAAGTGTTTCTTATAGCACTGTTTGTGGGCCAGGAGGAGCAGGAGACCTTCCCCCGGCCCCTCAGGCAAACCTTCTGCCTCAATCGACTGACCTTACCCACGATTCCAAGCCATATTTCTCTCCTACCCGATTGCCAGTCCAAACCCCCGCCTTATGCCCCACGATCTTTGCCGACCCCCTCCCCTTGCGCCCATGATCTTTGCTGACCCCCTCCCCCTATGCCCCACGATCTTTGCTGACCCCCCTCCCCTTATGCCCGCAATCTTTGCTGACCTCCTCCCCCTATGCCCCACGATCTTTGCTGACCTCCTGTTATGCCCCACGATCTTTGCTGACCCTCCTCCCTCATGCCCCACGATCTTTGCTGACCTCCTCCCCCTATGCCCCACGATCTTTGCTGACCTCCTCCCCTTATGCCCCACGATCTTTGCTGACCTCCTCTCCTTATGCCCCACGATCTTTGCTGACCTCCCCCTATGCCCCACGATCTTTGCTGACCTCCTCCCCTTATGCCCATGATCTTTGTTAACCCCCCTCCCCTTATGCCCCACAATGTTTGCTGACCCCCTTCCCATTATGCCCACAATCTTTCTGACCAGCAATCTTTCCCTATTGCCGGGGACCGTCCCCAACGGTCCAGAGCCATCTCCCGCATGCTTGCCCTCCGAGCAGCCAGCCAGCCAGTCAATCTGGCCAGCTGCCAGGCGGGAAGCAGAATTTAAAAATGATAATGAGGCCCTGCCGTTATATTCGACAGGACCTCCCCCTTCCCAGGATTTCCAGGTTTCAGCCCCCGCAAACACGCTCCCTCCCCGCCTCCCCATAACTAACAAGGCCAATGTATTAAAGCGTTAGTTTTCAAGTGAAATACCAGATTATTAATGACCTGACCCATGTGAATCTGTGTATAAAATATAAGACAAACTCTGCATAGTTCCAGTCAGAAGCATGTTTTGTGAAGAAATATGACAGAGAATTCTGTTGGTGAGTGAACAGTTGGAATTAACTTCTTTTCCCTGAAAGCCTTAGCCGCACCAAAGCCAGATAAACTGTTTGAAGTCGTGTTTGAATAGAAATCTACAACCATACTTGCACTGATGGCAGTGATATCCTCAGCAATGGGAACTGCTCCTCAGCTCCTGATAGTGCTATCTATTAAAGATAGTTCCTCTGAGGGACAAATCTAAATTGACAGCAGCTATAAATGAACTTTTCTGCTGAGTTTATCATCCCACCGGATCCATCGACTGAAGCTGCTGTGAGTCTGCAATTCATTTGATCTAATGGAGAGTCGATCTGTGGACATTGAGTAAAAACTCAGTACTTTGTGAGAAATAATGCAGAAAAACAGCATTTTCTATCAAATTATTTTACTTGAAATTTTTGTACAGATTCTAAAGATTCTGATAGAATTAGAGTTGGGTCATTCATATCTTTATTACCTTTGTTGCTAAACATGTGATGCGATGACATCATTTGTGCTCCAAAAACATCACAAGTGTCGGATGGCAGTTCAGCTCTTCATTTCAATCCTGTCTGCAAACCATTTATTATAAATTTCAGAAGAATGAAAGTGAGAATTCCTTATTTTGTAAATACTGTAACACATCACAGTATGACAACAGCCAAATATTTTGCAATGCATGGAAGCTTTTGGACATCCTATGATTGATATCTAGGAGCACTATGTATCAACTGTAGTAGATGGTGAGTAAAGTAAGAAAAATAAATGTTACTTTGTGGAAAATGAAAGAATAAATACACACTTAAATAAAGTGTTTTGTGTCTGATTTAATTTCTTCCTGTGGTGGTATTTTGTATTTTGTGGTGAACCTGGTTTGTCTCTAGTTGCCATCCATACAATGGAGCAGATCCCGAGGTGATCAGAATCCCTCGTCTGGTTGAACATTGGAAAAAGTTACCGCCAAGCCACCAGCTTTAAAAGAGAAATTAACTTTTCATTATTTTCATTATCAACAACAACAGCAACTTGCATTTATATAGCACTTTTAATGCAGTAAAACGTCCCAAAGCGCTTCACAGGAGCAATTATCAAACAAAATTTGATACAGAGCTACATAAGGAGATATTAGGGCAGGTGATCAAAAGCTTGATCAAAGGGGTAGGTTTTAAGGAGCATCTTAAAGGAGGAGAGAGAGGCGGAGAGGTTTAGGGAGGGAATTCCAGAGCGTACGTCCTAGGCAACTGAAGGCACGGCCACCAATGGTGGAGCGATTAAAATTGGGGATGCGCAAGAGGCTAGAATTGGAGGAGCGCAGAGATCTCGGAGGGTTGTAGGGCTGGAGGAAGTTACAGAGATAGGGAGGGGCGAGGTCACGGAGGGATTTGAAAACTAGGATGAGAATTTCAAAATCGAGGTGTTCCCGGACCTGGAGCCAATGTCAGTCAGAGAGCACAGGAGTGATGAATGAACAAGTTAGGATACAAGCAGCAGAGTTTTGGATGAGCTCAAGTTTATGGAGAGCAGAAGATGGGAGGCTGGCCAGGAGAGCATTGGAATAGTCAAGTCTAGATATAACAACGGCATGGATGAGGGTTTCAGCAGCAGATGAGCTGAGGCAGGGGCGGAGATGGGCGATGTTACGGAGGTGGATGTAGGCGGTCTTGGTGATGGAGAGGATATGTGGTTGGAAGCTCATCTCAGGGACATATAGGAGGCCAAGGTTGCGAATGGTCTGGTTCAGCCTCAGACAATGACGAGGGAGAGGGATGGAGTCGGTGGCTAGGGAACGGAGTTTATGGTGGGGACCGAAGATAATGGCTTCAGTCCTCCCAATATTTCGTTGGAAGAAATTTTTGCTCATACAGTACTGGATGCCGGACAAGCAATGTGACAAATCAGAGACAGTGGAGGGGTCAAGGGAGGTGATGGTGAGATAGAACTGGGTGTCATCAGCGTACATGTTGAACCTGATGAGTTTTTGGATGACGTGGCTGAGGGCAGCATGTAAATGAGAAATAGGAGGGGTCCAAGGAAAGATCCATGGGGGACTCTAGAGGTAACGGTGCAGGAGCGGGAAGAGAAGCTGTTGCAGGTGATTCTCCGGCTACGACTGGATAGATAAGAATAGAACCAGGCGAGCGCTATCCCACTCAGCTGGATGCCGGAGGAAAGGCGTTGGAGGAGGATGGTGTGGTCAACCTTGTCAAATCTATGATAAAGCAGCAAATCTATGAAAAAGCAGGAAACAGTGCTGGGGTTTTCCTCGCCTCATGTCTGGGTCTGTTGTAGACTAATTGATAGAGATTGATTGCAATTATTAGTCACATCTGCATTATCATTGTATCATTCAACTACCAGGTTCATCGAAGGTGAACTAGATGGACCTTGGTCCTTTTTCGTCCAGCAATTCCTATGTTCCTAAACAGTGCTCATGATACAGCAGCAGTGATTTTGAATTTCAACCCTATGATCTTTCATTACAGCATCTAACTCTTTCTTAAATGAGTCGTGCCCTGATCTCAACTGTTCTTCCTGATTACTCATTTCAGCTGTTGATGGTCCTCTGTGTAAAGAAATTCTTCCCGATATTTGTGCTAACATTGAACTTGTGCCCACTTGAATATGGGCTGGAATCCTATCCATGAAAACATCTGCTTCCACTCGCAATGGAGCAAGAAGGTAGCAGAGTATTAAGGCGCAGTGCCCCGAACCAAGAGTACAGCACAAAAGATGGATTTGAAAATATAGCAGATAAATAAGGATACTCTTTATAATAAATATTATAAAAATACTGAGCTTTATTGCAACTCTCTCTTGGGAATTTGACCTTCCAGAGTAATTTTAAAATAACTACGGGGGAGGAAGTGGCGGAAATTCAGATTTGCAAAACAGTGCCACAGCATCTTTAGTGTTCACCTAAACAGGCAGGCAAGACTTCAGCTTAATATCTTATCTGAAAGACGACACTTCCAACAATGTAACATTCCTTCAGTACTGCACTGGTGTTTCGGCCTTAAGGCCTGAAACAGAGCTTGAACCCGCAAACCTTCTGACTCAGAGGCAACTGGGTCAAGGTGGGAGGAGAACTGAAGCTAGTGGTCCATGTTGTGCCATGATACATTCATAACTATGTCCTGTAGGACAAGAAAGATCTCGAAGGCCGCTCAAATTGACACCAATGACACGGAGAGCTGGTTTGGCACTGGTTTTACTAGAATAACAACTAAATGGCTCCTCGCTATGTAAATTGGGCTGCAATTGAATGAGTCCTCCATGTGAATAGTGCACTAAATGAATGATGTTGGCTCAAGGGTTAATGTTACTCTGGAATGTTCGGCCTTCTTTACACTATCTGGACTGTAGAGAAGGAATCCATTTTATCGCAGTCCTGTGACAGTCAGACACTGGGTTGCAGATTTCCATGTAAGGTCTGTCCCTCAGTGTGTGTCCGTTTTTAGGAACAAAGGAGATAAAGAGGACTATATAGGCAGGGCATGACCTCGCCAACCTTGGTATTTGATTCAACACCAGCTGCACAAAATGGTAAGTGATAAAATGTTTGCATTTATCCTGCTAAGTTTTATTTGGTTCTGCTCTACATTTGCGTTAATCCATGGTTTTCTTTGTTTGGTGCAAATTGTCAAGATCAAACAAGGTTAAAACCTTCGCAAGCGATCACTTAATACAGAGCGTGTTTCCCTTTCCTTTATAATTTATTTATTTCTGTACTTTTTGTTTCAGTGAGATTTTTCCACAAATGTACAATTCTATTTAACCTTGATAAACTCAACTAGATCCTCATCGAAGCAAATAGATTAAAAGCTGAATAAGCTTTAATCAAAATTTTGAACCATTGATGAGTTCTAAAGTTGTTCACATTTTCGCAGTGAGACACTGGATTATTTGCCACCTTATTTGGATGACGTACGGTATATGGGAATGGTTATAAGACAGTCATTTATCAGTGTGGATGATGTCATAAACTGCAAGAGCAGTTTATGTAGGTTAAGATAACTGAGTTGAATCACTCCAGTGGACCGTTGCTTTTTAAATAATCGACATAAACTTTTCATTTTGTCGTTGATTTAATTTGCCTTTTTTTTCTGCCCCAGGTTTGGCTGCCAGTACCTTCTCTGTTGTCAATGCATAACAATGTTCACACTGAAGGATCAGCAATTTTGAAGTCATTGCTACAAATTTATTGATAAATAGTTTACAGTAAATTACCTGGAAATTTAATGGACAATATCTCTTTATTATTAAAAGTATTTAATGTAAGCATCCTTTTGTAGTGAGCTCATTGGTCCATGGGAATGACAGAACTATGTTTTCATTGATCACTATTAACGATGTGATTTTCTTTTGATGATGTGCTCACCAACCTTCCCAAGTGTGTCAGAAGGTGGGTGGCCATTACTGAGTCCTGTTTGTGACAGGTTTCCTCAGCACACAGGATAGCTTTCATTTTATTTGACACAATCAATGTTTTTAAAAGCACTCATTTATTTAATTGCTTTGAGGGTTAGTTATTTAATACTTTGATTGTGGGATCATTTGTATTTATGCAGCAGATTGCAATATCTATTTTTACCTTAAAAGATTGAAATCTGTATTTTATATGAAAGGATTTTTAAGAACAGAGCTGTGGGACTATTTGTTTGGTAATTTAAAAATATTGGAATATATATGATCTTACTCTCAGCTGTTGAGAACTGCCTCTCATAAAATTTTAACAGTATTTTTGCACTCAAGAATAGAACATGTGTGAGAGGCAGACAGGAAGAAATTCCATTGCAGATAAATTAATATTATTAGCTATGCCTAAAGATGAATAACAAACAGTGATTTGGTGCAGGGCTGACATCATCTGTTCCCAGTACTGTTAAGGTTATTTATTAGCTTATATAATACTGAGAACTGGCCGTGATTTACAGACAGGATAAGAGGGAGCTGGCACTGAGTTTTATGCAGGATTACAAAGAGTGACAATGAGATACAGACATTGGCAATGAGTTATACAGTAGAAATGTAAATAATCAGATCTGCTAACACCAATCATAAGTGAAAAAAAGGACAGTTTGGTAATTATACCAAGTTCTGTGACCAGACGAGAGATATAAGAGAGGTAAACAGCATTCGGAGCTACCTGAACAATCTAACCAGATGGGCTAAGGAACGATAAATAGATTTTAATGTAGATAAGTGTAATATGATGCATATTGGATCAGAAAACAGCCGATGTATACACGATGAAAGGGTATCCAACAGCCAAAGAAATATGATTATTGATCTTTTACTGAAAATTGTCAGTCAATGTGAAGTCATTAACAACAAAGCTCACTAAATACAAGATACATCGTGAGGGAATTTGACTATAAATTGATGAAAGGTACAGTAACCTCATGAAGGTCAATGGTGAGGACACATTTGGAATATTGATGCATTGGAGGGAAGTTAAAGAGTGACAAGAACATGATGGTTCCTGTGCTGCTGGGAAAGAGAGCTACGTTGTCTATGGAGGACAGCAGGCCAAGGTTACATAGTGGGAAAATGGAGGGATGGATATTCTGCAGTTTTACTTGAGAGTCTGTGATCTGGTGGATTGTACCCGGCTGAGGAGTTAATGGATAAAGTAGAGTCTGTGATTGGACGGATTATACATGGTTGAGGAAGGAGAAGGTTGGATGTGCCAGATGGCATTTTCTTGTTCCAAGTTTTCTTTAAATTGAAACAGCAGCAGAAACACTAGATGGAACTGATCTTAAACTCTTTGCCAGCAAATAGTTTTTTAAATATTACACCCTGATTTTTCTTCGAGTAAAACAATGAGCTTTCCAATAATTTGTACCATTTATCCTGACAAAGTGACTGCTGGGATGCAAAGGTGTACATGGAGTTGTGGTTTGATGCTTGGTGGTGCAGTGACTCCTGTCCCATTGCTTTGTCTCCTTTTGTTTGTAGGCAAGCAGGAAAGCAGCAAGAGGAAAAGCTTCAGCCAAACAAAACCAGCGAAGCTCATCCAATGTCTTCTCCATGTTTGAACAGTCCCAAATTCAAGAGTTTAAGGAGGTGAGGAGTCCACACACTGAGCCAGGATTTCAGGTTCCTCCTCAATATCTAATTTCCCTCTCCCTTTCTTCTTTGTTTCTTGCTCCCTTCTTGATATCCTGTTTGATGTCAAGCTGCATGTTTATCTCTAATTGGTCCTTAACAAACCAAAAAAAAACCATTAATGCTAGGTGCTTGCATGAACATGTGTTAAATTGGTTGGAAGTAATTTTGACTTTGGGCGATAGTTTTCATTGAAAATTAGGAGAGGTGTTTAACGTGTGGCCGAACCTATATCGTGCATTTTACACTATCGTCTCAAGTCAAAATTACTCCCGTTCAGTCCTAAAAGGAATTTTGGGAGTGTGGGCAAAAATGTACCGATATCCATTAATGTTAACACACCACAGTACTACCCGTGAACACACAGACTTGTGCTTTAGCTCCAACAGACAGGCCCTGATTTCAACCCAACCAGCTCAGCGGGAATGTGGCGGGTGAGCGGTTAAAATAGGAAAAATCGACTTACCGTTTCATTCCCTCCTGAAACTTGCCAGCCACCATTTTTGCTCTGCAGCTGACTGAGGTCGCAAATGCACCCACTGGTTCGAAGTCCCGCCCAGCTGCAAACCCACTGAGTAAAACCTAGTCCCATTTGGCTTTGCAAACTGGCTGACATGACTGGAAGCTGCATTTAAAGGGGCACTCACCTGCAGGTGCTCCGGTCATTAGGATCTGTGTGTCACTGTGAGTTGTGCATTTCCATGCCGGTTCTGATCTTCTAGTTTGCTTCTTCCTGATTTTCTTTCCCTTACCTACTCTCATTAAGCACTCACTGCTTGTCATGGGAGCTGTTTTTACTTCACTCCTTTGGATGGACGAACAGTTGGAGGACTGCTGTTTTTACGATTGTAAGAGGACTACCACAATGTGGACCATGTCAAGCTATTTCACCTTGTCCAGTGCTTCAAAATTGATCAGCGGAAACATTATTTCTGTGAGCGAGTGGTCAATCTATGGAACAGACTCCCACAGAGATGGTGGAAGCTGTTAGTATTGATGCATTCAATTGCAAATGAGATAGATTTCTTTCAGATACAGTATATAAATAATTTGAGACATGACATGTGGTAAGTGTAACATGCTTGGGAAGAACAGGTGACTTTGGACCTATGATTTGCACTGGTATTTCCCTGCCTCATGTCTGTGTCTGTTGTAGACTAATTGATGGAGATTGATTGATATGATTAGTCAACCACTCCATTCTTGTTGTATCATGAGACGAGCAGGACCCCACAAGGAAACCTTGGGCCTCCACTGCTCTGTGATTCACATCCCCGTGTCCATCTATTTGCCTTAGTGCCGGGGACCGTTCTCTCTGATCCCTGGTGACGGCCTCCGACCAGCATGGTTTTAACGGCCAGGCAGCTGCTTACCGCTGACTTGCCGACTGTTTTGGTCGGGAAGTCGACAAGAAGCATGCAAATGAGGTCACATTTGGGAGTAGCAGCAGGCAGGCTCAACTGATTTTAACATCCAAACCTCATTTGCATGCTGCTCGTCACCTTCCTGACCAAAATGGCCAGTGAGTTTTAGGCCTTCCCATCTCGGAGGCCTAAAACTCACCCACCAAAAGCTGGCCTGGAGTTAAAATCAGGGCCACAGTTTCCTATAATCAGCACTGCAAAAGTGAAGCCGGAAGAGAGGATAAAGATTATTCACAGTGGAAGAGTTTAAAATTCCTGTTTATTCAGCAGGGTAAGGATTGAGGTGACTGCATTTGCACAAGAATTAGTTTTGGGGGCACATGCATGCACAGAAGTAACAAATCTCTATGCAGTAGAGACTATTGAGAAGTGAATCTCACAAGTGGTGAAGAATACCAAACTTCACAGGTGATGTTAATCCAAATGTAAGGAATCTTACAACACCAGGTTATAATCCCACAGTTTTATTTGAAAATCACAAGCTTTCGGAGCTTACCTCCTTCGTCAGGTGTGTGAGGGTTTCCATAAAAGCACCACATATATAGTCACAGAACAATGCCTGATGATTACAGATAATCTTTCCAGCTGCCTGTTATCACACCTCTGCATGGATGGTGTTCAGACAGAGGTGTGATAACAGGCAGTTGGAAAGATTATCTGTAATCACCAGGCATTGTTCTGTGACTATATATGCGGTGCTTTTATGGAAACCTTCACACACCTGACGAAGGAGGTAAGCTCCGAAAGCTTGTGATTTTCAAATAAAACTGTTGGACTATAACCTGGTGTTGTAAGATTCCTTACATTTGTCCACCCCAGTCCATCACTGGCATCTCCACATCGATGTTAATACAGCTACTGATTAAACCTCTGTCATGGATTCACAGGCCTTCGGCTGCATTGATCAGAACCGTGATGGGATCATTAGTAAACAGGACCTGAAGGAGACCTTTGTGCAGCTGGGTAAGTGAATGGGTCTGTTAGTTCTTGTTAGTAATCTCCAATGATCCAGTAGTTTGAGTATCAAAGCATTTACTGAGATCGGGAGTGTCCGGCGGCTTAGCTGAGAGGTTTGTAGGGCAAGGCCAGCTTTGGAGCAGGAATACTGGAATTGGTCCATGGTACCCATGTGACTGACAGCGCCAACAGTTATCTGGTTCCCATAGACCAATCATTATTGCTAGAGGGGGGGACAGCCATTTAAAAAAAATATATATATGGAAAGGTGCAGATTACATGAATATTAATCTGTATGAATGTATTTGTAGGTAAATTGAATACGAAGGATGAAGAATTGGAGGAGATGTTGAAAGAGGGAAAGGGGCCCATGAATTTCACAGTGTTCCTCAG
This sequence comes from Heptranchias perlo, assembly GCF_035084215.1. Taxonomy (NCBI): domain Eukaryota; kingdom Metazoa; phylum Chordata; class Chondrichthyes; order Hexanchiformes; family Hexanchidae; genus Heptranchias; species Heptranchias perlo. The sequence goes on from NC_090344.1 coordinate 43,479,184, forward strand.
TCTCTTTGGAGAAAAACTGAGCGGTAAGCACAAGGCAGAAATCTTACAGCAAGTGACCATCCATCGACCCTATTTACATCCTCAACAGATCTCAATTCTTCGAACTATCTTCCTGTTATAATACTGGAAGGATTTCTTACTGCTTGTTTTATATTTGCTCATACAATGCTCAACAGTGAAGATGGCCTTGCTGCCCCCAGGCCCACACGTAGATGTCAGCTGTGGCTCAGTCGGTAACCCTCTCGCCTTGAAGTCAGAAGGTTGTGAGTTCAAGTCCCATTCCAGTGACCTGAGTACAAAATCTAGGCTGATACTACAGTGCAGTACTGAGGGAGTGCTGCACTGTTAGAGGTGCCAACTTTCGGATGAGATGTTAAACTGAAGCCCTGATTGCCCTCTTAGATGAATGTAAAAGATCCTATGGCACTATTTCAAAGAGTAGGAGAGTTCTCACTGGTGTCTTGGTCAATATTTGTCCCTCAACCAGCATCTTGAAAAGGGATTATCTGGTCATTATCACATTGCTGTTTGTGGGACCTTGCTGTGTGCAAATTGGTTGCCGTCATTACTACAGTTTAAAAGTATTTCATTGGTTGTAAAGCACATTGGGATGTTATGAAAGATGCTGTATAAATGCAGGTCGTTCTTTCTTTTTCACATAACAGTGTTGTTCAACCACTCCAGCTGTTCTAACCCAAGTGATGTTGCTAGCCAGAGCAATCAATGAACTGCTTATTTTATCTCCATAGGCACTGACCCAGAAGAAACAATTCTGAACGCCTTCAAACTGTTCGATCCTCAAGCAACTGGGAATGTCAACAAGGACGAGTGAGTAACAAAGCCATCCAAACCATAAGATGAGATCAAAGCCACCTGAAAGCCTTACATGAGGATGTGGCTTTGGTGTTTCAGGTGAAAACTTCTTTCTGTCAGATCTGAAGCATTGATTCTCAGATCTGCTTTATACAGGACACTGATAGTGTGTCCCTAAACCAATCCCGGCAGTTGCTTATTTTCTGGAGGTTATTTTCTTAGTTGTCTTCTCTTATTTTTAAAAGTTTTCTCACAACTTCCCCATCTCCTCTGCTGAAGGCACTGACTCATGCAGGGACATGGGCCCAGAAGTGTTCAGGGCCCTCCAGTACCATTCTGTTGGTAGACACATGCAGGCTGTTCATCTGAGAAGACCGAGACAGAGCCTGTCCTCATCTGATGTCCACACGTGCATTTCAGAACATAAGAAATAGGAGCAGGAGTAGGCCACATGGCCCCTCGAGCCTGCTCCATCATTCAATAAGATCATGGCTGATCTTCTCCCTCAACTCCACTTTCCTGCCCTATCCCCATGTCCCTTGATTCCCTTAGTGTCCAAAAATCTATCGATCTCAGTCTTGAATATACTCAATGACTGAGCATCTCTGGGGTAGAGAATTCCAAAGATTCACAACCCTCTGAGTGAAGAAATGTTTCCTCATTTCGGTCCTAGATAGCTGACCCCTTATCTTGAGACTATAGCCCCTAGTTCTAGACTTTCCAGCCAAGGGGAACAGCCTCTCAGCATCTATCCTGTCAAGCCCTCTGTGAATTTTATATGTTTCAATGAGATCACCTCTCATTCTTCCAAACTCCAGAGAATATAGGCCCATTCTACTCAATCTGTCCTCATAGGCGAACCCTCTCATCTCAGGAATCAATCTAGTGAACCTTTGTTGCACCCCCTCTAAGGCAAGTATATCCTTCCTTAGTTAAGGAGACTAAAACTGTACACAGTATTCCAGGTGTGGTCTCACCAGAGCCCTATACAATTGCAGCAAGACCTCCTTACTTTTATACTCCAACCCCCTTGCAATAAAGACTAACATACCATTGGCCTTCCTAATTGCTTACTGTACCTGCATGTTCACTTTCTGCGATTCATGAACAAGGACAACCAAATCCCTCTGACTACCAACATTTCTTAGTCTCTCACCTTTTAAAAAATATTCTGCTTCTCTATTCTTCCTACCAAAGTGTATAATTTCACACTTCTCCACATTATACTCCATCTGCCACCTTCTCGCTCACTCATTTAACCTGTCTATATCCCTTTGCAGCCTCTTTGCATCCTCCTCACAACTTCCTTTCCCACCTAGCTTTGTATCATCAGCAAACTTGGATACATTACACTCGGCCCCCTCATCCAAGTCATTGATATATACTGTAAATTGCTGAGGCCCAAGCACCGATTCCTTGTGGCACCCCATTAGTTACAACCTGCCAACTCGAAAATGACCCGTTTATCCCTACTTTCTGTTTTCTGTCCGTTAACCAATCCTCAATCCATGCTAATATATTACCCCCAACCCCATGAGCCCAAATCTTGTGTAACAACCTCTTGTGCGGCACCTTGTCGAATGCCTTTTGAAAATCCAAATATACTACATCCACTGGTTCCCCCTTATCTACCCTGCTAGTTACACCCTCAAAAAACTCGAATAAATTTGTCAAACACGATTTACTAGCAAGGGTCACTGGATATTGTCCAGGTGCAGGAACAGCGGCTGATTTTCCCCCCTCCCTAACCCTACTGCCCCTCAGCTGACTCAGCAAAGATTGGGGATCAAGCCTCCTGGTCGGCATGGCTCAAAATTGCACTGGACTGTGTATTTATCCAGTGATTGGCACATCCCCATATACCGGCCTGAGAGCTTGGACCTGTCATCAGTCCCTGTCATCAGGCCTTTGTATAAGCAGCATTGTACAATGAGCAAGTTGCCTTTGGGAATTGTTGCTAAGTCTTGTTTCCTCTCTGGCCTCATTTCCCCACTCTCCCGCAGCGCAACTGAGATTAGGAGTGTGTTGCACGGGGAATCAGCTGCACGCTGCTACAAACTCACATCCTACCACCAGTTGACACACATGGTGTTGAAGCTGCGATTTGCTGCACCATTGTGCTGCTTGAAGAGTTATTGGGGCTGAAATTGGGCCCCCTGTGCCAGAACGGGTAGGCCCGAGGCACATTGAATATTGGGCCTCTGTCCTCAGACCGCCGAGCTGCGGATACCTGCTGCACATCCCCAGGCAGCTCGCCAGTGAAGGAGATTTAAATTTCGAGCTGCTGTGTCACTGGTAATGGCACCACAGATGGATGGGGGTGGGGGGAGGGGGAAGGCGATCGGACGGGGGCCAAGCGGGGGGTCGGCAATAGTCTTTGGGACTGCTGTAGTGCCGGGAGGAGCACTCCCGCTCCTTACAGCTCAACATTCAGGTAAATATTTTTTAAAAAACGTACCTATTTGGTGGCAGCCTCCAGCGGTCACTTTAAGGACCGGTGGTTCAGCCACATATAGACTCGGTTAACCTGGACACAGCAGGCTTGGTGCCGGCAGCATTCAGGGCAGCCCAATTTCAGGATGAGGTCCTGAAAGAGGCGTTAGGTCTGATCCAGACACAAGCCCTGGACACCTATACTTCACAGCCTTTCCCAATTTGGTTGGCCCCGCATTTCCGGCGCGGACTGCCCATGCGCATGCCGCCTGCCGCCTGCCGCCTGCCATATTGGACGCTTCTCTGCCCGTTTTACGCCTGTAAAATTGACACAGCATTGGTGAATTTCTAGGACACCATGTCCATATTCACTGAGAGTTGCCTCATTCAGGTAAGGAGCCAATTTAATTTTCCTCGTAAACTTGCCACTGTGACAATTGCCATATTCCAGGTATGGAGAAAGCTACTTAACCCAAATTGCATTTCGTTAAATTAGAGATGGGCAGTGAACAAAATTCTGGTCAATCAGCATCTCCAGCCCTGTTGCCAATGCTGAGCAGCAGATAGCCCGGTACTCCCCCTCTTCCCCCTGTGCTGGCAGCCAGGAACGCAGCAGCTTGGAGGTGGGATCCACATATTTAGGATTTTAACCCCTCGCCTGACCCTGCCTGCCTGTTGGGGGAGGGGACTGGGGGGGGTGGGGGGATGTTAAAATCAAGGCCACCACCTTTTAGATGTTGTAAAACTGAGGCCCATCTGCCCCCTCAAGTGGAGGTAAAAGATCCCACAGAACTATTTGAAGAAGAGCAGGGAAGTTTTCCCGGTGTCCTGGCCAATAGTCATCCTTCAAACGTCACCACTAAAACAGATCGTTTGGTAACTTTGATCTCATTTGCTGTTTGTGGGATCTTGCAGTGAACAAGTTGGCTTGTAGGATCGGGCGGGAAAGTGGAGTTGAGGTCGAAGATCAGCCATGATCTTACTGAATGGCGGAGCAGGCTCAATGGGCCATATGGCCTACTCCTGCTCCTATTTCTAATGTTCACACTGCAAGGCCCCACAAACAGCAAATGACAGTGACTACACTTCAACAAGTCCTTCATTGGCTTCGTTTGGGACCTCTGAGGATATGAAAGGTGCTATATAAATGCAAGTTCTGTCTTTCTTTAATCACTGGCAGAGCATTAGGGTAAGACTGATTGGATCTATTTCCTTTGAACTAATTACAGGTTTACCAAGGGTAAGTCCATACCATCAGGTTGAGTCCATTAATGATCCAATTTGGCAAAGACATTAAAATCCCATTCAGCCACACCTTAAAAGTTTGTATCTGTTTTACTGCTTTCATAGATTTCAGAGACTGCTGATGACACAGGCCGATAAGTTCAGTGAGGATGAGGTGAGGATTTACTCTCAAAACACAAATTATGCATTTAAACTTAAAACAATTTAAGGTATGAGATTCCTGGCATTCAACAAGCTTTGCCAGTCAGACTTGGGTGGAACCAGACTGAACCCATAGGAGTTGTATCTGGGGTGGGAACTAACGCTTCATGGAATAGGACTGCGACCAAGGGGATCTTAAACCATCGCAGGATGGGGCTACATCCTGGATCTGCAAGCTTTGACCCAGTCGGGCTGCGTCCAAGACGACTGACCCTTCACTGAATTAAACTCTCTCCTGGACTAACTGACTTCTCCGAATGGAGTTCTATAAACTCTGGCCTGGGGAACTCACCCTACACTGTGTCGAGCTCTGTCTGTGGTGACTGCGCATTCATCTAGTGAAGTTACGCCCAGGAATATGACATGGTGCTCTGTCCAGGGATACTGACCGTTCTTTGGGTGGTGTTCTGTCCAGGGATACTGACCGTTCATTGGGTGGTGTTCTGTCCAGCGATACTGACCCTTCATTGGGTGGTGCTCTGTCCAGCGATACTGACCCTTCATTGGGTGGTGCTCTGTCCAGGGATACTGACCCTTCATTGGGTGGTGCTCTGTCCAGCGATACTGACCCTTCATTGGGTGGTGCTCTGTCCAGGGATACTGACCCTTCATTGGGTGGTGTTCCGTCCAGGGATACTGACCGTTCTTTGGCTGCTGCTCTGTCCAGGGATACTGACCCTTCATTGGGTGGTGCTCTGTCCAGGGATACTGACCCTTCATTGGGTGGTGCTCTGTCCAGTGATACTAACCCTTCATTGGGTGGTGTTCTGTGCAGGGATACTGACCCTTCATTGGGTGGTGCTCTGTCCAGTGATACTGACCCTTCATTGGGTGGTGCTCTGTCCAGTGATACTGACCGTTCTTTGGGTGGTGCTCTGTCCAGGGATACTGACCCTTCATTGGGTGGTGCTCTGTCCAGTGATACTGACCGTTCTTTGGCTGGTGCTCTGTCCAGGGATACTGACCCTTCATTGGGTGGTGCTCTGTCCAGGGATACTGACCCTTCATTGGGTGGAGCTCTGTCCAGGGATACTGACCCTTCATTTGGTGGTGTTCTGTCCCGGATTACTGACTGTTCTTTGGGTGATGTTCTGTCCAGGGATACTGACCATTCATTGGGTGGAGCTCTGTCCAGTGATACTGACCCATCATTGGGTTGTGTTCTGTCCAGGAATACTGACCCTTCATTGGGAGGTGTTCTGTCCAGCGATACTGACCCTTCATTGGGTGGTGTTCTGTCCAGTGATACTGACTGTTCTTTGGGTGATGTTCTGTCCAGGGATACTGACCATTCATTGGGTGGAGCTCTGTCCAGGGATACTGACCCATCATTGGGTGGTGCTCTGTCTAGGGATACTGACCCTTCATTGGGTGGTGTTCTGTCCAGCGATACTGACCCTTCATTGGGTGGTGTTCTGTCCCGGGATACTCAACCCTCATTGGGTGGTGCTCTGTCCAGGGATACTGACCCTTCATTTGGTGGTGTTCTGTCCAGTGATACTGACCCTTCATTGGGTGGTGTTCTGTCCAGCGATACTGACGCTTCATTGGGTGGTGAACTGTCCAGTGATACTGACCCTTCATTGGGTGGTGCTGTGTCCAGGGATACTGACCCTTCATTGGGTGGTGCTGTGTCCAGGGACACTGACCCTTCATTGGGTGGTGTTCTGTCCAGGGATACTGACCCTTCATTGGATGGTGCTCTGTCCAGGGATACTGACCCTTCATTGGGTGGTGTTCTGTCCAGCGATACTGACCCTTCATTGGGTGGTGCTCTGTCCAGTGATACTGACCGTTCTTTGGGTGGTGCTCTGTCCAGGGATACTGACCCTTCATTGGGTGGTGTTCTGTCCAGCGATACTGACCCTTCATTGGGTGGTGCTCTGTCCAGGGATACTGACCCTTCATTGGGTGGTGTTCCGTCCAGGGATACTGACCCTTCATTGGGTGGTGTTCTGTCCAGTGATACTGACCGTTCTTTGGGTGGTGTTCTGTCCAGGGATACTGACCCTTCATTGGGTGGTGTTCTGTCCAGTGATACTGACCCTTCACTGGGTGGTGCTCTGTCCAGTGATACTGACCGTTCTTTGGGTGGTGTTCTGTCCAGGGATACTGACCCTTCATTGGGTGGTGTTCTGTCCAGTGATACTGACCCTTCATTGGGTGGTGCTCTGTCCAGTGATACTGACCGTTCTTTGGGTGGTGTTCTGTCCAGGGATACTGACCCTTCATTGGGTGGTGCTCTGTCCAGTGATACTGACCGTTCTTTGGGTGGTGCTCTGTCCAGGGATACTGACCCTTCATTGGGTGGTGCTCTGTCCAGTGATACTGACCGTTCTTTGGGTGGTGCTCTGTCCAGGGATACTGACCCTTCATTGGGTGGTGCTCTGTCCAGGGATACTGACCCTTCATTGGGTGGAGCTCTGTCCAGGGATACTGACCCTTCATTTGGTGGTGTTCTGTCCCGGGTTACTGACTGTTCTTTGGGTGATGTTCTGTCCAGGGATACTGACCATTCATTGGGTGGAGCTCTGTCCAGTGATACTGACCCATCATTGGGTTGTGTTCTGTCCAGGAATACTGACCCTTCATTGGGAGGTGTTCTGTCCAGCGATACTGACCCTTCATTGGGTGGTGTTCTGTCCAGTGATACTGACTGTTCTTTGGGTGATGTTCTGTCCAGGGATACTGACCATTCATTGGGTGGAGCTCTGTCTAGGGATACTGACCCATCATTGGGTGGTGCTCTGTCTAGGGATACTGACCCTTCATTGGGTGGTGTTCTGTCCAGCGATACTGACCCTTCATTGGGTGGTGTTCTGTCCCGGGATACTCAACCCTCATTGGGTGGTGCTCTGTCCAGGGATACTGACCCTTCATTTGGTGGTGTTCTGTCCAGTGATACTGACCCTTCATTGGGTGGTGAACTGTCCAGTGATACTGACCCTTCATTGGGTGGTGCTGTGTCCAGGGATACTGACCCTTCATTGGGTGGTGTTCTGTCCAGGGATACTGACCCTTCATTGGATGGTGCTCTGACCAGGGAAACTGACCCTTCATTGGGTGGTGTTCTGTCCAGCGATACTGACCCTTCATTGGGTGGTGCTCTGTCCAGTGATACTGACCGTTCTTTGGGTGGTGCTCTGTCCAGGGATACTGACCCTTCATTGGGTGGTGCTCTGTCCAGTGATACTGACCCTTCATTGGGTGGTATTCTGTCCAGTGATACTGACCCTTCTTTGGGTGGTGTGCTGTCCAGTGATACTGACCCTTCATTGGGTGGTGTTCTGTCCAGGGATACTGACCCTTCATTGGATGGTGTTCTGTCCCGGGATACTCAACCCTCATTGGGTGGTGCTCTGTCCAGGGATACTGACCCTTCATTGGGTGGTGTTCTGTCCAGGGATACTGACCCTTCATTGGGTGGTGCTCTGTCCAGCGATACTGACCCTTCATTGGGTGGTGTTCTGTCCAGCGATACTGACCCTTCATTGGGTGGTGCTGTGTCCAGGGATACTGACCCTTCATTGGGTGGTGCTGTGTCCAGGGATACTGACCCTTCTTTGGGTGTTGCTCTGTCTAGGGATACAGACCGTTCATTGGATGGTGCTCTGTCCAGGGATACTGACCCTTCATTGGGTGGTGTTCTGTCCAGGGATACTGACCCTTCATTGGGTGGTGCTCTGTCCAGCGATACTGACGCTTCATTGGGTGGTGAACTGTCCAGTGATACTGACCCTTCATTGGGTGGTGTTCTGTCCAGTGATACTGACCCTTCATTGGATGGTGTTCTGTCCCGGGATACTCAACCCTCATTGGGTGGTGCTCTGTCCAGGGATACTGACCCTTCATTGGGTGGTGTTCTGTCCAGGGATACTGACCCTTCATTGGGTGGTGCTCTGTCCAGGGATACTGACCCTTCATTTGGTGGTGCTCTGTCCAGGGATACTGACCGTTCATTGGGTGGTGCTCTGTCCAGTGATACTGACCCTTCATTGGGTGGTGCTCTGTCCAGGGATACTGACCGTTCATTGGGTGGTGCTCTGTCCAGTGATACTGACCCTTCATTGGGTGGTGTTCTGTCCAGGGATACTGACCCTTCATTGGGTGGTGTTCTGTCCAGTGATACTGACCCTTCATTGGATGGTGTTATGTCCCGGGATACTCAACCCTCATTGGGTGGTGCTCTGTCCAGGGATACTGACCCTTCATTGGGTGGTGTTCTGTCCAGGGATACTGACCCTTCATTGGGTGGTGCTCTGTCCAGGGATACTGACCCTTCATTGGGTGGTGCTCTGTCCAGGGATACTGACCCTTCATTGGGTGGTGCTCTGTCCAGGGATACTGACCCTTCATTGGGTGGTGCTTTGTCCAGGGATAATGACCCTTCATTGGGTGGTGCTGTGTCCAGGGATACTGACCCTTCATTGGGTGGTGCTCTGTCCAGTGATATTGACTGTTCTTTGGGTGGTGCTCTGTCCAGGGATACTGACAATTCATTGGGTGGAGCTCTGTCCAGGGATACTGACCCTTCATTTGGTGGTGCTCTGTCTAGGGATACTGACCCTTCTTTGGGTGGTGTTCTCTCCAGGGATACAGACCGTTCATTGGATGGTGCTCTGTCCAGGGATACTGACCCTTCATTGGGTGGTGTTCTGTCCAGGGATACTGACCCTTCATTGGGTGGTGCTCTGTCCAGCGATACTGACACTTCATTGGGTGGTGAACTGTCCAGTGATACTGACCCTTCATTGGATGGTGTTCTGTCCCGGGATACTCAACCCTCATTGGGTGGTGCTCTGTCCAGGGATACTGACCCTTCATTGGGTGGTGTTCTGTCCAGTGATACTGACCCTTCATTGGGAAGTGTTCTGTCCCGGGATACTGACCCTTCATTGGGTGGTGCTCTGTCCAGCGATACTGACCCTTCATTGGGTGGTGTTCTGTCCCGGGATACTGACCCTTCATTGGGTGGTGCTCTGTCCAGCGATACTGACCCTTCATTGGGTGGTGTTCTGTCCAGCGATACTGACCCTTCATTGGGTGGTGCTGTGTCCAGGGATACTGACCCTTCATTGGGTGGTGCTGTGTCCAGGGATACTGACCGTTCTTTGGGTGTTGCTCTGTCTAGGGATACAGACCGTTCATTGGATGGTGCTCTGTCCAGGGATACTGACCCTTCATTGGGTGGTGTTCTGTCCAGCGATACTGACCCTTCATTGGGTGGTGCTCTGTCCAGCGATACTGACGCTTCATTGGGTGGTGAACTGTCCAGTGATACTGACCCTTCATTGGGTGGTGTTCTGTCCAGTGATACTGACCCTTCATTGGATGGTGTTCTGTCCCGGGATACTCAACCCTCATTGGGTGGTGCTCTGTCCAGGGATACTGACCCTTCATTGGGTGGTGTTCTGTCCAGGGATACTGACCCTTCATTGGGTGGTGCTCTGTCCAGTGATACTGACCCATCATTGGGTTGTGTTCTGTCCAGGGATACTGACCCTTCATTGGGTGGTGCTCTGTCCAGGGATACTGACCCTTCATTGGGTGGTGCTCTGTCCAGTGATACTGACCCTTCATTGGGTGGTGTTCTGTCCAGGGATACTGACCCTTCATTGGGTGGTGTTCTGTCCAGTGATACTGACCCTTCATTGGATGGTGTTATGTCCCGGGATACTCAACCCTCATTGGGTGGTGCTCTGTCCAGGGATACTGACCCTTCATTGGGTGGTGTTCTGTCCAGGGATACTGACCCTTCATTGGGTGGTGCTCTGTCCAGGGATACTGATCCTTCATTGGGTGGTGCTCTGTCCAGGGATACTGACCCTTCATTGGGTGGTGCTCTGTCCAGGGATACTGACCCTTCATTGGGTGGTGCTTTGTCCAGGGATACTGACCCTTCATTGGGTGGTGCTGTGTCCAGGGATACTAACCCTTCATTGGGTGGTGCTCTGTCCAGTGATATTGACAGTTCTTTGGGTGGTGCTCTGTCCAGGGATACTGACCATTCATTGGGTGGAGCTCTGTCCAGGGATACTGACCCTTCATTTGGTGGTGCTCTGTCTAGGGATACTGACCCTTCTTTGGGTGGTGTTCTCTCCAGGGATACAGACCGTTCATTGGATGGTGCTCTGTCCAGGGATACTGACCCTTCATTGGGTGGTGTTCTGTCCAGGGATACTGACCCTTCATTGGGTGGTGTTCTGTCCAGTGATACTGACCCTTCATTGGGTGGTGTTCTGTCCCGGGATACTGACCGTTCATTGGGTGGTGTTCTGTCCAGCAATACTGACCCTTCATTGGGTGGTGTTCTGTCCCGGGATACTGACCGTTCTTTGGGTGGTGTTATGTCCAGGGATACTGACCCTTCATTGGGTGGTGTTCTGTCCAGCGATACTGACCCTTCATTGGGTGGTGTTCTGTCCAGTGATACTGACCCTTCATTGGGTGGTGTTCTGTCCAGGGATACTGACCCTTCATTGGTGGTGCTCTGTCCAGGGATACTGACCCTTCATTGGGTGGTGTTCTGTCCAGCGATACTGACCCTTCATTGGATGGTGTTCTGTCCAGGGATACTGACCCTTCATTGGATGGTGTTCTGTCCAGGGATACTGACCTTCATTGGGTGGTGCTGTGTCCAGGGATACTGACCCTTTATTGGGTGCTGCTCTGTCCAGGGATACTGACCCTTCATTGGATGGTGTTCTGTCCAGCGATACTGACCCTTCATTGGGTGGTGCTGTGTCCAGGGATACTGACCCTTTATTGGGTGCTGCTCTGTCCAGTGGGGACTGGACCTTCAATGTTGGGGACCCTGGAGTGTTGGGAATTGTGAATTTAATGATATGAAAAGAGAGATGAATGGGATGGGAAAGAATACGGTTTTTGACTCTTTGGTGGCTTGGTGGTACTGTGATTTATTCATTCCAAATCGCCAAAAGAAACACATGACAGAAAAGGGTTTGTGAACAAAATGAACAAGTCCTTTGGTCCCCAAAGATTGACATGTGTTAGTGACCCTGTCAGCTGTCTGTCCCTCTGTCACATGCTCGTCTCTCTAATAATGTCTCTGTTCCTGTCTCTATCTCTCTCTCCCCACAGGTACAGCAGATGTTTGCTGTGACTCCCATCGACGTTGCAGGAAACATTGATTATAAGTCACTCTGTTACATCATCACACATGGAGATGAGAAAGAAGAGGCGTAGTTTGAAAGCAGTTTGCAGTGTGTGGGGGATCTGCTGTCATCAGTCAAAATGCCAGAGATAATAACTGTATGATTCAGTGTAAGATAAAACATCGGTTTCTAAATACAGACATCCTTAGATATCCAGCTAAGCACAGCTTCTTGTGTCAGATTGCCAAGCTCGCTGTGTTTACTCGACTACAGCCACAATTCGCTCCTTTTTTTCCCCTTGTCATTTTGTCCCCTCCCCTCTTCTTCTGAAGTCGTTGACTCCTCACTGGAATACAGCTTCATAGAGCCAGCTTCTCTCTGGTTCTTTGTCCAAGTGGCCATGATTCCTGAGTCAACCGGATTGTGGGTGCCAACAGAATGTTCAGTTGCTGAGGAGTGAACCTGCCCAAACACACTCCCGATGAAGTGTGCACTTCATCGGGACTCACTGGATAGTGATGAGGAGCAGGAACCTGGCTGATTTCCCCCCCCCTAAGCTAACACCCCTTCTGTTACTCAGCACAGGCTGCAGGTCAAAGATGGGATCTTCCTGCTTCATGTAACTCAGCCGCTGACTGAATAAACACTCTGAACCATCGGGCAAGCAGATCTACTTTTTTTTGATGGTTTAGTTGTGATCTGGCAATCATGCTTCAGTCACAATTTGCTCACATTAGATGTTTGTATTACTGATGGGAAAAAAAACAATTTGCAGTCTCAGGTTCCTCAGGCTGCTTTTCCACTTCCATTTATTAAAAAGTGTAATGTCACTGTAATTCCACTGAGAGATTCAGCAATAAAATCAATTCATCTCAATAGCTTCTATCCAGTTAATGTGATTGTCTCCGTCTCTGTAAATGCTTTTGTATGGTTGGTGTTGGACACCGTCGTCCCCAATCCCAGCATAGTGCTCAATTGTATTTTTAATCATAGAATCATACAAAGTTACGGCACAAAAGGAGGTTATTTGGCCCATCATGTCCGTGCCAGCCGAAAAAGAGCTATCTAGCTTAATCCCACTTTCCAGCACTTGGTCCGTCGCCCTGTAGGTTACGGCACTTCAAGTGCACATTCAAATACTTTTTAAATGAGTTGAGGGTTTCTGCCTCTACCATCCTTTCAGGCAGTGAGTTCCAGACCCCCACCATCCTCTGGGTGAAAATATTTCTCCTCAGCTCCCCTCTAATCCTTCTACCAATTACTTTAAATCTTTGCCCCCTGGTCACTGCCCCCTCTGTTAAGGGAAATTGGTCCTCCCTATCCACTCTATCTCGTCCCATCATAATTTTATATACCTCAATTCAATCTCCCCTCAGCCTCCTTTGTTCAAGAAAACAAACCCAGCCTATCCAATCTTTTCTCATAGCTAATTTATTTATTTAGCTTTATTAATTAGCTTTATTATGTAGAATTACATAGAAATTTCAATACGATCATATGCCGTTTGGCCCATCCATCCAGTCCGTATTCATGTTTATCCTGCACACAAGCATTAGTCCTAATCCCATGTGCCCTCGCTGTTCCCATTTCCCTTTATCCATCTTTCCTTCAGCTACCTATCTAGCCTATTCTGAAATGTTGACATGGCTTCTGCTTCAATCACCAACTCTGGTCTTGCATTCCACAGCCACACAACCCTTTACGTAAAAAAAGTTTCACCTGCTCTGTCCTAAATCTCTCACATTTCATCTTATATTCATGTCCCATTGTTCTGGACCCCCTCAATCATTGGAAACAGTCTGTTTCTATCTGCTCTGCTCCATCCTTTCCTAATTTTAAATACCTCTCTCAAATTACCCAATAATCTCCTCTGCTCTAACAAAAAAAACAGTTTTTCAAGTCTTTTTTTGTATTTTTTTTTCTCACAGTAGGTGGCATCCTAGTGAATCTCTTTATTGCCTCAACTTTGTTTCTCTGATGTGGAGCCCAAAACTGGACACAGTACTCCAGCTGTGGTCTTAATGAGGTTTTATAGAGATTCACCATTACATCTTCACTTTTATGTTGTATATTGCTTGTCACTGAGCCCAGTATTCCATTAGCTTTATTTTAATGGCCTTATCCACTTGAGGTACTGCTCTTTAACATCTTGTGAACCTGAACCCCCAAATTGCTCTACTCTTCCACATCACCCCACCTTCCCCCATTCGAAGTTTAATTATTACTTTTTTGTTTAACCAAAATGTGCTACCTTGTCTGTGGTAGGGGAGGAGCAAATTGTTAGAGATTTTCTCATTCTATGTTTTCTCACAGTTATTCCCAAAATGTGTAAAATGATCATTAGTTTTTTTTGTTTCTACACGTTCTGAAAAGATGATTTTTTTCAATGATTGTTATATATTAGATTAATAGTATACCTCGTTATAATACACGTGGTGGATTGCAGTAATGAATGAGCTTTGCTAGGTGGCTCGGATTTTGCACGACCCTGGAGACTGATTGCAGATAGTGGCATGTGGCACTCATGCTCATTGTTGTGTTCAACTGCTGTGTCAATGCTGATGGGTTGTGATTTTGCTACAAGAGCTTTGTATACATGACAATCATCAGTGTTTGTCAACAAAATTTAGGGTGGACCAGACTCCTTTCCATAAGCCTGACTGGTAATCTACTGGACTGGGTACCTCTCTACGCTCAACACTGCTGCTAGCATTGGTAGAGATTGTGGGCTCTGTCTACTTTCACAAATGGACACAGTACTCCAGCTGTGGTCTTAATGAGGTTTTATAGAGATTCACCATTACATCTTCACTTTTATGTTGTATATTGCTTGTCACTGAGCCCAGTATTCCATTAGCTTTATTTTAATGGCCTTATCCACTTGAGGTACTGCTCTTTAACATCTTGTGAACCTGAACCCCCAAATTGCTCTACTCTTCCACATCACCCCACCTTCCCCCATTCGAAGTTTAATTATTACTTTTTTGTTTAACCAAAATGTGCTACCTTGTCTGTGGTAGGGGAGGAGCAAATTGTTAGAGATTTTCTCATTCTATGTTTTCTCACAGTTATTCCCAAAATGTGTAAAATGATCATTAGTTTTTTTTGGACACACGAATCTCCATCAAAGACGGGCACCTCAGCACCTCACTCTACCGCAAGCCCACGGACAACCTCACGATGCTCCACTTTTCCAGCTTCCACCCTAACCACGTCAAAGAGGCCATCCCCTATGGACAGGCCCTGCGAATACACAGGGTCTGCTCAGACGAGGAGGAACGCGATGGACACCTACAGACGCTGAAAGACGCCCTAGTAAGAACGGGATATGACGCTCGACTCATCGATCGACAGTTCCGACGGGCCACAGCAAAAAATCGCATAGACCTCCTCAGGAGACTAACACGGGACGCAACCAACAGAGTACCCTTTGTCGTCCAGTACTTCCCCGGAGCGGAGAAACTACGCCATGTTCTCCGCAGCCTTCAACATGTCATCAATGAGGACAAACACCTCGCTATGGCCATCCCCACACCTCCACTACTCGCCTTTAAACAGCCACCCAACCTCAAACAGACCATCGTTCGCAGCAAACTACCCAGCTTTCAAGAGAACAGCGTCCACGACGCCACACAACCCTGCCACGGTAACCTCTGCAAGACATGCCAGATCATCGACACAGATACCACCATCACACGAGATGACACCACCCACCAGGTGCATGGTTCATACTCCTGTGACTCGGCCAACGTTGTCTACCTCATACGTTGCAGGAAAGGATGCCCCAGAGCATGGTACATTGGCGAGACCATGCAGACGCTGCGACAACGGATGAACGGACACCGCGCAACAATCGCCAAACAGGAGGGTTCCCTCCCAGTCGGGGAACACTTCAGCAGTCATGGACATTCATCCACCGACCTTCGGGTAAGCGTACTCCAAGGCGGCCTTCGAGACACACGACAACGCAAAATCGTCGAGCAGAAATTGATAGCCAAGTTCCGCACCCATGAGGACGGCCTCAACCGGGATCTTGGGTTCATGTCACGCTACACGTTACCCCACCAGCGAACAAATGTTATCTGTTTTTAATATAATGGGTCATTTGCTGGCTCTCTCTGCCTTCCGGATGTTTCTGCCTCTCTCTGTGTTTTTTTTTCTCTGTTTTTTTTCCCTGTTTGTTTTTTTGTTGAATGTGTATTCGGGGGTTCTGCAGATGACACCTCTCTGTCTGAACACGGTGATTGCCTTGGCAACGGGCAGTTGCAGGGGCAGTCTGTAAACACCATGTATTATTCAATATGTATAAATGCGTAGGCTTCAAGGAGATCTTGAAACATTTACCTGAGGAAGGAGAAAATCTCCGAAAGCTTGTGAATTTAAAATAAAATTGCTGGACTATAACTTGGTGTTGTAAAATTGTTTACAACTACTTTCACAAAAACAGGAGTTCCTGCCTACGGTATGGAAAGGCCACAATCTCTGTCATTAGCGCTAGTGGCAGTGTTCAAGACAGAGTGACAATGTCCAGTAAATTAGTAAGAATGGGACTGAGCAGGTAGTGGTGGGAGGGGGAAATGATGGCAATGTAGAGGAAGGAAATAAATGGCAATGCAGAAGGGAGGAAATGCAGGATAAAGAAGATGATGGAAGGGGCAGAAGCTGGAAGCGTTGCTTCGGGTGGGCGAGGAAGTTAATGATAGCTTGAATAGGAAGGGAGTGAGGATGGAGAATGCCAGTCTGAATTGGGGAGTGGAAGAAGAGGACCAGATGAATTGAGTTGGAGGGGAGAGGAGTACCAGGTTAAATTGAAAGGGGGGAGAGAGGTTGAGTATGAACTGGCAGGTTTGGAGAAGAGTGTCTTTGTGAAAGGATTGGGAGTTAGAAGGGGGGTCTGGAAGGCATAGTGTGCATTTGTGAACTGGGGTCGTGGGGGTTCGGATGTGGAAGAGTGACTGCTGAGATAACTTTTGGGGAGATAATGATCTGGTTGTGCCTTCCACATTTGGATATGGGTTTTCCTGTCCTATTTTTTTCCTTCTAAGTGAAGGAATGTTGGACATATTTACTGCTGAATTACAAAAACCATGTTGTCACATGTCAGGGCTCTTCTCGAGTGTCAACATTTTCAGGGTTGTGTCAGCCCTTTTGAAAACCATTGGTCAATTTTGCTAGTTTTCTTAGGTTGGCATATATGGCTTTGACAGTTATTTGACTATGGCCAGGTGGAGTGTGCTCCAGATACTTGAATTGCCAGCCAACTGCTGATGACACAAGCATGGGGACCAGATCTTGTTTCAGCCTCAAGTACTACATGATTTTTTTCAATTCAGTGCCTCAATCCACATTCACTGGATGAGAAAGAAAGTCATCCTGCCACCACCACAGTGGGATGTTTTTAGAAGGATATTCAAAAGCCTAGCCATGACAAGGGGAATGGGACAGATGTAACAATTGACATTGTGCTGGTTTAATGGTGTGCTTTATAACATTACGGATCTTGCACAACACCATTGTTAATTTTTAGAGCTTGACGACTAGAAACAGGTTGTTTTTACAGATCCTCCAACCTGAGGAAACTTTCGTGAAGGTGTACGTTCAGCCTAGTGTTGAATGTGTGAAGGATAGCCAAATTCACTGGAGATTCAGGGGTTGCTTTAGTCCTCCAGAAACTAATTTTACTCAGTTTAATACATCAGCAAAGTAATGAGATAACTGGAATATTATACAGACAGCATTTGCAGTTCTTTTATTGTATTCTGCCCCTTAATATGGAGGCTGGTCCCTGGAGCGGGGGGGGGGGGTGCCCCTCAAAACAAAAATGGAGCAATTCTTTTGTCCCCACCTCCACGTTCAATCTAAAATTGCCCCTCACTAACGTGGCGATTCCCTGGTTTCTTGCGCCCCGCAGAAAAATGGCGGCCCTGTGATGCGGTCCCAGTCGGCGGTTGATCACATGCACAGGCGCGCGCGCGCCAGTTGGCGGGAATCTCCCAGCGGAGCGAGTGCGCGAGGAGCGACGGTTGAACCGGAGTCGAGTGCGACCGGAAATCATCGGAGAAAGAGGGCGAGTGCAGCAGCTCCGGTAGAAAAAGACAACCGCTTTACGTGGGCTTTACCGTGCGAGTGTGAGGCCTGTCAACAAAACCCTTTCCAACCGGGCTGTGCTGCTGCTGCCGCAGCCGCCACCGCCTAACCGTGAGTATTAAATAATAAAGTTAGGTGGTCAGAATTGATGAGGATATTTGTTCATCCAGCCTCACTCCTTCCCGCTCTGCCTCCTCTCCTCAGAGCTGCGCCATGTTTTCTGACCAGGCGGCCCAGAAAGACCAGACTCTGCTCTCGACCCCGGCCCCGGCGCAGGATGGCCCCACATTTGACCGCGTGCCCACGTCCTCCTACAGGAACTGCTCTGGCTGCTTCACGCTGGGCGAGCGCAACTTCAACCGACAGTACGCGCACATCTACGCCGTCCGACTCGTTCAGATGCGACCTGTGCTGGAGGAGAGAGCCAAAAAGAAATGGGGTGAGTGGCGCGGGGGGGGGGGGGGGGGAGGGAGGGTATACATGTAGGATAGTGCCAAGGGGGAAGGAAGAGGGGCACAGGCAGGACAGCGCCCGGGGGAACCGAGAGGGGCACAGGCAGGACAGCGCCCGGGATGATGGTAGGGGGGTACAAGTAGGACAGGAGCTGACAGTCAGCCTTCAGAGCCTGTCACAGCCTTCGCCTTCATGGACCTGTATAGAACCGTGGTACAGATGGAATCGGCTACTGCTTTTGATGAACAATTTAAGATTATCGTAGCTTTTCAAACCGGCTCCACCTTGGGGTCTGTGAGCTCATAGATTTCTGTCTGGCTGTCTGTCATTAGATTTCTATCTTTTTCTGAATTTATTGACGTACTAGCACTTTTATTCTGCCAGACTGAGAATAATTAAGTTCTTTTGAAAAATTGATTTCAGTAAACACTTCGCATCACTGCTTTTATATAAGAACAGTACAAGTTTCATTTTTAGACAGGAGCTTGGTAGATTTGGAAATTTAGGTTGATGAGATTGTAGGTGTGTATTTTTACAATGGCAAATGTATGTTTCGAAGTGTCTCCTAGTTCTGTGGTACTGCTGGCATCTGCATTGCTGATTTTCTGTGCTGTTTTCTAGTGGCAAATCTAATAAAATCTGCACTACAATTGATTGTTTAACATGATGGAATTGAGGTGGCAGACCTTGTTACTAAGACTGGCATTTTTTCCAATTGATAGTAGCTAACATTGCAATGAATCTATTGGCTACCTATGTACCATTTTGCTGTTAGACTGATTGAACTGGGCAGCAGGGGCCACGCTGGATGGTACAGCTCTTAAATCTTGTGCTGTTTCAAGATGGCAGGCTTGGCTTATAAATTTTCTTGAAAACAAATTGCTGATAGTTTGATCTATGCCGATTGTCCCTTTTAAAATGAGTGGAAATATTTCAAATCTTAGGCCTTTGAAGAGTGTGATGGAATGAGACCCCAAAGTGGTACAGTCTGAATTTGACATCCCTGTGTTATGTTTACAGGAGCAGATGTGCCACTGAAGAAGTTGTGTGAGCTGCAGGTGGGGGAGAAATGTTGTGTGATTGGGACCCTCTTCAAACACATGGAGTTGAAACCGTCCATCCTGCGGGAAATCAGTGAGGAGGTAGGAGGCTGACTTTGGGACAGACACAAATGATGTTAAGCTTCTTGAGGATGAGCTCCCTCTATTTTTCTCCTTGACCACGTGCCAGAACCCCTCTTATTGGCCATCAAGAGGTGACCAGGGAAACTCTGATTTGCCTCCCCCCACCCTCATTTTCAGGAACCATCAGGCTATCCCTCTTCCTTTCCACAGCAATGTATCTGAGATTGGAGTGTGTGGGAATGGAATTTGTGTACTATCACTGCCATGTGATGGTTGGGTATATGAACTACCTGAAACTCTGTCCTATTAATCTAACTATAGTTTCAGAATATATATGATGTGGAGATGCTGGTGATGGACTGGGGTTGACAAATGTAAGGAATCTTACAACACCAGGTTATAGTCCAACAGTTTTATTTGAAAATCACAAGCTTTCGGAGGCTTTCTCCTTCGTCAGGTGAAGTGTGGGATTCCTTGAAGGTTACCGCATTTATAGTCAGAGAACAATACCTGGTGATTACAGATATTCTTTCCAACTGCCCGTTGTCAAGGCAATCAAAGTGTTCAGACAGAGAGATGTTACATACAGGACCACCGAATATACAAACGGCCAGAACAAAAGACAGAGAGAGAGAGAGAAACATCCGAAAGGAAGAGAAAGAGAGAGAATGACCCGTTGTATTAAAAACAGATAACTTTTTTTCGCTCGTGGGGTTACGTGTAGTGTGACATGAACCCAAGATCCTGGTTGAGGCCGTCCTCATGGGTGCGGAACTTGGCTATCAATTTCTGCTCGACGATTTTGCGTTGTCGTGTGTCTCGAAGGCCGCCTTGGAGAACGCTTACCCGAAGATCGGTGGCTGAATGTCCTTGACTGCTGAAGTGTTCCCCGACTGGGAGGGAACCCTCCTGTCTGGCGATTGTTGCGCGGTGTCCGTTCATCCGTTGTCGCAGTGTCTGCATGGTCTCGCCAATGTGCGAGTGGTCTTGCCAATGACCATGCAGACACTGTGACAACGGATGAACGGACACCGCGCAACAATCGCTAGGCAGGACGGTTCCCTCCCAGTCGGGGAACACTTCAGCAGTCAAGGACATTCAGCCACCGGTCTTCGGGTAAGCGTTCTCCAAGGCGGCCTTCGAGACACACGACAACGCAAAATCGTCGAGCAGAAATTGATAGCCAAGTTCCGCACCCATGAGGACGGCCTCAACCAGGATCTTGGGTTCATGTCACACTACACGTAACCGCACGAGCGAAAAAAAGTTATCTGTTTTTAATACAACGGGTCATTCTCTCTCTTTCTCTTCCTTTCGGATGTTTCTCTCTCTCTCTCTCTGTCTTTTGTTCTGGCCGTTTGTATATTCGGTGGTCCTGTATGTAACATCTCTCTGTCTGAACACTTTGATTGCCTTGACAACGGGCAGTTGGAAAGATTATCTGTAATCACCAGGTATTGTTCTCTGACTATAAATGTAGTAACCTTCAAGGAATCCCACACTTCACCTGACGAAGGAGAAAGCCTCCGAAAGCTTGTGATTTTCAAATAAAACTGTTGGACTATAACCTGGTGTTGTAAGATTCCTTACATCAGAATATATGGACAGCTGAGAGGTTGGGTACACAGCTGGTCACTAATGTTCTTTGTACCTGACTGACCAGGCATAACTCTCCTCTGATGTTCTCTCAATACTGGGAAATGCTGTAGCCTCTGCATCATGTTGCTTTGAATTGAAAACTGATTGGAGCAGGATTTGAACCACTGGTCCCTGCTCATTGGCACTTAACGTGGCACTGAATTAAGAGAATTCGAGTCTCCGAAATTTCTAAATGCTACCTTTTTCTTTCTTTCAGCATAACCTGTTACCTCAGCCAGCACGTACGAAGTTCACAGATCAATTAGATGAGCTGATTCTAGAGGATGAGTTACAAAGAATCAAATTAGAAGGAGAGATTGATATTCAGAAATTTGTTACAGGTATGGCTGGAAACAGCATTGAAACACTGAGTGTTCAGAGAAAGTCTGCTTCTCTAGGGGTGCCTTGTTAAGTTTTGGTAAGGTATGGTGATGTGGATCTGAAGTTTCAGTTTGGCTGGATCTCTCATTTCTGGGTCATGTGCTTTCTGGATTTCATTAAAAACAAGTTGTATTAACCGATCAGTTTAATGTTTATACAGTAGCTGCAAAATGACAATCATACATTTATGTTTATGAATATTTTGTTGGTGATGGTGCATTCATAGGTTTTCAGAACTATGGAAGACCTCTGACTGTGGAATGTCATCTGTTGAATATAACCAGTCAGGGTTGAATATAATATAACGGTTGGCAATGAGGTGAGCCAGTGTATGAAAGCCTAAATGTGTGGTGCCTGAGGGTGGAGGGACATGGGTTTGATTTGCCCTTGATGAGGTACAAGGCCTCCAGTTTGCACCTCTTCATTGGGAAGATTGAATGCACAGTTATTGCCAGGCCATTCTTTGGTTCCATCTTGCAGTTGACGGTAGAGCAACGTTGATGCAGACCTGGGGAGAGACCACTACTGCCATCAGGGTAAGGAGGCATGTGAAGCTACAACAGAGAGAACAGAGGGGGAAAACATTGGTAATTCGGTTTAGTGCTCTGGAAGTTGGCTTGTTTACTTTGGGGCTCTCGAAAAATTTCCCAAAGTTCTATCTTGTTAGAAGTGTTTCCTGTGATTATTCAACACTCTCAGAAGATTGTATAAATTGGGAAGAGCAAAAGGGTCTATGTTGGAGATGGTGTGAATCTTGCCTTTTAGTTTGCTGGTTGGAAAAATTGTAGGCACAGCTTTATAACCAGATTTATATTTCTGCTGTCTGGATGTATTTATTGTGGTATAGGTGTTCTGCTTGTCTTTTGATTGTCTTTATTAAAATAGTTTTGTAAACTCTTTGCCAACCTTTATTTTATGTCCTCTGTCATATGCTGTATCAATCCTGTCACTCAGCAGTTCATTTTAATGCAAATGAATCATTTGTGATTATTTCATTGTTCAAAATATTTGTGCTTAATGATTGTGACTATCACTACAGTTAGCCATAATACTGTGGTGCCTCTAATGTGAGGCAGCTGCATTAGACTTTTATCTGACATAACCTGTTATTGTCACAGAGCTTATATCTGAATCTAACTTATTCTTGTGGCTTGTTTACCAGGAGCAGTTGTTGCTTTATTTGGAGCAGAGCAGGGTGATGGAAAATTCTTTGTAGACGGTCTTTGTACTGCTGACCTCCCACCACAACGACAAATGGCAGGACCTGATACCGATAGGTGACAGAAACCTTTATTATTGATTTTGAGATTAATTTCTCAATTTCTACTGGTGTTTGGAGGCAGATGCCTGTCTGATTTGAATAAGTGTGTTATTCTGCACCACTAACTGTTTCTATCGTTCTCTAATTCTGTTTATTCAGCATGAGAAATTCAAAGCAAGAAATTCTTCATACTTTACATACTTGAAATAAGAATATTTAGGAGTAGAAAAGATCATTGGGCTCAATGCTTCCAGCTTTTTATATCAACTTTACCGACCCATCTTTTCACCATATCCCTCAATCCTGTTTTTTTCTTCCAGAAGCTCATCCACTTGTTTCATGAACCCTTTATACTGTCCGCTTCAGTGTCCTTCCTGGTAACTTTTTCCACAACTTTGAGTGAAAAGTTTCTGCCCGACTTTTCTCCTTCACTTTTCACCTCCCAATTTAAACACTTCACTATGGTGAACAAATTGCTTGATCAATTTTGTCAATTTAGTACATAATCTTGAAAACTGTATCTAGAACAGCAGCTAGTTCTGAGAATTAATTCTACCTTGTTTGCTGTTTGAAGGTATGTTTTATTAGCCTCTGGTCTCGGCCTGGGTGGAAGGAATGCAGACAGTCTTCTTGGCATGCAGCTTCTTGTTGACATGGTAACGGGTCAGTTGGGAGATGAGGGCGAGCAGAGCAGTGCTGCAAAAATCTCCCGCGTGATCTTAGCAGGAAATCTTCTCAGTCGGAATACCCAGAACAAAGACACTTTCATCAAGGTAATCAGCTAGTTTCAGCAAATGGTGGTGATGTTCATATTCCCAGTGGGAAATGAACACAAGGCATTATTAAGCAAATCTCTCAACCTGCAAATGTGAAAATCAACAACACAGACCTTAAAATTCACAAGCCAAATAGTCAGAAGCAGGGAGACTCGACACGTAACTTTATGAACATTCAAAAAGCTAGTCTCCTCATTTTTTGCATTTATTGTTTCCCCAGATTCAAATTCCAAGTAATGGAGTTTGTTTGAAGTGATAATTTGTTCTTCCCTTTGCACTTCTCAATCTGAGTGATTAATACTTCATTGTAGTTTTCCACAGAGCATTAATCTTACATTATGACTATATACCATCAAAATACAGTGAAGTGTTAATCTCTGAGAAGTATTGCACAAAAAAAGATTAATTTGTCTCTCAAATGCTGTAACTCCTCAAAAGAACTGTTGAGACCAATAATTTTAGGCCGGATACCATTTGAGGAATGTTGTGGCTTGGGATGATTTCTTTATCAGATTGTTATGTTAGCATTTATATTTGTGTTAGATGTCAGTTATTGAAATGATGTTATTGCTCTGCCTTTGTGTGGAGAGGAATATTATGACATGAGCCTGGCAGATCCAATCCCCACAGCGAATGTAATTTTTTTTTACATTTTCTCACTTGGCAGATGCAGCCGTTATGACTGTCTGTGTTTGTGTTTTAGGCAAAGTATCTAACAAAGAAGACACAGGCAGCCAGCGTGGATGCCATTAAAATGCTGGACGAGATCCTGGTGCAGCTGAGTGTACGTATCTGATTTATTCAATAGTTTTCTGCTGCTGTTGTAAAACGAGGGAATGATGGACCTTACAGTGCTTTGTTTAAACTGCATGTTGAGGTTAGCAGATCACTGATGTTGCCTCAGTAAGTGCCCAGATATGTGCAGGTTAGCTCAATTACTGAAAGGCAGAAATGCTACTTTTTTTTCCTTGTTCACTGCAGGCTTCGGTCCCCGTCGATTGTATGCCTGGAGAATTTGATCCGTCGAATTACACCTTGCCGCAGCAGCCACTCCATCGTTGTATGTTTCCTCAAGCTACTACCTATCCCACTATGCAGCTGGTCACCAACCCTTATCAAGCAGACATTGATGGAGTGAGGTATGGGTAAAGGAGGAGAGGGTGTGTAACAATAGGGTTGAGATTCAGTGCTATCCAGGTTCTGGGAAACATGGCTGTTTAAACATGAAGGATTCAGTTAATAGGATACTAGGTAACATCTCAATTTTAGAAACAAAAACAAATTTAGATCTGGTGATGTGTCTTGTGAATCCCACTGTGAAGGATTAAATTTGGAATCCATTTGTTTAGGTTCCTGGGAACAGCTGGCCAGAATGTGAGCGACATTTTCTGTTACAGCAGCATGGAGGATTACCTGGAGATCCTAGAATGGACTTTACGGATTGGCCACATGAGCCCCACTGCACCCGATACCCTTGGTAAATATTTACAGAGCAAAAAATCACCTAAATATCTAATACTTCCCACTGCCCATTCTGCCTCCCTGTATAAGTATTACACCCTAACCCTTCGGCATTCTGTAAAGAATATTCCTACTCCAGATCTTCTAATGTTAGACTGAAAGGCAGTGTTGAAAATTAGATGTAATCTGCCCTTTGTGACATAATGTCATTCGGATCTGCACTTTCCCAGGACATAATGTCCTAAGGGCATTTGGCGGTTGTCTTTGCTATTTCGTATTCTAAGGTGGCAGTGTGGCAGATAGGACTACGTCTTACCTTCTATTCATTGTTCCTAGGATGTTACCCGTTCTACATGAACGACCCGTTCATTTTCGAGGAGTGTCCGCACGTTTACTTCTGTGGCAATGCTCCATCATTCAAAGCAAAAATTGTCAAAGGTGAGGGTCACTATTTTATCGCGGGGGCATATGGCTAGAGAAATGGAAACGCTCACTGTGTCAAGCATGATTTCTATTTGTGGGCAGGAGGGAGGGAAGAATGTTACAGTTGAAAATTTACATGCAGGGTTGGAGGGACTGCTAAAAGCCTAATCATTTTAAGCAGTAGATTTGTTGTGTATGCTAATACTTTCTGACAGCGTTCAGAGGTAGAGATCATATACATTATGGATGGAAGCAGTATGTTTTTCTTCGGGGACCTGAATATTTTGACAACTAGGTTCGAAAAAGAATTCAATTCCTGACATGACATCAGAGAAGCAGAAGTCTAAATGATTCTGATTTAAAAAAAAATTCATTCATGGGATGTTGGAGTTGCTGCCAAGGCCAGCATTTATTGCCCATCCCTAATTGCCCATGGCGGGATTGTACAACTGATTGGCTTGCTAGGCCATTTCAGAGGGCGTTTAAGAATCAACCACATTGTTGTGGGTCTGGAGTCACATGTCAACCAGACCGGGTAAAGACGGCAGGTTTCCTTCCCTAAGGGATTCAATAGTCATAATTCTGAAAATGAAGTTTCTTAACCATAAACTTTTCAAATATACTAGAGAACATGTGTCATGATTCTAACCATTGTGTGAATGCATATCCAGTTGGATTACCATCTCGGCAACTTGAGGTGGCTTCCAAGAATTGAAATCAAAATTGAGTGCAATCATTTCTTCTTGCATTTGCTATACTTGTAAAGCCGGGAACAATATGCACGTGATTAACTCTATCCTAATGTGAACCCTTGTCGTAGCCGACAATTGCTTCATCAGGTGCTGGAAGATATCGACCTGAATCGCCTGCAGTGACTTTACCAGTGTATAATGTGTATACTCGGATATCCTTAGTGACTCAACCAGGCAGTACAAAACGCACACATCCAGATAGCCTGTAATAGTTCAAGACACGGTGGAAACCTGTTACATTCAAATTAACGAAATAATTTTGGTTTTGATATGCAAATCTAAAGCACAGAATCTAGCAAACCATTCACAAACTTGCACCCATTTTAAGATGCTGAAGTGGGATAGGTTGGGCAACTTGGTAAGCAGTTTTCAGAGATTTCGAAATGTAGTATAATTTGAAAGTTAGCAACAGGAGTGTTGCTACTCTGTAGCTCTACTAAACATTACATTATATGAAGGATATGGAAAGAATGATACGTGGTGAGGTTATGAAGAAATAAACCATAAAACTTTGAAAGAAAGACTTATTATTTTTGGATTGATATTGATCGTTTTATTGGATTGAATGTTATTGCCCACTCTTGGCATTCAGAATGGAACTTCGAACAGGGGCACTCTGTATTTGTGGGATGGGTCTGCAAGGAGATTGCGGGTTGGTACTTGAGGTGGAGCTCCCCCTGTCGGAACACTATTGCGAGGGTGGTCTGCACCCCTGGCGTTGACCTTTTTTCTTCCACTGGACTGGAGCCTGCTCTGCATTGCCGGTTTTTCATACTTCATTTCTACCTATTCCCCCTTCAGCTATTTGCACACACTGTCTCGTATATGTTTTTCATTTCTCTCATTATCAATCCTTTGGTCTCTTGCTGTTACTACTTCTGCCATTTAAGTATATCCCGTTCTCCATCCAAGCACTTCACTGGTCATTCTTTTTCTTCTGTGTATGTGTGTATTTTTTCCCTTTCCCTTGTTCTGTATCCTTTTAAATGCTCTTCACCTGTAATCTTCCAGTCCTGTGCTTTTCCATAGATGCTGCCTGCTGCTGAGCATTTCCACCTTATTTTTTGATTTTCAGATTTCCAGCATCTGCAGTATTTTGTTTTTCCACTGTAATTTTGCATTGGTTAGTGCATGTGAAGTCATGGATTCTTCTGATTATCAGATGTGCAATATGTGGGGAAAAAAACATTCAGTAGCCACAGTTACTGAAGTTCTTATGGCAGATGGGCAGTCAGCAGAGGGATTCACCTTCAAAATGGTCAGCCTTTGAGAAAGATTTTTCAGGAGTGCAGGAGCATGTGAAATTTGTTGATCGACAGAAGCCGGCAGTGGTCCTTCAAAACCAACAATGTAACCAGTTTTAATATTGCATCGCAGTTCCATCTTATCTGCCACTCATCTTGAGCATCTGCAAGGAGAGAGTCTTTGTCTCGATCAGAGGAAGAGAGACAAGGCTGGTTGCTGAGGTGAAATCTTTATGCCTCTTGTTTGATCCCATTCTTCTTTTGAAGGAGGGGAGGGCAGGAAGTAAATTAGAGATGGTGCAAAAAACAGACTCAGCTGGCTCCTTTGGACTGCACTTTCAGCTTGTGCAAGATTTTTGACAGACTTGTGGAGTAATTAAGGAAAATACTCTCTGTTCCCAGGTGTAGATGGACAACGGTTGCTGTTGGTAGCTGTCCCAGAATTTTCGACAACACAGAAGGCCTGTCTGGTGAACCTGCGGACTCTTGAGTGTCAGCCAATCAGCTTCTCTGCTTTCTGTGCTGAAGAGGACGATGTTGAGATGGATGTCAGTCACTGAGCGTGCGCGGATGCTTTTAATTTAAATGATTTCTCGTGACTTTGCCCCTCGGAGACTGTTGCCTCCCAGTATCCATTGGAGCAAGCAAGAAGCAGAGTGCTGCTGGTGCACTTCAGAGTGAGAAAGTTGTACAGTGCTGTTTATCTTTTACACCAATGCTGCTGTTAGTGCTCAGGAGGCAGTGACATGTTGGGAGAAAAATGCTGTGTCATCGTTCCTCTTTTGAGTTCTTTCCTCTTCCAGAGGCTAGACTGAAATTATACTACACATGATGCTGATATTTTCGGGTTTAGCTCTGAAACTATAAACTCAGCCTCTTAATCTCTTCTCGTTGGCATGTTTTCCAAAATACAAACCGTATGATTTTAATAACCAGAGAGAGACTTTATAGCATTTCCAAATAACATCAACATATGCTGACATTCTCAGACTTGATCCCTGAGGGATGTGATGCCTGAGCCATTTTAAGCTAGTTATTTCTCATTGGGGTTTCTGTATCTCAGTATTTTTATATTTCGCTGTTTTGATGAAAGATATACGCACGACCTCTTCCCTACCAGCACCGTCTGACAATGAACACTGCTGGGGAATTGCTGAAAGTGCTTACATTTCAGTACAGGGTGTTCTAGAATAGGAGGCAGTGTCTGTTTGTTGTGTGCTATGTACCTCACGTCTGGATATTTTTTTAGACATGTATATGATGTAAAGCATTTGACAAAATCCTTTTTTAACTACTGTAAATGTGGATCAATTATTTGTATAACTGGATGTACAATAAAAAAAAACTCTGATTACTTCCATGGGGCATAATCTCTTTCTGGAGTGGCAGTGTTTAAGAACATGAAGCATATAATTAGAAATTGCCATTCTACCCCTCAAGCTTGCCTCTTCCATTGACCACATACAGTCTACTGTATCATGGACTCCACCCATTTAATCTCTTGAGCGAAAGTTTAGGAGAACATTAATTCCACAGAGCTTCAGCTCACTTCAGTGGGGAGGGGCACCATTTGGGTGCCTTTGAGGTTTTGTCCTCCTGAGTTAGATTTTAAGCTAAATATTGGTGGAACTCTGCTGAGCCCCTCAAGTTGCTGCCAAAGCAAATGGCTGAATTTTGATTTCAGTGGGGCTCTTGTAAGCTTGTCTGCATGTTTCTTGCATAGCTGCCATCACAATGCTAGTGAGGTGTCGCATATTTGGATTTTTACAATGGATTTTTTTTTGAGTGCAGTGCAAGGAGAACTCATCTTTTCTTCTAGTAACCAGATAAAAGATAGCATAACCCAGGAATCGCAACAGAGAACCCTTGCTCTGTACATATGTTATATGCTGCCATATGTTTCCCCTCTCTTCAAAAGGTGGGTTCTGTCAGATTGATTCTGGTTCTAAGCCAGCAGCTAGTTTTAGACACACATGGATTACAGCATAAGATAATGAATCATGCACCTCATGATCCTGCTCAATAGATAAAATAATGACACCACTCACTTTCCCTGCATAGAATTTAAAACTGCACACTTCTTACGGTGTGAAACAAGCTGCAGTTTCAAACTGGCACAGCTTCCCTGCTGGCTGAGCACAAATATAAAATGCAATCTTTCTGCTTGCTGGAAAGCTGAAAATTGATTTTGTGATTACATTTCTCACAGAAAAATAATCTGTACCCCTTTGAAGTTAAACTGAAACAAAAGGCATCGTTCATAAATTAGATTAACAGTCATTAGCTGGTTATCAATTGCTTGGAATTTTTGTCCAATGATTATCGATTGAACAATAATTATTTACAGTGACGAATGAGGTTTTCTCATTGCCATGCTGAACAGATTAATAAAATGATATCTAACCAGCAAGATGTTGCAAAGTGCTTCTTGCCCTTTGGATGAGCTGTGTTCTCCAGTCAGTTCCAGCTGGTTAAAAGTCTTTTATGAACTTTGCCATTGGTTATCCCTACTGGTATGACCACTGCCTATCTGAAACAGCCCCACCCTGTGAGAAGATGTCCACTGTGAGTTAATGTACCAGTTGTGTAACCTGCCCCCCCCCCCCACTTCATGTCCTTTCCTTGTTATTGTGCCTCATTGAGTGTCCCTGATCATCCATTACACGCTCTCTGGAACAGATGACCCTGAGAGCTCTGACTGTTGAAAGGTAAGTGCCACCCCATGTAGAATGGGTGTGTTAAACCTTGCTCAGTTTTGTTTGGCCCAGGCCAGGTTATTTGTTGCCACTCTGTGCTTCTGCTGTACTTGGATTTAAAGCAGCAGCTCCGCTGGCTATGGACCCCTGACTTTATTTTGGCAGATGAAGCCTGTGCCACTACATGTTGCTGTCGGTGATTATGTTGATTTTGTGTAAGCTTGACACCTGCAGTTTTGTCTTATTTAGTTGGCTACCATTTTACAGATGTTTTGTTGAATACCTAATAACACTTGAATTGACCCTCATGCTGGGACTCCCACCTTTTCCCCTAAATGCAGGATATTTGGGCCATTTTTGGCCAGAAGTGCATCTCTCTCCACGCCCACAAATCACACATGCGGTAATCCTGCCTCCATATACTGATCATCACCTGATGTGGGTGTACCAGCAGGCCTATTTCATGCAAATCTGTTAGGCCTGATCAAAGTGAGCAAGTGCCCAAGTACAGCATTAGAATTCCTGTATGTGTCATCTCCACCCGTCCAGCAGAATTGTGAGTCTCAGATATACTTGGTTTATTGATAATACCCTGGATTCTTTTTGCTAGTGTGCCAGCAGAGACTTTCAGGGTGCAGGCTGATAGTCCAGTTGAGTGACTCATCCAACATTAAGTGTGGTTGCACACCTGCTTGTTGCTTTCCCTATGCTCAGGCCATAAAATCTTTACTTACGTGACCACAGGATGTGCTTTTCTGGTCAAACAACCGTATGCTTGTCTAAAACCGCTTCTAGAAAATGATGACCTAATAGAGATTAGGGTAGTTCCTTGTAACTGCTTACATTTTCCCTACAAACCAAATATTGTTCCATTTTTAGTGCCAGTTTTCTCAGCTTTTCATAACCTGTTAAATTTCTGCCTGTGTCCTGGTGTCGGATTATGAGTGAGAATTGCTTGTTTCATAGTCTCATTTGTACTGTCCAAAAAGTAGTAAATGCTTTACCGTCAAGTGATGGCATCACCTTTCTGCCCAAACATCATTATCTCAGTTATGGTGGTCTGGTAACAATTCGGTAACACCAAAAAAATCTGTCTGCTTTCCTTTCTTTAAAATTTGGAGTACAATTAAATTTGTAAAAATTATTCTGCACCAAGTTATAGATCAACTGGACCTCACTCTAGATTTGGAGACAATAAGCCTCTCGCTGCTCATTCAAGTGCACATTGGTGGCTCTCCTTTTCATTCGCCCTTTGCATGCGTTGAACCTCCTTATGCTTGTGCTGCTTCTTTGTAGCCTCCAGTTTAAGAATATTTTACAACCAGACATTGCTTGTCCTTTTCCTCTGCAAGATAATTCTAGCTTTTGATCACTTTTTTTGAGTTCTGGCATATTTTAAAAAAATAAACAATTTTCTGGTAATCTTGAATTTCAAATTTGAACAGCCTGTTTTGGTCTACAGTTGGTATTTATCCCACCTTAGCTGCCACCAATTATTACAGTCGGGCTACTTCCCAATACTTTTTAATCTGTGCTTTCTGCAAAAGCCAGCTCCCATAAGCAAGCTGATGGTTCCTATAAACTGAAACTTGACTTTGTGTCAAATACTTTTGATAGTGGGCTGTACGGCAAACACCAAATCCTGACATTGTTAGCTTATGCACTGAGAATTGTACAGAATACCACTGTATACCTCTGGTCTCTTTGTGGGAAAAACAATGTTGACAGACTATATAATTCAGGCTAAGCTACTAAATCGAATTTATAAGAAGTAAATTTATAAAACAACAATAAATCAGATTAAATAACGGGCTATAATTTGCTGTCAAAATAGTGGTGAGGTTAATGGTGCTCGCCGTTATTAAAGCGCAAATGCTACAGCAACTTCAGGCAAGGGGCAGATGCGCAGTTAAACGCGGAAATCCAAAATTTGTTCGTCCAAGTTGTGCCATTCCGCTCTGCTCTTAGCTTCGCGAAAACGGCATCTCGCTGTTTGCCTCACCATTGAAATGCATTGAATGGCATGAAGTTCCTGTATTTGCGCAGTAGATACAAACTAAACTTGCCACAGAAAGTTAAGTCTTAAACAGTTTCATTTTATTGGTTGCCTGTTTTTGGCTGAGATCTCTGCTCCCAACCCTCTCTCTTCAATTCTAGCCTGCCCCATTGACCTCAAGCTCCATGCTACTTTTATTTTGCTGCCTCCCTGTTCTGCTGGACCATAGCTGCTCCCAACCTCAGTTTTCCTTTACTTGTTGCCTCCCCATCCTGGTACTTTATGGCTTTTTCAGGCCTCTGGCCCCAATTCCACTGATACAAATTTTGCTCTGGCCCTGCTTCTCCAGACCCCACTTCAATTTCAATGGTTTCACCGAGCCTGCCTGTGCTTCCTTTAATCCCACTATTATTAAAGATACTGTACTTCATGTACACCGACCCCCACCCCCCCTCTCCACACTTAATCCAGCAATTTGAATACCACCCTCTGGCTCCTTTGCTATTCTCTCCCATTTGAACTATTTCTTTAGTGTGCAGTTGAAAAGTTTTGCATATAGTGCACTTCAGTAAAGCACCACCTTTCTTGTCACACCTGTCACACTTTAGTGTATCCTCTGACTCATTGTGAGCAATGTCACAGGAGATCGGCCAATACTTGAAACACTGTGGCTCTATGTGTGCAATCCACTTAATGCTGAATTTTGAGCAATTTTGTGTGTGGATTTACTAGAAATTAGATTGAGATTGCTCAAACTACTTTACTTGCAATCCTTTCAGCCCACCCAGAGAGGGGACTTTTAATCCCATTAGTTTGGGATGGATTTGAATCCTTGTCCAGAAGTGAAAAAATGGTGCCTAACCCACTGTAACATCCAGCCCCTCGTTTGATTGAACACTGTTCTAATTTAGAGATGTGTGAAAATATTACTGCAGTCATCAAAATTAAACATCAATTAAAAATACTACTTCATTATTTGCTATCTTTTATTCTGTAAAAATAACTTGTGTGGATATATTTTAAGACATAAAAGAACTCTTGTACAGGGAAACCACGTGCCAACTCTTTCGAATATTGCATTTCCAATCTATTCAAAATAAATGTTTTCTACCATATAACATTTGCACGAGAAAACAAGTATGGCTGCAATATTAAATATAAAGCTCTCTTCTCACAAAGCAAAATTCCACAATAAAGTTCAACCCCTCACACCCAGTCTGTGTTAAACGTGGCTTTCCAGCTTCCAGACTAATTACTGAGCTGAGTGCAGCTCCACCTCACTCTCAGTATCAAATCAATAAACACTCCCCCAAACACCTGCTTTTCAATAACCAGTATTGAAAGTCTATTGCTAGTGATGCAAAGCCGAAATTGGTATGTAATTGGACAGAACAGATTCCAAGCAATATACATTCACACTAGAACTAAAATGTGTATTTTCAACCACAGAAGGTTACTATGGAGCTTTCTTCAACCTGTACGTAATCTTAGCTGCCCACACATCCTGAATGGTACTTTGTACTGGTAATGTACATGTGTTTATCCATAATCTTGAAACTCTCTAGTGGTAGGATAACCTAAAACTTCATGAGATATATAATTCTTCAGTTCATCTGGTGCAAAAATGCATCAATAATCCTTGCCAGGGTTCATGCGTAAGCTGCAGATGTGAGAGTTTGATATCCAAGGCAGGGTAATAATATAAAGGATAGTTAGAGTGAGCACCTTTAAATTCTTCACCAGCACACTCTGAAATGCTTCCACCATGCCAAGTGCTTTTGCTGCTGTGAGGCTCTGCATGATCACTTTCCTTATCTGATTGATGTTTTAGAAGGAATTCTGTTCTGATCAGAAGCCCACATGACAAGCGTTTTGTTCACCGCATATCCCAGACTGTGGAGCACAGCTAGAGGCTGCACTGCTCAGTGGTGACCTGCGCGTGACTCTTGAACCCATCCGACAGAGCTGTCAGTGAAGGGACATATTCAGAGGAGCAACAGTTTCTAAACCTGTTTCAGAAACTCCTTTTTTAAATGACAGAAATCTGCTTCACAGGCTGTAACAGTGCGGTGATTATTGAAATCTTTAATTGTACCATTTGACTCTGCAGCTAAAATCTAACGCAATCAGCCTTGTGCCATGTGTTCATGGGTTTTAAGTTCTGGCTTCTACATATTGTTAAGACCATGATTGATTTCAGATACTTAGTGCAGTTAGTAAGGAATGGGCATGATTTTTAAAGTTTCTGCTCTTACAACCATGTCGCCTTCATCAAGCAAATTTATTTTAAAATCTGTTCCAGGTCAGAGATTGGACTTCAGAAAATAGCCTTGCATACTGGGGTGGAATAACGTTCCTGAAGACCTAAACTTGAAATATTTGTGACATGGGAGTTTAATTTGTGTTAGCGAATGAGAGAAGCAGGCTGTGGTTCCACTGTACCTGTGCCTGAGCGGTTGGTTGTTCAGCATTTGTGTATGTGTGCTTTGATTGTGATGTCCACAATAAATGGACCACACAGAAAAAGGGGTCTGGAGACCCAAGTAACATCCTTTCATCTTGTTGCACCAGTGTTAAGCTATGTCTTGAGACTTATTCCTTTTGTTTCTCTCCCGATGAAACCATGAAACATTGTGGCAGTGTCATTATAAGGCAGCTTATGTGCTATTACTAATGCTGCTAATGTTTGCAGGTCAGATTAAAAAATAAAATAAAATCTGTTTGCACGAAAACCCGAAACTCGTTTCGAGACACCACTTGAACCCTAATGAAACTGGAAGAATGGATGGTAATTCACAATATTGGTATTACTGTTACGTGTACTGATTTTTACAAGCATATTTTTCTGATTAACAATCCTTCAGTGACACATCTTTGCTTCTAAAGAAAAAGACCTTTATCCAAGTTCCCCTATTAAATCCATGAATCTACAAATAAGTGAGTCCTCTATTGTAAAGTTCGAGTCTGGTTTTGGTGATGCATCCGTTGTCCTTGACGCACCCGAATCCTGCGGATCTTCTTTACTCTCCTTCCTCGAGTCAGCATCACGTTGATAGGTTTGCGTCCATATTGTTCCATGATTTCTTGAATTCTGTGCCAGTTGGATTTGCGCAAATTAAAGTTGCACTGTGTGGCCTCGTTCTCATATCCCACGTGGCATACTCGCGTGCTGGTCGCATAACCCTGTGCTTTCACGGTCACTCGATAGTCGCCAGGGTTAAGTATTCGCCAATAATCCCCGTCACTCGCTAGAAGAACAAGAAGAAATATGTAAAATATTAATCAACTTGGTGTGTTGCTTATATATTCATTACAGTCTTCAGCTTACCAGCTGGACTTCTTGCTGCATCTGAAAACTGCAGTTTGATTGGATAAAAATGAGGCCAGGAGATTAAACTATTAAACTCAAGTCTGCTCAAGACTTGACTACTGCTCCCATACAAGTTGAGACTCTTCCAGCATCTCTCACTCCTGGATAAAAAGAATTGTTATTTAATGCAGTATCCTTCTTTCACCTCTCTCTTTCAAACTCTCCTTTTATCTTGCTCTCTCATAGGAATGTTAGGAACAGGAGTAGGCCATTGGGTCTGCTCCGCCATTCAATTAAATCACGGCTGATCAGTACCTCAATTACATTTTCCTGCTATTGCCCCATATTGCTTGATACCCTTACCTAACAAAAATCTATCGATCTCAGTCTTGAAAGCAGCAATTGCCTGAGCATCTACAACCTTTTGGGGAAGAGAGTTCCAGCTTTCTACTCCCTTTGTATGAAAAAGCGCTTCCTGATTTCCGAATGGCCGAGCTCTAATGTTAAGATTATGTCCCCTTGTTCTTGATTTCCCCCCCTCTCAATCTTTCTTAATTCTATTCTTATCATTGCTTTGGCAGCCAAAACTCTTCTGAACTTTCGACATCATCCTGCATTCTTTTAATGCTGTAAAATCCATCACACTATCTCCTACTATAACTCACTCTTTTCTGAAACCCTACCTACCTCATTCTTCCTTTCCTCCTACAGGCTTTGCAAAACCAAGCTTGGTATCACCTTATCAAAACTTCCTGAATTATCTTGTCCCTTCTACTCTTTTCCGTCTCAGTGTATTGTGCTGTTGGCCTTGCTCTTTATCGTGGCAAATGGAATTGGTGGGGATAAATTGCATCTATTGTAATTCTGTAGATGGGGTTATATTACCTGTCTGCACGTCATGGTTTATTCCGTCAACTGACACTGTGGCATTTGCAATTGCACTTCCATCCAAATCTCGCACCAGCCCTTTAATCCCACGATGTACCTGAAACAGAATACTATGAGTGAAAGGACCTTGTACTCAACATACTTCACAAAAAATTCCTGGTTTTTGATGTGTTGGATCCTGCTCCCAAGAACTTAGGAATGAGAAAAGGCCACTCAACCTACCCAGCACAGTGTCATCAATGTATTTCAGGACCAGAACTTTTGTCTATAAATCTGCTCCCTTCTGAATCAGAAATTGATCCAATTCTCTTTTGAATGCTCCAATTGTGCTTTATTGCACTTGGTGGGACATTGCTCCAGTAGTTAATGATTCTAAACATGAAATTATTCCATACATTTTTAACTTATGGCTTGTTTTCCCCATAATTGTACCTTCCAGTTTGTCTCTTTGTCCTAATTTTGCATGAATACCTCTTTACACCCATTTTATTGATTCTTTCATTATTTTAAAAATTATGATCGTATTCGCCCTTCAATCTTTTTTTTCCATTGAGAACAAATTTAGCTTCCTCTATTTCTCTTTTTACATGAGTGTCCAAACATTCAATCGCCTATTTTCTCCCTTCCTCTCCTGCCGGGGCACAATTCTACAGGCGCTACCAGCTTCCCAGTATCTCATCCAAGTGGCTATTTTTCATGTGTGAGTCTAGACTTGAATGTTGGCAGACAATTTGGCGGTATATGCAGTATTCCATTACTTGTTCCATAAAGAAGAGCAGTGCCTCCTGGTTGTTCTCCCATTCCTTTGCCAGCTCACTCTCATGAGGGAATTTGTCGCAACCGACATAGATGGAGAGCTGGAAGCAGTTGGTGTGCAGGTAGGTGAAATCATTGATAGCTGTGGGAAGAAAAGACAATTACCAGAAGACTGGAGAGTGCTCTCACTGAGGCAACGCATCACTTTCAACGAGGTTTCAAGTTTTTCCCCACCAAAGGCAGAGCTAAATCTTTGCAGGCATTGTGGCACCTATCATTGCAATCTTTTTTAAATGGAATGGAGTAAGTGAGAGAATTAATGAATAACTGATGCTTTTACTGACCCTGAATTTATAAGTTGCACCCCTGAGGCCTTGTTATAATTCACCTTACTAAATTTGCCTGTACAGCTGTGGATACTCTAGACAGCCTTTTATAACTTTTACACGAAATATTCTCTGAGGAATTTTGTGCTTATTAAGGTATGATGGCCCCTCTGAGTGAAATTACCAGTTTGTACCAAGTTGTGGTCAGTTCTGTGCTGTGGACCTACATTCTCTCAGAACTGGTTTGGGACTACTCAGATTTATTTCATAGAATCATAGAATCGTTACAGCACAGAAGGAGGCCATTTGGCCCATTGAGTCTGTGCCAGCTCTTTGTAAGAGCAATCCAGTTAGTCCCATTCCCCCACTCTTTCCCCATAACCCTACAAATTTTTTCTCTTCAAATATTTATCCAATTCCTTTTTGAAAGCTATGATTGAATCTGCATCCACCACCCTTTCAGGCAGCGCATTCCAGATCATAACTACTCGCTGCGTAAAAAAGTTTTTCCTCACGTCGCCTTTAGTTCTTTTGACAATCACCTTAAATCTGTGACCTCTGGTTCTCGACCCTTCCGCCAATGGGAACAGTTTCTCTTTATTTAATTTATCTGAACCCGTCATGATTTTAAACACTTCTATCAAATCTCATCTCAACCTTCTCTGCTCTAAGGAGAACAACCCTAGCTTCTCCCGTCTATCCATGTAACTGAAGTCCCTCATCCCTGGAACCATTCTCGTAAATCTTTTCTGCACCCTCGCTGAGGCCTTCACATCCTTCCTAAAGTGTGTGCCCAGAACTGGACACAATACTCCAGTTGTGGCCGAACCAGGGTTTACAAAGGTTCAACATAACTTCCTTGCTTTTGTACTCTATGCCTCTATTTATAAAGCCCAGGATCCTGTATGCTTTTTTAAGCGCTTTCTCAACTTGTCCTGCCACCTTCAAAAATTTGTGCACATATACTCCCAGGTCTCTCTGTTCCTGCACCCCCTTTAGAAACCATTTAGTTTATATATTGCCTCTTCTCGTTCTTCCTGCCAAAAATGTACCACTTCGCACTTTTCTCTGTTAAATTTCATCTGCCATGTGTCCGCCCATTCCACCAGCCTGCTATGTCCTCTTGAAGTTTATTAATATCCTCCTCACTGTTTACTACACTTCCGAGTTTTGTGTCATCTGCAGATTTTGAAATTGTGCCCTGTACACCCAAGTCCAAGTCATTAATATATACCAAAAAAAGCAGCGGTCCTAGTACCGACCCCTGGGAACACCACTGTATACCTTCCTCCAGTCCGAAAACCAACCGTTCACCATTACTCTCTGTTTCCTGTCACTTAGCCAATTTTGTATCCATGCTGCCACTGCCCTTTTTATTCCATGGGCTTCAATTTTGCTGACAAGCCTATTTTGTAGCACTTTGTCAAACGCCTTTTGAAAGTCCATATACACAACATCAACCGCATTGCCCTCATCAACCCTTTCTGTTACCTCATCAAAAAACTCAATCAAGTTAGTTAAACACAATTTGCCTTTAACAAATCCATGCTGGTTTTCCTTTATTGATCCACACTCGTCCAAGTGACTATTAATCTTGTCCCGGATTATCGTTTCTAAAAGTTTCCCCACCACTGAGGTTAAATTTTGACTGGCCTGTAGTTGCTGGGTTTATCCTTACACCCTTTTTTGAACAAGGGTGTAACATTTGCCATTCTCCCGTCCTCTGGCACCACCCCCGTATCTAAGGAGGGTTGAAAGATTATGGCCAGGACCGTTGCAATTTCCACCCTCACTTCCTTCAGCAACCTAGGATGCATCCCATCTGGACTGGGTGACTTATCTACTTTAAGCATAGCCAGCCATTCTAGTACCTCCTCTTTATCAATTTTCACCCCATCCAATATCTCAACTACCTCCCCTTTAACTGTAACTTTCGCAGCATCTTCTTCCTTGGTAAAGACAGATGCAAAGTACTCATTTCGTACCTCAGCCATGCCCTCTGCCACCATGCGTAGATCTCTTTTTTGATCCCTAATTGGCCCACCCTTCCTTATACTACCCGTTCACTATTTATATGCCTATAGAAGACTTTTGGATTCCCTTTTATGTTAGCCACCAGTCTATTCTCATACTCCCTCATGTTAGCATTCATAACCAGCAGAGGGCGAGCACACCAGTATTCCAGCAGTATGGACTGGATTCAAGCTCAGGTCTCAGAGGCAAAAGGACAGTGTGCCACACAGTTCTCGTAAAGCCAGTTTTCAAGTCTTTCTATCCCAAGACACCTGCAGCATGGGAGCAAGCGTCTCATCCTCTCTGTGTGGGAGATAATCTCAGCCTCTCAGCTACTGTAAGTTAGATGGATACAGTTCTTAAATACTGATCAGTTATTGTCTCCTGCTACAAACTAATCAAGTCAGAAACATTTTTGATTCTGTATAAGCATAAAATAAAGGGTGATTATGAAACAAGCAGCTGGACACTAAGGGTGAAGATAACTGCTGTTGATAAGATCTATTACAGTGAATGTGTTAAAGCAGGGTTGCAAAGTGATAAGGTACAAACGAATATTACACATTATTAAACCTCTGTTAGGTTTTCCTAGTTTTTACAAAATATTTATTTTGGAAACTGGATTAAATATATGTAGTTTGGGATTATTTGTTTAAACTGATATGGAAATATGTTCCACTGGGAAACGGCTGAAGTTGTTTTTCCCGATAAGAAATTTATGCAGAAACTGGTCATTTAAAAAATTTTTTTTTAAAACTTCAACTATCTTTCTTGCTACATCAATCTTTTTCTACCCTCTCAGCCATGTGTCATGTGCTCCTGCAGGTTAGGAGCGCTGATGGATCAAGCTGTCTCCATGGCCTCTGCTAAGGCCGTTCCTGCTTTCCAGTTGCCAGATGGTGACCCAGTGTAACCAGAGGTGGAAGTCCTGCCGCTATCCCTCCTCTCCTGTCCATCACTTAACTACTTTATTTCTGCTTAGCAATATCTTTGGCTGTCTGGAACATTCCGTAATTCTGGCCAAGATTAGCAACTCATCAGTGGGGATAAGGTGCAGATATGAATGTGTTATTTTATGTGGCTTTGAGAGCAATGACTGTTGTTATTGGGGCCCAAGTCCTAAAGCAACAAACTGTAATGAGAAATTAGGAATTTTTGAAAAGACTTACTAAGTGCGTGTTTTGCTAGTCAGCCCATTCTAACTTGCATAAAATATATCACATTTACAGTGTCTCCCTCTTTATTCATAGTGATCGCAACAAATACAAGGCTGAGACACAATATAGAACTTCTCCTTTCACTCTCTGGAAAAGGAGTCTTAACTATCCTACCACTGTATTAGTGCTTAATTTCCACAACCCAAACTCTATCCCTATGACATTCTGGGTTATTTTCCTGTGTTCGTATTGTGCTATGGGATTGCAAATACTTTATACTTACTGCCAACAGATGGACGCCATGCTCCACCATTGATGATTCCAAAGCCATTAGTAAAATCATCAGTGTGACATTGGCCTCGATATGTTTCTGTCATAGTAAGATGTGCAGAAGCATAAGAGATAGCCAGCCACTGGAATATTGGGTCATCTGGTGTTTCCATGTATTGTGTCTTCACACCTTCCTCGTCATCCTCATAGTCATCTTCCATCTGTACCTTCCGTACCATCTCTTCCTTCTCCTCCTGAGGCCTGGCCATGTTGAATGGAAACGTCACCACTTGTTCACCTCCAAGAATATTGGCTCCAAGCACAAAAGGGATTTTTTCTAACCAAGCTATAATAGCACGCGTTTCCATTGAAACCTGCAAAAATACATGAATATGAGTGAGAAAGTTGTCCATGTCTGCTCTGGCAGTCTGGAGATAAAATTTCTCATTCCAGTTACCATATTTTTGGTCAGTTTACCCTAATTCCATGAGGCAACTTGTTCCCACCTCCTGCATTCCTTGAGGCCATTCACTCTCTGGCTCCACCCAGACCAACCCTTCACTCCCTGAGCCCACCCAGACCAGCCCTTCACTCCCTGAGCCCACCCAGACCAACCCTTCACTCCCTGAGCCCAGCTAGAGTTTCCCATCACTTCCTGAGCTCACCCAAACCAGCTCTTCACTCCTTGAGCCCACCCAGACTAGCCCTTCACCCCCTTAGCCCACCCAGACCAGCCCTTTGCTCCTTGAGCCCACCCAGACCAGCCCTTCATTCCCTGATCCCACCCAGACCAGCCCATCACTCCCTGAGCCCACCCAGACCAGCCCTTTGCTTCCTGAGCCCATCCAGACATGCCCTTCACTCCTTGAGTCCACCCAGACCAGCCCTTCACTCCTTGAGCCCACCCAGACAAATCCTTCACTCCCTGAGCCCACCTAGAGTTTCCCTTCACTCCTTGAGCCCACCCAGACCAGCCTTTCACTCCCTGAGCCCACCTAGACCAGCCCTTTGCTCCCTGAGCCCACCCAGACCAACCCTTTGCTCCCTGAGCCCATCTAGACCAGCCCTTCACTCCCTGAGCCCACCCAGACCAACCCTTCACTCCCTGAGTCCACTCAGACCAACCCTTCACTCCTTGAGCCTACCCAGACCAGCCCTTCACTCCCTGAGCCCACCCAGACCAACCCTTCACTCCCTGAGCCCACCTAGAGTTTCCCTTCACTCCCTGAGCCTACTGCATTGGCTGTTCACTCCTTGAGCCCAACCAGAGCGGCCTATTCACTCGCTGAGCTGACCCAGACCAGCCCTTCACTTCCTAGGCCCAGCCTGCCTGCTGCTGCTTTTATGGGGCCACCCTTCTCTCTTCAAACCTAATCAATATGAAACGAAGGACTTGAAAACAGTTGTAAAGTAGAAAATAGAAGTAAAAATAAAATTAAAATCTGAAGAGATTTATTCCAGATCATTTCACCCACCTTAAACAGACCCTTTCACAATTTATCTGTCAACCCCTCCATGCCAGGCAAGGAAAAAAAACAAAGCAAACTAAAATTTTGATTTGCTTTAATAAGTGTTAAACTGCATCAGATGTGGCCAACATGAAATTTGATTATTTTATTTGAGAAGCTGAGTATGTCAAGGGTACACCTCAAGTTAATTTACAGCTGGCCAGAGTATCTCCCCTTTATATACAATGACAACAGAATAAATGGTCGACTTATCCTGGCCAAGCAGGAAGTAAGAAAAGAAAAAAAAACTCAGATTTATGTTGGGCCTTTTCACATTTCACAGCACAGAAGGAGGCCGTTCGGCCCATCGTGCCTGTGCTGGCTCTTTGGAAGAGCTATCCAATTAATCCCACTCCCCTGCTCTTTCCCCATAGACCTGTAAATTTTTTATCTTCAAGTGTTTATCCAATTCTCCTTTGAAATTTCACATACATTGAATCACTGACAGGACAGAATAAAAACAGAAACTGCTCAAATACAGAACCAATAAAGGGTTGCCCCACGAAACATGAACTGTGTATGTCCAGCATTTTCTGCTTTGATTTTAGATTTTTTTGCTGTTTCTTTTTCTTTTTATCCAAGTTTTAGGATGAATATAAGATTCAGACAAAACAGTCCCTTTGTAACAAAACTTTCTACACAGCTGGTTTGTAACTGCTGTTTGCTCACCGCGCCTTCTTCTGATTGGTATTCCTCTGGTATGGGAATGTGGTGATTGGGTACTTTTTGACTATCTCTTCTTTGGTCTCTTGCACCCCAGATGATTGAGGCCAGCTCTGGAAAGTTGTCACTGAGGTCATATCCTTCTTCTGTCCAGTATCCCAGTGACCAGCTGCTTAGTTCTGACCCCTGTGGGAGAATTAAGCAATGTGATTATTTTCTTTCTTGCACTTTCCTTCAATCTTTAATACCTACAGCAGTTGGTTTTGCACCAAAATTAAGTCTCAGTTTTTTTCTTTATTCACAGTTTTGGACACTGCCAATCCAGTCTCATTCAAAATTGCAATGGCTTTACACTAACTTTACAACCTTACTCAAAAAGGGATGGAAATATCACACCACCTCCTTCTGAGGCTACAGTGTGAATCTGGGAAGCTCTTCAATGTTTCCATCCTACACCATGCCAGACCTATGTCTGTGATATTGTTACTGGGTGCAAAGAGGAAAAATGTTCCATTTCACCAAACTCATCTTCACCTTGGTAAGTGTACGGTTTCCACACGTACACAAATATATGTGTGAAAGGACACTAAGTACAATGCTGATGACCCCATCCATGATGGTTATCCACGTGTTATCAATTCAATTTCTGCCAGATGTAATTTACATTGACAGTCATGTACAAGGTTAATGTTCACTGCCAGAGAAGATATTGAATAATGCACATTTAATCAATCAATAGTACATCTTTCTGCTCTGCATTTGGGCCCTGTCGGCCATTTAAAGACTCTTGGACTAGATTTCCAATCAGGTGCTCACTATTTCATAAGCCAGTTCGTAACCGTCTGGATTGATAGAGGGTACAAGATGTATCCTTGTGCTATCGATTATATGTGTGATCCGGGGGTTTCTGTAGTTGTATTCCTTACACAGGAATTGCATTAGAAGCAGTAGTAACTCCCGGCCTAAGACCTCGTTCCCATGCATTCCAGCAGTGTAATGAAATTCAGGCTCCCCTGCAAAACAACAATTTATCACAATTAGGTGTAAGCACGAGTACAGTGGTACAGTGTTAAAATGGTGACCAATCTCAGAGGCCTGGTAATGA
This sequence comes from Heptranchias perlo, assembly GCF_035084215.1. Taxonomy (NCBI): domain Eukaryota; kingdom Metazoa; phylum Chordata; class Chondrichthyes; order Hexanchiformes; family Hexanchidae; genus Heptranchias; species Heptranchias perlo. The sequence continues at coordinate 43,523,279 of NC_090344.1, forward strand.
TTGCAGCCAAAACTATTGCAAGTTTAGTCACAAGATTATCTGTCACTTCTCTCTCACATTTCAGTTGGATAAATTTCTTTTCATCCCTCCTCTGCTCATGGTGATAATTTATGCTGGACTATTGTTCCAAGAGTATCAAAAGATCTCCTTAAGTGGCTACTCTTTATATGTGAATCGAGATAGTCGATTGTTGGAGGCACTTTGACAATGATGGTCATCACAATCAAGTTTAATCTAGTCCTCACCCAATATCCATACATTTCACAAGGGCATGGGGTGGAACCCAGGCACAACTCAGGGGCTGAGAGTGAGGTCGGTAGCATGCAAAGCACATGGCACTGACACTTTTTTCCAAAAATTAAATAATATTAAAGATATTTAGCTCCCCTATGAGGAAAGTTTAATTCTGGAGCAGCTGGAGGGCACTAAAATGCTGATACAATTTTTAAACAGAAGGTGGCACACAACAAAAATGCGTCATGAGAGAATGTAAAATAAACAAGTGTGACCTCCAATGAGTTAGAGAGCCACAGATTGGGACACCCAAGAAATGGGGCACAAGCTCCCCTGAGAGAAATAGAATTGAGAACATCAAGATTATCCTCTACCCCAAGCTGGTGAGAGTCTTGCTTGGCAAAGGATCAGGTAAGCTGGCCCACTGATGAAAGACCAAAACCAGAAATAAAGAGAGCCAAGATCTGAAGCCAGCAAGCCCCAGCACCAAGACCCAGGGTCAATAAGTTGTCAAGCCCAGAGTCTGGGAGAAGAGACATGGAATGACAGATTAACAGATACCAGCAATTAATGCAGGGAAAGTTTCTAAGAAATTATTAAAAAGATTTTTGAAGTTTCTTTTAAAGTTGGGTTCAGCGGTTGTGAGAAAGGGTTTGAAAACCCTCACTTGTCTGTCAAACTGGGAGCTGAGTCCAACTCAGACACTGGGAATCACGAACTGAGACATCGGCCACTGTTAACTGAGAGCTGAAGCAGACACCAGCAACAATTAAATTATGGCCCATAAAGTGTTCCTGCAACCTGCAGAGATGACTAATTTGTTACCTTATTTTTGATTTGAGAGAGTATAATAGAGATATACTGAGGAAAATTACCAGGTTCGTGCTCTCCTGGGTTATCTGACAATTCCATGGCATAGATCTTCAGTCCTTGGGAACTTTTTCCGATGTTATAAATCCGGGTAATATTTGGGCACTGCTCATTCACAACCTTCATCAGCTAACAGATAATTTTAAAAAGTGTTAAATTGTTTTGCTTGCTAAAATAAAATCACTACATACTCAACAAGGCACAGATCAATGTGAATGTTACAGAGATTGAATTTATGGAACAAAAAATAGTCATTTGCCCACTCCTTCCAACAGACTTTGTATAATTTGTACTATCCCTGACTCCATCTGACTTTTATCCCATGATTGAGTGAAGCACCAGAGGGAAAACCTTCGAGAAGATAACACTTGACTACTGAAAACTATCAAGGAAAAAGCAGAAGATAACAATCTAATATTACCACACTAACCTGCTACGTGACATGGATGACATTTCCTTGGCCCCAGTAGCACAGCTTGTACCGTGGGCTACAAGATCATCTCAATCTATCCCGATACTTACAAGCTTTATTTCCATCCTTACATTTATCCAGGTCTTCTTTAAAGAAGTTAATTGACATAGCGTTCTTCTAATCCCTGGTATTGCTTGAGCTGTGCAAAATCTGCACTCGTATTACAGTAAGTGATCAAGTTATATTTTACAATGGGGCCCACTTACTGTCCAACACAATTTACTTGGAAAGATGAAGTTATTAGACAGGCACATTGAGGGGATAATATCAACATTTTGCTGACAATTCCAAATTAGGGAACATGGAAAACTGTGAGGAGGAATGCAGGAGATAAATGGAGGACACAGACAATTAGGAGAGTGGACAGATATGTGGCAACGCATATAAATGTGAAATAGTACATTATGTTTTAGGTATTTCTCTTGACCATCTAAGATCGCTGTTGCAAATGAGCACTTGCTCCATACGATCCAGAGTATGACTTAACATGCCAATATCTGATACGCAGCATCAGCCTGGCCGTACCTGCCGCATGTCCTTGTAGTTGTGATGCCTGAAGTCCAGATCCTCTTCTACAGGCACTTCATTGGACTCATATTGATTGAAGGCTGTGAGAGAACAAAGCACATTTGACAGTTTTATGTTTGGTAGTGATAGTTCTGTGCTGTAATTCCATCAAATTATATTTTAAGAATAAAATCCTTTTTTCATCTTTGATTTCATGAGCTCTTCATCTAATTGAATGCTGTAAAAATAAAACTACAAATACCGCTGTCGTATAACATCAATGAATAGTGCATAGGATACTATTTCACTGCTAGGCTGTAGTTCAGCCCTAACATAATTTGATCACTGTGTCACTTCATGAGGGAACAGTTGATAAACTGTAAGGTGAATGCAGTGAGATTTTGCAATGAGGGGGAGCCTCATTTGTCCATATTTCCAGGGTAAGTTGTCAATATTCATGGCTCAGGACTTGCTTCTCAGCAGCAGTGTTGTCACCATGTCGATGACGCCTGTGGATATGAACACATGGATAATTTGGAGAAGCCAAACTAGTACCACAGTCACGGGGTTGGAACAGTTTGGAAGATGAAATCTTATTGTAAAAGCAAGTGTACAATGCCCAGAATGTTATTTTATAAACTCCAATGGACTTATATATTAATAAATGCTGACACTGGCTTATACAAATGACTGTTGTACAGTACACAGAACAAACACTGGTACATGTATCATATGTATTCTACAGTACAGACAGTAAACACTTACGCATATTGTGTATATTGTACTGTACACACAGCAAGTACTCACATGTAGTATGTGTTTTCTATAGTACACAGGGCAAATACTGATACGTACATCACTTGCATCTAAATGCTGCACACATGACATTGCAGATGGATAGATTTTCTTTCTGTGCGAGAGAAAAAGTTCTTACCTGACACTGGACAGCCGAGTACCTCCATTCTCATGCACAGGCTTCCATTCCAGGTTTGTGGATTTATTCGGATGTAGCGAGCAACAACGGTCTCTGGGAATTCACTCAGAACTGGTGTGTCTGTGTCCACATTCCCATAAAATAGCTGCAGAAATGGGGGAAATATCAGTTAGTTACCTATTAACAGCCACTGCTGTTGTATTCTAAATAATCTTTGTTTTTAATGATAATATTACTGTGAGGAATTAACGCTCATGTAAATCTTGCTATCATTCAGGATGTCAGCTTTCGAGCCTTGAGTTTAATAGTGATCAACTGAAGGTCTGGTAAGCGTCATGGGAACAGACGGGCCTACGATGGGGCTCAGAATAATATGTCTGGGCACAGTCTATTCCACTCAGAAATTCTATTAGTCCTAGGGTCAGACACTTCCACTCGGGGACTCGTACAAAGGGCTATTTTGCATTTGTAAGACCAGAGGGTGAGTGCTTTCAGGTTGCTTGTGACTGTGCAGAGGAGTCCAGCCCGATACTGTCCATCTTCAATCCCTTGTCCTGGCTGAGACGTTAACTCAGACCAGATTAGAGATTGAACCTGCAATGTTCTTGATCCTGTACGGCTTTGTTCAACATCAGGCGGAGCCTTCGGAGAGCCCTGTAAACTTGTTTCGTTTATTATTTAAAGCCATAAGTACTGCTGCAGCCTGAAAGGGCTAAATATTGTCGTGTATGTTAAATTGTCAGGACAAATATCTGGTTGTGAAATCCATCCATAAACAAACTTCACATATCAGCGAGTCATAACTGTCAACTTGTGTGATACATAACCCATTATATCTGTCATCTATGTGACAGACACCCAATCATAGCTGTCATCTGTGTGATACATAACCCGTAATATCTTTCAACTTCTGGATACATACCCAGTCATAATTATCAACTTGTCTGATACAAAGCCAGTAACATCTGTCAGCCAGTAACATCTGATACCCATTCACTGTGCTCAATACATATCCAGTTACACCTGGTAGCGTGATTCATACCCAGTATCTGTTGGCGTGTGATACCCATTCACCGAGCTTGGTTCATACCTAATCACATTCATCGTTATATGTGATACATATTCAGTTATATCTATCAGTTTGTGAGACACATACCCAATCATAGTATCCATCTGTGTATGTCATCCAGGTACGACTGTCGTTGCTGAACTGCACAAAGTACGAGCTCACCCAGTCATTGCTGTCAATGAAGAGATTTAGTTGTTAGTTTTCAGAGCTTTGTATGACCACTGGCTTTCAAACTGTTCATAATGAATGATGGCACTAATTTGGTTCAGTTATGATTTGACTATTAGTTATTTTTGAAGAACACACTATTGATGACTAACAGTGAAGCATATGTTTTTTTTTTAATTAATAAACTAGAATGAAGAACAAAGGCCAAAAACACAGGAAATAATTATGGTTCAAAAGAAGACAAGTTAATCGAGTAGTGATTAGGTGATGCCAAGCTTTGAAAGTCTGAAGATTGTAAAAAGAGTGGATTAAGGGAGACATAGCTTTGAGGTCCTGGTGAAAGAAGGAGTTTAGATCGGAGACATTCTGATGAGTTTTGATCTCAATGCATTGGGGATACAGAAAGGAGGAAAATGTGTAGGATGATATATTTAGAGCTTAGGAACGACAGAGAAAAGTTTGGAGTCATGACAGTAATAGTACTGATAAAATAGAGAATGACAAGAAAAGTTGCAATGAGGGAAGAGAGAGGTTGGAAGCTGGAGGTGAAAGTAAGATTGCCTATCAGATGACAAAGCTTTCTCTGTAGCAGGAGTACAAGAGCGGTGTCAAGAGACTCTCTAAGTATGGGAGCATTATTCAAGCCTTGGACTGACTTAGACTTAAGTTAAGGATTATTGAGTGTAAAAGAAGTGTTTGTCACAAAAGAGTAAACCTTGTAAACAGCTTTTGCAGTGGAGAAGATGTGTGAGTGTCATTTGAGATCAGGAGAAATAGTGAGGCCACAAATGTTAACAGATGAAAAAGGACATTCATTTTGTTCTCAGGATGTGAGCGACGCTGTCAAGGCCACATTTATTCCAAATGCCGTACCCCTGAGAAGGTGGTGGTGGTTCTGATGGTCCTCCGAATGGTATCCTTCCTATTGTCCTCAAGATACGTACCTCCAAACTTAGTTCTGTACTATACTTTCTCTTCATTCTCTATTACACCTTTCCTTCTTTTTGAACATTTGCTGATGTTTACCCTATTCCTAAGAAAGGTGAACCCTCATACCTTTATAACTGCTGCCTACTGCCCTCACGTCAGTATTGTCTAAAGTCATGGAAGCTACCTTGAACTCTCAGATTAACAATTACTTAACCTAATTCATGATTTTCAGCATGACTCTCCACTGGCAATCTTCTTGCATATACTTATGTAGTTTAGAAAACAAGTCCCGATATAAACTGCATGGCACATGATCTCAAACCCTGAAACATTTGGTTTCATTTAGACAAAAATGCAACATTCATTAGAGCTGAAGGACAACAAGGCGACAAACCCAGCCATTAGAAAATAGAGGGAGTGGTTTATCAACATACTGCAGTAGTGAATCCCTGCCCTGGGTGATCACTCCACTGAATTCAATCAGTTTTCTGGCATCCACCTCAAGCCATTGTGACTGGTCCTCTGTTTGAGCGCACCAGGCCCCATCAAAATAGTCCTCTTCCTCCTCATCCTCAGCACCTGCCTGGAAAATGTCAGAAGCAATTTCAATTACTGTATAATCCTTCGAAAACTGAATTTCCTTGTTATTTTTTAAAGTTAAACTTTTGGTGTTAAAATATTCAGAAAGTTAATCGTCCTATTCCTCCACTGGCCCAGTTGGTAAATTGTAAACAATTTTACAACACCAAGTTATAGTCCAGCAATTTTATTTTAAATTCACAAGCTTTCGGAGGCTTCCCCCTTCGTCAGGTGAACGATGTGAAATGAAATCCTCGAAATGAAATCGCATTTATAATTCACAGAACAATGCTTGGTGAGTACAGACAGTTTTTTCAACTGCCCGTTGCCAAGGCAATCAGTGTGCAGACAGACAGGTGTTACCTGCCAGGTCTCACAGAATATACAAATCACCAAAAAAAAAAACAACAAACAAAAAAAAAACAGAGATAGAGAGGTAGAAACATAGAAAAGATAGCAACTGACCCGTTATATTAAAAACAGATAACATTTGTTCGCTGGTGGGGTAACGTGTAGCGTGACATGAACCCAAGATCCCGGTTGAGGCCGTCCTCATGGGTGCGGAACTTGGCTATCAATTTCTGCTCGACGATTTTGCGTTGTCGTGTGTCTCGAAGGCCGCCTTGGAGAACGCTTACCCGAAGGTCGGTGGATGATCCGGGAATTCTACCACAAACCCCAAGATTTCAGCAGCGAACCCAATGAGACAATCGACGATCCGGAACAGCAGACAGAGGGATCCGCGGTACAGCAACCGAAGAGGAAAGAGTCAAACTGGACTCCTCCGGAGGGTCGCTGCCCTCAGCTTGACATGTATGCTCAAGCTATCAGGAAATGCGTCAATGCCAGATTCATCAGCCGCACTCAGAAGACAGTCCAGAATGTCACCCGAGCACAACGCAACGCCATCAACGCTCTCAAGACCAACCGCAACATCGTCATCAAACCAGCGGACAAAGGAGGAGCCATTGTCATACAGAACAGAACGGACTATTGCAAAGAAGCATACCGACAACTGGACAACCAGGAACACTACAGACGGTTACCCGCAGACCCGACCAAAGAACACACCCACCAGCTCAACAAACTGATCAAGACCTTCGATCCAGACCTTCAAAACATCCTACGCACTCTCATCCCACGTACTCCCCGCATGGGAGACTTGTACTGCCTCCCAAAGATACACAAAGCCAACACACCCGGACGTCCTATCGTATCAGGCAACGGAACCCTGTGTGAGAACCTCTCTGGATACATCGAGGGCATCCTGAAACCCATCGTACAGGGAACCCCCAGCTTCTGTCGCGACACTACAGACTTCCTACAAAAACTCAGTACCCACGGACCAGTTGAACCAGGAACACTTCTCACCACGATGGACGTCTCGGCACTCTACACCAGTATCCCCCACGATGACGGCATCGCTGCGACAGCATCAATACTCAACACCAACAACAGCCAATCTCCAGACGCCATGCTACAACTCATCCGTTTCATCCTGGATCACAATGTCTTCACCTTCGATAACCAGTTCTTTACCCAAACACACGGAACAGCCATGGGGACCAAATTCGCACCCCAATACGCCAACATTTTCATGCACAAGTTCGAGCAGGACTTCTTCACTGCACAAGACCTCCAACCAACACTATACACCAGATACATCGACGACATTTTCTTTCTATGGACCCACGGCAAGGAATCACTAAAGAGACTACACGATAACATCAACAAGTTCCATCCCACCATCAAGCTCACCATGGACTACTCCTCAGAATCGGTTTCTTTCTTGGACACACGAATCTCCATCAAAGACGGGCACCTCAGCACCTCACTCTACCGCAAGCCCACGGACAACCTCACGATGCTCCACTTTTCCAGCTTCCACCCTAACCACGTCAAAGAGGCCATCCCCTATGGACAGGCCCTGCGAATACACAGGGTCTGCTCAGACGAGGAGGAACGCGATGGACACCTACAGACGCTGAAAGACGCCCTAGTAAGAACGGGATATAACGCTCGACTCATCGATCGACAGTTCCGACGGGCCACAGCAAAAAATCGCATAGACCTCCTCAGGAGACTAACACGGGACGCAACCAACAGAGTACCCTTTGTCGTCCAGTACTTCCCCGGAGCGGAGAAACTACGCCATGTTCTCCGCAGCCTTCAACATGTCATCAATGAGGACAAACACCTCGCTATGGCCATCCCCACACCTCCACTACTCGCCTTTAAACAGCCACCCAACCTCAAACAGACCATCGTTCGCAGCAAATTACCTAGCTTTCAAGAGAACAGCGTCCACGACACCACACAACCCTGCCACGGTAACCTCTGCAAGACATGCCAGATCATCGACACAGATACCACCATCACACGAGAGGACACCACCCACCAGGTGCACGGTTCATACTCCTGTGACTCGGCCAACGTTGTCTACCTCATACGTTGCAGGAAAGGATGCCCCAGAGCATGGTACATTGGCGAGACCATGCAGACGCTGCGACAACGGATGAACGGACACCGCGCAACAATTGCCAAACAGGAGGGTTCCCTCCCATTCGGGGAACACTTCAGCAGTCATGGACATTCATCCACCGACCTTCGGGTAAGCGTTCTCCAAGGCGGCCTTCGAGACACACGACAACGCAAAATCGTCGAGCAGAAATTGATAGCCAAGTTCCGCACCCATGAGGACGGCCTCAACCGGGATCTTGGGTTCATGTCACGCTACACGTTACCCCACCAGCGAACAAATGTTATCTGTTTTTAATATAACGGGTCAGTTGCTGTCTTTTCTATGTTTCTACCTCTCTATCTCTGTTTTTTTTTTTGTTTGTTGTTTTTTTTTGGTGATTTGTATATTCTGTGAGACCTGGCAGGTAACACCTGTCTGTCTGCACACTGATTGCCTTGGCAACGGGCAGTTGAAAAAACTGTCTGTACTCACCAAGCATTGTTCTGTGAATTATAAATGCGATTTCATTTCGAGGATTTCATTTCACATCGTTCACCTGACGAAGGGGGAAGCCTCCGAAAGCTTGTGAATTTAAAATAAAATTGCTGGACTATAACTTGGTGTTGTAAAATTGTTTACAATTTCCAGTTGGTAAAGGCAGTGTGTACCGACCTGAAGGTTCCAGGTTTGGTTCCTCATTGGTTAGGTGATCTTTGCTGAAGCAACAGTTGGGGTGGTATAATTGCCCTCTGGGTTAGTGTGGGGAAATAAGCCAGCGTTCCTGTTCCTATTCGCTATCGAGTGACCTTTAACTGGAAAATGCACGTGTGTGGATATTGAGTGAGGATACAATTGGGCTTGGCTAACAACGCTGAGAGAATCATTCTTTGTTACCTCTGTTAGTCTCCAATATTGATCGTAATAAGCATGACCAATGGCTATCCTATCTGGTTTGACAACAGTATTCGCCACCCTCTTCAAAAGAGTGGGATTTTAGGACAGTGCCACACATGAAGGAGATACACTCTTTTAAGTTGCTTTGTTTTATTTTCCCTGAGAAACCTTGGTCATAGTAACACCACAAGATTCACAGGTGCAGAAATCATTATCAGCAAGTAGCACTTTCTGGAGGAAGCTTCAATACTGCATGTTTAAAAACAAAGTGTTATGCTACACAGAGTCACAGACCAGATGTTCAGTTGCTCTTTTCCTTGTATAAATATTACTGTGTTGGGTAATAGCTTTCTGTATTTCATCGGAAATACAAATATGAAGAAAGACTTTTATATTTAGAACGGCACGGATAGACGTGTTTAAAATTATTGAAGGATGGGACAGGGAGATAGAGGCAGACTGTTTCCAGTAGTTGAAGGGTCAAGAATGAGGGGCCATAGAAACAAGATTAAATGTCAAAGTTTTAGAGCAGAGGGTTGGAGAAACCTCTTTACACAGGGTGAGTGGTTGAGGGAGAAACCATGTCAACATTCAAGATTAGATTGGATAGGTAGACGAAGGAAAAGGGGTTGAAGGGATATGGGAGCAAGATGGGTGAATGTAATTGAGACTATTTTCTCACATGGAGGGTAAATGCCAACACAGACTCGTTGGGCCAAGTTGCCTGATTCCGTGTTGCAACTTCCATGTATTTCTATGCACATACACTGATCTGAAAGAGAAAGACAGGGTAACGTTTCAGATTTGACCCTTCAGAACTTCCAGTCTCACCTGAAAAGTTACCTCATCTTTCAGATGCTGACAGACCTGCTGTTATTTCAGATTCTGGGTGTCCTTTCTGCCTTTTTTACTTCTACACTGATGGTTCCATACATGTGCAACATATGAAGATTGCAAAGCAAAACGTTCAGAACTAGCTTATCAGATACAAACTTCTCACTCATCTTCAACAGATGTGGGCTGCAGAATTCTGTGAGTTTGCCAGAATGATGTTAGACATCAGAGGCTGGAAGAATAAACAGTCTGCTGATATTAAAGGATGTTGGACATGTTTGTGGGATTTGTTCTTGTGAAGATAAATTACTTTCTCAAGGATTAGGCAGAATGCCCCCTAAAATTGCATGTTATTGCCAAATGTCACGTTGCTCTTGACAACTCTGACCACAACCAGCTGATCCATAATTGGCAACACAAAAACTTTGAGATTGTTCTCTGACATTCTCCAAAGCACAGTTATCATACTGGTACTAAAACCAGCACAAGCATATCACTCTTCCATCTGACAGAGACTGTTATAGTCAAGGATGTGGAACAATTCAGACTGTGTTATATTGAATCATACTAAGTATATCAGAGCGAGACGGGGTAGATGGATGGATCAGAGAGTGTTATACAGGGTAGATGGATGTATCAGAGGGTGTTATACTGGGGAGTTGGATATATCAGAGGGTGTTATACTGGGAAGGTGGATGTATCAGAGGGTGTTATACTGGGGAGGTGGATGTATCAGAGGGTGATATACTGGGAAGGTGGATGTATCAGAGGGTGTTGTACTGGGGAGGTGGATGTATCAGAGGGTGTTATACTTGGTAGGTGGATGTATCAGAAGGTGTTAGACTAGGCAGTTGGATGTATCAGAGGGTGTTATACTGGAGAGGTGGATGTATCAGAGGGTATTATACTGGAGTGGTGAATGTATCAAAGGGTATTATTCTGGAGTGGTGGATGTATCAGAGGATGTTATACTGGGGAGTTGGATATCTCACAGGGTGATATACTGGTGAGTTGCATGTATCAGAGGGTGTTATACTGGGTAGGTGGATGCATCAGACGGTGTTAGACTGGGCATTGAGCGCAAAAGACAAGGCTGAAGCATTTGCAACCATCTTCAGCCAGAAAGGCTGAGTGGATGATCCATCTCGGCCTCCTCCCGCGATCTCCACCATCACAGAAGCCAGTCTTCAGCCAATTCGATTCACTCCACGTGATATCAAAAACAGCTGAGTGCACTGGATACAGCAAAAGCTATGGGCCCCGACAACGTTCCAGCTGAAGACTTGTGCTCCAGAACTAGCTGCGCCTCTAGCCAAGCTGTTCCAGTACAGCTACAACACTGGCATCTACCCGACAAAGTGGAAAATTGCTCAGGTATGTCCTGTCCGCAAAAAGCAGGATAAATCCAATCCGGCCAATTACCGCCCCATCAGCCTACTCTCAATCATCAGCAAAGTGATGGAAGGTGTCATCGACATTGCTATCAAGCGGTACTTACTCACCAATAACCTGCTCACCGATGCTCAGTTCGGGTTCCGCCAGGACCACTCGGCTCCAGACCTCATTACAGCCTTGGTCCAAACATGGACAAAAGAGATGAGGTGAAAGTGACTGCCCTTGACATCAAGGCAGCATTTGACCGAGTGTGGCATCAAGGAGCCCTAGTAAAATTGAAGTCAATGGGAATCAGGGGGAAAACTCTCCAGTGGCTGGAGTCATACCTAGCACAAAGGAAGATGGTAGTGGTTGTTGGGAGGCCAATCATCTCAGCCCCGGGACATTGCTACAGGAGTTCCTCAAGGCAGTGTCCTAGGCCCAACCATCTTCAGCTGCTTCATCAATGACCTTCCCTCCATCATAAGGTCAGAAGTGGGGATGTTTGCTGATCATTGCACAGTGTTCAGTTCCATTCGCAACCCCTCAGATAATGAAGCAGTCCGTGCCCGCATGCAGCAAGACCTGGACAACATCCAGGCTTGGGCTGATAAGTGGCAAGTAACATTCGTGCCAGACAATGACTATCTCCAACAAAAGAGAGTTTAACCACTTCCCCTTGACAATCAATGGCATTACCATCGCTGAATTCCCCACTATCAACATCCTGGGGGTCACCATTGACCAGAAACTTAACTGGACCAACCACATAAATACTGTTGCTACAACAGCAGTTCGGAGGCTGGGTATTCTGTGACGAGTGACTCACCTCCTGACGCCCCAAAGCCTTTCCAACATCTACAAGGCACAAGTCAGGAGTGAGATGGAATACTCTCCACTTGCCTGGATGAGTGCAGCTCCAACAACACTCAAGGAGCTCCACACCATCCAGGACAAAGCAGCCCACTTGACTGGCACCCCATCCACCATATCAGAGCTATACATTCACTCCCTCCACCACTGGTGCACTGTGGTTGCAGTGTATACCATCTACAAGAAGCACTGCAGCAACTCACCAAGGCTTCTTCGACAGCACCTTCCAAACCCGTGACCTCTACCACCTCGGAGCAGCAGGCACATCGGAACACCACCACCTGCATGTTCCCCTCCAAGTCACACACCACCCTGACTTGGAAATATATCGCTGTTCCTTCATCGTCGCTGGGTCAAAATCCTGGAACTCCCTACCTAACAGCACTGCAGGAGTACCTTCACCACACAGACTGCAACGGTTCAAGAAGGCGGCTCCCCACCACCTTCTCAAGGGCAATTAGGGATGGGCAATAAATGCTGGCCTTGCCAGTGACACCCACATCCCATGAATGAATAAAATATACTGGGGAGTTGCATGTATCAGAGCATGTTAAACTGGGGAGTTGCATGTATCAGAGCATGTTATACTGGGGAGCTGCATGTATCAGAGCATGTTATACTGGGGAGCTGCATGTATCAGAGCATGTTATACTGGGGAGTTGCATGTATCAGAAGGTGTTATGAAAAGCAAAATACTGCGGATGCTGGAAATCTGAAATAAAACAGAAAAACATCAGAGTGTGTTGTAATGAATGAAACTGGATGGTAATATTGTAAGGAGTGTGAGTTGCATCAGAATGTTAAAGTAGGGTGTGGGTATGTTACAGTGTATTGCAATGAGGTTGTATGGTGCACAGAGAGTATTACAGTGAAGGAGCTGATGGGCAGTTCAGTTGATGAACACCCAGTTTTGTCCAGATACATATGGAGAGTCAGGCTTGTTGAAGAACAAACAACATGTCTGGAATAAAAATATTTTTCTGTGAGAGATTGTTACGTGTATTTGAACCAATAGTTTTATGATCTAAGATTTCTGAATTTTAGTACTGATACTCTGCTTATGTCAGTTTTGGCCCACAGGATTACTAAGCTTCACACTCTGGTGGCAGACCCAGCTTACTTAGTTTGTTACATAGATGGATAAATCATCAAATGAAATCCAGAATTGCTGCCTAAAGTTGTAAGTGAATTTCATTATCCCGTGAAATCCCCTCAATGGATTCCATCCCTTTATTTATATTCTTATCCTTAGCAATCTATGCAGATACAACAAAGAATATCTGCCAACCCTAGACACTGCATTTGATAACAAAATGTTAGGGGAGCCCATCAATTTAGTTATATGGGTTGACAAATGTATTTCATTATGTCACTCCTTAGCTGCTCAGAAAATGGTAGGAGAAATTCGAGCTCATTTTGCTATGGCTGTCGCCACATCATAGGCCAATATGAATGTTGAAGTTATATTTAAGATATCTACATAGAGTAATATACATGTTTTTTTTGACAACTCACTTGCTCTTGCATAGAGCCGGCGCGGACTCGATGGGCTGAATGGCCTCCTTCTGTGCTGTAACCTTTCCATGATTCTATGACAAGTGCTTTGGTGTAGAGTGCACCAAACTGGCTTTAAAATGAAAGCCTTAAGAATTCCCAGCCCTGTTACTGTACTATTTTGCCTTAAGTCATGTGTTTGTGGAGGTTCAATGAAGAAGAAGTATTGTGATTTAGGCCATCCCCCGACACTCTTTGGCCATGCAGGCCTGCCATGCACCCATGGAAGTAAGTCTCTCCTCTAGTGTTGCTGCCATTTTCTCTCATTAATTCCCATTAAGTTATCTTTGTTATCTGGTAAATTGTCTTTTAAGAGAATTTACCAGTGTTCAGACTTTACAGACACTGCTATGACACCTTGGTGACATTGGGGGGAGTTTTAAACCTTCGGGATGGGCGGTGGGGGGGGGTTAAAATGTTAAAAATTGGAATCCTGACCTCCAACCTGCCTCCAATGCACCCACTTCTGGTTGTAACGGCGGTGGGTTGGATGGACGGGCGACTAACTTGCTCTCCAGAGGCAGGTCCATAATTTAAATATTCTAATGAAGCTGCGTGCCTTTAATTTTAGCAGGCTTTTAGATTTAACGCCTGTTTCCCAGGGCTCAGGAAATTCGGCAGCTGGAGGGAGGTGAGAACGGCTGGATCAGCATGTAAGTGCTTTTCCACCAGTGCTTGTGGGCCAGGAGGAGCAGGAGTGATTCCCCCCGGCCCCCGCAAGCAAACCTGCTTCCCACCCTGCCATCGGCTGACTCCCGCAATCTGATCTCCCCACGGCCTTTCTGATCTCTCACCCCCGACCTTTCCAATCTCTCCTCAACCTTTCTGATCTCCCACCCCCGACTTTTCCGATCTCCCTGTTTAATTCGAGTTACCCGCGTTTTCGGGTTTCTCGGCTGCTGACATTCCCCCCACCCCGCCACTCCCTCCCCCTCCTCCCTCCCTCCCTCGCTGTAAATATTGGGGCCATTGAGCCTGCTGCTGCAAAAAACTTTATATTTAGTTCCAAACTAATAAAAACATTTTGAAAAGGTTCATGCTGCAACAGATACAGTGTCTGGTGCAACACGTGGCAAACAATGAGCTCAGCTTTTGGAGCAGGTTGTTCCCTGGCTCTTGGCCTTCTCATAAACTCTACTGTAGAGCCACTTTAGTACAGTGTGCCTGAAGTATTAAGTAGAGATAATTGACTGCGCTCTGTCTACACCAGCGTGATTACTGGAAATATCCAAGAATGTTCTGGATTAAAACTGTGCCAGGGCGCCAAAGATACTGCTCTCTAGAGTACAAATAAATAAATCAGCAGTTGGTGGGAGGCCCGCTGATCCAATGTGTTGACGATGTCGTCATTTGCCCTCACAAGGGAAAAAAATAACATTCCAGTCCCTCTCTGTAAACAACTTTCTATCTGGGATTTATCACTCCCAGGCAGCACTGCTGTCACTGTCCCAGGCTGAGAATAAATGGAGGTAATACAAAACACAACAGCAGTTGATAGAACGTTAAAGAGTGACGTTGGGAGATGTAACGTCGGGCACATCTCCAGAGAAACAGTGCAATCTTTTTCCAGTTTATACAACACAAAACAAGACAAAATGGGGTAGGAATGCATTTTGGGCAGAAGTGTGAAGCGGCAGCCCGTTACAGGCCCCGCCTGATATTCGACCCTATTGGAGTCAATGGGACTGAATATTGAGTGCGGCGTTATACGGGCGGTATGGTATCGGCCGCCTGTTGTAGGCCCCGTCTGATATTCAGTTTCTATTGGAGTCAATGGGACAGAAGATCGAATGGGGCGTAATATGGGCGGCCGATGCGACTCCGCCTGTTTTGCGTTCCACCCACGTCCAATTTTGTTCCCAATAATTGTGAAACAATAATGTCAGCACTTGTGAAACTGATAGGCTAGAAGATAATGCACAGATTGTACTGGACAATTGCATTAAGGATTCTTCTACTTCGAGTCTTCCAGATGAGAGTTGGCCCTGGCACTTCGCATGATTGCTAATCTAGCACTGAATACGCTGCTGTGATCCTTTCCACCATGGATGGGGAAGTTGTCTATCTTTGTGTCCAAGGTCCCTGTGAGTGCCCTCAGGCACAATGCAGTGTGAAAGCCTTTATAGCAACATTGAGGCTGTTACTTGAATGCGGTCTGACTGGTGTCTAGTTCTGTGATCCTGCCCGTTACTCCATTAACATACGTAATACCAATTTGATTACATTTGCTGGGCTCATGGGTGGGTTTGTCAGAAAGGTTGATGCTGTGATGATTAGCAATGCCTGGATATGCTGTCAGGTTTAGGGATACATGATGCTTTTCTGTAGCTACTTTGTTTTTTGTATATTTTCTAAATTGTACTGTGGTGTTAGTCTATGTAAGAAAATAAAGAAAAAAAAACAATTTTAATGACAAAACAAAAGAATTGTGATTGTGTGATAAAGTGGATTTGTGATCTAAACTAGAGCCCACTCACCTGTATGTTAAGTCGAATACGGTGAGCGCCAAGTCCATGTCGAAGAAAGGAAGATGACATGATTTGATCGTCAGCAATTCCATGGGACTCGAGACCAAGGGGAGGGCATTCTAAAAATGAGATATGGAGGCAATTAATGAATTAAAGATGGGAGAATTGGATTTTAATAGGGCTACATACTATTCATAGATGAGATTTTCTGGTGACAGAAGTCTCTGCTTGGTGATGTCTGAACACAGAAGTGGCCCTTTTGAAAGATTGCAAAACATTGTGGTTTCACTCAATTAGTCTCCTGTTGATCAGTCGAGACATTAGAAGGGTTATAAAACATTCCCAAATTAAATCTTTATTATGGTCGTTACAGAAATCTCTGGTACCCCAACCATTCCACAAACCATTTTAGTTACATTCAAGATATGACTTTCAGTGAAAAACTCTTGCTGCTTGGGGATGGGCACATAATTCAATGCTTGCACATGTATATGCTGTTGTCGTCTCAAGGCAGCATAGCAGATGCACGTCAAAACTATGTCTGGGCACATTAATACTTGCATGCACAAACACCATCAGGGTAGTTCAATGCCTGGATACACATGCTCAGTCAGAGCCGTCTAGCAACTGCATACACATGCTCTGTCAGGGCAGTCTAGTGCCAACTCATGCAGGCTCTGTCACGGCAGTGTAATGCCCACCCATCATGCTCTGTCAGGGCAATGTACTGCCCACCATGCATGTTCTGTCAGGGTAGTCCAGGACATGCATGTGAATAACTTTTAGAAGGAAGACTTGAGATCAAAATTGATATGAGTAAAGCATTTAGGGAACAGTTTAATATTTATGTAAAAATAATTTAATGTAAGTCATCAGAGCCAAGCAAAGTCTGTGAGTGGTTTACTTTAACAAATTGTTTTCTCATGTTAAATCTAAACTTAGCATTAAACATATTATACAGATTAAACAGAATTAAAAAATGCATTTTAAATTCTTTCTGTAACTAATGAATGCAATGTCGCCTCCAGAGTGCCAAATCTACCGATCTTGAAAACATTACCAACATAACCTAAATTCTTGGCCAACTAATCAAGAGAAAAACAGTCCAATAAAATACAAATGTTAAAAACAGGAAACTGGAACCAACTGTGGTGCGAGAGTGGGAGTGATATTCAGGAACAATAACTACAGCAATAGAGCAGTAGACTGCTATTTAGGGGCAATAAATGTAGCAATAGAGCAGTAGACTGCTGTTCAGGGGAAATAACTGCAGCAATAGAGAACTGTACTGCTATTCAGGAACAATAACTAGCAATAGGGAAATGTTCTGCTATTCAGGAGCAATAACTGTAGCAATAGAACACTGTACTGCTATTCAGGAGCAATAATAAGAGCATAAGAGATAGGAGCAGGAGTAGGCCATTCGGCCCCTCGAGCCTGCTCCGCCATTTAATGAGATCATGGCTGATCTGATTTTTACCACAACTCCACTTTCCCGCCCTTTCCCCATATCCTTTGACTCTCTTGCTGATCAAAAATTTGTCGAACTCAGCCTTGAATGTATTCAATAACTCAGCCTCCACAGCTTTCTGGAGTAAAGAATTCCAAAGATTCACGACCCTCTGGGAGAAGAAATTCCTCCTCATTTCCGTCTTAAACGGGCGACCCCTTATTCTGAGACTATGCCCCCTAGGTTTAGATTCCCCCATGAAGGGTAACATCCTCTCAGCATCGACCCTATCGAGTCCCCTCAGAATCTTGTATGTTTCAATAAGATCTCCTCTCATTCTTCTAAACTCCAATGAGCATGGACCCAACCTGTTCAATCTTTCCTCATAAGACAACCGTTCCATACCCGGAATCAACCTAGTGAACCTTCTCTGAACTGCCTCCAATGCAAGTATGTCCTTCCTTAAATTAGGGCACCAGAACTGTACGCAGTTCTCCCGGTGTGGTCTCGCCAGCACCCTGTACATTTGCAGCATGACTTCCCTGCTTTTCTACTCCATCCTCCTAGAAATAAAGGCCAATATTCCGTTTGCCTTCCGGGTTACCTGCTCTGCAGCAATAACTGTAGCAATAGAGCACCATACTGCTATTCAGATGGCCAGGTAACTTTCTGAGTAGGTTGCCATTCGGTGATTCAGGGGCCTGATAATTCAAGCATTTCAGTTCCATTTGGGAGCCGATTCTGAGTGTCAATAGCAAGCTGGATTGAGGGTATGATGTGTCTTTTATAGGTGCTTGGTTCTAGTTATCCTTGGACAGAGTCTCACAACCATGACGGTGCTTTGTATTATTTATATCGCACCCCTCCGGCCAGTTTAGCTGCAGCTATTCTGATTGCTGGTACTGATATCAGTGTGGGCATTTACTTTGACCTCATTTGTTAATGTTTTTTTAAATTCTGATTACATTCATTAAATAGCCAAATGCAGATGTTGTAAATAATAGATTTACAGCACATTGTATTTTGTGCCAAGCAGAGGCCATTGTTTCATTTGAGATTGCGAAATCTGGTGATGCTTTAAAGTGGGCAGAAATATGTTATATGTGTACATGTAACCACACATTGTTATGCATCTTACTTGTACTGAAACAAAAGAAATATAATTGTAGGAAGGGGATAATGTCCAGCTACATAAAATTTAAAGCCCTGAAATGGTTCATGCTATTAGGACTGTAGTCTTACAGACAACAAAATCCAAAGTGCAGCAGGTTTTCAGTTTTTCAGTGACATTGTGATTGTAGTCAACATTTTTAAGTTATTCTACAATGCATATGGTTCGAATTTCATTTTTCCATTGCTAGAACCACCAGATCCCTGAGTCAACATCCAGAAGCTACCAGGCCAGCTGAAGGGAAGTCTGGGACAAGCCTGCCACAGCAAGACAGTCTGTAGCAGTGGAAGAGTTAAAATCCCTGCTAATACATGCATGCACTTCCTGTGGTCACATCTGTACTGTATTACATCTGCTCTGACACTGGTTTGGAGCTGGTGCCATGGCAGATCAGTGTAGAAGTGGGCATTAATGCCAGCAACAACACGACAGCCTCCAAAACCTCAATAAATATTGACTTTGGGTGAGGTTAATGTCATAATGGTGTATATGAACGAAAGCAGATCAGAGCTGGCAGAGGTCGTCATAAACATACAATCCCTAAGAGAACACAAGTCATGTTATGTAAGAACTGTACAAATTTAGGCTGCTGCTTTAAACACCACATAAATGGCTGTCTTTGAAGAAAGGATGTACAGATCTGGGCCTTGAGACTTTGCTTGGAGACACTGTGACTCCATGGTAGATTTTTCTTTTGGAGAAGTTGAAACAGCAACAAATTGAATGTAAAAATCTGCCAGTGTCTGCACTACTTTATTAGCTGATACTTGTAATGAAGATGTGGAGATGCCGGTGATGGACTGGGGTTGACAATTGTAAACAATTTTACAACACCAAGTTATAGTCCAGCAATTTTATTTTAAATTCACAAGCTTTCGGAGATTCTCTCCTTCCTCAGGTAAATGTTCAGGATCTCCTTGAAGCCTACGCATTTATACATATTGAATAATACATGGTGTTTACAGACTGCCCCTGCAACTGCCCGTTGCCAAGGCAATCACCGTGTTCAGACAGAGAGGTGTCATCTGCAGAACCCCCGAATACACATTCAACAAAAAAACAAACAGGGAAAAAAAAACAGAGAAAAAAAAACACAGAGAGAGGCAGAAACATCCGGAAGGCAGAGAGAGCCAGCAAATGACCCATTATATTAAAAACAGATAACATTTGTTCGCTGGTGGGGTAACGTGTAGCGTGACATGAACCCAAGATCCCGGTTGAGGCCGTCCTCATGGGTGCGGAACTTGGCTATCAATTTCTGCTCGACGATTTTGCGTTGTCGTGTGTCTCGAAGGCCGCCTTGGAGTACGCTTACCCGAAGGTCGGTGGATGAATGTCCATGACTGCTGAAGTGTTCCCCGACTGGGAGGGAACCCTCCTGTTTGGCGATTGTTGCGCGGTGTCCGTTCATCCGTTGTCGCAGCGTCTGCATGGTCTCGCCAATGTACCATGCTCTGGGGCATCCTTTCCTGCAACGTATGAGGTAGTATACGTTGCAGGAAAGGATGCCCCAGAGCATGGTACATTGGCGAGACCATGCAGACGCTGCGACAACGGATGAACGGACACCGCGCAACAATCGCCAAACAGGAGGGTTCCCTCCCAGTCGGGGAACACTTCAGCAGTCATGGACATTCATCCACCGACCTTCGGGTAAGCGTACTCCAAGGCGGCCTTCGAGACACACGACAACGCAAAATCGTCGAGCAGAAATTGATAGCCAAGTTCCGCACCCATGAGGACGGCCTCAACCGGGATCTTGGGTTCATGTCACGCTACACGTTACCCCACCAGCGAACAAATGTTATCTGTTTTTAATATAATGGGTCATTTGCTGGCTCTCTCTGCCTTCCGGATGTTTCTGCCTCTCTCTGTGTTTTTTTTTCTCTGTTTTTTTTTCCCTGTTTGTTTTTTTGTTGAATGTGTATTCGGGGGTTCTGCAGATGACACCTCTCTGTCTGAACACGGTGATTGCCTTGGCAACGGGCAGTTGCAGGGGCAGTCTGTAAACACCATGTATTATTCAATATGTATAAATGCGTAGGCTTCAAGGAGATCCTGAACATTTACCTGAGGAAGGAGAGAATCTCCGAAAGCTTGTGAATTTAAAATAAAATTGCTGGACTATAACTTGGTGTTGTAAAATTGTTTACACTTGTAATGAAGGCTGTCGATGGCTTCTATCACATTCTGTAAAATTTCTAATGTCTGAAGAGACGGAGAGTGAGAAGTTCTGCCTCGAATCCAACTTTTCTCTCCTAAATAGTTAGTTGAAGGATAACTCCCTGTTTCAAATAATGCTTTGCTGATATTCTCTACAGTGTAACCAATAGCAACAGACATAATGGAGTAGACTTTGTCATAGACTACACAGCCAGGAGAATTCCCCCTCCCCCACGGGTTTAAAGTTTTACTTTGCACTCATCCTTTGCCATGTTCTAACCCTCACCATTAAAGTTGCAACTTCAAAATAACCTGATATTGGTCTCCCCCCACTCTCTGTTGCACCTAAATATTGTTCCTTATCTGCCAGTATTTCTGCATACAGATGCATATCTATGGTGTTAAAGGCCAGTCTTTCCAGATTAATGCAGTCTGCTCCTGTTTATTCAAAGTTGCTTTTTTCCTCAAAAAATATTCAAATTATCAAAAACAGTTTAAATGAAGCAACTTTGAATTAAGGGAAGTAGATTGCATTGGCCAACTTTGCATTTTGCCAATGTGAGCCGGGTAGGGAAGGTCATCAATTTTCTGGTCCAAGTTACAAGCCTTTTTTTCCTGTTGAGACGGCTCCAAGAATCATCATCTACATGGATGCAGTGACACACAATCTGGCTGGAAGCCCTCAGAAATCAGACCAGTGGGTCTGAGCTCCAGCTACCCAAGAAATCTGCTTGTCACTTTGCTCTAGAATGGCATAGTTCAGTACCCAGGCAATCCTGAAGAATATGTATCAGAGGGACAACTTTTAACCACAACTCTCTGAAAACAATCAGACATCGCAAAGAATTGAGAAGTATGAGCTTGAACAGATAAAGTTGAGTAATGGTCAGATTTGGTGTTATGCCGTGATTTTCCTCCTCGTGCCTTTGTGAAACATTTTTCTGCAGTAAAGATTCTATATAAATGCCAGTTGTTGTGAAAGTACAGTGGAACAAGCTCAGTTCAAACCCAACCCCTCTTGCGAAGATGGAATAGGAACGTAGGAACAGGAGTAGGTCATTAAGACCCTCGAGTCTGTTGCGCCATTCAGTTAGATCATGTCTAATCTGTACCTCAACTCCATTTACCTGCTTCACTTCCATATCTCTTGATACCCCTTACCAAACAAAAATCTATCGATCTTGAAAATTTCCATTGGCCCAGCATCCACAGCCTTTTGGGGAAGAGAGTTCCACTACCCTTTGCATGAAAAATTGCTTTCTGATTTCACTCCACTCAATCCTGTCGAACACTGTTTAAGAGACTTGAACACATCTTCCAGGCTGGCACATTAGTGCAGTACTGAGGGTGTGCTGCGTTGTCGGAGGTGTCGTCTTTCGGATGGGACGTTAAACCGAGGCCCCGTCTGCCCTCTCAGGTGGTCGTAAAAGATCCCATGGCACTATTTGGAGAAGAACAGGTGAATTCCCCTGGTGTCCTGGCCAACAGTTATGCCTCAACCAACACCTAAAATAGATTATCTGGCCATTATCTCATTGCTGTTTGTGGGACCTTGCTCTGCACAAATCGGCTGCCTCATTTCCGACATTACAACAGTGACGAGATTTCATAGGTGATTCATTGGCTGTAAAGCGCTTTGGGATTTTCTGAGGCTGTGAAAGGTGCTATATAAATGCAAGTCTTTCTTTCTTTCTTTCGTTCATTCATAAGGCCAATGATGAATACTTAATAAGTGATGACAAATGAGTTTGCTTTCTCAACTGTGTTGGACCATTGTCTGCTTCTTACAAACCTCACCCGATCTTGAGGTACAGTACCTCGTAACCAGTGTACATACCTAGAATTTTATAATATGTGTTTAGCTGTGAGACGGCGCTATAAATCACACACGTATGTATATTCTCTTCCATTTGGGTTGAGCAGTTTACAGAGATTTCATGGACATGAATACTTTGGACCATTCATCCCTTGAAATGTCTCTGTACCACAAAGTGGATGGCTACATTCATGGGATGAAAAAACACAACTTGCAGTCCCACACTTTGTCCCCCTTTGTTTCATGCAGTGGGTGTTGTAGTAAGAGTGAAAGAGGATTGGAACTCCTTTTAGGTAATGCAGACATTCTTCCTTGCTTAAAGCAGGTCAGAATCCAACCAACAAGGAATATTAAAGCAGGTCAGGCGCTTTTCTTAAAAATGTGTCCTTGTCCCTGGGTCTTTTACTCAGCAATGTGTTTTAGAAAATTCAACTTGGATTTTTTCATTGTCGTGTGACATTAGATAAAGTATGAGTAATTAATTTCATTTTAACAAAAGCTCTTCTCAAACAGCAGAACCAATGCAGCTGATCAACACTGATTTATTCACCCAGTACCAGACCCTGGGTGCATCACTATGCCATTATTTTTCTTTCTAAGTCCATTGGAAGTATCATAGTTTATTTATGAAATTCAATGGAGGATTTTAATTTGAAAATGTGGTGCTCAGTGCGATGTCAAACTTTGATTATTAATGAGCATTGCTCTCCAGAGTCACTTGGTTCCGTTCTGTATTCTATATTGATTGTCCAGTACGAGCTTGGCTTGGTTGGTAGAACTCTTGACTTTGGGTCAGAAGGTTGCGGGCTTGGGCCCCTTTTGAGGGTTTTCGCTCATAATCTAGGCTGACTCTTTAGTCCAGTACTCAGAGAGTGTTGCACTATCGGGAGGTGCCATCCTACAGATGAGACATCAAACCGAAATTCTGCCTGCCAATTCCGATTTATTCAGATGTATGTTAAAGGGCCCATGACACTATGGGAAGGGCAGGGATTTCACCAGGTGCCATGGTCAACATTTCTCTTTCAAGCAACTTATCAAAAACACAGATTGACTGCTGATCCATCTCTTTGCTATTTGTGGAACGTTGCTGACTCCGTGCAGCTACCCAGTTTGCTTAAATAACCCACACAGTCAGAACATTTAAAGTAATTCATTGTGTGAAATGTTTTGAGACATTTTGATCTGGTAAGGTGCTATATAAATGGAAGTATTATTATTATTATTTTATTAGTGTCATGTCTGAATGTTCCCTTCAGTTTTCTTTCCCTCCCTGTGTTTCCCCTGACTGGGGGAGTCTGGAACCAAGGGTCACAGTCTCAGAATAAGGGGTAGGCCATTTAGGACAGAGATGAGGAGAAAGTTCTTTTCTCAGAGGGTGATGAATCTTTGGAATTCTCTACCCCAGAGGGCTGTGGAGGCTCAGTCATTAAGTACATTCAAAACAGAGATTGATAGATTTCTAGATATTAAACGCATCAAGGGATATGGAGATAGTGCAGGAAAATGGCGTTGAGGTAGAAGATCGGCAAGATTTGTGATGCAGTGTCTTGCCATTCCATACAATGCACCACCACATAGCCAAGTATACTGGTATTTTTCACATAATAAAAGGATGCTCTGACGATCAGGGTATGGTAGCATAGTGGTTAAGTTACTGGACTAGTAATCCAGAGTCATGAGTTCAAATCCTGCCATGGCAGCTGGGGAATTTAAATTCAATTAATTAAATAAAATCTGAAATTAAAATACTAGTATCAGTAATGGTGGTCATGAAACTACCAGATTGTTGTAAAAACCCATCTGGTTCACTAATGCCCTTTAGGGAAAGAAACCTGCCGTCCCGACACGGTCTGGCCTCTTTGTAACTCCAGACCCACAGCAATGTGGTTGATTCTTCATTGCCCTCTGAAATGGCCTTGCAAGCCACTCTGTTGTAAAATCTCGCTTAAAAAAAAGTCATAATAAGAATAAAACTGGACGGACCACGAGGCACCGGACACGACAAAGGCAAACCAAGCCAAGTCGACCTTGCAAAGTCCTCCTCACTAACATCTGGGGGGACTTGTGCCAAAATTGGGAGAGCTGTCCCACAGACTAGTCAAGCAACAGCCTGACATAGCCATACTCACAAAATTCTACCTTTCAGCCAACATCCCAGACTCTTCCATCACCATCCCTGGGTATTTTCTGTCCCACCGGCAGGACAGACCCACCAGAGGTGGCGGTACAGTGATATACAGGCAGAAGGGAGTCCTCAACATTGACTCCAGACCCCATGAAATCTCATGGCATCAGGTCAAACATGGGCAAGGAAACCTCCTGCTGATTACCACCTACCGCCCTCCTTCAGCTGATGAATCAGTCCTCCTCCATGTTGAACACCACTTGGAGGAAGAACTGAGGGTAGCAAGGGCACAGAATGTACTCTGGGTGGGGGACTTCAATATCCATCACCAAGAGTGGCTCGGTAGCACCACTGTTGGCCGAGTCCTGAAGGACATAGCTGCTAGACTGGGCCTGCGGCAGGTGGTGAGCGAACCAACACGAGGGCAAAACTTACTTGACCTCGTCCTCACCAATCTACCTGTCGCAAATGCATCTGTCCATCATAGTATTGGTAGGAGTGACCACCGCACAGTCCTCGTGGAGACGAAGTCCCGTCCTCGCACTGAGGACACCATTCAACGTGTTGTGTGGCACTACCACCATGCTAAATGGGATAGATTCAGAACAGATCTAGCAGCTCAAAATTGGGCATCCATGAGGAGCTGTGGGCCATCAGTAGCAGCAGAATTGTATTCCAGCACAATCTGTAACCTCATGGCCCAGTATATTCCTCACTCTACCATTACCAACAAGTCGGGATCAGCCCTGGTTCAATGAGGAGTGTAGAAGAGCATGCCAGGAGCAGCACCAGGCGTACCTAAAAATGAGGTGCCAACCTGGTGAAGCTACAACTCAGGACTACATGCACGCTAAACAGCAGAAGCAACATGCTATAGACAGAGCTAAGCGATTCCACAACCAACAGATTAGATCAAAGCTCTGCAGTCCTGCCACATCCAGTCGTGAATGGTGGTGGACAATTAAACAACTAATGGGAGGAGGAGGCTCTGCAAACATCCCCATCCTCAATGATGGCAGAGTCCAGCACGTGAGTGCAAAAGACAAGGCTGAAGCGTTTGCAACCATCTTCAGCCAGAAGTGTCGAGTGGATGATCCATCTCGGCCTCCTCCCGATATCCCCACCATCACAGAAGCCAGTCTTCAGCCAATTCGATTCACTCCACGTGATATCAAGAAACGACTGAGTGAACTGGATACAGCAAAGGCTATGGGCCCTGACAACATCCCAGCTGTAGTGCTGAAGACTTGTGCTCCAGAACTATCTGCACCTCTAGCCAAGCTGTTTCAGTACAGCTACAACACTGGCATCTACCCGACAATGTGGAAAATTGCCCAGGTATGTCCCGTCCACAAAAAGCAGGACAAATCCAATCCGGCCAATTACCGCCCCATCAGTCTACTCTCAATCATCAGCAAAGTGATGGAAGGTGCCATCAAGCGGCACTTACTCACCAATAACCTGCTCACCGATGCTCAGTTTGGGTTCCGCCAGGACCACTCGGCTCCAGACCTCATGACAGCCTTGGTCCAAACATGGACAAAACAGCTGAATTCCAGAGGTGAGTTGAGAGTGACTGTCCTTGACATCAAGGCAGCATTTGACCGAGTGTGGCACCAAGGAGCCCAAATTGAATTCAGTGGGAATCAGGGGGAAAACTCTCCAGTGGCTGGAGTCATACCTAGCACAAAGGAAGATGGTAGTGGTTGTTGGAGGCCAATTATCTCAGCCTCAGGACATTGCTGCAGGAGTTCCTCAGGGCAGTGTCCTTGGCTCAATCATCTTCAGCTGCTTCATCAATGACCTTCCCTCCATCATAAGGTCAGAAATGGGGATGTTCGCTCATGATTGCACAGTGTTCAGTCCCATTCGCAACCCCTCAAATAATGAAGCAGTCTGAGCCCGCATGCGGCAAGACTTGGACAACATCCAGGCTTGGGCTCATAAGTGGCAAGTAACATTCGTGCCAGACAAGTGCCAGGCAATGACCATCTCCAACAAGAGAGAGTCAAACCACCTCCCCTTGACATTCAACGGCATTACCATCGCTGAATCCCCCACCATCAACGTCCTGGGGATCACCATTGACCAGAAACTTAACTGGACCAGTCATATAAATACTGTGGCTACAAGAGCAGGTCAGAGGTTGGGTATCTTGCAGCGAGTGACTCACCTCCTGACTGCCCAAAGCCTTTCCACCATCCACAAGGCACAAGTCAGGAGTGTGATGGAATACTCTCCATTTGCTTGGATGAGTGCAGCTCCAACAACACTCAAGAAGCTTGACACCATCCAGGACAAAGCAGCCCGCTTGATTGGCACCCCATCCACCACCCTAAACATTCACTCCCTTCACCACCGGCGCACAGTGGCTGTAGTGTGTACCATCCACAGGATGCACTGCAGCAACTCGCCAAGACTGCTTCGACAGCACCTCCCAAACCCGTGACCTCTACCACCTAGAAGGACAAGGGCAGCAGGCACATGGGAACAACACCACCTGCATGTTCGCCTTCAAGTCACACACCATCCTGACTTGGAAATATATCGCCGTTCCTTCATCGTCGCTGGGTCAAAATCCTGGAACTCCCTTCCTAACAGCACTGTGGGAGAACCTTCACCACATGGACTGCAGTGGTTCAAGAAGGCGGCTCACCACCACCTTCTCAAGGGCAATTAAGGATGGGCAATAAATGCCGGCCTCGCCAGCGACGCCCACATCCCATGAACGAATAAAAAAAAAAAATTATTGCACAGTATTAGTGCTGGACTACTCACTTGGTAGAAAGCTGATGACAAAGGAACCACAGAAACTCACTGTATCACAACCACCCATGAGCATCTTTGAGCAACTCCAGAAACATTGTTTGCTAATCCCAAAGAAAGGCACAACATCAGCTAATATTGCATGCTGTCACCAACATCTGGAATCAATTCATTTGCTCCATGACCTGCAGCCCACTTCAGCTCATCTTAAACCAATGCCAAAACCTGATGAACTATGAACAACATGTACCTAGCCGTATGGGGGCAGGGGAGAGGGCCACAGGTATTATGTCAGAGTTCACTAGACTAGAAGATTTTCCTGCCCTATAACTCAAATGGCTGAGTGTTCAAATCCCAAAAACATTCCCAGCGTTCCCAGGGCTCTTTTTTGTTCCTAAATTCCTCTTGGAAATGAGGTGTTCCACCTTCGAGAGGTGTAAGAGACACTCAAACTATTCAGTGGGCTGTAAAGGTCATGCCTCCTGTTAGACAATGATAGAGCAGTCGTCAGCCTGTACCACTGAACTGAATAGAAGACAATGTGAACCGGCAATCAGCCGATGTGGGGAGAAATGTTAACAATCAAATAGAAACAATAAATCCAGCATAATTCAACAGCCTCAAAAGAATTTTACTCACTTTTTCCTAGTGGTGGCAAATATTCATCTGGGTCTATCTCCTCCGGAATCTTTTTCCTAGGTTTCTTAGGTTTCACTGCAAAATATAGAATAAGAGTCACTACAGTAATTCTTCTTAGACATCCCTAATTCTCTGAGCCACGAGTGTACCGTACTTTTTGTAGCCAGTTGAATTGTGAGCGTTCAGTCTATATCGTAACCCTCAGTCCTGAATGTGCAGTCCATCTTGTAAGCCTAAATCAAAAGTGTTCAGTCCATATCCTAACTCTTAACCCTCTGAGTACTCAGTATCCCGTCTTTCTTTCTTTTTCAATTTTCTCCACTTCTGAAGACAATGACTCTTTGCAATTTGTGTGGTTCCATCGACACCCATGGCCCAGCAGGATTTTACTCACATGGCCATTCTTTGGATATGAGCCTTAAAGGTGATTGTTGGCAGCCAATTTGATGGAGCCTAATCGTGTCCTCATCTGATGTTCGCACATGCGTGATTTCCATTAGGCGTCAATGAATAGTGATCAGGAATGGAAACCCTGGCTGATATCTTCCTTTTCTAGCCCAGCAGTGTTGAGGACAAATGAATTGTGACAAATGCTGCCAGACCGGGAATCGTACCTTGGATTTCCTAGTCTGTATGTTCCCAGACCATGCAGGAGCAGCAGTACACTCTCTAATTCTAGGTACTCAGTGTTTAGCACACTTAACCCTCTAGGTATTCAATGTCAGGTACACCCTTTAAATTAAATAATTCAAATCGAAGGAAGTCTGTAAATATTGCAATTTACATATTTGATACTGTTTGGAACCTTGTGCTGTCCCTGCAGTACCTGTTCCCTTAGAAACAGTGGGTGAAACTTACCAAGATGATGGACTGATTCTGACCTGAGTCACTGAAGGTATGCTATAACTCTTGTTTAGGAAGCAGTCATAAAGGCAATAAATGTTCACAAATGTGCTGCGATGTATAAGGTTGCTATTGGTCACTAACATGCACTGCATCTCTGCTTAGAACTTCGGTAAATCCACTCGCTGCTGAAGTAACTTTGTTGAAAAGAATTGTCAACTGTTGCCTTCCTATCCCTATCCAATGGTCACTTTCTTTTGATCGCTTGCCAAAGCTGCCTCTTGAAACATCTGTGAATCCTCCTTTCTACCCTCTTCTATCCTTATGGTTCAGTTGTCTGCCCTCCTTAATAGGAAGCTGACATTTTTGCTTCACTTTTCCTTTCTAAATATACTCTTGATGATTTGGGCAAAGAACTACCCACTATTGCTCCATATTGCTCGATCAGTTTTTATCTAAGCCCTATCTATCAGATCCCCCACTCTCTGGATAGTAATAAGGCTTCTGGTCCAGATGACATATTTCTTAATGGGCTCAAGTTTTGTGCCTCTGGATTTATCCCCGTGCTACACTATCTACTCATTCTCCCTTTCTTTCCTTCTCCTTGGAAAGTTACTCATAATCGCCCTATCCCAAAGAAAGTTGATTTCTTTATCCTTCCAACTAGTGGCCCTATTGCTCTTGCACAAAGCTCTTTCTAAAGTTATGGAAGCAGTTGTTAACTTGAAATTATCCATGTCCTTGAAGGTTCATGACTTCTGGTAAGACTTTCATCATAACTGTCCGTTGGTGGTCTTATTGTCTAACCGAAGAGCCTCTGGAATTCTGCTCTTGAACTCTTGAATGATTCTTTGTCATCATTTCCAAAGCCTTTAACAGGACTTGTCACCGTGCAATTCTAAACAAGTTAGCATCATGCAATTGCCCACCTAAGCTATGTTCAGGCTCTAAGTTCATTTCAAATAGCTCAATGTCTGCGGCAGGTAATTGTTCATCTTCTGATTCTTTTAACATCAACTCAGTTATTCGGCACAACTCTATCCTCTTTTCCAGTCCATTCCTTCTCCATATCTATGGCCTCTTCCACTCAGCACCCATTTTTATCTACTCTATTGCTTATCTTTGCACTCTGCGCTCATCTCCTTCTTTCAGCGCACAGAACCTTGACTGTGCCTGCACTGTAATGGACCGAATCATAACATCTTTATCTCCTTTGATGGGACAATGAAAGTCTAGATTGGTTCAGTTCTTTGAAGGCACACTTTCTTGCTGGACCTGGCAAGTCCAGTCAGTATCTATCAGCTTTGCCTTTTGATGGTTTCACCTTGGTTCTTCTTTATTTACAGAAATTCTTGGGCTCACTGCCTCCTCTGACCTCAAATGGAATTCCCATATCTACTCCATTGCTAATACTGCATCTCGGAACCTCAGGTTCATCTTCATGTCACATTTCTTCCCTCCTCTCAATAAAGTATAACTCTCTATAAGAATGTACTCAAGACTTGCATACCACTCCCATATGTGGGAAGACTCTTCCAACACCTCTCTCAGATTCTTGGATAGAAGAAAAAGCTTGTTATCTATTAGGCAATCCTTCTTTCGCCTCCAGACTGTAATCTTTCTGTCTCGAACATAACCTTTTTTGTTTGTCATTTTGTCGAATCAACTATGATGCTTCAATGAACAGACTTTATTTTTCTTGTTTGACTCCAAACAGATCTTCCTGCATGTTCTTCCTCCTTCTTCCATCCTCTCTCCATTCTCCATCTATCCTCATTGTGTTGAAACAAAACTCACTGCATGTTTCCCAGTCGAACTCATTCTTTCTCAGATCCTCAAACCTGTAGAACTTCTCAGCTGCCTCAGTCTTTTGCTTCTGTTTCAATATTTTATAACCCAAGCTGTTGTCAACTAACCACTACTTGCTGATTTACCTCATCTTTTGGCAAAAAGAGTGGGAAAGAAGATGAGGTAAATCAGGAAGTGGTGGCCCTGAGGCCATGACCCTTCACCTAGGTTTCTCAATTTAAAAAATCTTTACATTAGATAGGAGTTTTTATCTTTAATGTAACAGGAAGCAAAGCTATAGTGCCAATCAAAATCAGGCACTGACTTTGGTTTTAACAGTAACAGTACTTAATGGTTCAATATTGGCAGTGACATGGGATTCAAATAAAGTGATTGCACACACTGAAACTAGGAAACCTGAGCAGGGATTGGGTTGTGTGAGATAGTGTTATGAGAAGAGCATGTTACAGACAGATGTATATGGAATGCGGTGTAAAGGTTACTGTGGAGCAAAGGATGGAGACCTCCCTCCCCCTTCCCACTGTCCACAATTACATTATTGTTCAAGATTACATTATTATTCCAGGATGTTTGTCTGTTACTATTCATACAATACACTCACTTTTTTTTGGACTTGGGAGTTATATTTCTTTTAACTCCCCACTGATTTCTCCAAGCCACACACCTCGTCTGTCCAAAAGAGTAGGCGTGTGACCAGACCTCCATCAATGCTGCAATGAGGAGCTGCTCATTTTTGCCTATGTCAGTTTATCTATTGATTTCTTTATTACGGGTCACAGTACACCTACAGGGTTAATACTGGTTTCTGCTAGCTGTTTCTGCAAGCAATAGGAAAGTACATTACAGCCTAGGTCACTTCAACAGTATTCTTCCTTGGATGTATTTCTGGACACCTTTCTGCTCAGATGTGCTTGTCACAATTTTGAATCCTTTGGTCATTTTTTTCATGAAAGGGCTTGGACCTGAGCTATGTTAAGATGTGTTTTCTTTAGCAAAAACTTGTCTCAAAGAGGTTAGCTTCCCAAGGCAGTCCTGTGCTGAGTGCAGGTCAGCAGGTAGAGGATTGGTAATTACAATGGGAGATGGGGAGTTGTTTCTTTGAGACCCAATGGACAATTCACGGTCCCTGTATAGTTATTCAGAGACACACTTTGCACCTTGGTGTTGAAAATCTTTTGTTATCTCTGTGGGTACAGTGAGACTTTTGAAAATCAGAATAAAGATGTCAAATGGGAATTGAGCTCTTGAAGGCTTCAAAAGGAGTGAACTGCTGTTCAGAGGTTGTGCTTTTAAGTTGAGGTAGGTAATCCACCAAAACTGGCTAGCGTACATGTGTCTTTATTTTTGTAATAGTACACAAGCAGAAGTTATACTGACTGTACCAAATATCTCTGATCATACTCAGTGTTGTGTATGTTTTGCCGATTGTGGATTCAACCAATTTAGGAATTGAACCGAATGTTATTGTGCCTTGTGCGAACTCGATCTACCTTCAGAAAGGTTAGAGTAACACGTACGCAAGACACGGGATCACAGGAGAGCTTCAATGTTATACTCCTGGGTCCCGGTACCGTACGGGGCAGCGGGAGTCAACTGCTGCAAGAAGCAGACGACCAGATCGCTTAAAGACGCGGCTAACACCACTGAATCCAAATAGATGTCTGTGGCACACTTGAATTCATTGCTGTCTTGGTTAGTTTGACATTTGAGGTACAGACAGACAGACTGAGAGCTGTCTTTGAACTTTATTGTAATGGCAGATATATTTGTGTGGAGAAACATTCTAAGCAATTGATAGCCTGTGAGTGGCTGTTGATCTAATTTAATTATAAGAGATACAGTTCTCTAATGCTTTTTGTTTCAGTACACCTTCAAAAGATGTTGAATGATATATCTGAGGCTTTAAAGCCAGCAGCGAGACTGAACTAGATCTGACTCCAAAGTAGCATTTTGCCATGTAAGAAATGAGTGACTATGGGACCAATATTAGGAGGGCGGTGGGTTGGCAGTGGGGGGTCGACTGGGCGTGTGGGTAATGCGCCCAGTGAAATCGGGGTGCTCCGCACACAATCGCAGCTTGATTGAAGGTACTCACCTTTGTTTCCGGGTTTCGCGCTGGAAAGCTGTGCAGCGGGCGGACTGCTCATGCGCAGCAAAGGCTGTCAGCTGGAGGAGCCCTATTTAAAGGGGCAGTCCTCCACTGACTGATGCTGCAGAAAATAGGCAAAATTACAGCATGGAGCAGCCCGGGGGAAGGCTGCTCCCAGGTTTAATGATACCTCACTCCAGGTCTTATTGGATGGGGTGAGAAGGAGGGGGAGGACAGAGATCTTCTCCCGGGCGGGCGGGAGGAAGCGGCCTGCCTCTGCCACCAAGAAGGCCTGGCTCGAGGTGGCAGAGGAGGTCACCAGCACCACCAACATATCGTGCACCTGCATACAGTGCAGGAGGCACTGCAATCACCTAAGTAGGTCAGCCGAAGTGAGTACACTTACTCATTCCCCTACACTCCGTCTGCCACATCACCACCCCCACCCCATATCTCCTTCTGCACTGCCAACACTACTCTATCACATCACTCCTCACAGCCACTCAAAGCTCATCCTCATCTTACCTGCACTTACTCACCTCGCCAGTACTCAATCTGCCACTACCACTCAACCCAATCCTCATACAATCTCATGGCTCTATCTCATACTCACCCTCTCATGCATCTCTTTCACGGTCAGCCTCACTCAACCTGCCACTATCTGTGCTGCAGCCACAGGGCATGCATCACATATGTGCAGTAGGAAGCGTAAGGCAAACGTGTCGTGAGCATGAAGGGGATGCACTAGGGTGTTTGAGGGTTTGTCATGGTTTTCACTTATATTTAATTTCTGATTAACTCACATTACATATTATATTGTCACCACTACTGCCACGTCTTTGCGAATCTTGTCTAGTTTGTGCAATAATGCCCTTTCCTGAGGATCACTATGAAGACCCACAACTGATGCCACCCATTGTGTCACTGCAGAGTGGGTGTTGGTGTATTTGCAGGGCTGTTTGGTGCAGACGACTGAGAGACGTCGGCCATGTCCCCGGTGGCACCCTGGAAGGATGCGAAGGAGAAGTTGTTGAGGGCAGTGGTGACTTTGACAGCGACAGGTAAGAAGATGGTGCTCGGGCCAGCCGGGAGCAGCTCGGCATGAAGGAGGCTGCAGATGTCCACGACTACATATCGAGTGACTCTGAGCCTCCATGTGCACTGCTGCTTAGAGAGGTCCAGGAAGCTGAGCCTCGGTCTGTAGACCCTGTGGCGAGGGCAGTGCCTTCTGCGACGCATCTCTCTCTGCCGTTGCCCTTCCTCCTGCTGTGCAGGTGGATATGTCACAGCACTGTGTTGTGGAGCTCCACGTGTCAGAGGTGGACGGCGTGGCCGGTGAGGCTGGTGATGCTGCTCGTCCTCCGAGGAGGTCATGACTGCAGTTACGGCGGCCCCCATCCGGACGATGTACGTTTGAGGGGGTCCGCAAGGTAGGTAAATTTGTCTGGACACCGGGGTAAGTGTGCAAGTTTGTGAATTTTATTGTTAGGAGGAGGGTGGTGGAGGCCAAACTTTGTCCAAAGTGACAGAGTGGCCTCCTGCAGTGAGTGAGGGTCTCCCCCCGACACCTGTCAAATGGACCTTTGCAGCTGCCACAGGCTGATGGCTGCAACACGTCCATTTCAACTGGGAGTGTTTCCCCCAGTACGGGAAACAGTCCCAGTTGACTTGAAAATCCCACCTCTCCTAAAATATCAGGTCAATCAGGTCTGTAAACGAAGTACCGAGTTAATTACTTTAAGTGGCACCCCACCGGCTTTAATTGCTGGCGGGAGTCCCACATGCGGGGGCTGCGCGCGCATGTCAGCGCATCACTGGGGAACCTGGAAGTGGGCGGGTTGGAGCCGGGCTCTGGACCCGCCCCGGGAATCCCTGATTTTCAGAGCTCCCCGGCCACGAACGCACCCGCTCGGGGGTGCGAAAATCGAGCCCTATGATTCAAGGAACAGTTCTTGTTGAGAGGTAGCACAGGGAGAAGCATCTTTGTTGTTTTGATGCCTGGTGTATGGGAGCAGTGACTGTCAGTAACGATACTGCCACCACACGTGTTGCTGCTAGATTTCCAGTAAGAATTGAAGAAATCAGAAAGATCATTTTATATTGTCAGATTGTCGGAAAACCCAGAGCTCAGGAAAATTAAATTAAATTCTATCATTTAACAGCCTGTGACACAATCCAGAATCCTGTGAAACACTATTACACAGACAGAAAGTTACAGTATGCAACTCTGTCATAAAAAGTACCTACACTTATCTTCTTTCCAAGGTTTTTCCTCCCATGTTTCTTCATCATCATCCGTTTTATCAGGTCTGGGCTCCTTCGGTTGTACTGAAAAACATACAGAATCCAACTTATGCTGATTTAATCGATATGTTGCCCCCCACAGTACCAGCGGCACAAAAGCAGGAGCCCACTGCTGCACCAAGGTAATGTCCTTCATTCTCATTCACTGCTGCTCACAGTTCTGCAGGTAGCATTGGGAATGGTAGCGTGGCATTCTTGTCTTATAGGCGGCTGGTAATGCCCACCCTCTCCATTCAGTTCTAATTGTCTCAGTTTACCAACTGCAAATTAAAATTGCTGCGTGAATAAACCAGGAGAAATGTAAGGAGTCTTACAACACCAGGTCATAGTCCAACAGCTTTATTTGAAATCACAAGCTTTCGGAGCTTTCCTCCTTCGTCAGGTGATTTCAGGAGAGGTTCACTTCA
This sequence comes from Heptranchias perlo, assembly GCF_035084215.1. Taxonomy (NCBI): domain Eukaryota; kingdom Metazoa; phylum Chordata; class Chondrichthyes; order Hexanchiformes; family Hexanchidae; genus Heptranchias; species Heptranchias perlo. Next base: position 43,559,085 of record NC_090344.1, read on the forward strand.
CAGGGATAAAGAGAACTGAATGTTGAAAATTTGAATGAAAAAGAGGAAGTGCTGGAAAAGCACAGCAGGTCAGTCAGCATCTGAAAGAGAAATAACACTTTTTGGATGGAGGTCCTTCAGTGTGAAGTTCTGATGAAAGGTCCCACTAAAACGTTAACTTGCCTTTTCTTTTTCCATTGCTGACTGACCTTCTGTGTGTTTCCAGCATTTTCTGCTTTTATTTCAGACATTCTCCTTGGTTAATCAAATCCTTTATACTCCTGCTTTTAAATCACTTACAGTAAATAATCACTTGTAAGGCTCTGCTCCATTAAAGGTTACCGTTTGCGGGGGAGTTTTTGATGCTTTTTTATACTTTCAGCATTTAAAAATGCCAGAGTGGACAATAGCGAATCGGAGGCTCGTTTTACATCTCTCCCAATTTTTAGTTCCATGATTGTTTTACACTATCGCGCAAAGTCAAAACTGCCCCCACTGATTAGTGTCAATTTTGTGGCAATATTATGCACTATTTTGGGGTTGTGGGAAAGGAAGTGGGCTGAGACTGCAAACTCATTTCATGTAGGACCTTTACAGCCAGCAGACTTTCATCCCATCAGTCTAGCCTCGGAATTCAGGTCCCAGATGAATTAAATAAATTTAAAACAGAAATAGACAGTTTCCTAGAAGTAAAGGGAATTATGGGTTACGGGGAGCGGGCAGGAAAGTGGACATGAATTTAGATTTGAGGTTAGGATCAGATCAGCCATGATCTTATTGAATGGCGGAGCAGGCTCGAGGGGCCGATTGGCCTACTCCTGCTCCTATTTCTTATGTTCTTATTTCTTATGAATTACATTGACCAAGGCCCCTACTCAGTCCTTCTTTGGCTGCAGAGTTGAAGTTGCTGTCTCCCGTTGTGCTACAGAGAAACCTTCCCAGCTGAGCAGATTGAGATGCAACTTTTCTGATTGGTGGATGGTGGTGAAGCGTATCCAATGGGCAGATCATGGTGAAGCTTTTTCAGTTGGCGGATTAAGGCGTGAGCTAGTCCACATAATAGGATCTCTGTGGCAGTCTTCAATCAGCTGTGTAGCTGCAGTGCTATAAGGTCATTGTAGCACTTATGATTGCTGAATGTAACATTAGAACAGACAGGCACACAGGAGAATACTTACACTCTCCATATTCATCTGGCTCAACTTCTTCAATCTCCAACTCAAACTCTCGCTCAAGTGTTGTATCATAAGATTCATCTGGGTTTTCTTCTGGCCTGCCCCACCCATCTGTAACGAAGAGCAAGATTTGGTTAGAATGGGACCCTCACTTCCCATTTCTCTCATGCTAATTTTCAAAGTCTAAACCTGCTCCTCAGCTAAATAACATAGATCACATTACAACAAAGCAGGGTAGCATTATTTATATTAAAAGATATGCTAGAAATAAAATAGAAAGTATTTCAAATGTAAGAATCTTTGAATTTCCCCAGAGGGGCAGTAGTTAGACCACCACTTCCCAGGGAAATGATGACATACAAATACCCACATAATTGATTGCCTTGGATGAACAGTGGCATCCATATACTTTATTTGGGATTCACTCAACCAGCAGATTAATAGAAGAACATCATCCTTTTCTCAGTTAGCCTGGTAGTCAGCCAGGGAATCATACTCTGTGATTAGCTTCGTGAGCATAGGGATTGGTTTGTTGTCCTGGCTCTTTGACAGTCATTGAGTCAGAAGGTTGTGGGTTCAAGTCCCATTCCAGAGACTTGAGCACAAAATCTAGGCTGACACTCCAGTGCCGTACTGAGGGAGTGCTGCACTGTCGGAAGTGCCGTCTTTCAGATGAGACGATAAACCGAGACCCCGTCTGCCCTCTCAGGTGGCCGTAAAAGATCCCATGGCATTATTCGAAGAAGAGTGGGGTGGGGGGGTTCTCCCCGGTGTCCTGGCCAATATTTATCCCTCAACCAACATCTCTAAAAAACAGATTATCTGGTCGTTATCACATTGCTGTTTGTGGGACCTTGCCGTGCGCAAATTGGCTGCTGCGTTTCCTACATTACAACAGTGACTACACTCCAAAAGTAGTTTTTTTTTTTATTTGTTCAGGGGATGTGGGCGTCGCTGGCAAGGCCGGCATTTATTGCCCATCCCTAGCGAGATTTTTTTTACAACTGAGTGGCTTGCTAGGCCATTTCAGAGGGCAATTAAGAATCAACCACATTGCTGTGGGTCTGGAGTCACATATAGGCCAGACCGGGTAAGGATGGCAGGTTTCCTTCCCTAAAGGACATTAGTGAACCAGATGGGTTTTTACGACAATCCGGTAGTTTCATGGCTATCATTACTGATACTAGTATTTTAATTCCAGATTTTTTATTTAATTAATTGAATTTAAATTCGCCAGCCGCCGTGGCGGGATTTGAACTCGGAACCAAGAAAAAATATATATATGAAGCAGGACTTTGACACTGGATTGAGCTAGATGGATTGAGTGCCTCTGATTTATCAAAAGATGGCTACCCTCAAACTGTCAAACACAAATAATGTTATCTTTTAAGTGTCGGATCTTGGGACTCAAAGGATGATTCATCCTGCAGGAGGTTCTCGAGAAGTCCCCATAACAGTGCTGGCTAATGTTCAGACACTGTATGTTGACTGTTTTTGCAAAATGACTTCCTGCCATTTTTATCTTAGATTTTTGATTAACCCCTCCGATGCTAGCTCTTCTCACAAGCAGTCATTGTTACCATGCCTGTGTCCACTCAACAATGGGTTAATGTTATACTGCATTTGTATTCATTGTCATTAGACCACAGTAAACATAGAAACATAGAAAATAGGAGCAGGAGTAGGCCATTCAGCCCTTCGAGCCTGCTCCGCCATTCAATATGATCATGGTTGATCCTCTATCTCAATACCATATTCCTGCTTTCTCCCCACACCCCTTGATGCCTTCTGTGTCTCAAAATCTACAAATCTCCTTCTCAAGTATATTCAGTGACTTGGCCTCCACAGCCTTCCATGGTACAGAATTCCACAGGTTCACCACCCTCTGAGTGAAGAAATTTCTCCTCATCTCAGTTCTAAATGTCCTACCCCATATCCTGAGACTGTGACCCCCTCATTCTGGACCCCCCAGCCAAGGGAAACATCCTCTCTGCATCCAGTCTGTCTAGCCCTGTCAGAATTTTATATGTTTCAATGAGTACAATCAGTACTAATGGATGCAGAGATTTCCATTTAATAGCTCTGCATTTTTTGTTTATTCAGGGGAAAAAAATGTTGGTTTGAACACACATTCTTCTTCATCGACATCTATTTCGTAATCATAATTCTCTCCATATGACTCAATTGGAATTTCTGAAGATTCTGTAGGTTCAACTGTAAAAGGGAAGAAAAAAAAAATCAGAATTCAATACTTCGCACCCAAGAAAGGAATTAACTGAAGTACACAGAGCACAGCAAGGTGACAGGGCCTTACACACACCAAGCAATCTCAAAAATAAAATCATACAGCACAAGAGGACAGCATTCGGCCCAGCGTATCTGTGCCGGCTCTTTGAAAGAGTTATCCAATTAGTCCCACTCTCCTGCTCCTTCCCCATAGCCCTGCAAATTTTTCCTTTTCAAGTATATATCCAATTCCCTTTTGAAAATTACCATTGAATCTGTCTTCACTGCCCTTTCATGCAGTGCATTCCAGATCATAACAACTCGCTGCGTAAAAAATTTTCTCCTCATCTCCCCTCTGCTTCTTTTGACAATTATCTTAAATTTGTTACCAACCCATCTGCCAGTGGAAACAGTTTCTCCTTATTTACTCAATCAAAACCCGTCATAATTTTGAACACCTCGATGAAACCTCCCTTTAACCTCCTCTGCTCTCAGGAGAACGATCCCAACCTGGTATCATTCTGGGAAATCTCCTCTGCAACCTTTCCATGGCCTGGACATCCTTCCTAAAGTGTGGTGCCCAAAATTGGACACAATACTCCAGCTGAGGCCTAACCAGTGATTTATAACGGTTGAGCATGAATATTCACCTTATTCCTTAAACATGAGGTCTTCCTACAAAAATTATAAAATAAACTATTATGAGCCAGACCCTGGTGTGCTGGGAAGGACTACCAACTGCCAAAGTGATGATAAATACATTCCATTGAACTCAAGCCGGTCATCAGCTTGTATTTATTGTGGAATGCTTCCTATTCACGCTTTAAATTCAGCTTTGCTTCTGCTTTTATTAAGCATTGTTGAGTTCTGTAGCGACATCACATCCGTGGGTTTTCTAATGGTTCTCATTCAATCAGAAGTCTTTTGGCAGGGAACAAATGGGTGATAGCGAATCGGCCGGCTGTTATACACCAAGCCCGATTTTTCTTCCCATTGAAGTCAGGTGTATAACGGGTGGCTGATTTGCTGCCACCCGTCTTGCATTCCCGTCAAAGATCAATTTCATCCCCTTTGTGTTTTATGCCCTAATTCACTATATGTTAATGTATGGTGCAGTGGGCGCTAAATTGGGCCGTATAGCGCCCGTTGTTTCAGCGCTACGCGGCCTCCTGAAGTGCCAAGATGGTGTCTTGGCTGTGCACGCACGTTTCCAGCGTGCCGTGCGCCGGACACTATCTTGGTATCGGAGTTAGTGCAGGCGCAGATAATGAACGCCGGATGCATGTAAAGTAAGGAGAGAATGGATACAATCAGTGTGCAATGCTGATTTAAAGTGATAGACACCATTTTGGGACTTAACACTCAACTCAATGCATAGTCTTAACCCCGACCATGTGAACGTGTCTTAGAGTGCCTGGAGGACCCCCACTAAAGGCACTTTGCAGGATTTACAGGCAAGTGGCTGGATTATTGCTTCTGGCTGTCGAGACATTTGTAACTATTTTTGGAGGTCTCCTGTACTTGAATACTAGGACTAGGGGACATAGCCTAACATTTAGAGCCAGGACATACAGGAGTGAAGTTAGGAAATGCTTCTATGCGCAAAGGGTGAGAGCAGTTTGGAAAGCTCATCTGCAAACAGCAGTTGATGCTAGCTCAATTGTGAATTCTAAATCTGAGATTGATAGATTTCTGTGAACCAAGGGTATTAAGGAATATGGGGCTAAGGTGGGTATATGGAGTTAGGTCACAGATCCATCATGATCTCATCGAATGGCGGAACAGGCTCGAGGGGCTGAATACCACTGTCACTTGCTGCCTCCTGATATACGCTACCTTCTCCTGCAAGAAAGCGGGACGTGTGTCTGGGTGATGTTCCTGTCATGGTTGAATAGCTGCCAATGTGTGTAGCCTGTGATTGTGGGTGGGCGGCTTGCAACAGTGTTAATGTGTGAGGGTGAGAGGAAGCATCTGATTGGAAGAGTTGAGTCCTGATGGAAAGAGTTTGTTGGTAGGTGGGTGATGGGGGGTGTAGTGCGTGGAGCAATGGATGCGGCTCTTTGCGCAGTTGATAGGAGGTGCCACTTGACAGTTGACGTCACTCACCTTGACCACTCGTCAAAGCATTGAACTTTTTCCTGCACTGCCTCCATGTTCATGATATTTTGCGCCTGGCATTGACTTTGTCCCCTGCTGCCTTTCACTGCCTTTTGAGTACATGTTTGGATGGCCTCTTGCCCCCCAACCCCCCACCTCGGCGGAGATAGGATGTCCCTCCTTCTGTCCACCTCTCACACCAAGGCCTCTAGTGCATCAGCAGAGAATCTTGGTGCACGCACTGTCGCAGGCCTGGTACAACTCAGATCAGCCGATCTGGCATCCAGATTGGAGGATGTGGGATTTAGTGGTGCACAACCTTCATTCAATGTTTTAACATAACTCATCAGTGTGTAAACACAGGGACAGGACCTGCATCTGTGTTTTACGTGTGCGATGTCTGATCTCCGTTCGGACTCATTGCAGGCAGCAGACTGTCACTTTCAGCAAATAACAGGTACCAGCTACCTTTAAGAGATTTCTAACGGATTGCCTGCCTTTAAGAGATTGGTGCTCCCCCTGCTGGTGGAAAGTGCAAATTGCATGGAATCTGCGCTCAACGCTGATTTCCAACGCAGAATGCAGGTACGTCCTCAGGCCTGACGGAAGTCTTGTCCTGCTTGCGCAGGGGCCATTGGGCGTGGGGTAATAGCGGATAGTGCTACCCCTGCCCAAAAACAGGCGCTATCCAATTTTCCCCCCACTGTTTCAGAATTTCTCATTTCTCATTTGTTTCCTCCTGTTCCCTGGCCAACTTTCTACATCCACGTCATGTTTGTCAGTCATTAGAAAAGGGAAAAACAAGAAAAAAGCCTTTTGGTCCATCGAAGTGCACCTCTAGTCAGAGGGTGGGACGGCCTAACCTTTTGATATAGCCACACGTCATCACTCACTCAATCATAGTGGGGAAAGGTCCAGGTTTCTCTTCTCTTCCATGGACAACCAGCCATGAAGTGAAGGGAAGCTGAGGGGCCAATACTCTTAGCATTGTGACTAGTCGACACCCTCTGCCCCTCCCCCCCACAGGTTACTTAGAATATTCAAGTACTGTGACGCCTGGCTCCATGCATAGGTCTCTCGCTGGTATTCTCATATCCTTTCTGTTCTGAACAGCAGGGATAATGTGATGAACCTACCCATCTTCTCCTCTTCTGTGATTTCCTTTTTCTCAGTGTAGTTGTCTGTAAAGTATTCTTGAACAGGGGTTGGAGTGGTGGGGGGTTCAGTTAACCACAGGTCATAATCAACTGAAAGAAAACCAGAAAACAGATTTTAGTTCTTTCCCACTAAGTTTTGCCCTCACCTTAAAATTAGCGTGACTCTTGAAACACTTGGATAATTAGTTTACACCGGTCGTGCTGAGAAGTTCCAAACTCCCTGGTCCCCAAGTATAACAGCAGGATGCCAGGCAAGACCACGCATTGCCCTTTATATTTTCTGATGTAACGTGCCTAATACTCGTGACTTAAACTGGTGAATACTAGCCCATCTGTTTCCTTCCCCCAGGAGTCTCCAGGGTTTCCTCCTTCCCCTATTACAAATTCGGCTTCAGGTCTTTCTGTGGGTTCTCAGTCTGGTTGCTACATCTGCATTAGATTGATTTTTTTTTTACATAGAATAACCCAAAGGATTACATAAAGAGAGCTGGAACCTGTTCAGATCTGAATTTAAACACATCTTTCCAATGATGTTTTGTTTCCTATCCCCCAACGGTTACGGTGACGGGGTAATGCATTCATTCCACTGTGGAACGGGACCAGGAGTCTGCAGCGATTCATATGTTATAATGGAACTCTGAGCAATAGTACTGGTAGAGAGCCATCTGTCAGAAACTTGACAAAATAGTAACCTGTATGATTTGATGTAAAGAGTTAAATGCAGGAACTGACAAACATCTGATATAAATGCCGAGTTAACACTGGCTGTGGAACATTGTAATTGGGTACTCAGATTCATAATGCTCAGAATGTGCTGTAATGGAAATCACATTGCTATAAAATGACACTGTTGTATAAGACATTCTCCTACACTGAGAGAGTCAACCCTTAAACTGCCAACAGTCCTGGGAATTCCAGCTGCTCTAGTCAGGCTTTTAGTCAGGCCAAAAAGACTTTCATCATACACACAGTGACGGTGAAATAAGTCCCAATAACAAGCAACTGAAATGTCAGCAGTAGCTTTATTGCTGTAATGGTAACCTTGCATAGAACAGTCAAAGAGTCAGTGAGCTTCCACTTTGTGGATGTCAGGAAAGGACATTGATCAGACTCAGTGGTGATGCCTCCTGCTGTTGTATAATCTGCCAGCACTCACTGTCTTGGGGCAGGTAATGGAGAGCAATGAGTGCCAAAAGGTAGAACTGCACCCCAGTGAGAGTTGGTACTTCCAAGAGTGGAGGGGACATAAATAACAAAAAAGGTGGGGCGCGGAGACATTAAAAATCACTTTAAATAAAAAATGCCTTACTTCTGTTGGGCCTATTTCTGCTCTTTCCCATCGTGTATTTATTTGTATTTTGCAATAGCTGAACGTCTGATGATCGACATGATTGTACCATTGGAGGTGACTGACTCAGCTTTTGATATGATTTTCCAGCAGCAAACAGAGGAGCACGCTATCACTGGTTCAGTTAAGGCTCAGTAGGTTGAACCCAGCAATACAAAGGGACTAATACGGCAGACCTCAGACCAGCTGCGTTTTGCTCTATCAGGCAGATATATCTTGGCCACAGTCTACAATCGGTCGCTTGCTGTGTTTTGTCGTGAGATGGAGTAAGCTCTTGGCAGCATTAGGTTTAGCGCTGGGTCTGTACTGAATCTACAAGTAACTATTTCCACTCGTAAACCCTGTCATTCTGCCTCCTTTCATTCTGTTTGATCCTGATTATACTTACATATTTCCAGGCCAGTGACAATTACTTCTGCCATTTCTGTGACAGGTTCAGTTGGAATTTCTGTAGATCAGAAATAACCAAAAATTAAAAACCAACACATTTATAAACAGTTTATAACTTTTATTCTTGCTCACTTACTCAACTTCATATATAAAATGGAAGAGCTGTAATTCACATGGGTAAGAAATCACTGGAACACTATGATCTCATATGTTTGGTGCCCCACAGTCGCGCCCAGGAGACATGCGGTCTTCCTCCAGCCACACTGCCTACAACTCTCAGCCTGGATTGGGCCTTAATTCTTTTTCTCTCTTTGTCAGCAGCAGCTTGCTCTGAATAAAAACAAAGTCTGCAAATGCCGGAAATCTGAAATTAAAAGCAACAAAAACTGCTGGCAGTGCACAGGAGGTCTCTGGACACCTGAAAGAGACAGTCAGGATGGGACCCTGTGTCAGAAACAGTCTTTCCTCTTTCAGTTGCTGACAGCCTGCATTTCCAGTACTTTCTGTTTTTTTGGCAGTTCATTCGATTGCTGGCACAACAGAAAAGTAAAATGTTTTCACCACCTAGTTTGGTTATTAAGGCTCAGTTTTGTAAAGAATGAAGTGAACATTACCTTAGGGAGGTAACTTAACAATTCACAAGACACAGATTTTTCTATCTGAGAGAATGCATGTTTTTCTCTCAGCTTTTTCACAAGGGGTAAAGCAAAGAAGCAGTTCTTCCTTGATCAGTCTTATTCTGTCACCAGATCTGAAGTCACAGGAATTTTCATTGTGATTCTCATTTACATCAAATATAAAAAGAGTATTACACATCAACAAATAGGTCAGGACTTTCCTTCCCTGCTTTGTTACCAACAGGGAAAAATCTTATGGAAGTTGGAGCTGCAAGGTTTTTAGTCAAAGGATTGTAGAATGCACATTCACAGTTTGTGGAACAAGGTGAGTTTCCAGCCTGAGTCGTTTTGTCATGGGGAGGTGCTAAGTAAAAGTAAGGTGCTTCGGTATAGGGAGAGTCAAGTCAAGGTGAGGTGATACTACACAGACCGCTTTTGAGTGGAGGCAAGCTGATTCTGTACTCCTTTATCAATCGAAATTGCTTTATAAATCTGTACTCTCCTTTATAAATTTCTGTTCCTTTATAAATCCGTAATCCTTTATCAATTTCTGTTCCTTTATAAATCTGTACTCCTTTATCAATTTCTGTTCCTTTATAAATCCGTACTCCTTTATAAATTTCTGTTCCTTTATAGATCTATGCTCTGTTATCAATCTACTCCTTTATCAATTTCTGTTCCTTTATAAATCTGTACTCTCCTTTATCAATTTCTGTTCCTTTATAAATCTGTACTCCTTTATCAATTTCTGTTCCTTTATAGATCTATGCTCTGTTATCAATCTGTACTCCTTTATAAACCTGGCTTCTTTATCAATCTGTGTTATAGAGAATTATATACAATGTACAGCTAAGAAACAGGCCATTCGGGCCAACAGGTCTATGCCGGAATAAAAACAGAAGATGCTGGAAAAGCTCAGCAAGAGAGGCAGCATCAGTGGAGAAAGAAAGAATTAACTTTTCAGGTCGAAGGTCTTTCGTCAGAACTGGAAGATGTTAAAGAGTTAAAGTTTTTAAGCAAGTACAGTGCCAGGGAAAGTGGGGGAGGGTGGGGAGGGGAGGTCTATGCCAGTATCTATGCTCCACACAAGCCTCCTCCGACCTACTTCATCTAACCTTATCTGCATACCCTTCTATTCCTTTCTCCCTCATTTATTCGCCTCAACAAATCCATGTGGTAACAAGTTTCGCATTCCAACCACTCTGGGTAAAGAAGTTTCTCCTGTATTCTTTGTTGGATTTATTCGTGACTATCTTATGTTTATGACCCCTAGTTCTGGGTTCCCCCACAACTGTAAACATTTTCTCTAAGTCTACCCTATCAAACCCTTTCATAATTTTAAAGACCTCTAATAGGTCACCCCTCAGCTTTCTCTTTTCGAGAGAAAAATGCCCCCAGCCTGTTCAGTCTTTGTTCCGATATCAACTTCTGCTTCTTTATAAATCTATGCTCTGTTATCAATCTGTACTCCTTTATAAAGCTGTGCTTCTTTATCAATCTGCATTTCTTTATAAATCTGCTTTCCTTTACAAATCTTTGCCCCTTTATAAATCTGTCTATATACCGGGCCTGTCTATGCAGTAAATTAGTCCAAAGCTAAATTTGGTGTTTCTCACTTCAATAATGAATAAATAATAAATCAGCTGATCATAATCAAAGGAATCCATAATATCCTGAGACATATTCCCTCACTTCCATTGCTGTGCACAGCTCACTTCTCCCTCACCAAGGCACGTGGAGGTTTCTGCCACATCTGAAGAGTCTTCCACACCTCATCTTTCGGTTGCAGGTGCTCCATGAAGGTCTGACCAACCCAATGCTTGTGACTCCGGAAATATTCGTGATCCTATTTAAATATTTCTAACCTGAAATCCTCACAAAAAAACACTCCAGCCTGAACTTCAATCGTATGTAAGTACATGCATATCCAGCAAATCTTGGTGAACAAAACTGTGCATCAGAATATTATTTAAAAACTATTAAATCATTGGAAATGCCGATGTAGAGTAATTTTGTGAGCGATTCTAGGTTTATGTGTGTTTATCTGAGTGTTGTACACAGGGGATGATTTCCAACTAACATATCAAACCCTGCTTTCACAAAGTGTACACTGCAGTGCCTTTTGTATCCTGACTGTTACCAGGAACAGCAAAGTTCAGTTGCGAGAATGTCAGTGTGATGTTGTAATTCATCAGAATGCAGGATGTAAGTGAAGGCAGATTGATGCAGCATGACCCCTGGCACGCTGTGGGGCCTTGAGAGGGAAGATCAGAGAAAGACAAGAAAATGTCAGCATACTGGGAGTTGGAAACACTAACAAATGACTCTGGAATGCAACAAGACTCACAGCATCAGAGGAACCAGTTTGCTAATTAAAAATCAGGAGAAAGGAACAATATATTAATATTAGTCATACAGAAGATGCTGCACAGTAATGAACAGTGAACAGTAGTGATGGGTGGAAAGCTGCGATCTAGCAGAGTTTGGTGAACAGAATAGTAAGTTCTTTTATTTACCTCCTTTTTCCACCTGCACAGGTCTAGCTAGCCAACAGAGCAGTTCACTGAAAGAAATGCAAAAGCAACCCACTGAGGACTCTGCCTCTGAATTTTCATCCTAACTGGCCCCTATTTGGTGCCTACACACAACAGCTGAAACGGGGACTTCATGAGGTTGAGAGATCAAATCAGTGTCCCCCTCCGCCAGGGTACCATTTGTATCTGCCCATCGTGCTACATTTCTACGCGTCTTGAGTATAAGGGAATTGAATGCTTTGCCGATGGCTCAGTGAATTTATCCAGTGACTAGCTTAGCCATACATGCCAGAAGGCCTGATGTTTGATCTCCAGTCTATGCTGAGTTAGCTGGCCTCAGTTGAGACGGAAGTAGGAACACTGCAATTGATTCGCTGCCCTTGGTTTAAGGAGGGTTTCCACTCCTAATCCTAGGGGACGATTCCTGCTGAAAGGTGCATGTGTGTGGTCGTCATGTTGCCCTCTGTAGTTGACTATCCTGTGACCCACTTATTGTCAAGAATAAAAAGAATGCCCACTTCGGGGAGGTACCAGAGAGCGCTAGGTGCCTGTGGAACCATATCCCTGCATGAGGTGGTGCCTTTAGGAAAGGAGAGGAGAAAAGAGAGTCAGGCCTTTATTTACTGGACCAGCTAAACATGTGGGGTTCACTCTTAACTGGAATATTCAACATCTTAACTCTGAATATTGCAGCAGTATGTCTGCACACAGATAAAGAAAGAAAGACTTGCAGTTATGTAGTGCCTTTTATGACTTTAGGGCATTGTTTTGCAGCCAATTAAGTACTTTTTTGAGGTGTAGTTACTGTTGTAATGTAGGAAACATGTAATGTACACTTAAAGTACTATCCTGATTCATTTATTTACACTTTTACAGTGCAATTGTCAGAGCATAGATTTATAAAGGAACAGAAATTGACAAAGGAACACAAATTTATAAAGGAACACAAATTTATAAAGGATTACAGATTTATAAAGGAACTTCACCTCATTTTATTGGAATGTTTAAACCAGGTTGAAGGTTCTGTGACAGACTCAAGCATCCCGTAAATGTAACCCTATTAGCCAATAGGGGAGTGTCCACACTAAATCAGGCAATCACTCTGTGTACCCCAGTCCAGAGCTTTTTATCATAACCTTGACCATTCTAGATAAAGATTCAGATTTTGGAACACTGATTCTTGCTGACAGGTGGATGGGTTGGGAGGTCAGAATTCTCATTGCTCCAGAGTGAAGAATGATGGGTGACAGAGAAAGATGTTTCTTTGGCCAGTCTGCATGGACTTTCAATGACAATTGTATTGACCAAGAGGCACAACTTCATTTTACATGTAAGTATTCTAAAAAAAATTAGAACTATCCGGTTGGAAAAAGCACCATCACAACATGCAGACAGCATTAAATAGCACTGTGCTTTTCTTAAACTACTCCCCTCACTGACTGGATCTCCAAACGACTGCACCTCAGCAGTCAGAGCAGGCATTCCAAATGCTGCCAGCAGAGCGACCCATTAGTGACTCTCCATTCAACTTTCCCTCCCTCCTCATGAAGGAGTGGCTTGCTGCTGCTCTTTACTTTGCTGCAGCAATGTGGCTGAGATCAGTCTGTTAGCATCTGGAGCCTCTCCAACAAAGGCCCACACAAAAGGGCTCCAACTCCTATGTCGAAGTGCCTCCCTCGAACTTTGCTTTTTAATATTCAGCAATAGGGCTTGGCAGACTTGTCTTTTGAAGATGTTAATGTAAGTGGGAGTGAGTTTTGAAAGGACAGGAAACACTGAGCACGGCAAGAAAACCTAAGAGAGAAATCTTTTATTCATAGTATAATTTTTTTCAAAAAGGAAATCTTTCTAAAAATTACACTTGCTTTTTAAAAAAAATTGCCAAAAACTGTACTTGAACAAAGACCCTCCAAGTCATGTTTCTCCTTCCTGCTGGGACAATCTGGGTCACACTGAAGGGGGAGGCGTTGGGAGCAGTTTCATTTACTGCAAAAGGGCTCACAACTTTTGACTGGCCTAAGAACCAATCCAGAGCCACCCAACCCCAGGAAAAACTTACGAGCAGGTGTGGAATGTGCAGAATGCCCAGCTCGAAACATGCCTTCCCGGGACCCGGCAACTCTAGATCTGTTCTCAGATTGAGCCAAAGTCACAACTCCCATTGCAATCAAAGGACTTGTTCCAGATACCGCATGTCAGTGATGTCAGACAGTGACCTAGCATAAATGGTTTGATTTTGATAGTTTAAAAGGGCACCTTTTGTATTAATACACATATTTGAATACAGCAATTAAATAAAAAGTAATCCCCTTTGACTTTCCTTCCTCTTTATGGAGATAAGGTAGCCCTCGTGCTGAAGTAAGGTAAATTAAGGTGGGGTATACCCTGGCTAATGAAGGAGAGGAAGGAAAAAAACTCCAGAAAGCTGAAGCTGTGCCAGATCAAGTATCATATTACAGGAGCATTCTATTCCTGCTGCATTAAAGCTTTTCAACTTCAAACAGCCTTAAAAAGCACTTCCTTAAGCTTGCTTAATTACACTGAAGCTGCTGTGGATAGATTGGTACTGGACCATTGTCAGATGCAGGACTGAAATTATTTCATAATTTAGTGTCCTGGCCAATATTTTTCCTTCAACCAACATCACTAAACAGATTATCTGGTCATTATCACATTGCTGTTTATGGAACTTTACTGTGTGCAAATTGGCTGTCATGTTTCCTACATTACAATAGTGACTACACTTCAAAAGTATTTCATTGGCTGCAGAGCACTTTTGGATGTCCTGAGGTGGTGAAGGGTGCTATATAAATGCAAGTCTGTCTTTCTTTCTTTCTAACTTCCTTTCTTTCGAATTTCCTTCTTTTCTTTCCAAGTTCCTTTCTTTCTCTCTTTCTCTTTCTCTCTTCCTTTCTTAACATTCTAGCTTCATGTGATTTTTTTTTATGACTGTAGCTGGTTGATGGATTTAAAGGACCAAGAATGGTGAGATACTTCTGCAATGTGTAGTTATCGCCTCAAAGTTTCCATGTTTTGCTGTTGCCAGGATTGTTTGGGTTCTTCTTTAAGGGAAATAAAAAAAATAGAAGGGATTTGGAAATACAGACTGTTCTGTCCTTTGGCATTAATTAGCCACAGAAATGTTTGAAAACAAGTGCACGAGTGATCATTTGGCACTCTGACCTTCCCCTAGTTTTCACTGGGAACTTTTTCCTTCGTAATGTGGCAGCTGGCAATCAAGGGGAGATTTAGAGCTGGGTTGTCAGCAGCAGATTAATTTAGAAAAAGAGTTGGTTTATTTTCAGTTCAGCAACTTGTTTTTTGCTGGAACTACTTATATATTTGTGAGCGTTGATTCAGCAAAATAACTGGGAAAGAGTGGCATGTAGAATTTATATTCCACAGATCAGGCTGGTTTGATGAGCCATCACCCAGGGTCAATAAGGTGGAGTCATAGAACTGCAGATGGCTGCATGAAAGCAGTTGAGCACTCACAGGGTTGGAACCGTCTCTGCTGTAATCTTATTGAAGGAAATGCTCAGGGTGGAATTCTTATCTATTTGTGAACAGACTATTTTATACATACCCTTGTATTCTTCCTCTGGCTGAGGCTGCTGCTCCTCTTCCTGCAAAGGGTCCTTGGTTTCCTCAGGTTTGTCCTTTGGTTTCTTGGGGGTTTTTTTCTCAGATTTTGGCAGTTTTTCTTTGGGTTTTTTCTCTTTTTTGGGTTTTGAGTTTTTGTCTTTGGGTTTTTTTTCTCTCTTGGGTTTTGGGGGCTTCTCTTTGGGTTTTTTTTCTTTTTTGGGTTTTGGGGTCTTTATTTTGGGTTTTTTCTCTTTCTTGACCTTTTTGGGTGATCTTGTCGGTTTTGTCAGTTCCTCAGGTGTTGCTGTAGGCAGATTGTCTGATTCTCCCCGTTTCATTCTTGCTTGTGGAAGAGTTTCCTCTGGGTCTTTTTCCTTTCCTGTGGATTTCCTGAATCTCACTGTTGAAAGAGGGGGTGCACCATTAGTGTCAATAGAATATATGAAGTACAGAGGGAAGCTAAAAAAGATGAGAAAAGCTAAGAGAGGGGATGAAGAAAGACTGGCAGATAACCTAAATTGAAACAGTTAAGTATTTTCTAAGCAGAAGAACAGTAAAATAATAGTTAAAAGAAAATACAGGGACCAGTTGAGTTGAACAAGGAAATCTTCTTATGGAGGATGAAGGAATGACAGAGATACTAAAATGAGTACTTTAGTTTTCTCAGAAGATTGTGGGAATGGGAATGAAAAGGTACAAGAGGAGAAGGTGGGAATAACTATAAATTACGGAGCAATACTGAAAAGCTTGGTGGATCTCAAAGTGCAAAAGGCATTGCACCCTCATGTCATGTATCCTAGAATGCCGAGGGAAGTCAGAGAGGAAGTAAGAGTTTTGCAATCATATGAAGAGTTCTCTCGTAGATTTTAACACAAACTTTTACTCCGATGTAGATACCATGTTGTATTGAATTTCAGATATATGACACATTTTCTGACGTGCTGAGTGATGGCATTTCATCCCCCATCCAGATCAGGTGTCTCAATGGGAGGATATTGAGAGGTGTAGAGGAAGTGAGGGACCTTGGAGTGCATGCCCACAGATCCCTGACGATAGCAGGACAGGTAGATAAGGTATTTAAAAAGGCATATGGCATACTTTCTTTTATTAGCCGAGGCACAGAATATAAGAGCAGGGAGGTTATGCTAGAACTGTATAAAACATTGGTTAGGCCACAGCTTGAGTACTGCGTACAGCTCTGGTCACCACATTACAGGAAAGATGTGATTGCAATAGAGAGGGTACAGAGGAGATTTGCGAGGATGTTGCCAGGGCTGGAGAATTTTAGCTATGAGAAAAGATTGGATAGGCTGGGTTTGTTTTCTTTGGAACAAAGGAGGCTGAGGGGAGATTGAATTGAGGTATATAAAATTATGATGGGACTAGATCGAGTGGATAGGGAAGACTTATTTCCCTTAGCAGAGGGGTCAGTGACCGGGGGCATAGATTTAAAGTAATTGGTAGAAGGATTTGAGGGAAGCTGAGGAGAAATTTTTTCACCCAGAGGTGGGGGTCTGGAACTCACTGCCTGAAAGGGTGGTAGAGGCAGAAACCCTCAACTCATTTAAAAAGCACTTGGATGTGCACTTGAAGTGCTGTAATCTACAGGGCTACGGACCAAGTGCTGGAAAGTGGGATTAAGCTCGATAGCTCTTTTTCAGCCTGCACGGACACGATGGGCCGAATGGCCTCCTTCTGTGCCATAACTTTCTATGATTCTATGATTCATCCCTATTGTGCAGAAATCATGTAAGATCACAAGTCAGGTTTGGATGAAGGAGGCCCTTTCATCCCATTTGACCTCAACCTCCCAGAATACCAATCCTGCCCTCTTCCCATTACGGATATTTCTATCAGATCCTATTTCAAATTCGGGTTCTCATCCCAGTTGTTCAACTACAAGATGGCTTTAGATTCTAATGCAATCCGCTTCATTCCAAAATCTCAGTCCCTTTTCTCATCTCATTAGGGTAATGGCAGAGACCTGAACTCCCGATAAAACTCTTCTTCCTGGGTTAAAAATTGGAGTAGTGGATTGTGATTGGGAGAGCCATTTTTAAAATAGGACAGATTACAACCTTTTTTTTTATTCGTTCATGGGATGTGGGCGTCGCTGATGAGGCCAGCATTTATTGCCCATCCCTAATTGCCCTTGAGAAGGTGGTGGTGAGCCATCATCTTGAACCGCTGCAGTCCGTGTGGTGAAGGTTCTCCCACAGTGCTGTTAGGAAGGGAGTTCCAGGATTTTGACCCAGCGACGATGAAGGAACAGCGATATATTTCCGAGTCGGGATAATGTGTGACTTGGAGGGGAACGTGCGGGTGGTGTTGTTCCCATGTGCCTGCTGCCCTTGTCCTTCTAGGTGTTGGAGGTCGCGGGTTTGGGAGGTGCTGCAGAAGAAGCCTTGGCGAGTTGCTGCAGTGCATCCTGTGAATGGTACACACTGCAGTCACAGTGCGCCAGTGGTGAGGGGAGTGAATGTTTAGGGTGGTGGATGGGGTGCCAATCAAGCAGGCTGCTTTGTCCTGGATGGTGTCAAGCTTGTTGAGTGTTGTTGGAGCTGCACTCATCCAGGCAAGTGGAGAGTATTCCATCACACTCCTGACTTGTGCCTTGCAGATGGTGGAAAGGCTTTGGGGAGTCAGGAGGTGAGTTACTCGCCGCAGAATTCCCAGACTCTGACCTGCTCTTGTAGCCACAGTATTTATATGGCTTGGAAATATATCGCTGTTCCTTCATTGTCGCTGGGTCAAAATCCTGGAACTCCCTTCCTAACAGCACTGTGGGAGAACCGTCACCACATGGACTGCAGCGGTTCAAGAAGGCGGCTCACCACCACCTTCTCAAGGGCAATTAGGGATGGGCAATAAATGCCGGCCTCGCCAGCGACGCCCACATCCCATGAATGAATAAAAAAAAAAGGTCCAGTTAAGTTTCTGGTCAATGGTGACCCCTAGGATGTTGATTATGGGGGATTCGGCGATGGTAATGCCGTTGAATGTCAAGGGGAGGTGGTTAGACTCTCTCTTGTTGGAGATGGTCATTGCCTGGCACTTGTCTGGCGTGAAAGTTACTTGCCACTTATCAGCCCAAGCATGGATGTTGTCCAGGTCTTGCTGCATGCGGGCACAGACTGCTTCATTATCTGAGGGATTGTGAGTGGAACTGAACACTGTGCAATCATCAGCGAACATCCCCATTTCTGACCTTATGATGGAGGGAAGGTCATTGATGAAGCAGCTGAAGATAGTTGGGCCTAGGACACTGCCCTGAGGAACTCCTGCAGCACTGTCCTGGGGCTGAGATGATTGGCCTCCAAAAACCACTACCTGAGTGTACATTCTAAGTGCAGCAGCACTCAATGAGTATGATAACAACTGTACTGCAGAAACATGAAGAAGCCACAACACTGAGATAAGATAACTGCTGTACTGGGGAAGTATTAGAGGCATCCTGGAACACAGACCTTTCTAATGTCACCCCCAGGACACATTAGTTTTATTTCTTCATGTTTGGAAATTCATACGAAATTGAGGGGCAGGAAAAGACCAGCTGATCCATCAAGCCTGCCCCACACCATGATGTCCAGAGCAATCATGGCGAAACATTTCTTCCCACCCCCCACCCACCATGTAATCTCCTGGGAGAGGAACAAAAAGTGAAAAAACCCAGGGTCAATAAGGGAAAAGTACTCTGGAAAATTCCTCTCCGACCCCCTCAGGCAATCAAAACCAGTCCAGGAGATCACAGGGACCAAGTGTTATCTGCAAAAAGTGATTTGATAGTAAGTGCCTGTGTATGGAACATCCCTGGAATATTGCTGGCATCTGGCCCAGGTCAGGTCTCGTCATTACCTGCCGGACAACTTCTGCTCTTCACGTCTTAACTGAACTAAAGATTTAGCTCAACTTACCAGGAGATGTTTCTTTGGAAGCACTCTTAGCTTTCACTATCCTTAGGGGTCCTGTGGGTTCTGCTTCATCCTCTGTTCCTTGAGGAGGGATAGTATCAGGACCAAGCACAACTGTTGCTGCCTTCTCCTCATTCCCCAGGGCGTATCTGACCTGCAATTGCGGGTCTTCGGGACCAAGGTGGGCGGGCAGAGCGTGGTTCAGAGCCAGGAGGAGCGTTAGGACTGTCAGAGGGGGAGCCCCGCACGCTGCCATCTCGGCTGGTTGCGGACCAAACTCGGGCGAAGCTGCAGACGGTTAAAGGCAATCCAGAGCGACATACAATGCAGAGACTCCCACCGATAGGGCAGCGAGACAGCGGGCACCGAGGCAAGCCCAGCCAGAGCAAGCAAGAGTTCAGAGCAGCATGAAAGTGAGCGAAGCCGCCGCCAATGCTCCCAAACCCCAAGGGCAGTTCAGCCCGGACACCGAGCCACAATTCAGACACAACTCGATTTGTTGGAAATCAAAAGTTTTATCAAATTCTTGCCACGTTTTAAATCCTTTCTAAAAGAAGAAATTATTCGGTTGCTGAATGTTTAATTTCCGGCTCCGATGGACACGATTAATCGGCGGCAATATAACTCCTTTGAATGGTGCAGAAAGGTTTTTCTTACAGTATGTTTGGAGCTTGCAGACAAGGGCTCCCCGGGCATTCACTGGGCTTCTCCCTTTGATGCAGAACGGTGGCCGCTTCTCTCTCCTCTCCTGTCTGCCTCTCTCCTCCCCTGGCTGACTGGGTTTGGCAGCTGTACTTTTTGTCAAAAAAAGGGAGGAAATAAAAGCTCCCCCCCCCCGCAATACACACACACACCAACACACACACAGAGTCTGAATTACAGAAAGAGAGGGAAAAAAAATTGGCACGGATTCTCTCCGCTCAACAGCCAACATAAATCAGGAAGGAGATTAAATTAGCAAAACAGCAAGTGAGTCATTTGCAGAGATCTAAGGCACTGGAGAGCATTGCTGGGAGATAATCATTAAAGAGATGATAGCACTCTGTGATTTGTGTACGAGTATACAAAGGAGCAGTGACAAGGGTTCTAAACATCAAATGTTCTCTGTGCAAGAACTCTGGTGTGGTCAGAGGGAAGTTTCCTTTATTTTTTCATTTGTTGGAACAAAGACCCCTCTTTTTGAGACGTTTTCTCTCTTTCGCTCCTCTGCTGTTTCTCCCTGAAACATACACCAGCCTTGGCATTGTATCTCCAAACTCGGTCTCTCGGAGTGGCAAGAGTGGCCCAAGGGTGACACACTCTCTGATACTCACTTTTTCAGTGGAGCTCCAGGGATGCACGACTGAGATGTGGAACCACATACAGGGATTGCAGGAATTAATCCATCACTACATTTTTAGGGCTTCACCAGATATTTCCCTCATGACCACTCCTGTAAGAGAGCCCTCACTCCCTATGAATCAAAATGACGTTATACACACAATATCTGATGATGGAGTGTTGCCCAGTGGGTGAACAGAAACCCTTCTAATTGTAATTAACTCACTAAATTGACCCAAGAGGTATCACATTCTAATATTCAGAGTGGAAAATGAAATTACTGTACCGGACCATGCAACTTAGGCTGTAAATTACATAGAATTACATAGAATTTACAGCACAGAAACAGGCCAATCGGCCCAACTGGTCTATGCCGGTGTTTATGCTCCACACGAGCCTCCTCCCACCCTACATCTTTCCCTCGTGTGTTTATCCAGCTTCCCCTTAAATGCATCTATGCAATTCGCCTCAACCACTCCATGTGGTAGCGAGTTCCACATTCTCATTATTCTTTGGCTAAAGAAGTTTCTCCTAATTCCCTAATGGATTTATTGGTGACTATCATACTTATGGCCACTAGTTTTGGACTCCCCCACAAGTGGAAACATCTTCTCTACGTCTACCCTATCGAACCTTCATAATTTTGAAGACTTCTTATCAGGTCACCTCTCAGTCTTCTCTTTTCTAGAGAAACGAGCCCCAGCCTGTTCAGTATTTCCCAGATAGGGCATCAGGTGATAACCAGAGACAGGAGAATCCGAGGACTAAATTGATCAGATCTGCTGTCTGTGGAACATTAACTGAGACAGTCGTGGGGAACCAAGTGGAAGCAGAAATTGGTCCCAGTCGACAGTGTTTGAACAAATTATGGAAATGGCAGATCAGTGAATGAGTAAAATGCATTGAACTACAATTTAAAAAATTATTATCCTTTCTCGGGATATGGGCGTTGTTGGCAAGGCCAACATTTTATTGCCCTTCCCTAATTGCCCTTGAGAAGGTGGTGCACCTTTTTGAACTGCTGCAGTCCGTGTGGTGACGATGTTCCCGCAGTGTTGTTAGGTAAGGAGTTCCAGGATTTGTTCCAGCAACAATGAAGGAATGGCGATATATGTCCAAGTAAGGTTGGTGTGTGACTTGGAGGGGGACCTGGAGGTGATGGTGTTCCCATACATATGCTGCCCTTGTCCTTCAAGATGGTGGAGGTCGTAGATTTGGGCAGTGCTGCCGAAGAAGTCCTGGCGACTTGCTGCAGTGCATCCTGTGGATAGAACACACTGCAGCCGTGGTGTGCCGGTGGTGGAGGAAGTGGATGTTTAAGACAGTGGATGGGGTGCAGAGTAAATGGACTGCTTTGCTCTGGATGGTGTTGAGCTTTTGAGTGTTGTTAAAGCTGTATCCATCCAGGCAAGTGGAGAGTATTCCATCATACTCCTGACTTGTGCCTTGTAAGTTGTGGAGAGACTTTGGGGAGTCAGGAGGTGAGCCACTCACTGCAGAATACCTAGCCTCTCATCTGCTGTTGTAACCACGGCATTTTTGTGGCTGGTTCAGTTCAGTTTCTGGTCAATAGTGACTCCCAGAATGTTGATGTGGGAGATTTGGTGAAGGTAATTTCATTGAATGTCAAGGGGAGGTTGTTGGACTTTCTTGTTGGAGATGGTCATTGCCTGGCACTTCAGTGGTGCGAATGTTACTTGCCACTTATCAGCTGAAGCCTGAATGTTGTCCAGGTCTTGCTGCATGCAGGCACGGACTGCTTTATTATCTGAGAAATTGCGAATGGAGCTGAACACTATGCAATCATCAGCGAACATCCCCGCTTCTGACCTTATGATGGAGGGAACGTCATAGATGAAGCAGATGAAGATAGTCGGGCCTAGGACATTGCCCTGAGGAACTTATGCAGTGATGTCCTGGGGCTGTGATGATTGGCCTCCAATGACCACAATCATCTTCCTTTGTGCCAGTTATGACCTCAGCCACTGGAAAATTTTCCTCCTGATCCCCATTGATCAGTTTTGCTAGGACTCCTTGATGTCACACTCAGTTGAATGCTGCTTTAATGTAAAGGGAAGTTACCTCGCCACTGGAATTCAACTCTTGTGTCCATGTTTGGACCAAGGCTATAATGAAGACTGAAGCTGAATGACCCTGGCGGAACCCAAACTGAGCATCGGTGAGCAGTTTATTGGTGACTAAGTGCAGCTTGATAGCACTGTTCATCACTCCTTCCATCACTTTGCTAATGATTGAGAGCAGGTTGATGATGCGGTAATTGCCCAGGTTGGATTTGCCCTGCATTTTGTGGACAGGACATACTTGGGCAATTTTCCACATTGTCAGGTAGATGTCAGTGTTGTGGCTGTACTGGAACACTTTGGCGAGAGGCCTGGCCAATTTTGGAGCATCGGCCTTCAGCACTACAGCTGGGATGTTGTCGGGGCCTGTAGTCTTTGCTATGGTTCATTAAAAATAAAAAGCAGACAGGAGTGGAAAATCAATACAGCAGATATTGCTTAACCTATACCTCCTCCGGTACAAAAATATTGAAAGATGCAATACTTTGCTAACTTTCTCCGTAGTAATGAACCTGGACCAGCATCTGTGACACATAAAAGCTTATAAATAAGGTTTTGAGTTTGCTTTGCAATCAAAATGTAGTTGCGTACAAAAAATTCAACATCTTTCAACGCAAAAGATTCCTCATAATGGCAATTTGCAGCAGCTGTAAGGAATGTAGATTCTCCCCCCAACCCAGTGGAATTATTTCTGTAATAAAACAATTTTAAAGGCATCCACATCTTAAATGTTAAAAAATAGAACATTTCTTATGATTTGGAATATGATGACCCTGCTAAGTGTTACATCCATGTCCCACCACTCTGGAACCCTTGGTACACCTGGAAGTGTGATTTCTATTAATTACATTTTTTCCTGCTTTTTCTTCATGTTTATTGGTCTTTATTTGGAAGGACGTGGCAGACTACAGTCACCAACATCTTTCCACAGTGACCAGAATTAGGTGTGCTGTCAGCAAGGCAACACTGGGGGCAGTTTCATTTTATTCCTTCCTGACAACACAGGCATCACAAGAATGTTCAGCCATGCAGCATTCAGACTGCTGACCCACGTCCCAGCCATCTCAAGTGAAAACTGCAGGCACCATTCAAATCAGGGTCTACTGCTACATCCTCAGGAAATCCCAAAGCGCTTCATAATGACTGGATTACTTTTTGAAGTGCAGCCATTGCAGTTATGTGGGGAAATACGACAGCCACTTTGCACACTACAAGGTTCCAAAACAGCACATGAATGAATAACAAGGTGATTTGTTTTTTAGTGATAATGGTTGAGGGAGGAATGTTAGCCGGTACGCTGGAGAATTCCCTGCTCTTCCTTGAATAGTGCCATGGAATCTTTTACATTCACCTCAGCAGTCAAATAGGACCCTGATTTAGCATCATCCAAAAGAGGGCACCTTCAGCAATGCAGCACTCCCTCAGTGTCAGCCCAGATTAGATACTGGAAATTTCCCGGTGACTGGAGCAGTACCCTAGAAAGAGTGGGCACCTTCTGGAGAGGAGGCAGAAAATTGCAGGAGGGGGAGATTTAAAAAGTGCAATGTAGTCCAGTAGTAACAACTTACATTTAATGTGGAAAAATACCCCAAGACACTTCACAGAGGTGGAAGGAAAACCCAGAGGCTAAGCCAAAGAAGGAGAGGTTTTGGGAGGTGAACAAAAGCTTGGTCAAAGAGGTGGGTTTTAAGTAGAGCCTTAAAGGAGGAGAGGGAGATGGAGAGGTGGAGGGGTTTATGGAGAGAAATCCAGAGTGGGATCCAGGCAGCTGTAAATGGAAGGGGGCATGCACAAGACACCAGAGTAAGAGGAACTGAAACAGTTGGGGGGAGAGGGGATTGTAGGTCTGGAGGATGTTATAGAGTTAGGGAGGGGTGAGGCCTAGGTGGGGTTTAAACACAAGGATGAGAATGAGGGTTTAATCTTCATTTACCAAACATTTTATCTGATCCCCACAAAATGTTAAATATGGGATGTCAATTCAGACTCTGCTGCAGATATAGAAAAGAGGACAGCAATCCACTACATGTATTCTGGCAGGGTCTGGAGACTGCTCTTGGCAGATAATTTAGATGTTTCGAAATTGGATGAGAGTGACTTGGAGTTGAGTCCATACTTATGCTTATTTGCCCCCACGTATTCAGAGCACCTCAGGGTTCAACTTTACAGGCTGGTTTTATATCCCTGTTGGTTGCAACATGCTTAATGAATGATTCTTGCTTGGGAGTCAGTGAATTCTCCTCCAAAAGTTGATGAGAACATGCCAGTCTGGAGGATATTAAACTGGAATGCCCTGTGTATCAAAGTGTGGATAGGCAGGAGTTATTTACCCTTTGGGAGGGAGTAAAGGAGAATCTTGGGATATGTTGAGAGGTGGGGGGTGGGGGGAAGCTTTGTTGGTGCATCCTCCTGATGATTAAACATGGGTTTGAGGGTATAGGAGACAAAATTTTGTTTCTTATTAGTATCTCCTTAGGGTTATATTGATTTGGGAATGGACTGTTTATCCATTATTTTTATTGTACAGTTTTACCTGATTGACTTTTCTCCATTTTAGAGATGTTATCTATAGCCCTGCTGTTTTTGTATGTCTCATAGAATAAAAGAACTTACAGCATAGAACCAGGGCATTCATCCCACTGTCTAATCTCACTCTCTTTGCTTGCTTCCCATACTTTTAACATTCCCCTTTTTCAAGCAACTATCTAATTTCTTTTAAAAGAACTTACGGAGACTGCTTCAAAAACCATTTGTGACAGAATATTCCATATTCTAACCACTTTCTGTGCAAAGAAACCTTTTTTAACTTCACCTTTAACCTTGACTGTATATCCCAAGGCATTTCACTTTGTATGATTGAAAAGTGTTATTCAAAAAGAAAAGCAACCCCCCCAGTAAAGTTTGTCTCTGCAGTTCCTTTGGTTCCCCACCCAAATCCTCTCCATTTTCCCCTTTCCCCTTCCTGCTCGCCATCCACTGTTTTATCCTGCTAATGTTCAGCACTTTGAAATAGCTTCCTGTGTGTGAGGAGTATTATAGAAATGCAAGCTGTTGTTGTAGATTATGTGGGCCATACCTCACCAACCTCTGGTACAATTTGTATTTTCTGGGTAATAATGAGCGCAGACTATGTGTTAGTCATGGGCTATTGCAGGTTCTGAGTCTGACGTTATTGTATAATGTATAATTGTGTAATTGCAGATCTACACATGTTTTCCATTAAATTTTTTAAATCTCTTCCATTAAGGTCTGCAAAACATAAGGCAGATCTTGGCCGTGTGGGTTCTCATGCGTTCCAGTCAGTTTGCATTCTCTTATGCTGGCTGTGTGATATGGTTCAGTAACAATGTATGTGAAGGATGTGTTGGCTGTATTCTTGCTTTAGAGGATCGGCGGCTTTCACAATGCACAGAGAGGTTGGGTTAGCCCCACTTCTCAGTAGTGCTCCACGAGTTTCAGTGTTAGAGAGGGAATGTGCAGGCAGGTGGGAGAGGGACAGAGTAGAGGCTGATTGGGTATGAAAGAAAGGAAGAAGAACTTGCATTTAATTTGCACCTTTTGCAACCTCAGGATGTCCCAAAGCGCTTCACAGACAATGAAGTACTTTTGAAGTGTTATCACTGTTGTAATGTAGACAAACACAGCTGCCAATATGAGCACAGCAAGGTCCCACAAACAGCATTTAGATAAATGAGCAGATTATCTGTTTTTGATTGGGGGATAAATATTGGCCTGGAAACCAAAATTTGCCATGGGGTCTTTCACATCCACCTGAGAGGGCAGACGGGACCTCGGTTTCAGCGGAAAGATGGCAATTTGAACATAGCAGCACTCCACTAAAATGGCAGCCTAGGTTATATGGTCAAGTCTTGGAGTGGGCCTTTTGACTCAAAGGCGAGACTGATACCACTGATACCACTGAGCCAAGGATGATACATTAGCAGACGTATACTCTGTCAGTTCCCCCACCACCCCAGGATAAGAAGAATGCAGATCGAATGGGGGGGCAGGGGGGCAGGCAATTGGATGGGACAGGGACATCCAAATCAGGCTAGAATCTTGTAGATTCCATTTAAGAAACTTTTCCTTCTCGTATTTCAAATTGGCGTCAAATAAATAGAATGCAGGAATCCCTGTTGAAATAGGAGCAGCATCTTGGGCCCTGACTAATACATCAAAGCAACACTGAAGTGTTAAAGGACAGTATTCCTGGTTCTTGTGTCTGTCCTTGAAACAAGGCTTGTGATTGCTCCATGAAAAGGAACAGCCTGTAAGTTTACTTCTTTGAGGAATACGATAAGGTTTCGGTGTTTGAGCACAGCCCGCTACAAGACCAGTGATTTTCTTTTTTATTCAGAGAATATTGTGAATAGAAAAATCTTCTGTGACTTCCACATGTTTCTGAGATTTGGACTTTGTAACATCCCATGCCAAAAGGGAGGAAATGATCTTTTGAGCAGGCACCAGCTACACAATCCACATGTGCATCTACTTGTAGTCCTCAAAGGATTAGTAAAGAAAAGGCCTTTCTCACAGATCCTGTTGAATCAGGCTCCATCCCTGCAGGATTGAAGGGGCTCTGTCCTGTGTGTATCTCATCAGATAGGTAACAAGGCCTCATAATGTTCCTAGCCTAATGTGGGGAACTGCTGTACATTATAGAAAGAAAAAACTGATTTGTGTTTAGATATAAAAAGAAAAATAAAGAAAGTTGATAATGGGTAAAGAAAAGGATAGAAAAAG
This sequence comes from Heptranchias perlo, assembly GCF_035084215.1. Lineage (NCBI taxonomy): Eukaryota > Metazoa > Chordata > Chondrichthyes > Hexanchiformes > Hexanchidae > Heptranchias > Heptranchias perlo. Next base: position 43,586,248 of record NC_090344.1, read on the forward strand.
AAGAAGGTGCATGCTGCTGTCCGATGAATAGGTTGCAGTGACTTTGAACCTGGGGGTATGTGAAGGAAATGTAACAATAATTATATCTCTTAGTGCAGGCCCACCTCGCCACTGCTGTCCCACAGCCCATGCCCAAACCAGTCCCCAAACGACAGGACCCTGGGAGCATCAGTTGACTGATGGCACCCCATTCTCCCATTGTCCACATCAGCACCCTGAGAACCTACACATTTTCCAATCCCTGTCCTTGCCCACTGCCTGGGGTGACCTGACTCACACTCCTCACCTACCTCAAGCCCCCATATGAAATGTAAGGAATCTTACAACACCAGGTTATAGTCCAACAAATTTATTTTAAAATCACAAGCTTTCGGAGATTATCTCCTTCGTCAGACGAAGGAGATAATCTCCGAAAGCTTGTGATTTTAAAATAAATTTGTTGGACTATAACCTGGTGTTGTAAGATTCCTTACATTTGTCCACCCCAGTCCATCACCGGCATCTCCACATCATGGCTACTATCGACCCCATATGAAAGACAGACATTGACACAGTTAACCCTCGATGCCTAGTGCTGACGAAATGTACTGAACTCTGTAAGACCCTGACAGTAACTGCAAGTTATTTGTGATGTGCCATAACCCAAGAAAACCTGTAAACTTAACTGAATTCAATGAAAAAAAACCTTTCAAAAGAAAATAGGTATAACCAGTCATCAGCAAACCAGTGATTGTCAGCACACAGGGCCCACTGTGAAAGGTAGATCAGTCTAAATTAGGTAAACTGCTTAGCTGAATGTAATCATTTGATTGCTTTATACTTTTCTTTCCGTATTTTCACTTGAAGGGAAAAGAGGAACCCATCAAGAAAACGCAAAAAAAATTGGAAAGTGCGGAGGAAAAGTCTGATTCGGACCGGTGGACACTTTTAATAAACTATTCTGTGTCTCAGAATGGAAAGATATAGATAGCTGCCTGTTGTGAGGGGGAAGACCATCAATGGGTCAAACAACCGATTCTCAATCCTGACTTTTCTTATATTCTACTTCACACCGGACATGTGGTCATGAATTTGCATTTTTTTTCAAGAGCTCTCGGCCTACCTTCTTCACTTCATCACTTTGAAAATCCCCATAGAATCATTGTTATCAATGCTGTGTGAGTTTTGAAAGCTGTGTGATATACTTAGGGCTGACAGGGTTAATTTGCTCAGCAATAAGGTAATTATCCATATCTCTATAATAAGAATAGTAACAATTGTACAGATGATATTGTTTAAGAAAACTTCCTACAAGGACTCCCCAGTGTCCCTTAAAACCCTGCGCACTGACAGTCTGAGTGTAAAGCGTGCAGCAGATGGACCCCTTCCATCTGTCTCTTGTTATGTTGAAAGTGACAGCATGCCTTGGCTGCATGTCAGAAGCATTAAAAACAAGTTTATACAACTGACTTGAGTCTCTTCAGTATTTGGCAAATTACTTTTTAAAATTGACTTTAAATTGGGAAAATGCTTGCAATTAAATGTAATTTAGTTTATTTTTTTAATTAATCTTATAGCCATGCAAACTAATAAAACAGACTATGGATAATCTGAGAAAGGTTTCTCTCCAGCTTCTCATTCTAATGAACACTTACGAGCGGGACTCGGATTCCTGCCACTTTACACAGCTATCAAATGCTGCAGCCACTGGCAGGATTAATGGGAACCTGAATTCAGACTGCAGTGCGACTGATGGAATGAAAACTCCAGCAGGACCAATGGGATCCTGAATGCAAACTCCAGCAGGTTGATGGGACCGTGAGTCCAAACTCTAGCAGCACTGATGGGATACTGTCCTGGGGCACCCTGAGAACTCCACAACTGATTAACTGTCACAAGATTGAGAGGCACTTGTAATCTGGCACCCTCAGCAATCTGTAGCCAGTGCCTTCCACCAGCAGAACAGAGAGAATCTTATCTGCTGCTAATTGTCCTTCCCTGGGGTAAAAAAAACTTCCACTGTTGGGCATGTGAGCAAAAATCTGTCAAATCTCATCGCAGCAGGAGACAAGAGGGCTCAGATGACAGGGAACCCTTGGAGTTTAAGGCGTCACTTGATTGGGAAGTAAATACTGTGACAAAACAACAACGTCGTCTGGCATTTATATAAAACCTTTAATGTAGAAAAACGTCCCAAGGTGCTTCACAGAGGTGTAATAAAAGAAAGGTGTCAGCCGTGGTTCAGTGCGTAGCACTTTTGCCTCTGAGTTAGAAGGTTGTGGGTTCAAGTCCCACTCCAGAGACTAGAGCACAAAATCTAGGCTGACACTGCAGTACAGTACTGAGGGAGTGCTGCACCGTCAGAGGTGCCGTCTTTCGGATGAGACGCTCAACCGAAGCCCCGTTTGCCCTCTCTGGTGGACGTAAAAGATCCATGACACTATTTGAAGAACAGCAGAGTAGGTGTCCTGGCCAACATTTATCTCTCAACCAACATTATTAAAATAATGGGAGGTCATTTGTCCTTACTGTGCTCAAATTGGTTGCTGTGTTTCCCTACATTACAATAGTCTGAATTTTACATTTGTTTCAGTGAAGAAGTGGCGTGCTTACATTTTGGAGAGTGGGAATCTTGGACCTATTAGTTAGTCACAATTGAATATCGGTGTTCTACGTGGCCTATGGCAACCCAGTGATGGATATGCTTTTTCCTCAGAGCTCTCCTGTGTAACTCATTGTTCAGGTGATACAACTTCCCTTGTAGCAAGCTGTTCAATTTGTACACATGCGTATTCTATTAAGATTGAACAAATAAAATACTGGATACCAGCAGATGTATGGGGAAAGCGGTTACATTCGCAGAGTAATGTAGAAGCTGTGTAAGAAGGCTTGCTCCTAGCCTGACACTGCATGCAGTAAAGGAAGCGATTGTACTCCCTGAATATTACTGGATGCTGTACGGGAGGGGATTGTACTCCCAGAGCAACACTGGATGTTGTATGGTAGAGGATTGTACACCCAGAGTAACACTGGTTGCTATATGGAAGAGGATTGTACACCCAGAGTAACACTGGTTGCTGTATAGAAGGGGATTGTACACCCAGAGTAATACTGGTTGCTGTAAGGAAGAGGATTGTACACCCAGAGTAGCACTGGTTGCTGTATAGAAGGGGATTGTACACCCAGAGTAATACTGGTTGCTGTATGGAAGGGGATTGTCCACCCAGAGTAACACTGGATGCTGTACAAGAGGGGACTGTACTCCCAGAGCAACACTGGATGTTTACAAGAGGGAATTATTCTCAGAGTAACACTGGATGCTGTACAAGATGGAATTATTCTCACAGAGTAACACTGGATGCTGTACAAGAGGGAATTATTTTCACAGAATGACATCGGATGCTGTACAGGAGGGGAATGTACTCCCAGAGTAACACTGGATGCTGTACACGGTTCCACTCCCAGAGTATCAAGCCGTACTGGATAGAGTTGTGGGCCCTAAAGGCACGAGTGGTGAATTCTCAGTGAGTTGCCCAAACACTTTACCTCTTTTACTGTGCAGAAATACTTGACTATAATACTGTCCATCACACCTTCATGTACTTACATTCAGTTATTCTTACGTTTGAATAAATTCCTTTTGGTCATTAGCTATGATGAGATAACCGTAACCATCTGGGAAAGACTATAATAACCAAGCCAGGGTGAAATTCGAACAAAAACACTCACACAAACTGGGACTTAATCGGATGCCCCACAGCATGTCAGGAAATGAGAATTTGTCAGCCCCTGTAATGCCGTAGTACCTACTAGTGCAGACAAATAGCTGAAATTGTTGTGAGGAAACTTCTTCCAGGCTCTCGGGGCATGTTCGAATATTCCTCTGTTGAAACAGTGCAGTGCAGAAGGGTTTGACTAAATATGCAAACTGTGAAAAATCACCCCCCAAAAAAATAAGTCCTCAAAATGCGGAGGGAAAGAAGAGCAGCTGCCAGACTGAGTGAAGCCGGGGAGCTAAACGAGAGCTGTGAGCAGCAAATGAACCCCTCAAGCACTGAGTGAGCTTTGTGCAAATGTACTTCTGAGAGCTAGCGACTTCAGTATGTTATCAATAAATAGATTATTAACTAGATTGAAACTAGCTGATCAAATAAGAGAAGTTGGTCATCTAGCTTATTGACATGGAATTCATCCGTTCTCAGCTAATTTGTATATAATTATGGGATTTGTTGACAAATCGGAGAAACATTCTTGCTAAGGCTGATCCCACTTGTGCAGCTTCAGGGCCTGCTCCTCAAATAGGAATGTGGGCAAGAGGGCTGAAAGAGGAGAAGGCAAACAATACCTGGAGAATGGTGAAAACCATACAGTAATTCAGTGACAGATGTATGGTGAGTGGGTTTCTGGGCATTGTGGTTTTACTGCACTGCCAGGAGCATCATTCATGCCATTATAAGACATAATTTGTTATTATGTCCGGACTGAGTTAGAATCATAGAACCATAGAATGATACAGCACAGAAGGAGGCCATTCGGCCCATCGTGTCTGTGCTGGCACTTTGAAAGGCTATACATTAGCCTCTACTCTTTCCCCATAGCCCTGTAAATTTTTCCCCTTCAAGTATTTATCCAATTCCCTTTTGAAAGTTATTGTTGAATCTGCTTCCACCACTCTTTCAGACAGTGCATTCCAGATCACAACAACCCGCTGTGTAAAAAATGTTTCCTCATGTCGCCTACGGTTCTTTTGCCAATCACCTTAAATCTGTGTCCTCCGGTTCTCGACCCTTCTGCCACTGGAAACAGTTTCTCCTTATTGACTCTTATCAAAACCATTCATGATTTTGAACACCTCTATCAAACCTCCTCTTAACCTTCTCTGCTCTAAGGATAACAATCCCAGTTTCTCTAGTCTCTCCACATAATTGAAGTATTTCATCCCTGGTATCATTCTAGTAAATCTCCTCTGCACCTTTTCTAAGACCTTGACATCCTTCCTAAAGTGTGGTGTCCACAATTGGTCACAATACTACAGCTGAGGTCTAACCAGTGTTTTATAAAGGTTTAGCATAAATTCCATGCTATTTTATTCTGTGCCTCTATTTATAAAGCAAAGGATGCCATATGCTTTTTTAACAGCCTTCTCAACTTGTCCTGCCAGCTTCAAAGATTTGTGTACATATACTCCCAGGTCTCTCTGTTCCAGCACCCCTTTTAATATTGTACCATTTAGTTTACATTGCCACTCCTCATTCTTTCCAACAAAATGAATCACTTCACACTTCTCTGTGTTAAATTTCATCTGCCATGTGTCTGCCCATTTCACCATTCTATGTGCTCCTGAAGTCTGTTACTATCATCCACATTGTTTTCTACATTTCTGAGTTTCGTGTCATCTGCAAACTTTGAAATTATACCCTGTATACCCAAGACCTGTTCATTAATATATATCAAAAAGAGCAGTGGTCCTAATACCGACCCCAGGGGGCACCACTTTATACTTCCTTCCTCTCTGAAAAACAGCCATTCACAACTACTCTCTGCTTTCTGTCCCTCAGCCAATTTCTTATCCATGCTGCCGCTGCCCTTTTAATCCCATGGGCTTCAATTTTGCTAGCAAGTCTATTATGTGGCACTTTATCAAGTTGGCGAAATTCTTCTGTGATTTGCAAGTGTATAGGGAGTGGTTTGTGCAAACTGTAAAATAACACATTTTACAAGTTGAAACAGGAGTTATATCCAACTGTGTGGATTAATTTATTCCACTTGAGGGGACATAGAGATTACAATGTGTGTCCGAACTCTCAATGTCTCGTACACTGCACTCTTCGAGATTACCCGTTTCCTTTTAAACATTAAAAGGAGCAACTATAAAATATATTGTTGAGCAAAATATTGGATTATATTTATAGAAATTTGGAAGTTCAGGATGTTGTGAAGAATTTAGAATTATGCCACATAATTAAAATACAGTCTTCACTCGGATTGTTATCCAGTCTCTCACCAGCGTCAAATGTTTCTCTCTGTTGCAATTTTTCTTCTCTCTCCATTTCATCTATGATACAATGGTCATTTCCCCTCTTAAGTTCCAAATATGCAATGCTACACCCTCTTCCTCCTCCCTGTATCCACACTGTGTTGAAATCAGGACTCATTTCTTATTCTATTTCATTCTTTCTGAGGGAGCTAAGATCTTACATGGGGCCTTTGTACTGTGGAACTCCTTACCTTCCTCAGACTTCCCTTCCTTTGATAACCTTTCAAGCTTTAAAAACCCAAGCCTGATGTCACCTAATCACTATTTCACGATTTGCTTGTCTTTTCAATTTTGATTTGTCCTGCACTATGGGCCTTGGCTCTCCAACTTGGTTTCTCAACAAAAAAAAATTGAGCTTGGCAATCAAGCAGGTTGTCTGTTACAATGTGGCAATCTGCACGGTCCAGTAATGCAATCGTCGAGATCGGGTTCTAATGGAAAGGAACGATGCCAACATTTTCAGTGCCAACTTGGCTCAGTGGTAACACTCTCGCTTCTGAGTTAGAAGGCTGTGGATTCAATCTGCCCCGCTCTAGGACTTGAGTTCATAATCTAGGCTGACATTTCAGTGCAGAACTTAGGGAATTTTATGGATGAGATGTTCAGGTGGATTTAAAAGATCCTGTGGCACTATTCGAAGAAGAGCAGGGGAGTTCTCCCAGTGTCATGCCAATATTTATCTCTCAACCAACGTCACTAAAACAGATTAACTTGTCATTTATCTCATTGCTGTTTCTGGGACCTTGCTGCTTCCAAACTGGCTGCTGCATCTGCCTACATAACAACAGTGACTGCACTTCAAAAAGAAATGGCTGTAAACAATTTGGGATGACCTGAGGATGTGAAAGGAGCTCTATAAATACAAGTGTGGACGATAAACACCAACCCTGACTGAACGTCCTGTGATTTCTTTACCATAAGTTCTACATAAGTTCTATCTTTCTTTATTGGCATTGGGTTATTAAAGAGAGTTTGAAACTGAACAATCTCACTGCTGGCATCTTCAGTGAAATAGTTTACATTGAACAGTGCCAGTTGGAGCTGAAAACAACAATGCCAGCCCGGAGAACTGAACAGTGTTGATGCTGACACAGCACCCAGAATTGCCCAAGCTGCACGTGAGAAGAAAACAAAAGAAAGAAGAATTTTGAAAATGTTAACTAATAGAATACAGATCCGTTAAAACAATTGAGTGTGAGCTGCATGCTGGCTTCTTTTGAGCTCAAAAGGACATTTTAACACCTGCCTTAGACTGCAAACAGGGACTTGATTCGAACAGCTCCAAGCATGACAATGACATGCTGCATTCCCTGCCAACAGTCATTTTTACTTTGAGATTATTTTCAAGCTGTTCTTTTTCTTTCTGGAGCTCCTGCTGTTTTTTTTAAAAATTCATTCATGCGATGTGGGCGTCATTGGCAAGGCCAGCATTTATTATCCATCCCTAATTGCCCTTGAGAAGGTGGTGGTGAGCCCCCTTCTTTAACTGCTGCAGTCCGTGTGGTGAAGGTTCTCCCACAGTGCTGTTAGGTAGGGAGTTCCAGGATTTTGACCCAGCGACGATGAAGGAACGGCAATATATTTCCAAGTCAGGATGGTGTGTGACTTGGAGGGGAACGTGCAGGTGGTGGTGTTCCCATGTGCCTGCTGCCCTTGTCCTTTTAGGTGGTACAGGTCGCGAGTTTGGGAGGTGCTGTCGAAGAAGCCTTTGCGAGTTGCTGCAGTGCATCTTGTAGATGGTACACACTGCAGCCACTGTGCGCCGATGGTGGAGGGAGTGAATGTTTAAGGTGGTGGATGGGGTGTCAATCAAGCGGGCTGTTTTGTCCTGGATGGTGTTGAGCTTCTTGAGTGTTGTTGGAGCTGCACTCATCCAGACAAGCGGAGAGTATTCCATCACACTCCTGACTTGTGCCTTGTAGATGGTGGAAAGGCTTTGGGGAGTCAGGAGGTGAGTCACTCACCACAGAATACCCATCCTCTGACCTGCTCTTGAAGCCACAGTATTTATGTGACTGGTCCAGTTAAGTTTCTGGTCAGTCGTGACCCCCCAGGATGTTGATGATGCACTGGTGGAATCAGTGATGATAATAATAATGAGGTCAGCCTTTCAAAACTCCTCCATAGATTCGCAGGAAATGTTACACAGGTGGCTTCTTAAAGACAAACGACCCACAATCACAAATTGTCTCCAGGATCTTGGAACAATCCTTTTGCAGGAGGATTTTTGACAATCTTGCTCTGGAGCAGATCACCAAATGCCATTAACCCTCAGGAATATGGATATGGTGTTCTCAAATCCAGTCCTGCACAACATAGCTGATTCTACAATTTACTACCCAAACTCTGCAGCTTTGATTTTGCAAGCGATCGATGTAGGTGGTAAAACTTCAATCTGGCTGCTAAGCCAGCCAAGGAAGTTGGAAGAAGATTCGCATTGTCTCAGACAAGACAGATCTGATAGGAAAGGGAATCTATTGGCTCATACAAGATAGATATATTAAAGGATGGATTCCATTGGTTCAGAAAATATGGATCTATTAGAGGAGTTATTTCATTGGCTATGACATAGTAAATCTATTAGGGGAGAGATTCCATTGGCTGAGTCAGGGTAGGCGGCCTCTTGGAGACCTCGTGAAGGATAAAGATTTCCACGTGTTTCATTATGTGTTGCTCAACCCAGGCACAGCTTCATGGCAGCTGTATATTCCGGTGCTCATGTCTGAGACGGTGCATGTCTGAACCATTGGCCTACCTTTATGAGGCTACTCAGTACGTGTCTGGACCACAGGGCTGCATATGTGGGGGGGCTCTTTCACCACTTACAAACATTGTATCAGGAATTGCTGATATACTGCGGGCATGGTGGTGGTATATTTCAGCAATGCAATTGCTGCACAGCTTGCCCAGACTGAGAGAGCAGCCAGTGGGGGTTTGGCCTGGAAGGAATGGAAAGAAACAGTGCAGAGAAAGACAAACAGAAATAGAGAGAGAGAAGAAAGGGGGAAGCAAGCAGCGAAACAAAGACAAGCAGCAAGTTACAAATCTTCTAACCTTGAATAAACTGTTCAGCAGGTTCATTGCTGCCATACTGACTGGTGTGACTTGCTGGCATTTTTCACCCTCTCACTGCACTGACGCTACTGGTGTGATTTCATTTTTTCCACAACTAGTTGTTCCAGCATATTCACAGCTTGACTGCTGTTGTCCTAAGTTTTCTAATGTTGCAATCAGTAAGGATAGTCTGGAGCTTTACTGTGAACGGGTATGAGTTTACTTCCCTGTTCCACTCACTGTTGCAAAGGAGGCGAATAACTTCCCATGGAGCTCAGTGCCGACAGGCTGATGTGATAGTTCAACCTAATGGGGATGAATACACCATGTGCTGTGTGGGAGGATGATGTGGGCTTTCTGATTTCTACTTACTCAGTGGTAACATTTCGGAAGGAATTTACTAGGATGGAATTAACTGAATCAATAAAAATTCTGGAATGTCTGTAGTAACTTGGACTGTGATGATGAATAAGTGAGCTGGCGAAAAAGCAGTCAACGCTTTATGCTGTTGAACAGTGATTTCATGGGGACTGGGTGTGCAGTGACCTTAGGCAATGCTTTAGATGCTGACTTGTCATCTCTGGACTGTCCGTCTGTCTGCTGTGTTCTGCCCTGGGACAGTTTATAACTCAAGTCTCACACACGAGATTCTTGAGCCATTTACTAGGGAAGTGTAACTGAGGTGGTTTCCTGTTGTCTTCCTCACAGTTTTTATCTCCAAAGTACCTTCTCCTAGGTAGGCTGCAACCAAGCTAAAGACCTAGCTACCCTTTACGATGAGGGGGCCATCGGACACAAGGATCCCCGCTGGACGTCAATCCAGTATTCAGAGCCGGCGCTCCGATCTCCACTCACCGGGGCTGTCTGGATTGGGGCTCGAACCGAACCTTTCTGACTCAGAGGTAGGAATACAACACTGAGCCAATGGTCACTCTGTCTGGACACAAGTACCTCACTGGATGTCAACCCAGTATTTAGAGACCATATTCTAGTCTCCACTCGCCGGGACTGTCTGGAGTGGGGCTCGAACTCTTCACCTTCTGACTCAGGCGGGAATGCTACCATTAAGCCAGTAGCAACCTCACCGTTGGTACCTGGGTTCATATCCAGCTCAGACACAGGGGATGGAAATTTCCTATATCTGTTGGATTTAAAAGAGGTGCTGGTCTAGCTGAAAGCTCAAAAGAAATCTCAAGGTCCCTGAGTAGAATTGCTGTTCCCAACTTAAAACTCAACAGTGAGAATGTGCTCACAATCATTCCACAGTGCAGCTGCTGTAATAGGTGAGTGTGCGCACAGGATTGTATTACATTTCTGATCTTTTCCAAATTACAGTGAAAGGACCAAGAGATGCTCTTATTTTCTCTATGGTTTTAATGCTGTCGATTATAGTAAACAGGAAGCGTTTTGTGTATTTTGGCAGACATAATTAGGATGAATAATCATCACAATCTGTTGCCTAAGAGAAGAGATACATTTTCCATAAAATTTCACCTCACGTTATTGTGTTTAAGCTCACACATTTTAAGAACAATAAAATGACAGTTATAAACTAATTTTTTCAAAAAATTTAGCTAATTAACAAACTAGTTATTATCTTTGTGTCAGAATTGTTGCCACAGCACCTGCCTTCAATCAGCCAACCACTGCTCGGGGTTGCTTTTGATTCAACAGTGCAGTCCGGCTTGTGGCTGATGTGAATTCCATCCAGGAGCCAGGAATCTTTGAGTGCTTAGTAAAGCTGAAGGCATTCAGACAGCCAGAGGGAGTTAATAATAATAATCAGACTACAAGACCAGGTTTTGAAAAGACCAAAGAGCTTTTAGCATTCTCTGGAATATTTCGGCCCTGATCAGGCTGCTTTTCTGGTCCAATTTTGTAGCTTAATTTGATCAAACTCAGATTGTTTCAAATAAAGCTCTCATTAGAGCCTCTCAGAGAGGTATAATTGAAGACATCTTCATCTCCTCCAAGCCCTTTGATGGGGTAATGAAATCTTGTTTCTTTCCACGCTTCAAAACAGCAGTTTCATCTTGTCTCACAAACTTGAACCTAGTTCTCCTTCATCTACATGTATTCTTGGCCTTGCTGTCTCATCTTATCTTAAAAGGAACTCCCATCTCTCCTCAATTGATAAAGATACTCAGTTTCTTCTTTCTTTGCTCCTCTTAATGCTTTATAAAGGCCGAGTCCTGATCCCGTGTCTGGAGAGGCTTTTCAACACCTCTCTTACTCGTGGACAGAATATAAGAAAAAGTTTGTCATCTGATAGGTGATCCTTCTCTCACCTCTGACCTCCAAACTCTCTGCATTGCAGCTTTTTTTTTTGCTTCTTTCTATTTTGTCAAAGCAGAACTCTAAAATCTTTGGTTCCTTCTAATTTGCAAATACTCCATCCCACACACGCTTCCTCCTCCCTACAAATTCACTCTGTTGATATCACGTCACCGTACTTTGCTCTTTCCCAAGACCTCAAATCTCTGGCACTTCTTACCTCTCTTAATCCTGGCTTCGTCCTGCAAATCTACTGGATTTTAAAACCCACGCTGTGTTGTCATCTAATCACCACTTGATGATTTCTCATGACAGTGTATTCTTTTCAAGAGCCAGTGCATTTGTGGGCGGTCCTGTGTCGCATTTAACTGTCATCTGTTCTTCACTTTTCAACCTTGGTTGTATTCTGCCTATGGGTCTTGGCCATCTGGGTTTCCTCAATAAAATACATTTTAAAAATACATATGAGGTTACCTCGATTTTTATCACTAAATGAAAGGAATTTACACAAATTTTTTATTTTTTTGACATTTTATCTGGCACTCTAAAAGTAGTTTCACAGAATGCTCTCCAATGTATTTTCATCTGCAGGAAGATGGAAAGATGCAATGGCCCTTGAATGATCTTTGTTAAGAGTGAATTAAAATCTGTGATCAGATAACATTAAGAAAAACTGTCAGAGTGTGACAATTAATGGTTATAAAGTGGTGGTCCTGGCACCATAAAATGAATTAAAAACATGAAATGCTCAAAACACTCAGCAGGTCAGGTAGCATCTGTGGAGATAGGGAAGGTAGGGTACAATGACCATTTCGTCAGAGCCCTGAAACTTTAACCCTACCTTCCCCTCTCCACAGATGCTGCCTGACCTGCTGAGCGTTTCCAGCATCTTCTGTTTTGATTTCATATTTCCAGCATCTGCAGTATTTTGCCTTTTACCATAAAATGAATCTTGGCTTTACTATTTCTTTAGAAAGGAAGATTTTCTGGATGTAAAGTATGTGTCCATCACGAAAGGTGGAAGAGCTTCTCATGACAGCGTATTCCTCTCAAGAGCCAGAGCATTTGTGGGCAGTCCTGAGTCGCATTGAACTGTCATTCTGGGAGAGTGGATCCAGGTTGGAGGCAGAAGCTGGAAGTTGAAAAATACCCAGTTCTAATAAATCTGAGACCCATTCTGTACTGAGTGAAGTCGAAATTGTTCCACTCACCAGAAGTTCTGAAGAAACTTCAGGACCTAGGAGTGCAGAGGAGATATGTGAAGTATCATTCTTGAAAAACATGAGATTGAAGATATATTTAGTGGGGTGCATACAACAGTGTTATGGGAGGGAATCCTGCCCTGTTTATTGTTTTCAGAGATAATCTATTTAAGTTTAAGGGTCCAGCTCCAAAAGAACTCTTTTCATACTTTCCAGGTTACTGTCCCTTGAGTTGAATGACTCACGTTGATCTCTGTACTGTTACTCATAGTGAGTCAAGGCTTTGGGGACTTGGTTGTTCTCGCATTCTAATGTAGCGGATGGTACAACACAACAACAACAATTTGCATTTATATAGCACCTTTAACGTAGTAAAACATCCCAAGGCACTTCACAGGAGCATTATCAAATAAAATTTACACTGAACCACTTAAGGAGACATTAGGGGTAGGTGATCAAAAGCTTGGTTAAAGAGGTTGATTTTAAGCAGTGTCTGAAGAAAGAGACACACTGTTGAACGTCTGGTGTCTGTAACACCCAGATGTTAAACATGTTGTCAGACAGGATCTGCTGTGTTGCTAATTGGCTCTCTGTATCTTACTCCTCAAGATCTTATATCTACATGTAAGTGATTGTTGTTGCGTTTTGTGAATTTTAGGGTAATCTTGTCTCATTAACACATAATTTTGTCTTTTCTGATCCTTGAAACTCTAAGTCCAGGGTAAGGTAAATAATTTCGGGTATTTTGAGAAATATTAGGAGTAAGATCTTTAACTCCCCTGGTTTAACATAATGTGGAGATGCCGGTGATGGACTGGGGTTGACAATTGTAAACAATTTTACAACACCAAGTTATAGTCCAGCAATTTTATTTTAAATTCACAAGCTTTCGGAGATTTTCTCCTTCCTCAGGCAAATGTTTCAAACATTTGCCTGAGGAAGGAGAAAATCTCCGAAAGCTTGTGAATTTAAAATAAAATTGCTGGACTATAACTTGGTTTAACATAAGCTGAGCAGTAAAACAGTTACTTTGAAAGAGAGAAGTTGCCGGTGAGAAGAAATTTTGAACCAAGCATTCTTTTGGACCACCTCTTCCAGGTTTAAATTTGACTTGATGACTTCTCGCACCTTCAAGAGATGTTACAGTCACCCCTATGCTAATGTCAGACCAGAATCTGAGAAAGAAGAGAGACCGTTAATCATGTTAGGGGTTTATAGCAGGGAGTGCTAGTGGGTTGGGCTTATCCTTCTGCCCTGTTGATTGTCTGTTTTGGGCCACTCAGAATTTGGTGTATGAATGAATGTCTTCGACTCCCAAAAAAAATTAATTTTGCTTTGAAGAGTGGTTTTCTGATACTTTTGGAGCTGGTTGGCGATTGGATGCTGAGTCATTGGGTATATTCAAGGCTGAGATAGATAGATTTTTGGATTCTAGGGGAATCAAGGGATATGGGGATCGGGCAGGAAAGTAGAGTTGAGGTCGAAGATCAGCCATGATCTGATTGAATGGCGGAGCAGGCTCGAGGGGCCGTATGGCCTACTCCTGCTCCTATTTCTGATGTTTTTATGTTCTTATGACACTCATTCCTGAGATCAGGTTTTATTGATGTTTCTTGAAACTTTCATAATTCCCTCAACCTGCTCACCAGAGGAGTTTCCCAACAAAGGGGAGTCCGACCAGTTTTGCCTGATAATCCTTATATACATAATCAAGTATGTGTATCAGGTGTCTCTTCGTTCCACCATTGGTGGCCATGCCTTCAGCTGCCTAGTCCCTAAGCTCTGGAATTCCCTCCTAAACCTCTCCGACTCTCTTCCTCTCTCTCTTCCTTTAAGATGCACCTTGAAACCTACCTCTTAGACCAAGCTTTTGGTCACCTGTCCAAATATCTCCTTATTTGGCTCAGTGTCAAATTTTGTTTGATAATCGCTCCTGTGAAGCGCCTTGGGATGTTTTACTACGTTAAAGGTGCTATATGAATGCAAGTTGTTGTTGTTGTTGTTGTTGTTGTTGCTGCTGCTGCTAACAGAACATGCCCCACCTCAAGAATATCAATTGACATCAAGGCAGCATTTGACTGAGTGTGGCATCAAGGAGCCCGAGTAAAATTGAAGTCTGTGGGAATCGGGGGGAAAGCTCATCAGTGGCTGGAGTCATACTTAGCACAAAGGAAGATGGTAGTGGTTGTTGGAAGCCAATCATCTCATTCCCAGGACGTCGCTGCAGGAGTTCCTCAGGGCATTGTTCTCAGCCCAACCATCTTCAGTTGCTTCATCAATGACCTTCCCTCCATCATAAGGTCACCATCATAAGGTGAGGATGTTCGCTGATGATTGCACAGTGTTCAGTTCCATTCGCAACCCCTCAGATAATGAAGCAGTCCATGCCCGCATGCAGCAAGACCTGGACAACATCCAGGTTTTGGCTGATAAGTAGCAAGTATCATTCACACCAGACAAGTGCCAGGCAATGACCATCTCCAACAAGAGAGAGTCTAACTACCTCCCCTTGACATTCAACGGCATTACCATTGCTGAATCCCCCACATCAACATCCTGGGGGTCACCATTGACCAGAAACTTAACTGGACCAGCCACATAAATACTGTGACTGCTAGAGCAGGTCAGAGGCTGGGTATTCTGCTGCGAGTGACCCACCTCCTGACTTCCCAAAGCCTTTCCACCATCTACAAGGCACAAGTCAGGAGTGTGATGGAATACTCTCCACTTGCCTGGATGAGTTAAGCTGAAGAAGCTCAACACCATCCAGGACAAAGCAGCCTGCTTGATTGGCACCCCATCCACCACCCTAAACATTCACTCCCTTCACCACTGGCACACAGTGGCTGCAGTGTGTACCATCCACAGGATGCACTGCAGCAACTCGCCAAGGCTTCTTCGACAGCACCTCCCAAACCCACGACCTCTACCACCTGGAAGGACAAGAGCAGTAGGCACATGGGAACAACACCACCTGCACGTCCCCCTCCAAGTCACACACCATCCCAACTTGGAAATATATCACCGTTCCTTCATCGTCGCTGGGTCAAAATCCTGGAACTCACTACCTACCAGCACTATGGGAGAACCTTCACCACACGGACTGCAGCGGTTCAAGAAGGCGGCTCAACACCACCTTCTCAAGGGCAATTAGGGATGGGTAATTAATGCTGGCTTGCCAGCGATGCCCACATCCCATGAATGAATGAATTTTAAAAAAATCAACAACATGACT
Source organism: Heptranchias perlo (assembly GCF_035084215.1). NCBI lineage: Eukaryota > Metazoa > Chordata > Chondrichthyes > Hexanchiformes > Hexanchidae > Heptranchias > Heptranchias perlo. The sequence goes on from NC_090344.1 coordinate 43,602,029, forward strand.
TTAAAATGGCATTACACGCAGCACAATATTTTCTGTAGTGGAATTGTTACACCTTACAGGCGCTTGGACCCTTATCGAAACAGAATGAACCTGAGCCTCTAGCTGCTGGGTTAGTTTTCCTCATTTTCCCTGATGTGCAAAGTACCCTGGAAGTATAATACTCTCTTCCTTCAGTAATCCCATTTCTTTTTTTCTCAGGAGTTCCAGAGCATTTTCTCTTTACAGCAAACTTCCTGCAACACCTCGAGAAACCTGCAACTTGTCTGAACCTCAAATCCTCAGTTCTAAAGTGGCCAGAAAGTGTTACACACTCAAAGAAAAATGAGCTCAAAGTGCTGAAAATAGCTGCAATGAAAATGGAAACATTATCACACTGTTGTCTTAAATCAGAAACATATGAGCTGGCAATCTTGATTAGGGCAAACACTTCAGGGTCACCCATTACCAGGCTGACTGTAGTGCGATCAATGGGTGGCATTTATAACTCTAAACCCAAATATTTTCCCTAATTTCTTCCCCATTCTTTCCTGAAGGCACTGACTCTTGTTGCTGTATGGTTCCACGGCATTGGGTTTCCTCTAGTGCTATAAATTGCCTTCATCATGTGTGTATTTACCTGAGAAAGGAGGAAGTCTCCGAAAGCTTGTGAATTTAAAATAAAATTGCTGGACTATAACTTGGTGTTGTAAAATTGTTTACATTCATCATGTGTGACAGTGCATATCAGCTGGTTATTCTGAAACAGAGGAGGCATCACAGTTGAGCCCAATCCTTTCCTGCACACTTTCCAGCAGGAATCACTGGATGGCAATCAGAAGCAGGAACTCTGTCTGAATTTCCTTTGGCTCGCCCAGGGACACTGACACCAAATGTACAGCCCCCATGTACGTTACTACAGATCACGACTAGAGATCAGTTGACAGCACAAATCAAGAATTGAATCAGGGACTTTCTGGTCTGGATGACTCAGCTACATATTGCCTTTATTATCCAAATCATCGAGGGAACGCAAAGTCAAATCTTATTATTCTGCTTCCCAGAATCCCTGTATAAACGGAAGGTTATATAAGTTCCAATAAATAAAATAAAATCAGGTGGCTGTCAAAAACACACATCTGACCTAGTTCAGCCCAGAGCCACGGTACAGTACTTGGCTAGTTAATAATCAGGACCCTATTTTTTGGAATGCAGGCATGAAGTTATTTTTGACAGTGAGTGACATGTAAAAAGTACTATTTCACACATTTACCAGCAACCCGTGAGAGTCCCATTTCCCACATTCCCATCGGCTAATTTACTGCTGATTGTAAGTTCAGCTAATGTCTTGTTTCAAATTGAAACATTTTCTGTTTTTAATTAACATAGTTATGTGCTGGAATGAAAACCGCATGAAACCCTTTTTGCAATTGTTTTGCCTTCCTGTACATTAGCTCATGCCATATCTGGAAACATATGTCTCCTGGAACTTTCCAGCACTTTGCCAAACTTTGGCTGCAGTGGATATCAAGGTCGAACAAAGCTTCACATCAAAGGCTTTCTAATCTGTGAGTTGTGTTTTCTTTCAAATGAATAAAAGCAACATTTGATTCTAATTAATAACAGAGCTAGGATGATGGAAGGATTGCAAGGGAAATCATCCAAAGTTATTACAACACTTGCAATTTAAATGGAGCAATGCATATCAAATTTTAGGAGCAAATTCGGAGCTGTTCATTTTCCCACTATTGGGAATTTCAGGATTGGGATTGAGTGGTGCATTGGTTTGGACAATGTTGTTGCACCTCTAGAACCTTGCACAGGATTCAGTATCTCATACTACCCGATGTCAGCCCTCTGCAACAGAATTTGGTGCCTCAAACCAACTACATCCTGTGTACCAGCCTTCTCCTGTGCAGCACTCTACTCTCATGTACCCCAGCAAGACACTGGCTCTTGCTGGGATAAGGTTCCATATGTGCAGGTCACTTTCTTTTACCTTGCCCGAGTTGCCCATCCTTTATATGTGAGCCTATACGGTGAGTGTTGGCAAGCTGTTGAAGCATAGGAGGACATCATAGATGAACCTGACCCTGCCCTCAACTGGCATCTGCAAACACATATACTTTCCAACAGTGGTCACTACATAGTGATAAGGAGTGGGAAATGCTGGGAGATATTCTCCTCCCTACTCCTTGGGGCATTGAGGCCAATTGTCGCATCCCTACTGCTGCCCCCAGCTAAGACCAGTACAGACCGGGAATTTAACCCGTGATCTTCTCGCCTGTATAGCTCAGTTGCACCCCTGCTTGACCAGCTAGCCGTTGTGAAGCTGTTCATTAGTAATCATCTAACCATATCTATGCAATGATCCCGCAGGAAAGCTCATCCTCATTTTTCTACTTCAGAAGTAGCTGTGAGAGAGACCAATAGACAGATAGATAGATGTCAAAATGGACAGAATCAGGGAACTCAATCTCCAAGACACTGGTAAATATCCCAGAATACTATGTAAGAAAAATATAATTTGACTTATTCAGTGACTGCAAATCATCGTGCATTATGTGCCATAATAACCCTTTTGTTATGGAACAGCTTATCCTTTAATATGCTGTGAGCAATGCTACTGGAAACCTGCCAGTAATGTATTAAAACAGTCATTTAACCACACAGATTGCACACTGAAAGCATTACATTTTTCACAGATGCGAAACAACCACAGGATGTGAAGATAAAGACCAGAGCAGGTAGTGGATCTAACGGAATCAGATTGTGAGGGGTAACTGTGGGGAAGGAGGAGTGGGGCGGTTCGGTATATGAGTCGCAGTGGATGGAACATTGATTCCCTGTCCAGCCTGTCTTAACCCATGCTCACAGATCCTGAATTCTCCCTCTAGTACTGACAGACCTGGGATCAGCCTTCCCCAATTCTGCCAGAACCCAGGACCCATCCCAGATTACCTGAACCTGATACCCCACTCAACCACACTGCTATGTCCCAGGCATCCCTCCTCACTGTTGACGGGCCACAGAACCCCCTGCACAATACTGTCACAACCTAGGACATTGCCCCAGTCCTTCCAGACTCCAGTCTGCTATACCCATTCCAACTGCCAGTTCTGCCAAATCCCTGGCCCTCTCCACAACAATGCTCAGGACTACTATCCCATTTCTACCAAATCCCACGCTCAATACTGTCAAAGCTCATGACTTCTCCTCTTGTTATTACACCCCATTACCTCACCCCAAGTACCTCAATCCCTCAGGACCCCCACTGAACTCCTACTAATCTTAACGGCCACCTTTGCTTAATGTTGCGAAACTCCAGCAACCCCACCATAACCCTGCCAAACCTGAAGAGCTTCTCCCCCAGCTCAGCCAACCTGCAGGAGCAACCATCAGCGCTACCAAAGTCTAGTGCCCCCATCACCACTGAGGCTAGTGATATTAATAAAATCCTTCTCCTGTGTGTGAAATTCTGGGCACTCTTCCTCCAAAAGGACAATAATGTGTGGGAAGGGGTTCAAAGAAGAGTCAAATTAATGACTTTTGGACTGTGGACTTGCAAAGCTGAACTTTTTATATTGGTTGTGTGACACAGATCCTTAAAATGCTGAGAGACCTGAATAATGTGGATGTAAGTAGGTTATTTAGTTTGGATCGTGACCAAAATTAATGAGCTACAAGCGGGACTAGAGAAGTAGTAACTGGATCAGACTTCCAGCAAAAGCAGTCAAAGCTTTCTCAATGAACTCCTTAAGAAAAGTGTGGTTTAGAATGGGATGGAGCGTTCGGTAGATTAGTGCAGACAGATGCAATCATAAAACAAAGGGGTAGAAATCCATCTTAGGTGGTAGTGCTAAACGAGCGGTATCGTATCGACCGCCCACTATACTCCCTGCCCAATATTTGGCTCCAATGACTGCAATAGAACTCAATATCAAGCGGGTGTGGAGCAGGCGGCCAATACGACACCAGGTGTTTAGCCCAAGACAAATTTCTACTCCACAGTGGTTCCTGTGTTGCTGGGACCAAGGAATATTATCTGTGAATTGGATAGTGAAGCTGTGGGACTGGGTAAATATTTTGGAGTTTTGTTTTGATTTCTCCTTGATTATTTTCTCTCAGGAGAATCGGGTAGCACCCACACAGGTGTGCCTTTGACGTCTCCAGTTTTGTTTCATACTTTATGTTCTTTAGGTTCTGTCTGAGAATGCAGAGAGGGAATGAACTCCCAGGCTTCAGCTGGAACTCTCGGGGAATCAAGGGATATGGGGATCGGGCAGGAAAGTGCAGTTGAGGTCGGAGATCAATCATGATCTTACTGAATGGCGGAGTAGGCTCGAGGGGCCTTATTGCCTACTCCTCCTCCTATTTCTTATGTTCTATGTTCTTATGCCTGCACTTGGGCTAGACCTGGGAGTTAACTGGCCTCGTGTTCAAGTTCTCCAGATTTTAGTTTGACATAGATAAATATTTGTTTGGGGAGCAAGCAACAGACGGAGTCAAACTACAGGTCAGTTTTAGATTTTTCAATGAGTGATTTAGAATAGTCGTACATAAAATGCCAAGTCTGCTTTTTATTTCATTGTACATGAGAAGAATGGTTATAACTGACGGAAATGTATATTTGATAGTCTGCCAAACTTTGGCGGAAAATGTGAAATATGATTGTTTGCGGTCATGTGTATGAGTCATACTTCAGACGTGGTGTTCGACTCTTTTTTTTTTGAGTTTCGAGTTGCCGTGCTTCCTGTCTCCTGCTTCTTCCTGTAGGACAGTCTCTGTTGCGGGGTGGGACGCTGTGGAGACGCGGTGGTCGCGCCGCTCTCCATGCTGGGAAGTGTAGTTTTTCGCCCGCTGGCTCTCTTTCGTCTGTCTGCGAAAAGGACTACAATTCCCGGCTTGCCCTGCGAGCACGGCGCACGCGCAGACGGCGTGCGACTGTGTTAAATAGCGGCTGAGATTGGAGCGGGAGCGGAGGTAAAGAGAACATTGTGAAAAATAATTTAACAAAAAAAAAAGTATTCGAAATGCCATCTGTTTACATTTTATAAGATGTAAAGAACTATACAGTGCTACAAAACAAGTTTTTGCCACAAGGAGTTATCAAATCTGGAGATGTCAGGGTTAATCTGACATTGTATTGAAAATATAAAGTATAAATTACTGTCCAATTTACTGAGGGCCCGACTGATATTGCATTGACTGTGCTTTATTTCACCATTTCTTGCACTGCCATTATCATAGCATTATTTTGTATCTGGGTCAATGTCCCACTCTTGCAGGGTTGCCGAAACCTGACTGGCCTTTTACCAATCCTTTTTCTCTGTATTTTTGAAACCCGTACCCGCTGACACTCATTGTCCAGTCTCACCCCTGAAGAGCAGCCATCTGGGCTCAGTACTGGAGAATGGCCATTGCTCGTAGAACCCATTCCCCAGCAGAGTCAGAGCCTTCACAAGGGACACCCTGGTGGTACCAGCTGGGTTAGAGTTACATTGGAGGTAGTGGGACCAAGTAGGTCAGAAATGCACTGGAGGGAACTGGCATTAGTTGGGTTACTGGAAGGGGTGGGATCAGGTGAGTTAAAGTTTCATTGGAGAAGGTAGCACCAGCTGGATTTGAAATATACTGGAGGGATGTTGGACCACATTACTGTGTGCTGTTGCTCTCTAGTACTCGAGATATATCTCTGATCCATGCGGTGTTAATTGTCTCTCCTACTCCTGTGCCCATTCCCTTTACCAGTACTCAGGTAGTGCTGGGGTAGGCAATCAAACTCTGACCAGTGTCAGTATACAGAAAGAAGCACACCTGCCATCATTTTCTCAGACCTACTGCTGTCTGACTCATTTTGTTGCTGATGTAAAATGCAAATCTTTATCTTAATTGGCAGGAAGTTAATTGAATGTATTTGTTCGGAAGGAAGCAGGTAGTTATCATGTACTGGAGTCTGCATGTTACTTGTTCCTGCTCTTGTCCTATGATTGGCTGATGATGATTCCATGCTTTTTAATTGTAGACATATTTTATGTACTGGAGCAAGAGAAGAGAAAGAATGACACTTTAACAGTAGCAAAGACAGTGACTGAATGTAACAGTAAATGTATGTCAGTGTAATATTGCTAACATGATGGCAATAGCATAATCATTATGTTAACAGCGATGGTGAAGTGGAAACGACAGTGAAAGGAACAGTACAACAGAGGTAGCGTTACAGTGACAATGTTACAATAACATTGGCACGGTTAGTGTAACACCAAGGTGCAAAGGAAATCTTCATACAATGGTAGGAAAGCATAGAGTGGAGAAAATCCAAATGCTAACACCTGAGCATTTGCTGCAGAAATACACTAAATGTAAAGTTTAGTTAGAATTGACAGACTAATACTGCCCATACCTCTCCGATTTTGGAAAGGGAAATCTTGTTCCGATTCCTTGTTTTTAGTTATTTCGCTTCCCAACACTGGCATCGTTCCCCAGCTCACAGGATCTGTGCCCGTTGGTTGCTGGGAGGTTAGCAGGTCCAGACACTTCCTGAACCGCTGTGTTTCTCCCTTTGTACTAACCATGGCTTCACTGCCCCCCCCCCCTATCCTGTTGCTGGGCTCAGATCTGGAACTCTCCAGCTTGTGGAATTGTAAATGTCCAACCTGCAACTCCATGAAGCAATATGTTGGGTTAGAAACCTGCTTTGCAGCAGAGAACAGTCCTTAAAACCATTAGATTTTGCTTTATCCACATATTCTAACTTTTGCAACCTGTTACGTTGTGTACTCTGACCTAGCTGAGAAGATAGGCTGAGGCGCTCCCCTAATACTCTCCTGTGGCTGGGTGGAGGTGGGGCTGATCTGTGACTGAGGGTGAAAGCTCTGCCAATTTGGTCTTGGTTTTAAAAGAATAGAATCCAATGCCGGAGATGTCCTAGACTCTGTAAATGAGTCAAACAGATTGCGTGAGGGTTGCTTTTGTTTCATTTATGAAAGCTTTGATTCGTAGGAATACTGAAGATTATATTTCCTTCTCCAAAAAGAGATACGGTGAAATTTCAGTGAGAGCCTCTTGGAGTTCATTGTTGTGAGTGTGAGAACTGCATGTTTCGTGACGTGTCGGGCAGTGAATATATGGGCCTAAATTTTAACTCGGAAAAATGGGTGGGGGGGGGGGTCAGTAAAAATTTAAAAATGTAAAACCTGCCCCAAACCCACCCATTTCCGGTTCTAATGGAGGCGGGACAAGGGGCGGGGGAGCAACCCATTCTCAGGAGGTGGGTCGGTCACTAAAAGCTTTCAAGGAGGCTGCGGGCTTCCGTTTTCACAGCTTTTTTGTTTTTAACTCCTGGGGGCTGGGATTCCCAGGCCTTCTCCTTCACACTACGTGAAAGGAAGCGAGAAGGCCCGAAGCTGCAGGTAAGTGCCTTTATAGCACAGCTTGTGGGCTCGGAGGAGCAGGAGTGCTTCTCCAAGGCCCAACAAGCCTACCTGCAGCGACCACCACCCCCCCATCCCCCACCCCCCATGATCTCCGACCCCACCCCCACGATCGATGACCCCTGCCCCTGACACCCCCAATGACCACCCCCCTCTCCTCCCGCCACAATCTAAGACTTAGCTTCTCGGCTCTTCTCCCATCCGACTGAGGCCAGCCTGTCAATCAGGCTGGCCTGAGGGGTGGGAAACTGACAAAAAAAAAGACGCCCTTTCGTCAAAATCGTAAGGACGTCCAAGAAACCTGTACTTCCGTCAGAAATTCGTCCCCTCCCCCTCCCCCGCTGTCTTCCTGGCTCTGGGCTAAAATTTAGGCCATGAAGTCTGCTCTGACTGTGGGTGGAATCCGGTTACTGTCTGCTAATCAGGTTCTAAGTGCAACAGTGGAATAGAAAACACTAGAAATAAGAACAGAAAAATCTGGAATTAGATTGGGTAAGACAACATCTGGAAAAGAAAATGGTTTTGGCAAATATGCAGTCTCTGAGAGTGTTCTGAGGAAGAGTTCAGCTGTCTTTCCTCTTTCAGATAGTGACTAACCTGATGTGTACTTCCAACATTTTTTGTTCTGGGACATTCCCGTATTATGTGAATGATAGAGGAATGGATGAGAAGGGGAATTGCAGCTGGTGGGTGTGGGAAAAATCACAAAGTATCCCCATTTTTTAATTAGACAAAAATTCTGATTCCACTGTTCCTTCCCCCCTCCCTCCCAAGCTGTTAACAATATGGAAACTCCTCAGCATGGAATATTTTTTCCCAGTAAAATTCCACTTGTCACAAGGTCCCATCATTGAGACCTTTTACTTGAAAGCCATAAAATATCCATTTCATGCCCTGTGATTAAGTGCAGCGCTGGTATCTTTGAATAAACAAGACTCAGTGCCTGGGAAGCTTGTCAATGAAAGGTACCCAGCATGGAGAAAGGCCTAAGCCATGTTTTCCGCTCCTGATCGCTATCCGGTGACCCCCCTGCTGGGAAGTCTGCATGTGTGGATATTGTGCGAGGACAGGATCTGGCTTACGTGAAGAATAGCTGTTTGGACGAGATACCGGAGTGTGATTAGCACCCATGGAACTCTACCCCACCAAGGTGTCCCAGTCCACTGGAACGGAAGGGAACAAATGGGTGAGGAACATAAATAATTTTGTGGGTTAATCCTTCTTTCCTGAAGTGCACTGAACAGGAGAAGCCAGGATAGGGCATTGAGACATCTTTAGGTTTGTTGTTCAGTTACCAACTTCAATGTTATTGTCTTCCTCAGAAGATTTTGCTTCGATTGAATTTCATCTGGATCTTTGAAAGCATGAAAAGATCCTAGAAAACCTCTGCACACTAAGGAATCCTTCAATCTTCTGGCACAAAAACCAAAGGGACCCCCAAAACAACGACTGTAACACCTCAAGCTGTGCGGCATAGAACAGCATCGAACAAATGTTTATACCAGATTCTGTGTTTCGAGGGTTAGCGTACAAAGGATAGTGTTTCTCACAAAACATCAACAAAGATTTCCCTTTGTGCAGCACACATCGAATTAAATGACTGCGTTTTGTAATAAATTCATTGTCAGCTTCCTGTGCTGTATATGAGCTGGCCAGTGCTTATCATCACTGTGCATACAACAGGAACTCCAGCTGCACCTTCCTTAACTGTACAGCCACTGAACAGGGGACGGGACTTTAGAGGACAACACTATATATAAGGATCAGACCGCTTTCTCATATGAGACTTGTGACCGTTTGGCTGTAAAGATGTTGTACAAATTGATTGCGGCACAAATCGAGACGTCGGTTATTGCGGAGTTTTGGTTTTGTTCAGTGCTCCTCAACTGCCATCCTGAACCTAGAGCACTTTGTTGACTTTGGGGATTTGAAGACTTAAGAGACTCCTGTTTCCAGCCTGCCCATTAGTGAGGAGCATATGGTTTGAAAACCTACCTAGAATCCCTGAGAAGAAGTAACACCCATTGCCATAGGAACCTGTGAAAAACAATGGACGGGGACCAGCTCTGCAGAATTGAGGCGAAGGAGAAGGTATGTGAAAAAAGGCAAGGGAATTGGACAGACACAGCACCTGGCTTCAGTTCAGCTTTGTGCACACATATAGAATATATGTCGTGGCTAAATCTTCTGTTAGTACTTTATTGCTGGTCTAGATACAAATTTAAACTTAACAATGTTACGGCATCTTATAGTGAGGTTGTTGTGTGAACTAATACTGGCATAGTATCCCGTGCTGTTAGCGCATATGGCGCAGTTAGCGTATCCCGCGCTGTTGGTGTATCCGCAGTGTTGGTGTATCCCACGCTGTTGTGTGGCAGTTGGGGTCAATGATAGCACTCTCGTCTCTGGGTCAGAAGGTTGTGGGTTCAAGCCCCCTGCAAGACCTGAGTACATAACTCGAGGCTGGCACAGTACTGAGAGAGTGCTGCATTGTTAGAAGTCTCATCTTTCAGATGACACGTTAAACCAAGGATTCGTCTGCCTGTTCAGGTGGATGTAAAGATCTCATGGCACTATTTCAAAGAACAGCAAGGAGGTCTCCTGGCTACCATTTATCTGTTGGCTCAACACAATCTATCTCATCGCTGTTTGTGGGATCTTGCGTTGTCCAAATTGGCTGCCACGTTTGCCGACATCACAACAGTCACCATACTTCACAAGTATTTCAGTGAATGAAGTGCTTTGGAACTCACTGGTTTCTGCCCATGTCATTGGAGGTCTGGTCCTGAGCATTTGATTTCAACATGAGACAGTGTACCCAACAGGTACGTGTTGCTGCAATGTGCAGTACAAATGAGATCTGCAAAACAAGCTCAGCAAGGGGAGATGTTAGTCACACCAGCCATTCAAGCTTAAATACAAATACTTCTTCTGTTAATTTTTCCCGTGCCGTTTCCATACCCAATGCTGCTTCCATATCCCACGCTGTTACTGTATCATGTGGTGTCACAGTATCTCACATGGTTGCAATATCCCGTACTGCTGCTGCATCCCTTGCTGTTAGTGTATCCTGCGCTGTTAGAATATATCATTACTGTATCACACATTTCCTATATTGCTGTATACCACCTTATTGTAATATCATGCGCTCTTGCCAGATTACATTCTGTTACCGTATCTCATTATGGTGTCTCATGCTGTTACCATTTCACATGCTATTACATATCTTGTAATGTTACCATATCTCGCGCTGGTACCGTATCTCACGCTGTTTCTGTATCATGCACAGTTGCTCTATCTTGGCAGTGTTACTGTATCACGTGATGTATGGTGAAATCAGTATCGGAAGTGAGAGCTATTTCAGTCTAACTTGGAGTCAAGTCACACTGATTTCTGCCCATGTAATGGGGTATTCTGCAGGGCAAGTCTGGTCCTGAGCATATGGTTTCAATATGAGACAGTGCACCCAACTGCTATGTGTTGCTGCATTGTGCAATATAAATGAGATCTACCAAAACAAGCTCAGCGAGGGGAGATATTAGTCACACCAGCCATTCAAGTAGGTGAGCCTTGAGAGTCCAGCCATCTGTCACTAGCTGCAACCTCACTTGTCAGTGGAGGAGAACTTTGTCTTTCTGTGATCCTTATGGCCAAGTTTGTGCCTTGATAATGTTGCCTTGACCAGAGAATGTAAATTACTGAGTCTTATTGTAGTAACTGTGTGTGTTTTCTGTGCAGGTGTTGAACTTTCCTGGTAGTGGGAATTGTGCTTCTGGGACCCTTCAAGAACAGCACAGCCACAGAAATGTACGTTTACATTGTTCCTTATAACCTTGCTGCATGTTGGGGAGAGGATTTTTCCAGTGGAAACATCTTCAGCTGGGAGTGGGGGTGGGAGGGGGCTACAGATTAATTCACTGCTTCCAATAGAGAGAAGGAAACAGGAATATAATAGAATGCTGTGGTGATTGGCCTTTCTGTCTGATCCTGAAGGTATAGTCATTTGCCATAATAAGTCAGACATCCACCAACTGAGCTTACTCAAGTTTGGAAGGAAAGTATTGGTTATTGCTTAAACTTAACACCAGGGAGCTACTAAAACATACTACAAAAAGGATATAGAAGCACTGGAGAAGGTGCAAAAAAGACTTACACAGATGATATAGAACAGGCTGGGGATCTTTTCCCTAGAAAAGAGAAGGCTGAGGGGTGACCTGACAGAGGTCTTTTAAAATTATGAAGCGGATTGACAGGGTAGACGTGGGGCAGATGTTTCCACTTGTGGGGGAAGTTCAAAACTCGGGGTGATAAATATAAGAGCCACTAATCAATCCAATAAGGATTTCAGGAGAAACTTCTTTACCCAGAAAATGGTGAGAATGTGGAACTCGCAGTATTTGAAGCAAGCAGCATAGATGCATATAAGGGGAAGCTAGATAAGTACTTGAGGGAGAAAGGAATAGAAGGATATGCTGATAGGGTGAGATGAAGTAGGGTGGAAGCATAAAAATCAGGGAAGTCATGCTACAGCTGTACAGGGTGCTGGTGAGACCACACCTGGAGTACTGCGTACAGCTCTAGTGCCCTTATTTAAGGAAGGACATACTTGCATTGGAGGCAGTTCAGAAAAGGTTCACTAGGTTGATTCCGGGTATGGAAGGGTTGTCGTATGAGGAAAGATTGAACAGGTTGGGTCTATACTCATTGGAGTTTGGAAGAATGAGAGGAGATCTTATTGAAACATACAAGATTCTGAGGGGACTCGATAGGGTAGATGCTGAGAGGCTGTTACCCCTCATGGGGGAATCTAAAACTAGGAGGCACAGTCTCAGAATAAGGGGTCACCCATTTAATATGGAAATGAGGAGGAATTTCTTCTCCCAGAGGGTTGTGAATCTTTGGAATTATTTACCCCAAAGAGCTGTGGTGGCTGAGTCATTGAATACATTCAAGGCTGAGTTACACAAATTTTTGATCAGCAAGAGAGTCAAAGGATATGGGGAAAAGGCGGGAAAGTAGAGTTGTGGTAAAAATCAGATCAGCCATGATCTCATTGAATGGCGGAGCAGGGGCCGAATGGCCTACTCCTGCTCCTATCTCTTATGCTCTTATAGCAGGCTCGTGTGAAGCATAAACACCAGCATAGACCAGTTGGGCCGAATGGCCTGTTTCTGTGCTGTAAATTCTATGTAAGATGCTGTGGTGATTTCCTGCTTAAAAGAACATAAGAACATAAGAAATAGGAGCAGGAGTAGGCCAAGCAGGCTTGAAGGGCCGATTGGCCTACTCCTGCTCCTATTTCTTATGTTCTTATGTTCTTAAAAGGCTAAAGATATTGGCATTGATTTATTATCAGCATCTATGCCCTTGTACGTCTATATTCGTGTGATGCTGGTCATTTTATAACATTGGCACTAAAAGGATATATATTTTAATAAACCTCCTGTACTATTCATTCTCAAATTCAAAAGATTCTGGCTTCAAGAAACATGTTTCTTAATTTAAAAAAGGAATAATTGACATCTGTTCCATACCTGGGCTATCTATCAGGTTCAACAAGAGACAGTGCCCAGTCAGCTTTGACCCTGAGCTCCAGAGATGGAGGGTGAGAGTTGTACTGCCTGAGCTCACTGCAGGTCTGTTTCCACACCAGTCTTTGTAAAACGTGATCCTGACAAAGTGGGAGGCCTTTCTCGAGTTTACTTTCTTCCAAAAGAAAGCGCTTAATGTTTAACTTACTCGTAATGAGAGACGAGTGTAAATTAATGAAATATTGCTTTTAGCATAACAGCTTCTTCACCTCCCTGTACTGGAATGTTTCTGCAAGTGCATGATATTCTCCCTTGTGCTGTTTTTCAGGGTGTGCTGGGCTTCTGTCTGCGCCCTCATGTGACTGAAGATGCATGCAACGGGAAAGCAGTGCTGAAATCTATACCTGTGAGTAGTGAGAACCTTACAGATTAAAAGCTAGAGTGAAACTATTAGAGTCCATGGGATACTTGTCTTGTGTGTACATTTTAGCTATGCATATGCCCACATTACGAGATCGACAAGGCTTTGGTTTTAGAATCGATGTTGGTTTCTTTCCAGATTTCTACATTGAAGCAAAATGGCCTTTTACAGTCTCTCACAGCTGGAGTGGATGAAAATAAACATGAAGGTGAGTCTCTGTCTTATACAGGAGATGGGTCTTAGATTTTGTAAGAATTAATTTCTGCAGAAACTGTACTCCCTCCCCAAGTGCCAAACCGAGTTACATCCTTTCAGTACATTGCAAAGTGAGAGGTTTGGCCCTGGCTGGAACATTCAAAATGGAGGCGGGCTGGTTGGTGTGCAGATCATGGAATGAGTGAAAACAGCGAGTCATGTTGGTTAACTTAGAAAAGTGCGGTGTTATGCCTGTGGGCAGGATGACTGCTGAGCATGAATACACCCTTCAGGAAAAGTACTTAAGCCAGTGGAGAAAGAAAGAGATTTGGGCGTCCTAGTGCATAGATCTCTAAAGGTTCATAACCAATACCGTGAAGCAATAGCTAGAGCATATAGCGTGCTAGGATGTATTTATGGGACATTTGATTGTAAAACAAAGCCTACTATTTTGTCCATGCACAAGACCTTGGTTAGGCATCAGTAAGAATACTCCATCCAGTTTTGGTCTCCTCATATGGTGGCTGATATTGAGGCTTTGGAAAGGGTGCAAAGGAGGGCAACGAGATTAATACCCAGTTTAAAGCATCTTAGTTATCATGATAGGCTAAAGGAGCTGGGACCCTACACTATAGAGAAGCGTAAACGTAGGGCTGATTTGATCAAGGTTTATAAGATGATGAAGAGAATAGATTGTGTTTGTGTAGATAGTTTGTTTCAACTAAATAGATTAGGGAGGACCAGGGGTCACAATCTCAAGTTATATAATGCCAGAACTAGGTTAGATGTTAAGGAGGTGGTTCTTTTCCCAGAGAATGGTGGACCTGTGGTACAGGCTGCTGGCTTGTATGGTGAATGCTGATTCGCTAAATTCCTTCAAGTGAGAGCTGGACCTTTTTCTGACTGTGGTGGAGAACACCTCATATAAAAGGTAGGTACTGTGTAACATTAATCAGGGCCAGAGAGGTCTCCTGGACCTGTTTTGATCGCCTAACGGGGTCAGAAAGGAATTTTCCAGATTTTTTTTCCCCTAATTGGCCTGGGTTTCATCTGGTTTTTCACCTCCCCAAGGAGATTATATGGTTTCCGGGTGGGATGTGGAGTGTATATATTGTGATGCACAAGGCACCGTAGTTGTGTGGGACAGGCAGGATGGACCAGAGGGTCTTTTCCTGTCTGTCATTTGCATATAGAATCATAGAAATCAGAGAAAATTTATGGCACAGAAGGAGGCCACTCGGCCCATCGTGTCCGTGCCGGCCAAAAATGAGCCACCCAGCCTATTGTACAGACCAGTCACATTTGAAACAGTGGGTTTGGTGCTGATTTAATGGAGGAAGGGAGGGGGCACGGGAGCGAGAATTTGTCCCCTCTAGGCACACTGTAAATGCTAAATCAGTGCAGCCAAGACAGACTCTCAAGACTTTACTATTTAGTAGATATTCTAACATAATTGGTAAATTTCCTAAATTATAGCTGGAGGTAGATCTGCAGATCTTGACTTTTGTGATTAGTGTAAAATGGGTGATAGTGAGTCGGCAGCCCATTTACATCTCTCCCCATTTTTATTTCCATTGAAGTCAGTTCCACAGGCACTGGCCCTCATGGGGGTACAGTTCCACAGGCACTGGCCCTCACGGGAGTACAGTTCCACAGGCACTGGCCCTCACGGGAGTACAGTTCCACAGGCACTGGCCCTCACGGGGGTACAGTTCCACAGGCACTGGCCCCCTTCCAGTACCTCACCCAAATGGGCATTCTTCATCTGAGTGTCGATAGTGAGCATCAGATTATTCTGTCATGGGGGGCCTCACAGCCAAGTCACAAGGATCACTGGAGAAGTCGGGTTTTTAACCACGGGCATTCATCGTTCAGCTTCAAACCCTCAATAATTCGACCCTAGTAGGACTCAAACTCACAACCTTTGAATGCCTTGATGAATAGGCCAATGCCTTATGTTCGTATGTGTTCATTATTTTTACTGTAATAACTTGTGAACATTAAGAAGTTTGATGTAACAAAGATTATGGTTGTAGGTGGACTGGTAAGAATTGTTGGTTCAAGCCAGGATTGTTTGAAGTACCATAATTTACAGTTCATCTTTGTGTGTTGGGTAATAACAGGGTATTTTCAGATAATCTGCTGAAAATAAACCACCAGTGTTCAGAACACGCAAAGTCTGAAGTAGGAAGGTAACTCCTGTGTTATCCCAAAGGAATACTTTGAGGTGTGAAAGGAATGCGTTTGTACACAATGATGAAACCTGCTGAATATGATTTATTTTTGTTTTATGCAGTGGAGGTGACTTTGGAGGTGTTGCAGGCAGAAGCAGAATGGGAGGCTTTGGAAACTGTGCACAGAGGTGAGACATCGATATTTCAGGTTCCTGCTGCATTTCAATCAGATTGGTCGCCAGTTGCAGTATCTGTCAGTACACATCACTGACCAATTAAGAGAGTTTAACTCTTCACCCGAAACATGTGATTAATCAAAAATTAAAAATACCTGCTTCTGTTTTGATTCAACAGCTTACAATCGAGTGATTTTATTATTATTTAAATGAAAAAATAATCAATAAACCAACAGACACTTGTGAACTTAGGTCACTAGGTAACAGTTCCTCTTGTTACCTATTAGCATCACAGTGTGATGCTAATAGGTAACAAGAGGAACTGTGATCTCGTAATTACCAAGGAGCAGGGATGAATTCAAATATTCAAATTCAATGGCGATCCCAGTTACAATTCAGCAGAAAGAAGTGTTGGGTTATTTATAAACCTGAGAGAATCCACTGGGGAGGGGTGGAGCCACTGCCAGCAGCACTCTGTGTGTCAACTCAGTGCCAGGATTGTGGGAGTGATGCATTAACAACTCCTGTTCATTTCCAGTCTTTTCCTAAATGAGGTCCGTTTTACACAGTACAGTTTGCTGTGAAAAAATGTTTAGGGTAGATGGGTAGGGCCAGTCTATGAATTATTCTTAAGTAAACAGGAAATTCTTGGCAGGGACCACTCCTTTTATTGACTATAATCCTAATTCATTAACAAAATGTTTTTCTGTTGACTTCATTGACAATTTAACTGATTCAAATTTGCACAGGTGTCACATTTACACATGGTTGCAGAGTCAGTGAAGTTGTCACCTCATCAGTCCAGGATCACAGTGGATTGATTCTACTTCGAAGGACTGCCCAACATTTCTTTCAGTGAAACTTGGCTCTTTTTAATATTTGGATACGCAATTTATTCCTGCTTAACCAAGTCCCAGTGGAGTGAATATTTCATTTCTCTGTTTTGCACACTTAAAGTTCACGTTACACATATGGTCCACAGAATGGAGGGAAATGCAGACAAAAAACAAATAGCCAACTCAAGAATGATGGGGACTTTGCAGCATAATTTCAGGCCAGACATACAAACAAAGCAAATATTGTACTTGATTGAAAGAATCTGAATTACAAGAGATTCAGGCCCCTCCAGTTATTTCTGCACCCAGGAGACCACAGCACTGACTGGGGATACAGATATCCCAGCCTGTAGGGTCTTGTGGCTCTCATCTCCACCCCGGAGAGGCACAGGGAAAGTTCTCTATCAGTGACATCGCAGAGTGGATATTGCCTCCTTTTGTGTTCTTCATGCTTCTTGTCCCTCACTGATTCTTCCCTGTACCACACCTGTACTGCATCGGGGAGGGTTGGTGGTACAGGACACTATTGACACTGCTTATAGCAGGCCACCAGGAGGGATGTGTGACTGGTCTGATGGAGACTCCCTATCCAGTTTCTCTCCTTATATGGGAACAGTGAGGTTGAGATCAGAACCTCAGTGGAGTGGGGATCAAAGCTGCATGGGACCAATAAGTGGCGCTGTGCATTGCTGGTCTGATGGGCTGTGCCACCTTCCTGCTTTGGCATTGCTTTGAAAGGGTACGAGATGCTGTGAATCAGGATCTGTTGCTCGTGTGAGTTTGCAGATTCTGCGCACTTTCCCACACTCTCACATAAAGAATGGGAGATGATGTGAGAGGACAAAAGACAATAAATGAGGAAATTCAATACATTAATAGAATGAGGAAAGTTCTGTGCAGTTGCTTCTACTCTGACTGGCTGAGTGATTTTCTTTTCTTTCAGGGTTTCCGTTGGAGGAACGAGAAGGTAAGGATTTCTCTGCATAGCCGCACGCTGTTGCATTTTATACGTTAATGACATTCAACATTCTGTCTCTGGGATCACTCAAATCGCCAAAGCAAAATACCGCAGCAACACACTCAGGAACACAATATAGCACATTCAGCCATATTCCCCAGTTAATATAGCCAGCACACTCAGAAGATTGTCCCAGTACAATTGGCCAACTATATCCTAGCAACACAGCGCAGGAACCTACCAAAATTCACCAACAAAAGACTGGCCTGAGAAATGAATGGAACAGTGCTGCTTGAGTAAGTTAACCTGGTTGCATTGTTAATCTCACGCAGTGTTTCACAGTGAATCGAACACGCTGATGTCACAGCTGCTATGAATACACTTCTAAACCTTTAGGTTGAACTGAACCTGACGGAGAGTTTAAGATTTTGTCTGTTTTTGTGAAAGATCACCTGTAGGTTGGCGGCACTGAAAGCCTTCCTTATGTGCTGTTCCCTTCTAGGTCCAAATGACATAACTGGATGCACCCCGCTCATCTCCTTTAATGAAGCGCTTCAGCATTTTCAAACGGCTGATCTCTCTGAGCACAGGGTAAGCACAACGAGAGAGAAGGAAACCGAGCGCACAACACTCAGTCGTTCAGTTTGATGGTTTGTTTAATTAAGAAAATTACTTTTCAAAATGCCTCTTGCAGATTTTGCCTCAATTTTTTTTATATGTTCTGGTTTCTTTCCTTACAATAAGCCTCCTCCAAGGTCCGTGATCTTTATCACATTACAGTCATATCTCTTCATATCAACTACGATCCACTGATGGGATCAAGGCTCTTTCTGGGGGGATAGTAACTAGTGGAATTATGCATTGCTGTTTACAGTTTATAAGTGTTACTGAGGAGGGGACTACTTCTGATAGTGTTTGCTGATGGAATCAAGCTACATATAAAGAAAGAAGTTGCATTTATATAGTGCCTTTCATGGCCTCAGCACATCACAAAGTGCTGCACATGTAATGAAATACTTTTGAAGTGTAGCCACTGTTGTAATGCAGCGGCCAAATGGCGCACAGCAAGCTCCCACAAACGGCAATGTGATAGCGGGGTGCAGGTGATGTAGATATAAGATTGTTTAGCTTCAGCTGGGATCACAAAACTAGACATGCAATTAAAAAATGGACACACCTTAAGCAGATTTCTACTGAGGTTTGTTTTCTGCCTGGTGAGTGATAGGCACAGTATTTGAAATTGACTTGCAGCTGCAGCAGATATTGCTGAATTCATTAACTGCTTTCGAAAGGAACTGGATGAATATGTGATTAAGAACAATCTAAAGCTGATCAGGATAAGTTCAGGAAATGGTGATCATGGAATTTGGTTCCTCCTACATTGCTCGCACCATGGAAATGTGCAATACAAATGGTTAGGGCTAATATTGTAGCTTCTAATATCAGACTGATGCCCTGGAGGTTTTCCTGTGACGGATTCTGGAGCTCAAACATATGAGAGATTCGGAGGTATATTGGGGGAATGGTTCACATGTAAGGGGGTCCAAGTCTTCAGGGAGGGTACTTCACACCTGAGCTATCTGCAAGCTCAAGGGCAGGTTGTTTCAGATGTGATGGCATCTCGGGCTTGACTGTAGGATGTTTCAGGGCAACAGAATGCATGGGCTAAAGGGCAGGATGTTGCAAATATGACAGGATCTGTAGGCTCAGTGGAGAGCATTCCAGATATTATGGGGCCTGGCATTTTTCTTTGTACTTACAGAAGAACATCCAGCCAACCCTGCGGAGGACAGGGTTTTCTGCCATCACTCATTTCCTCTTTGGCCCACCACGGTTGCACAAGGAGTTACAGGAAGAGCGGGACCTGGTGTTTGCGATTGGCCAGTGTGAGTATGGCAAGCAGTTCACATAGTCTGAAGTAAGGATGGACTTTGCATCAGTACATTGCACATTTTAGTGTGAAGCACACGTGAGATGTGAGACACTGGGCTCGATTTTTCCAGTGAAATAGCGGGGACGGGGGGGCTCCGAAAATCAGGGAAATCCCATTCGGGTTCGGAGCCCGGCTCCATCCCGCAGACTTCCGGGTTCCCTATTGACGTGTCTGGGCATGCGTGCGCGCCTCCCAAATGCGGAAGTCCCACTGGCAATTAAAGCTGGTGGGATGATCATTTACATAGTTGTTGAGGTAGTTTAAGTATTTGAGGTACTTAATTTTCTCCACATTTTGACAGGGGTGCAATTTTGAGTATCCTCAGCATGTTTCCCGTGCTGTGGGAAACACTCCATGTTGCAATAGATTTGTTTCAGCCAGCAGCCAGTGGGAGATTCAGATGCTTATTTGACAGATGGGGAGAAAAGGTCACTTATTGCAGCAGGGCACTCTGTTATTTCAGACAAAGTTTTGGCTGCAAGATCTTTGTGTTTGCACTGGAAATTCTTACTTTCCACTCAAAATTCTGCTGTTCAAACATATTTAACTACTTTGCGGATCCCCTCAAACTCACACCATCAGGATGGGTGGACGCCATGGCTGCATTCACCACTGCATCCAAGGACGTGCAACATCACCAGCCTCGCCAGGCACGGCGTCCACCTCCGCCATGTGGAGCTCCACAACACAGTGCTGCGCCACAGGCACCTGCACAAGAGCACAGAGGGCAACAACAGAGAGGGGCACCGCTTGAGGAGGCCCCATCCACATCTGCCACCCACACTGAGGAGGAGGAGCAGGAGCAATCCATGGGCAGAGCAACGGCTCACCTGGCTGCTCGTGAGGCCAGGGAGTCACTGATATGTGAACGGTTCCCCTAACATCTGACAGTGTGAAGAGTCCAGTCCTTACACCTCCTGGATAGAGCAGTGCCCACATCAGCAAGCCCCACCACCCCTCCCTGCACAAAACAGGCCTGCAACTACACATACACCCACTGTAGAGTGACCCAATGGGTGGCATCAAGTGTCGCCGTTCATGGTGAACCTCATGAAAGGGCCCTATTACAGAAGCCAGTCAAGAATGGCCAAGATGTGGCAGTAGTGGTGACAATAATAATATTTCATGTGAGTTTAACAAAAAGCTAATTTAAATAAAAAACTTGACCAACCAACGAACTTGTACATACCCTTTGTGCTTACAAAACCGTCACCTTTCTCTTCCGACTACGTCTATGTGGTGCAACCCCTGCAGAGGTAGTGGCAAGTTGCTCTGGTTCATGCCCTGACCGATTACATGCTTTGGGCCTACGCCCTCTGGGTTTTGGTGCCCGTGAAGGCCCCTCCAAAGACTGCTCCACCTGCACCTGTGCAGAGGCAGACTCGGCCACCTGGAGAGGAGGCAGCATTGTGGTTACTGGTTAAGAGGGGGGGCAACGGGTGAGACGTGGGAACGCTTTGAGTGGCGTCCCTACTTCCATGTCCCCTTTCGCCATCATCCTTCTGGGCCAGGCCCACATCACTCCTACCATTCTGCTGGACAACAGTTTGGAGGACATGTGTGAGGTCTTGTAAGGCCAGTGCTAGTGTATCTGCCTGCATATTTAAGGCGGCAGAACGTTGCTCACTGTGAGTCCGAATGGCAATTATTAGGGCCTGAATGGACTCATTTGTGAGCCGTGCTTGAAGCTCAATGGAGGCTAGCTTTCTCTCCATCACAGACACTCTCCCACTTACCCGTGACATCTCAGAAAATTGCTCACATCCCTGTGACACTATCTCAGAGATGCCCTCACGTCTCTGTGACACCATCTCAGAGAGTTGCCGGCAGGTCCTCTGAGGAATCGCCCTCTGCCATCACAGCAGTCGCTGAAGGCCCTGTAAGAGAACAAAAGGCAATATCAAGCATCATCACAGATGTGTCATGTTGCGATGAGCATACTGAGGTGCTGAAGATGGCAAGGCATGTTAACATCAATTCATATTGTGTGTTAAAATTATGTCACCAAACGTTTGTCAGGTGCCAGTCTTGGCGTCCCTGACGGAAAGGCACTCGAGGGTTCTGCTGAGCTCCAGCGCCCCCTGCTCCGCATCTGTGAGCACGACAATTTGTTGCAGTCCCCCTCTGGTCCTCGCCCTCTCCCGTGCATTCTGGGCTTTCTTCTCCTCTAAGAGGAGAAAGTACAGATGCATGAGTGAGTGATGATGACATGGCCAACCAATGAATACATTGGTTTGGGTGCAGCTGACTGTGAAAGAGATACGTCGGAGGGTGAGTATGAGACAGAGCCATAACGTTGTATGAGGATTGGGTTGCGTGGTAGTGGTGGGGTGACTAATGGGGAGGTGAGGAAGTGCTGCGGAAGTGTGGATAAGTTGAGGATGAGCCGTAAGTGAGTGTGGGGAGTGATGTGATAGAGTCGTGTCGGCAGTGCAGAATGAGTTGGGGGGTGGGGGCAGTGATGTGGAAGATGGAATGTAGGAGAATCAGTACTCCCTTTGGCTGACCTAGTTAGGTCATTGAAGCGCTTCCTGCACTGGACCCAGATGCAGGAGATGTTGCCACTGCTGGTGACCTCCTCTGCAACCTCGAGCCAGGCCTTCTTGGTGGCAGAGGCAAGCCACTTCCTCCCGTCCGCCAGGTAGAATACATCCTTCCTCCTCCTTACCGCATCCAGTAGATCTGGAGTGAGGCATTCCTGAATCTTAGAGCAGCCTTGCCCCTGTGCCGCTCCATTGTGGTGTGTGGGTATTTGCTCCAGAAGCAGCCATTGGAGGACTGCCCCTTTAAATAGAGCTCCTCCAGCTGACAGCCTGTGATGCAGATGCGCAGTTTGCCTGCTGCGCTGCTTTCCGACGGCAAACCCGGAAGCCACGTTAAGTATCTCCAATTGACGTGCGATCGTGTGGAAAACAGACATTTTTTGTTGGGCAGGTTACCCACGTGCCCAATCGCCCCCCCCCCCCGCTGCCATCCCACCTCCACGCTAATATCGGGGCCACTGAGTGTTTTACACTTTAAGCAGGGTCGAGCGCTCAACATGCTATTGCTTTTATTTTCTGCCTGGAAACCATTTCTATCATGTTTTGCTGACTTCAATTAAATAATGTACTTTTGTTCACAGGATCATTTTTTTCACAATGTAAATATCCTGGGGTTGAAACTGTTACTGATCGGTTTGTGGAACTGAGCTTCTAATGAAGGACAAAAATCACTTGCATTAAGTTAAATTGTACAAGATGTTGACATGCTTTTTTGGCGCAGGCTCCCTGGACAACGATCAGAAAGTTCACCTTCGAGTTTTGCAGACAATTTACAAGAAACTGACTGGGGCGAAATTTGACTGCGCACGATATGGGTCACACTGGGAACAGTTGGGATTTCAAGGTAAAAGCAAGGAAACATTCTGCTTTAGTTAGTGCCTGTTACTGTGTTCCCAGTGAGATTCAGGCTGGGGTTGAACAGGGAATGTTATCACTGAGTGTTGTACTAAGGGTGGGATGTCCAAGAGAGAGAATGTTCAGTCGGCAGTGTTATACTGAGGGTGGGTGTGCAACAGTGTTATAGTTGGCAGCATTAAGTGTGTGAATGTGTAAGAAAAGGTATTATAACAGCGCATCACACTGAGATAGAGCTATGTAACAGAGAGTGTTATAAACAGCAGCATTAAGTGTAGATATGTAACAGTGTTATACTAAAGTTGGGTGTGTAACAGAGAGTGTTAAACTGGCTGTGTTATATGAGTGTAGGTGTGCTGCATCTATAAAACTACTGTAATTTCTTCAAACTGTGCCTTACAAATAACAAAACTGAGGAATATGCTTTCATAAGGATGCAAGTTTGTGAACTAGCAAAGCTCTGTGGTGAAGAAGTTTTTCTTCTGTTTTTGCCTGTGATTTTTTTTTGTGTTGTTACTAGGTACAGATCCAGGGACTGACCTGCGTGGGACAGGATTCCTCGGCCTGATGCACACCTTGTACATGGTGATGGACCTGCAGACTCTACCTTTGGCTCGTGATATTTACAAACTGTCACAGCACCAGACACAAGTTAGTCAACACCGCCAGGTTTTAATTTGGTTTAATTTTCAAAAGATAGAGTCTGTTTTGAGTAAGGACTTGCTTCTATATTCTAAGTGTATGCAAATGAGACAAGCTGAATAAAGGGAATTTATTAGAGATACTGTGTCAACAGAGTAGAAAAAGTCAAGTTCTAATTTGAAAGAAAATGAAGTGAAAGAATGTTAAACAATGTCAGATTCTGTTATTGATGGTGTGACAGACTGGAGCTTCAGAATGCTGCACAAGGATTAGTGGCTGTGGGTTCCCACACTGCGAGTTCTTCATCTTTGCTATGCTGCTGTGCAGAAGGCAGTGCTTCCTTACAGAGATGGAGGGAGGGGGGAGGGGGAGGGGGCGGGGGCGGAATCGAGGGCTCTTCAGCCCCAACCACAATATGTGGGGTTACAATATTGGTGGCCACTGGACGTATCTCTAGCCGGTCTTCCAGGCTGTTCGGCTTAGTTGGTTGAATTGATCGTTTGGTATAACATGATGTCTAGTGGGTAGGGTGTGGTAGTTTTATAAAATGGAAATTGCTTACACACATAACTTTTGAATGATGAAATTTAACACATAAACTTGTACCAGATGTGTGTTTTACATTCGATGGCAAAACCCTGAACTAAATGGGACAGCTGATAATGGCTTTTACTCTTAGTGGGTATCATCCGTTATTCTACATATCATTTGCAGCCAATTGCATCTCTGTTAAATTTTTAATGTGGCATGCGCCTTGACTTTTAAGAAGTTCTGGAAAGTAGTTTTGCTGTCCACAGTGTGGTACTGACCTATATTTAGGCCAATAATGCCATTCCTGTTCTGTTCTGTGGAGAGTTAGCTGATATCAGTCAGGGCTGTTGCAAAAGCTGTTACAATTGGTCTCAGTGGCCCAGTCTCTAGGGAGGGGGAAAATTAGCTGGAGTTCCTCTCTTCTATTCACCATCCAGTGACTGCTGCTGGAAAGTGTATGTGTGGCTATCAGGTGAGAAGAGGACTGAGCTCAGCTGTGGTGCTCCCCATGGTCGAGAGGTCTGCCAGCATTCACTGTCTCGGTTGGCATGACGAATAACCACTTGGGTGGGGTACTGGAGGGTGCTCAGCACCTGTGGAACTGAATCCCAGAAAGAGGCAGCATCTTCAGGAAAGGAGGAAGGATAAAAAGTTTTAATTCCACAGTGTCTAAAAGTTAATATTATAAAGCAGTTTCTTTATTTTGAAAATTGGTTTCATTTTGATGTAGTGACTCGTCTCTCGTTCACAGGGCTGGTGTTACCGAATTATGTAAAAACCCTAAATGTGGACATTTTCTACTGGTTGTGCATTCAAGTGAATAAATGTGATAAGATGTATTTAATGTTATAGTAATACATATGTGTGCGTGCGCACACACACACACACACATTTAAAGAAAAACTTCAAATGCTGGAAATCTGCAGTAAAAACAGAAAATTCTAGAAAAGCGCAACGGGTCTATCAGCATTTGAAAAAAAAACAGGTTTTGTCTGATGAGGAGTCTGCATTTAGAACATTAACCTGTCTGTTTTCTTTCAGATGCTGATGGGCTTGCTGAGTATTTCCAGCATTTTCTGTTTTTAAAAAAAATATGACATATCCTTATAGTTTAAAACGAGTCCACTAACCTTCTGAAGGACTTCCATTCAAACCCGTGTTGAACTTCATGTTGGGTGAGAGGGTTAAACTGATCGTGTTGTTTGCTCAGACGCTGTACATTGAGTATCTTCTCTTTACAGTGTTTGCTTTCACTCTGACAGTATTGTTTTTTGTTTCAGAATTTCCCTTTCAGTCTAATGTCCATTAACATCACCAGAATCACTATCCAGGCTCTGAGGGAAGAATGTCTGACCAAGTAGGTGACATAGAGCATGAGTGACTGATGTCAATTTGTTCCAGTCAATTGACAGGGTAGTTAGAAGCCAAACATTAGAACGAAAGAATATTACTCCTTTCGAGGAGTAGATGAAATTCTTCCTCATCTTCCACATCATCCCAAATAAACAAACCATTGGGGCCACAGTTCATTTACGAGTTTACATCCTCGTATTAGTCATTTGAGACTTTACCTTCTTCCGCACTCACTATGTCTAAGGCCTTACCTTAGAGGGATTGTATTTAATGAGGTCTTCTGTTGGCTGTTCATTTGTACATGGATAATAAACTGTGCTCAAAGAATGAGGAAGACTAGAGTGAAAATATATCATGTGCTGCCTGCACTCCAGGCCACTCTGGCAGCAGAGGGCCTCCCTCCCCGGAAACTAGGTGGCAAGGCAGACAATTCCCGGAGACACAGGCAGCAGTGTCTGCACCAGTAACACTGGTGGCAGGACGTCTGCCTGTCTGGGAGGAACTGGGGACAAAGGTAAAGTTGGAATGAGAGAAAATGAAAGATACTATGCTCCTAAAGACCATTATTGTAACCCTGTAAAGTTTTGGCTGTGTTGTAAGTGGTGTGTATTTCATGGCAGAGATTGTAACCGAAGGCAGCAGGTGATTGGAGTCCTTAATGATTTCTACGTGGCAGCATTCCTGCATCTTTATCAGATTTGGAAAACACAGCACAAAACCATCTCTGATTCAGGATTTGTTCTCAAAGGTGAGAAATTGGGATGAGGTACTATTCTGTAAAATCCCTTTGAACTTGTGTTGAATTCTTCATCATTACTGGGTAGGGGGGGATCTTTGGACTTGCTCGCTGGATCCCATATTAAATTCCTAAACCACTGAAAGCAATACTTGTATAGATGCAGCAAACCGTTAATCGATTCAGAGTGGCTCCCACAGGTCATGGCCCACATGACATCAGAAGTATAAGACTGTAAAACATTGAGCTGCTTGTAATAGATGAGTGAGAGCCCAGGCTGGGGATGAAAGGCTGTCTTCATACAAATATGAAAAAATATTGTTGCCCAATCTACTCAGACAGGTGGCACCAGAACTAACCCCAACCAAGATGCCATGAGACAGAAATCGAATATCGGTGATGAGTCTAAAATCCGTCTGAAATTTCATTTATTCACTATTAAGTGAATGCTTCAAATATTTTTCCTGTTTCCTTGCAGAGGTTGAAATGTTTGCCAAAAAGAATCCAAAACAACTCCTCAAAAGGCTGGAAACGTATTTGATGGAGCGTCAGAATGGTACGGTTCAGCCAGCAGACAAGGTGTCCCTGACTTCTAACCACACAATGGGCGGGATGAAACCAAAAACGACATCTGCCACAAACACCAAAGAGATGAACTTTCTGGGCGTGTGTGAGCTGGAACCAGAACCTGAGGGCGAGGTGCGGCTAATCTGAAACTGTGTGTGAGTGATGGAAAGTGAGAAAGGAAGATAATCAACATCACCACGTAGCAAGGATGTGACACTGACTGTTTCACTATTATGGCATGCACTATACAAGTACTGGACATTATACCATGCTGGCAAAAACCATACACAACAACATCAGTGCAGTAGAACCTCAGCTTTTCCTAATAACAGTGACTTGCAAATGTGTAAATGTTGTAGGCTTGCTGTCCTAGCCCAGATATTCAGTGCTGCTCTAGCTCCAATGCTCAGTGCTGTTTCCAGACAATGTGAGTGTACAGAAGCTTTCTGCTACCTTTTCAAAACAGTAGTGCCAGACCCTCAGCTGGAACTCAGCACCCTACTCAGGAGAGTAGAATGCATTTGTTTCTTTTAACAGGGGTGCAATCTGTGCTAGACATAGTTTGAATTCTACATTTTAAGTGACACTAATTAGCTTTTCTTTCTTTATTTCTGAATTAATGCAGTCAATGACAATACAGAGAGAGCTTAAAGATTCATTCCCACTCTGTCCTTATTCTGGTCAGGGTCGAAATGACTTAGGCTGCCGTTGTTCTGCTGAATGAGAAGATTTACATTTCAGGATTGTTCGCTACCATCCTGATTTTAACTTAACCACACAAGTTAGTTGACTCTTAAGTATGTGATATACGATATAATCAGAAGGCACATGAAGTCTGGCAGCCCGTCATGGTTCGACAGTACCTGATCCGTTCGCTGTCACTGTTCCTGGGCTCTGATACCGTTCACTGCTCTGTTGTACCCGTTATGACAGTAAGCCCTGGGCCAGGTACCTAAGAGAAGACTGAATCTGAGAGAGCAGAAAACTTGTTCAAACCTATGAAAGTTTTAGAGTTTTTAATAAAGTAAATGTCCAATCAGCAGCTGCAGACGACAGGTTAGTTACATTTAAAGAAATGTTCCTATGTACAATCCATTGTCTTTATCTTTGAGTATTTGTGCATTATTGTGTTTTATCCCTTCATATTCCTTTAAAAACACACTCATAGGTATCCAGCTGGGCAAAGTGTTGGCCTTTGCATGGTGCCTTGCATTGGTTTTTAACTATTGGTCTTCAACATTCCTTCCTGGTTACAAAATAAATGACTTCGGATAACCCCATGTTTGATCACACACGTGGTAAGTCCGCAGTCCAGTGTATTTATTGATCAGTTCTCAATGCCAGCAACGTTGGAGCTGCCGAGAACTTTTGTGTTAGGTTCAATTTTATTCCTGGTATGTAATTTAATTTTTTAAAATTATATTCTTAAATTGGACAGTTAGACTATCAGAAACTCTGAATTGTGGCTTGTTAGGAATTTATCTTCAGTGATCTGTAGCTCTGATTGTGGCAGAAGTTAAATTCCAGCTGGATCCCTCATTTTATTTCTTCAGCATCTTCAGTGAATACTTCACTGGACTCGCGATCAATGCAACCCTTAAATACAGGTCACTATGTTGTACAGCATTTTGTTGAAACCTCAATTGGAGGTCGGGGAGGGGTTGAAAGATCTACTGTTTCTTGTTAATGTTTTGAGGAGAGAAGAATTTTTACCTGATTGTCTTTTGAATTTAGTTTTCACGATTGTGGGGTATTTCTCATCATACACTGCAGGGTTTTAAAATCATGTTAAGAGTTTTTTGCTTCCACCTGTAGCCTTGCACAGAAAGTTACGAGGCAGCGGATTGCTGCAAGTAATCGATTGCTGACTCGCTAAGTGGATGGGTTTTGTTCTTGCTATTTCTGGGAGTGTTACTAGTGATGCTGCCAGGATGCATTGATATTCGGAGACATGAGAGCTGAACAACACAAATGAGCTCTGGTGACAATAGCTGGGACAAAGACTGTTACAAATTCTGCACATTAGTAATTATTAGCAGCATGGTACAACATTCTTGAGAACCAGCAGAAATCCTTGCAGTGTTGAATGTGGAGTAAGCTAAGGTAGAAGTAGGCAACACAGGGCTAGTGAGACTGTGGGGTGAACAGTTTATATTTTGTTGCTCTCTCTGGGGCCCGTATATGCCACATACCATTCTTTAGTCAAGAGAGCAGGTGGTCAATTTGGCTGCCCTATTACCAGCCATACCAAAGTCCCAATGGGACTGCACCTCACCCCGTCCCCACATAATATGGTCAACACTGGAAACTCAGCATGTGGCAATCATAAGAGCCCTGCACTCTCTTCTTACAGCATAATGCTCTACCACCGGGTGCATGAGATGCAGTTAACTAATGTGCCATCATAATAGCCTAGTGCTAGGACTCCAGGTGAGTTGTAAGAATCTTTAGGACCTTTTGAATGTGCTTAAAACCAGAATACATTACATTCCTCGATTTCCATTCAAGAGAGTGGTATCATAAAGTTGAAAGAAACCTAGAAATATCTGTAGACATTCAACATGTCCAACCAATGTAGACCAGCAAACAGTAAAGTCAATAGAACATTGAATTGTCAGAGGAAGTTGTCAAATTACTCTGGTTAGCCTGTACCTTGAGTCCTGTGTCCACTTCTGGTCACCGAGACATTCTAGCTCTGGAGGCAGTGCAGAGAAGAGTCACAAGGCTGAACCCTAGTGTCGGAGATCTGAGTTATGAGGAAAGGCTGGAGAAACTTGGGCCTTTTCGTTTTGAAAGGAAGCATCTGAAAAGCGATCTTAAAAAGGTATGGAAGGTGGTAAATAGCATGGAAAAGGTAAATCCTAAAAATTTCTTTCAGCCAAACTGAGAGTAGAACAAGGGACACAGCTTCAAACTAGTCAGAGGCAAATTTAGGACTGAT
The DNA here is from genome assembly GCF_035084215.1 of Heptranchias perlo. Classification (NCBI taxonomy): domain Eukaryota; kingdom Metazoa; phylum Chordata; class Chondrichthyes; order Hexanchiformes; family Hexanchidae; genus Heptranchias; species Heptranchias perlo. The sequence goes on from NC_090344.1 coordinate 43,631,830, forward strand.
ATCAGGAAGTGCTTCTTCACACAAAAAGTGATCAACACATGGAATGGACTCCTAGTTATAGTAGTGGAGGTGAAGGCTCTCGAATCATTTAAGAAACAATTGTATATTGCAATGGGGGGCACTTTAGGGTAATTCTGGATGAATGACCTAAGATGGACCAAATGGCCTTCCTCACCCGCAATTATCTTGTAATCGGATGTTACCTCTATTAGTTACTGAATTAGTTCTATGGAAATTGTACATATTGAAGACTTTGTGGAAGCTTGTATGTCGTGATAAAGAAGTGTACTGCGTCTTAGGTGTATCTGCTAAATACGCCACATTGCTCTGAGACCAAATCTTGATTAAGAGTAATCATTTGAAGCTGAACCATGCTGAAAACATCACTGAGTGCGAGTGCAGCCCCCTAACCTGTGAGAAGGGGAGTTTAGACAGTGCTGCTTAATTACATCATTACAGGCCAGTTTAGCAAAAGCTTGTTCTCTGACACCAGCAGTAATGTGCTCTTGCAGGTACCTTTGTGAAATATTGTGTTGTATAGTACAAGTTTTAGATTTGCTTGAGGAGCCCGGAGCTGGTGATGTAATGTAACCTGAACTGCGTAAAACGTTGTGATGTCGCAATATCCAGTCAAACAGTAGGGTCTGGGAAGTGAGTCCAGGTATTTCCTTGGTGGATCAGGTCGGATTTGGCATTTCCACCAAGAATGTGCTGCTGTCTGTCATCTTCCCTTTATTAGAAAGACCTGAGATAAAAAGAAAAATTGTCAGTATTGGGAATTTGAAATAAAACCAGAAGATGTTGGAAATACACCACAGCTCCATGAAAAAGAAAAAGTTAATATTTTTGGTGTAGATGTGGTTGGTCAGAAAGGAGGGCCCATTTATAGGGGACCCTCCTGTCAAAACAAAGAGGGGAAGGAGAACAACAGGTTACGGCCAGGAGTATACATGCATTAACAACTGGAACAAAGAGGTGACTCATTTGATTAGTTCAGACTTGTGAACAGATTTTTGTTAAAAGCTGGAAAGTGCTGTTAAATGTGGACATGTAGTACTCTGCAGGAGATGATTGGTGAAGGGGTGTCCTGTTGTTTGTATTGTCTGTGTCCCTGAAAGATAACAGTCTCTCACAGGAATCTGCAAACACCTCTTGGAATGTTAAAAAAAAAGAACTTTGGATTGTTTTGAAATGTGGATGAACTGATGTACGTTTTCTTGTTGATTTATGGAAGTGCTGTTTTATTCTCTTTTGAAAAGTCTATGGCAACCACTGGCCCACTCCTCCTCACCCCCCTCCCCCTTCTCAATAACCAGTTTGCCCTTCTCTATGAATGCGTTTACTCAACTTACCCAGCTTTTTACTTCTAAGAGGGCAGTGTTTGAACTTTAAATAAATCATAAATTGAATCTGTCCTTATGCACTATTTCATGCAAGTACTATTTTTTTATTCTTGCAAAAGTGGTGGCCCTGACTAGTAGTTTTAACAGTGCCACTGGAATTAGAAGCTGGGATTCTTTTCACTTAGCTCCAGATAACCCTGTATATCAGTGTCCAAACAAGGAGGTTGGTGCTGGCTAGACAGGCAGCAGGAAGCATACCGCTACTCTGGTTTTAGTTGGTTAAACTCCAGCAATACCCCTGTGGACACTCAGAGGTTCCTCAGCCCTGGCTTTTGTCAAGCTGTGCCAAAGCTCTCTGGACTTATTTAAATGGGAGTGTGTCCCTACATGGGAGAGAGTGTGCACTCCATCTTGGGCAAACAGAAACACTACCTGTGTGGATTTTTCAGTGGTTGGGAAACTCTTAAACATGGTGACAGGTTTTCTCCTGTGTCGGACATCCGTCTGCTCAAAAACAACAATGACTAGGTGATAGTAGGTGTATGACGTGTTCAAAGGCATTCAGCAGTACAGTTACAGATTTTGTACTTCCAAACTTCAGCTGTGTCTGGAGAGAGGATTTTGAGCTCGAAAACACGAGGTTGAAGAACTGGTGGGTACAGAACTGTCACTGACAGTGACGGGAGGGAAGCAATGAACTAACAGCAGCACACAAGAAGTTTATCACATAAAATTAAAGTGCATAAAAACTGCATGGAATTTTGTGTAGGACATTAGGACCAACATATGCTAATAAAATTTGGTAACAACACTGGAAACAGCTGCACAGGAGGGTGAGAGTAGTTTGGGCAGCTCTCGTTCTAGTTATTTGAAAGTGCGGTATTTGGTTGTAGGTTCAATCTGTCTGCTTATTCAACACGTCTCTAGACTGGCCCAGGTCTGAGGTGAAGTCTGGCCAATTCACAGTTGAGATGTTGGCCAATTTAGATTAGATTTTGGATTTGAACAAGTTTGCACATGGACCCAAGGGTCCTTTCGTACACTAAATGCGGTGTAATAGTCGTGCAGAAACTAGAGGTGTGTGCTGGGGAGCTGTGAAAATCTCTCCGAAATTCTTTTAACTGATCTTTGGGCTGTTGAGGTGATTGCAGGTAATGTGACATTGTTTGAAATGTTTGACTTTTTATTGACAAGTCTCAGTTTTCCTGTAATTTTCTTTTTGACAAAGTCACAGGTTAATTGATGTTTATCTGTAATCAGTAATGAGCACTGTGATTGGCTGTATTCAGGATGTAATATTAACACTGTGATTGGTTGTATTTGGGATGTCACTGTAACATAAGCACTAAACATCTTTATTTTTGCATCCATTAAATTTTATGTTTTTAAAATAAAAATGAGCCTGCAGCTATTAACCATTTCACAACCAGTAGCATTATTACACCAAAATAAAGGTGGTTGCAAATTAGGCATTTTTGAAATGAGACTGTCCTGTGCTTGTGCCCTCTGTAATTCAGGAAGTTATATTCAGCTCAGGAAAAATATATGATGACGCAGTTTTGTACATGCAACACAACAAAAAGATTAAGTTGTGCAAATTTTAGTTGACTAAGCATCATCAGTTGTTCTAGTACCACAAAGTACCTGCTGGTGAAGCTGTTGAGCTAAAGTTGTCCCTGTTTTTTTTACATTTGTAAAGGAAAAAATATAATTTCCATGATCATTTGTGGTAATCTATAAAATAGCAGAAATTATGGGTGTGGAAAATGCATGAGGTTGTCAGCATTTTGGGAATGCACTTCAGTGATTATCTTAGGATGGACAGTTTGACCTTGGTTTGGTTGTGGGGGTGGAGAAGAACAGATTCATTGATCCTTTGCTTTGTAGCCGTCCAGCCTTACCACTGAGTTTAACAACTTTAAGATTTTAATCATCGCTCCCATTTTCTCATGGATATTCTGTAGCCATTTACACCACCTCTAAACCCAGTTTCCATGATTGTGCAAGGCAAAAGGTGAGACAATCATCCCTTTTGTCATTTAATCAATCCTGCCCTCCACCCTATCACAGACCTTCCCCTGCCTCCCTCCCCACCTTCTTTCCCTGGCTCTGTACTTGCTTAAAAGCTATTCATCTCCAGCAACTTCCTGTTTTGACGAAAGGTCATCGACCTGAAACGTTATCTCCATTTCTCGCTCCACAGATGCTGCCTGACCTGCTGAGTATTTCCAGCATTTTCTGTTTTTATTTCAGATTTCCAGCATCCGCAGTATTTTGCTTTTGTTTCATGGATTCCCTCATTGTGACCTTTGCAAATTGATGCTTGTACCACCAGATAGCTAGCTGCCTGCACAGCAACAATTGAGGGTCACAACACAATAGCCAGTGCCGAGTCCGATCTTTGTGCACCTCATCAACTGATTTTGCACAAAGACGTCCTGTAACTTGTTCTGACACTGAGGTTAACCAAATTATGGCCTCTGAGAAATTTTCAAATGCATATCTCTCCCAGTTCTGTTCCCAGGGCAGTTCCACATGATTCAGTCTCTGGATGCTCTGATGGACTGGTTGCTTTTTCTCTGCCTTTCCATTAATGCTTAATCCTGAGACAGTTCATAATGGTATGTTTTAATAAACCATAATTTCTGACTAAGTGGCAGAAAGCTCTCAAGACTTCTGTGATTTTTAGCCAAATTTACCAGTGATAACCTCTCATCGGATACTGGGTTTGTCGTAAAATGAGTATGCCTTTTCTTAATTAAACCATAAGGAGACACTGGGTTGGCCCAGTGTAATCTAACAAAAGTGCCCCCTTTTTTAAAGAGGGGCACAACGAATAGAAAACTAAAACGTTAAAACAAAGGAAACTTATAAAATTAATTAATATTATTTGCAGCATCCACCACGCCCTTCAGACCCACCGGTTGCGGGAAGGCCTCAAGCGTGTGCTCCTTTCTCCAGGGCCACCCAGGCACAGGCAGGCGGGCAAGCGGGTAAAATTAGCATGGTGAGACACTTTGATGGGTCCAGAAGTTTTTAAAAAAAACTCCCAATGCCCAACCCAACCTTGCAAGACATAAAATCATTAGAGCAATTGGATCCCCTCCTCACGGTTTGCCGAATGAGAAGACAGCGAGAGAAGGGCGGGATTGGCGCGTGCGCAGTGCAGCGTCCGAGTGGATTGGCGCGTGCGCAGTGCAGCGTCCGAGTGGATTGGCGCGTGCGCAGTGCAGCGTCCGAGTGGATTGGCGCGTGCGCAGTGCAGTGCAGTACCGGCGGCAGGCTCGAGCGGTTTGAAGTGCGGAGGCTGTCGTGCCCGAGGTGGGTTTGTCGGCACCGTGTTGGGGTGTGACCGGAGCTTTGGAACCCGTCCCCTTTTGTGTGGGCCCGTATCGGGCTGCTTCCCCCTGGAGTTTCGAAGTGTCAGTCTGGTCTCGGTTGTGAATCATTCCCATAGTGGTCAGCGGCTGCACTGGGGTGAGGTGAAGTGAGGGGTCGACCTCAGCCAGGCCTTGGCAGAGGGAGGGAAGGGAACCGATTCTTCTGTTTTATTTGCAGTTGCTAAAGATCAGTTTTAAACCACAATAACTTTTAAGTAGGGTTGCCAACACTCCAGGAATTAAAGATTACTGCTGCGAACAACCCAGGAGAAAAATCATAGGGACATTAGAAAAATTGTTTTTTTTCCATTTTCTTTGAACACTTTTGCTTTTAGTTATAAAAATATTGGAGATGGGGGGGAAAAAAGGTTGTTTGTCTGGGCGAGGAGAGGTTGTTGGAGGTGGGAGGTCATGTGATGAAACCTCCATGACCACGTTGGCAACTCTAAACACCAATAGCTTGTATTTCTGTGGTGCCTTTAATGTGAAAAAATGTCGAAAAGTACATCACAGATTCACCACTCTGGCTTTTGGAAATGGGGCATTTAACCTCTGCTAATGGATGTGCTGCTGTCACCTTGTAAAGGTAAAAACACGAGCACTGCTTTTCAGAAACTGAATTGTTCTTATCAAAGAGATCAATTGACCATAAAGGTTCAGCACTGCACACATCTTGTCCCAACCATAGAAGGCCTGGACTTTGATGTCAATCGTAATCAACATTTCTACAATTCCACAAAGTACATAGAATTGCTGTAAAATATATCTGACCTGAAAAGATATGGTAAAGATGACAACCTACTTCACAAAACGGTGACATGAAGTCAACGAGACCACAAATCACAAAGTGTAGTTGACTTGTGTGCTTGATTGCCAAATTTTTGAAGTTTGTTCATGAAAGACACTTGTCTTAGATTCAGAACTGGTTGGTAAGTGTGGCATTTTTTAAAAACTAACAATTTATTGCAGCATGAGTAGTGTGTAAGCACTTCTTTAAAGCTTAGTCCACCTGTTAATATCAATTTACAAGGTTCTGCAATCATGTGAAAAACTCTTGTGGTATAGTGGAAGATTGCTCAGGTATGTTCTATCCACAAAAAAATCAGATAAATCTAATCTTGCCAATTACTGCTATATCAGCCTCCTGATCATCAGTAAAGTGATGGACGCAGTCATTAATAGTGTCATGAAGCAACACTACTCAGCAGTAACCTGCTTGCTGATGCTCAGTTCGGGTAGAACCACTCGGCTTCGGACCTCATCACAGCCTTGATCCAGACGTGGATTCAAGAACTGAATGCCAGAGGAGGGATGAAAATAGCCGCCCTCGACCTCAAGGCAGCATTCAACCGAGTATGGTACCAAGGAACCCAAGCAAAACTGAAGTCTCTGGGGTCAAAGGGAAATCTCTCCAGTGGCTGGAGTTATCCTGACACAAAGCAAAACAGTCATGATTATTGGAAGCCAGTCATCACAGGTCCAGGATTTCCTCAGGGAAGTATCCTTCGCTCAATCATTGTTGCTTCATTAATGGCCTTTCCTCCACCTTAAGTCGGGAGTGGGGCAGTTTGTTGACGATTCCCCTGTTAAGCTCGAGTCACAGCTTTTCTGATTATGAAGCAACCCGTGTCAACATACAGGTTTGGGCTGACAAGTGCCACGTAACATGCCGCACAAGTGCCAGGTAATGACCATCGTGAATAAGAGAAAGCCCAGCCATCTCCATTAACCTTCAAATGACTCCACAATCACAGGCCTTCAAAATTTTGGGGATCATATTTGACCAGAACTGAATTGGGCCAGCCGGATCAATGCTGTGGCCACAAGAGCAGGGCAGCAGCTGGGTGCTCTGCCATGAGTGGATCACCTCTTGATCACCGAAAGTGTATGGGCCATCAACAGACATATGTCAGGCGTGTGATGGAATACTCACCGTTCGCTTGGTTGGGTGCAGCTGCAACAACACTTAAAGCTTGACACCATTCAGCGCAGAGCAGTTTGCATAATTGGTGCTCCTGCCACGAGACTCAATATCTCTGGCCGACTTTTGCTGCGGAATGTACAAGATTACTTCGACAGAATATCCCCCACTGCATTATCTATGACTGAGAAGGATAAGAGCAGCAATGTTGTAGGAACAGCATCCTTACTTGGACGTATACCCACTTTCTTCATCATTGCTGGGTCAATATGCTAGAATTCCTTACCTGACATCATTGTGTTATTGCTAAATCCAACTCAGATAATTAACCTCTCTGAGAACTGTGGTGAAGTATAAGAGGATGGTAAATCCTTTGAGCAGGAACCAAAGGCAGCTATTAACGGGACCAGATTCCAATCTGGAAGGTCTGCAACAACAGTCTCGCCACACGAGACAGCACTGACCCTCCCCTTACCCCCGTTATCACCCCAGAATATGTTAGAAAAGATGTTCAGTCTGGTAATGCCGAGGAGTATAATGACATAGGAATCTTCAGGACTGGAACAAAAACATTGTAGTCTATCTAACCAACTCTAATGTCTAGAACATATTCTATTTCATAATATACCTCCCAGTCCCCTTGTTAATATGCAATTGAATGGACATAGTTATGCAGGAGAATGATTGCCTTCTCAAGCTGTTGTGAAACCAGGAATCTGCTCCATACAGTGGTATGCTGCCAGTTTGAGACTCCCCAAATCCCTGGAAATACTCTCTGTAGTGGTTCTGAGGATTCAGTTCTTGTATGGCTGTGGTGCCTTTCTGTACTGTGGAGTGCTGCTTTGAGAAGAATCCTGGAAGGCATTGAGCCTTCTTCACTGTGGCACATGTTCTTCCAGGAGTAACCAGAGTTACTGTAGCATTGCAACAGTTGTACAGAAAAATGTGGCTTTTTATCACTATTTCTCTCCCTTCTGAAGGCATTGATTCTTTGCTTCGGTATATTTTCACCTGGGCCACGTTTTATGCTAATTTTCAGCCCAAGGAAACAAAATATGGGCATCAATTTATTCATATGCAAGGAATATCTATTACTAGTATTAGCTTACCACTGGGGTTATTGCCATATTTAATTAACTATTCTTCTGTCAATTTTTCCCCCAGTCTGGGCTGATACCATGGCTTTAGAGCACGATAGGGGTGATGGATCTGTTCAGGTCTCTGCTCCTAAAGAATCAACTGAATTCACCAATAAAGTAAGTAATTCTTTTTCTTGCTTTTATTTTGCTACATCAGTTATAAGAAAGAATGGCCTTTATCCAGCACTTCATTGTATCAGAAATGCCCCAAAATGCTCCACACACAATGAATTACTGTAAAGTGCAGTGACTGTCATGTAAGCATACATTGTAGCTATTTTACAGACAGCAAAAAACCTACAGTAAGATGAATAACAGGTTAACCTGGTGGTGGTGGTGGTGGTCGTTGAGGGAGGAATGTTGACCAGGACACCGAAAGAATTCCCTGATGGCCTTTAAATAGTCCATGGAATCTTTAACATGCACCCGAACCAGCAGAACAGAAAGAAGGGGTTTTGATTTAATGTCTCGTTGGGAGGATGGCATCTCCTGACAATAAAACACTCCCTGAATACTCCCGAGTGTCTGCATAGATTATGTTCCTAGATCCTGGAGTAGGATTCACAACATTCTAACTCAAGAGGCAAGTATGACTTAGCCAAGCTGACAAGTTACACTGTTTGAGAGTAATAGATGCAACATTTCTACTCATCAGCTGTAAATTACTTCAAAAAAATTGCCTGTAGTCCTTCTCAAATGATCCCTGTTGTTAATGTTAGAAAGGTGTCTTCTCAGTTTCTGCGCTTTTTGAACTTGGAAAATCATACAGTACCAGAGTAAGTAAAGGATCGGATTTCATAAATTCTGGCTGTCAGAATTTTCGAAAATACAAAACTTAAGTAACTACCAAATTGATGTGCAACAACAACACCTTTAACGTAGTAAAACAGGTGAGTGTATAGTGGTTACGAGTCACAAGAGTAATAAGGACATTATTAGCAGAAATGAAAGACATGGAATTAGAGGTGACGTGGGCCAGAAATCGGCTGGGAGTTGAGAGATCGAGAGGAAGGATAAAGGGTTTGTTCTGATTGGCGGGACGTGGCAAGTGGTGTTTCTCATGGATCTGTCCTGGGGCCTCAGCTTTTCACCACATATATTAATTAGTGACAAGATGAAGGAACAGAGAGTTGCATATCCAAGTTTGCAGATGACACTAAGTTTGGAGGCACAGTAAATTGTATTGATGGGAGCAGGAAATTACAAAGGTACTTAGACAGATTAAGTGAGTGGGCAAAACTGTGGCAGATTGAGTTCAGATGGACATGAGAGAGACAAGTGGAATATTTTCTGAATGGTGAAACATGGGGTTGTGAAGGAGCAAAGGGGTTTGGGTGTCCATGTACACTAATCATTAAAAGCTCGTGCACAGGTGCAGAAAGTAATCAAAAAGGCTAATGGAATGTTGGTCTTTATTACAAGGGGGTTGGAACACAAATGTGAGGAAGTGATGCTTCAGTTGCACAGAGTCTGGGTCAGACCCCATCTGGAGTACTGTGTTCAGTTTTGGGCACTGAACATAAGGAAAGATAACTTGTACCCCGTTGGAGGGGTACTTTGCAGATTCTCCAGAATAATACCAGGGCTTAAAGAGTGAAATTATGGATTTACCAGGATGCTTAGCTTTTCATCCTATGAACATCGTTGCACAAGAAGCTTGTTGAAAATTCTAATCACAGAAAACTCTCTACCAGAGTAAATCTTGGTCGCAGCAGTTTGAGAGAAGGTACTCTCATCAGCATTCTTCCATAAGTAGGGATGGGTATTAACCTGCTCTGCAGCAGACTCCACTGCAGAGTTCTTTAGCAGCTAATAATTAGAATTTCTCCACAAACAATTGAAGTGATTGTGCTCTAAAATGTATCTTTGTATTTAAAATAGGGCACTTTTTGCTATCATAAGTCTTTCTGAAAGAGAGACTAATCTACTCTGTAATACCTTCTCAAAGTTACTAAATAGCTGTGGGGAATACATTCCAATCCTGATCCTTTTAAATAGGCACATATTCTAATACTGTGAATGAGCTCACAGTTGTTGCTTAAGGAATAAAATTGTTCTGTTTTCCTCTTAGGTGTATCACAGTGGCTTGTTATCAACTCTAGCTTTAAACCCACCATCTGGAGGGGTCAGTCTCCTCTTGGGGAACACTCGACCGTTCGTGGGTCGCTGCTGTTACATCTGTGCACCCCAAAGCTGGGTAAGAGGAATGCATGCACTTGGAGGGAAATGGAACCCTGGCTGGGCGCAGCTTTTGGAGCTGATCAACCTTCTGAAGACTGCACAGCACTGTGACGGTTGGGAGGGATGGAAGGGAAGGGGATTGATTTTAACTTAGTGCATCAAAGATAATGAAGTAACCTTCAGAAAAAAAAAAGTATTTTTGGTGTTAATTGCAAAGTTGTTTTCTAAGATATTATACAATGTTTGCCATGGTATTCAACATTCTGCCTTTGTTAAATTGAACCCCTCACCCTAGGACATCACTGTTACACATTGGATTTAATCTATGTGCGGTCTTTTTACATTTAATTTATATTTTTTTCCCTTTAACTTAATGTACCAACATTTCTACTGTGGGTGTCATGCGCACATCATCTTCTTAAGCACTTGCGGCTTCCTATAGTAAAATTATCTCTGTATTTCAGGGCTTGCTTTTCCATAATTACTTAACCTTGCTGGGATTTCGAAATGTAATCCTTGTTACTGAGACACAGACAAGGTACGTTTATAAATGAGGTTGCAAACAAATTGCCGTTTCTGATTTTAGATCAAAAGGATTAAAAAATGAAGTGTTTTTACTGTTTGTCTTTCTGATAACTGCCCCAAGAGCTACCAACAATTTCCATGGGAGTTTGTGCACTGGCTGCATAATTGCTTCTCAAAGTTCATCTGAGAGTCAGTGCATAGGTTGGGTTGAGAAAACTGCAGCTACCGATATGCCGGGGTGCACTCGTATTTCCCTCACTGCTGCCGGCTGTATGAGGTCTTTCGGAACATGACTGCTGGCCAACTTCAGAAAGAGTGCGAGTGTCAACAACCTGCACAAATCCGTTAATCCCACAGTGCAGTTCTAGATTAGAGCATAGGCGCAAGGAATATGACAAATGTTAACACTGTTGGCCTGGTGTGTTTCATTAGTCCTGTGTGGTGCACAGTGTCCTCTCGGTTGTGGGGTGACGATAACAAACTATAACTGCACTTTTTTGAAAGTCTGTATATGTCCCATTGTACAGTAACTAGGCCATGATGCAGATTCTGGCAGTTAGAGCTTGGGTCTGGCACATGAGAAGGGCATGTGCGCTAATATTGTAAAACAGAAGCAGATGTATAACTTGGAGCCTACTACTGCCAATATGTTACAGGCAGCTTGAACCAGCAAACACTAAAACAAGGAATTAAACTGACTATTATTATTCCCTGTAAAATGCAGGACCTTATAGAATGAATGATGCATTTTTTGCTATATTGTGATGACTAAGTGAACAAAATGAATTGGGATGAAGTTGAGCTCAAGATGTTTGTAATCTAATACCATCCATGTCAATAATGAGTACTTTTGACGTTGCTATCACATGATATTTTTCTGCCTGTGGATAAATAACATCACGTTCCACAGAACAAAGTAACTTGCTCATCTTCACCCTCCCTCTAATCCACATAAAAATTTGAGGTTAATGAGCAGTAAGCCTATTTAACATTGAGCTATGTGTGGATGATAGCTGTAAAATCTCCTTTCCCCTTCCTGCTCTTACAGGTACAGAGGTTGGCTGGCTCGACGCCTCTGCTATTTCCTGTTTGTTGATGAGCGCACAGTTTACCCAGGTGTCCCATTTCTGGAGAACAACGTAATCAACAACGCCAGGTGAGAAATCTAATGGTACGGATGCTAATTCCGCAGGACTATTTGTCCCACCATCTGTCTTTCCCTTCTTTCCTTCCTTCCTCCTTTCCATCCTTTGAATGATAAAATAACTGATCCTGTTTATACAGAGTGCAGGATGCCATTAAGGAGAACTTATTGAACATGCCTATACCTGACCAGAGGTCACCTCATAAATCGAGGAACGTGCTGGGAATCTTGCACCAGATCCAAGCTACAATCTCGCCCCTCTTACTAAGGTAAGAGATGGTTTTGCGACTGTGTATTTTGCACAGAGACGAAGAACTGGTCCAACTGCCCAAAGTGTACCAGCTTGACATTGGAGTTGATGAAAACAGTGTGCCAACAATAATGCACTGTTTCTGCTGCAAAACTTGCATGGTAAGAAATCTTCCTGGCCGTACTTGCGCGGTGTGTGGTTCCCCTCAATGTTTCCACTAAGAGGCAGCAGAATAGAAAATTAAAATGGAGCTGTCTGCTGCATTGTGTATTCCAATTCTAAATTCTGGTGTTTAAACAATCTTAAAATGTGCCTGGTGCCGATACTGCCATTGGCAGCACTGGCATTTAAGGAGCTGTTAATATTGCCAATTATTTTGAATGTTGGGGTGGGGAAGGTGAAGTAAGTAGGGTCTTTTTGGGGTTGAGGTGGCTCCAAGATGACAGGCCAAGTCAACTTGCTGCGGCAGACTTGGTAATCCAGTTTTTGAATCAGGCTGGTCCTCTGTGCTAGGGTGCTGTTGGTGGTTAACCAGCCAGTCTGGCTTACGAATGGCACCTGGGTGGGTCGACCTGTCAATCGGGATAGGATTTGTCCCATTGGCTACACGCCAATGCCCAAATGAGTCGGGTAGTCCCAACTGGGAACTTCTTGGAAGCATGAAAGCTTCTCCTCTGTGCGGACTTTAGCTGGCTAAACTCCAGCAGTGCTCCTGCAACCACTTGGTGCTCAAGCCTTGGCTGTGCCAATCTGTTCCGTGGCTCTCTGGATTTGGGCAAGTCGGGTTGAGAGAGTGTGTGCACTGTGTGCACTCTATATTGGGCAAACAAATTGTCTGTGGATTTCTCTGTAGCTTGGTTTGGTGATGGCACTCCTTGTGTGTCAGACACCTAGATACCAGTCTGTATTCAGTTCACTAATGAAATTTGAATGAAGAACCAAAAATAAAATGAGGACGGTCACATTATTGTATTGGTGGTACAAATAGCCAGATGGAAATCTGTTTGAAGCCAGGGCCATGTGATATGAAGCACACTTAGTTTTGTGTCTGTTTTACCTCTCTTAGGTTGACTAGTTGGGTGTTGCTGAAAGTATTTAACTGGGTATTTGTGAATCTGCAAGTGCACCGAGGGCAACTTGAGATGCTGCGGAAAGCGAGGGAAGAGGTGAGGCACTGATTCATTACACGTTAGGAGAACTGTAGTGGAGCAGGTTTACAATCTAAGAGGATTAAAATGTTGCAGTTTCCAAATGTATTGAAAGCTGTTCCACTGGGCTGCATTGGTACATCTAAAAAGTGCACCAATGCCCCTTGGTGGCAGAGTCTAGGTACTGCAGCAGGTCAACACTGGCATTTTCTTAGTCTTATTGTCGAGTAGATGTGTGTGAGTAATTGCCCAATGGTTACAGGACCCTACAGTCAACTCCTGCAGGTGCACAAAGCACTGCACTGTTACATGTTTGCAGCCAGTAAACTGAAACACCCTGGAAGAAATAATATAGTTGGATTCATTAGTTTGGTACCTTTAAGCAGAACTGATTGAAATGTATTAGGAATCAGTTTCTGACTGTAGAATGTATGTACTAAAGCAATGTTTCAATTAACCATGTCCCTATTTAAATAGGATCAGGTGTACTGACTTTACAGTGTATGCTAGCACAGTGTGGGGTGACAATGAATTGAATATGTACAGAACCATATCTGCAGTAAACGTGGGGGAATATTTTTGTATTTTTGACAGTATGATGGTCCGTTCATCTTTCTCCCTGTTCGTAAGTCTCGCCTGGACTACCTGCTGGTTACCTTTGTCCTCTTCTGCCACAGCATTAGAGTTCCGTACATTATTTGTGGGGAAGACGTCCAGCTCCCATTTCTCAGGTAATGGCACTAAGTCCTTGAGCCGCTCTGAGTAAATCCGAGAAATGTGTGGAACAGAAAAATATTTCACTATTCAGCCAATTCTCAGATTAAAGAATCTGTCCTATTATTGCGGTTGGTACGGAGTTGTTGGGGTGCCGTTGTGCAGATCCTTGTGATCCTCTGAAGAACATTCGGCAGTAAATGTGAGCAGAAGGTTTGTTGGTGTGGGTGTGTATGTGACCATCCTAGTACTGTAAGTGACACAACAGCAGAGTTGCTCGTGCTGGGCCCTTATTCTTTCTTGAATCTGCCTGCAATGGTTAAGATGAACTTCCATGAATTCCTGCTCCTCAAATGCATCCTGACTTTGACATCTTTGCCACTTGTTTGTCACTGACTCGAAAGCAGCAGATAACCTGAGCTCTTGGGTGACTAGGATACTGCTCCTTTTCCAGCTCCTAAGTTCCATCCACTCAGCTGGTACTGAAGGTTAGGTGGGTGCTGCTTGGTTCAGAGTTGTCAGAGGTTTGGTAATGTCAAAATAATCATCCCACCCAGTCAATTGGCCAGCAAGGCTGATGCCAGAGTGGTTTGCTACCCCACCCCTCCATCGTAACACTCCAGCCATAGTTCAAGTTAGGAATTACAGTATTACAGTATATTTACATTGAAATAAAGATTATTCAAAATAGGTACAGAAACTAGCTCACTGCTTCTTCCAACTGGTTGTCTCCTCCAACGCAATCCCAGATCCTCCCTCTCTTCAAAAGGTGAGATTGCTGCACGCCAGTGACGGAACATATTTCAGACACAGCTGGGGAACTTGAATGCCAGGACCTAAGGATCAGAGGTCACAGAATTGTGATCTGTTTGTCGGCAGGTTGCGGTTGGAATTGTGTGTAGGTTATGCTGAGTGGCTCCACGAGAAAGAATCCAAAACGTCTTTGATGCCACAGTGTGAAGATGACTGTGTGTGTGTGTGTGTGTGTGTGTGTGTGTGTGTGTGTGACACTCACTTTGTTGGTTTCTTTCAACTGGTCAGGGCTCTGCTTCGGAAACTAGGAGGAATCTTCACTCCGCAGCTAGTACATGGACCCAGGACCAACCCCAGGGAGCGCTTGTATCAGGCTGTCTTAAACTCGGTTAGTTTGAAAAGCTGTTTTGTTTTTGAAATGGTGCACCAATAAAAATCTGAATTCACAGCATCTGATTCAGAGCCAACTTGAGCTCAAATAACACAAGTTTGTCTGACGGATGTGAGCTGCATTGTCATTGTCACTTCCAACAGGCAGAAAACTAGTCAATGTGAAATTTAAGTGTTTGGAAAAGAACCCTCCTTGGGGATTGACTAGGCCTCCCCCAATGCAACTTCAGCTCACCAGTCCCCATTGTGATATAACTTCAGCTCACCAATCCCTATTGAACGTCCTCCATATTATATCACAAGTAGTAATTGTTCACATAGGCCCTTCACAGTATTTACAATGTCCATGATGTGGAGAGAGTGTTTAACAAATATCGTGGTTTAATGTGTCCAAGAATGTTAAAATATCAAAATATTTGTCAAGCATTTATATAGAATTTAGACTTGGCTCCTCTGATGGTTTTCAATAAATGTCAGGGCTTGAAGCAGATCAGAAAACAGAGGGTGGGGCTAAACAGTTTGTTTTAGGAAAAAGGACTTAAACACTTGAAACTTCATAAGTCTGGTTAAAATAAATTCCTCAGCTGGCCTCTTGAGTTTAATGTGCAAACATGTTTCATTTAGGCGTCCAGCCTCACATGGCTAACAATGAAAGCACACCCTGTTGCTGTGAACACTGTGCTATTGAAGTCTAAAAGCTAGACAAGCGGTGATTTCCTTCCTCTGAAGTTGAACGCTGTGCACATGTGGCACAGTTGAGTGCATTGACCCATTCCTGAAATTTTTCAAAACCAGACAGCACCAAATATTCCCACGTCTCGTAACTGAGGAACACTGAATGAAATCCACCCTTGGAATAAAAGCAGAAATAGCTGGGAATCCACAGTAGGTCTGTCAACATATGAAAATCGAAGAGGCGGCTTAACCTTTCCGTCGTGACCCTTCACCCATTAATCACTCTTGATTGATGCACATTTTGATCTGCAGTTGAGGTGACTGGCATAGATGCATTTAAGGGGAAGCTAGATAAACACATGAGGGAGAAAGGAATAGAAGGATAGGGTTAGATAAAGAAGGTTGGGAGGAGGTTCGTGTGGAGCATAAACACCAGCATGGACCTGTTGGGCCAAATGGCCTGTTCTGTGCTGTGCTAAGGGAGGGGCAGGACTGGCAGCTCAATGTTCCAGGGTACAGATGCTATAGGAAAGATAGAGCAGGAGGTAAGAGAGGAGGGGGAGTTGCGTTCTTGATTAGGGAGAACATCACGGCAGTAGTGAGAGGGGATATATCCGAGGGTTCGCCCACAGAGTCTATATGGGTAGAACTGAAAAATAAGAAGGGAGAGATCACTTTGATAGGATTGTACTACAGACCCCCAAATAGTCAACGGGAAATTGAGGAGCAAATATGTAAGGAGATGACAGACAGCTGCAAGAAAAATAGGGTTGTAATAGCAGGGGACTTCAACTTTCCCAACATTGACTGGGACAGCCATAGCATTAGGGGCTTGGATGGAGAGAAATTTGTTGAGTGTATTCAGGAGGAATTTCTCATTCAGTATGTGGATGGCCTGACTAGAGAGGGGGCAAAACTTGACCTCCTCTTGGGAAATAAGGAAGGGCAGGTGACAGAAGTGTTAGTGAGGGATCACTTTGGGACCAGTGATCATAATTCCATTAGTTTTAAGATAGCTATGGAGAATGATAGGTCTGGCCCAAAAGTTAAAATTCTAAATTGGGGAAAGGCCAATTTTGATGGTATTAGACAGGAACTTTCAGAAGTTGATTGGGAGAGTCTGTTGGCAGGCAAAGGGACGTCTGGTAAGTGGGAGGCTTTCAAAAGTGTGTTAACCAGGGTGCAGAGTAAGCACATTCCTTATAAAGTGAAGGGCAAGGCTGGTAGAAGTAGGGAACCTTGGATGACTCGGGAGATTGAGGCCCTAGTTAAAAAGAAGAAGGAGGCATATGACATGCATAGGCAGCTGGGATCAAGTGGATCCCTTGAAGAGTATAGAGATTGCCGGAGTAGAGTTAAGAGAGAAATCAGGAGGGCAAAAAGGGGACATGAGATTGCTTTGGCAGATAAGACAAAGGAGAATCCAAAGAGCTTCTACAAATACATAAAGGGCAAAAGAGTAACTAGGGAGAGAGTAGGGCCTCTTAAGGATCAACAAGGTCATCTATGTGCGGAACCACAAGAGATGGGTGAGATCCTGAATGAATATTTCACATCGGTATTTACGGTTGAGAAAGGCATGGATGTTAGGGAACTTGGGGAAATAAATAGTGATGTCTTGAGGAGTGTACATATTACAGAGAGGGAGGTGCTGGAAGTCTTAACGCGCATCAAGGTAGATAAATCTCCGGGACCTGATGAAATGTATCCCAGGACGTTATGGGAGGTTAGGGAGGAAATTGCGGGTCCCCGAGCAGAGATATTTGAATCATCGACAGCTACAGGTGAGGTGCCTGAAGATTGGAGGGTAGCAAATGTTGTGCCTTTGTTTAAGAAGGGCGGCAGGGAAAAGCTTGGGAACTACAGACCGGTGAGCCTGACATCTGTAGTGGGTAAGTTGTTCGAGGGTATTCTGAGAGACAGGATCGACAGGCATTTGGAGAGGCAGGGACTGATTAGGAACAGTCAGCATGGTTTTGTGAGATGAAAATCATGTCTCACAAATTTGATTGAGTTTTTTGAAGGGGTAACCAAGAAGATAGATGAGGGCTGTGCAGTAGACGTGGTCCACATGGACTTTAGCAAAGCCTTTGACAAGGTACCGCATGGTAGGTTGTTACATAAGGTTAAATCTCACGGGATCCAAGGTGAGGTAGCCAATTGGATCCAAAATTGGATTGACGACAGAAGACAGAGGGTGGTTGTAGAGGGTTGTTTTTCAAACTGGAGGCCTGTGTCCTGCGATGTGCCTCAGGGATCGGTGCTGGGTCCGCTGTTATTTGTTATTTATATTAATGATTTGGATGAGAATTTAGGAGGCATGGTTAGTAAGTTTGCAGATGACACCAAGATTGGAGGCATTGTGGACAGTGAAGAAGGTTATCTAGGATTGCAACGGGATCTTGATAAATTGGGCCAGTGGGCCGATGAATGGCAGATGGAGTTTAATTTAGATAAATGTGAGGTGATGCATTTTGGTGGATCGAATCGGGCCAGGACCTACTCCGTTAATGGTAGGGCGTTGGGGAGAGTTATAGAACAAAGAGATCTAGGAGTACAGGTTCATAGCTCCTTGAAAGTGGAGTCACAGGTGGATAGGGTGGTGAAGAAGGCATTCAGCATGCTTGGTTTCATTGGTCAGAACATTGAATACAGGAGTGGGGATGTCTTGTTGAAGTTGTACAAGACATTAGTTAGGCCACACTTGGAGTACTGTGTACAGTTCTGGTCACCCTATTATAGAAAGGATATTATTAAACTAGAAAGAGTGCAGAAAAGATTTACTAGGATGCTACTGGGACTTGATGGTTTGACATATAGGGAGAGGTTGGATAGACTGAGACTTTTTTCCCTGGAGAGCAGGAGGTTAAGGGGTGATCTTATAGAAGTCTATAAAATAATGAGGGGCATAGATAAGGTAGATAGTCAAAATCTTTTCCCAAAGGTAGGGGAGTCTATAACGAGGGGGCATAGATTTAAGGTGAGAGGGGAGAGATACAAAAGGGTCCAGAGGGGCAATTTTTTCACTCAAAAGGTGGTGAGTGTCTGGAACGAGCTGCCAGAGGCAGTAGTAGAGGCGGGTACAATTTTGTCTTTTAAAAAGCATTTGGACAGTTACATGGGTAAGATGGGTATAGAGAGATATGGGCCAAGTGCAGGCAATTGGGACTAGCTTAGTGGTATAAACTGGGCGACATGGACATGTTGGGCCGAAGGGCCTGTTTCCATGTTGTAAACTTCTATGATTCTATATTCTATGTAATGTAGAGCATCGATAAATTCCAGGGCTGCGTTGTTATCTCTCTGTCGTCTGTAACTACTCCAAATGGATCTTTCACTGTAGCATCGTTAAAAGATTATAGTTCTTCAACCTGTCCATATTGTAGATCTTTGGAATGTGGGCAAAGTAGCCTTTAAGGTCAAGGGAGAGAGATGCGTCGGTATCTGTCCAGGTTCATCCCCAACAGCACGGTAACACAGGATGCTGTGCTCTACGGGCTGTTCTCCGGGACGCACACCGAGACACATAACTGCTGCTGGAGATCATCAACTCGGTGAACGAGGCCCTGTTGGTCTTCCAGCTGAAGGAGCTGTCCATGACCGAGTGTTGCTGACTGACACACCAAGGTCCAGGAGTACGTGGTGCGGGACTCACTGAAGCAAGGTGCGGCCTACGTAAAGGCTCTTTGGGGAAAGGCCACCCACTTCGTGTTGTACAGAATGTATTCGGAGATATGTACTGTGTTTTGAATTGTAATAATGGGATCATAGTGTGTACAATCTGCATTGTATTGGTTTGAACTGCATTGCTTGAAATAGTGTTCTTTTACTTTGAACTGTTTGTATCTTTAAATTTGATGAAATGAAGTATATTTTGAAATATAAACAAATTACTGTGCCAACAGTACTATTAATGTATTTGGCTGCAAGTCAGAAGGAGCTGCTCTGTCTCACTGTCTGTTTCTGATGTTTCAGTATATCGAGGAACTGCTGAATAAGCAGCAGAGTCTGGAGATTTACCTGGAAGATCCTGTTCTATGTTCTGGACGGCCCTGCCTCTCAGGCTTAGTATGGTTGGCACGAGTGTTTGACGCTTTTCATAACTGTGCTATACCAGATGCTGTACTGGTACCTGTGGGTGTCTCTTACGATCGTATCATTGAGGGCAGCTGCTTGGAGCAGTTGGTAAGGGAGTTTCTTTGTGTTCTAGTGGAACAAATGCAAATTACGAAGCCCAGAGGTTGAGGTTTATAGTAGAAAACCTGTGTGGTTTTTGTTCCGAGCTTGTGAAAGGAGCTTGGTTTCATCTGAATGTGAGTTGTTAGTGCTTTCTCCTTTGTTGAAACGCCACAATTTTAGAAGGACCGGGCTTCTCCAATCAAGTAGAGAGTAAAGAAAGAAAGACTTTGTATTTATATAACATTTTGGGGGAGAAATTCGATCGGGACCATTTTTGGGCACAGGTAGCGTGACGCGCCCGATGGCCCCTGTGCAGGCAGGACGCAAGTTTCGGCCCGTCGGAGGATCTCCAGGCCTTGCACGTGGAATCAATGCAATTCACACTTTCCACCACCAGAGGGAGCTCAATCTCTTAAAGGGAGACTGTTTCTTCGAAATCTCTTAAAGCTAGCCGGTACCTGTTATTTGCTGAAAATAACAGTCTACTGTCTGCACGGAGTCTGAACGGAGATCAGACATCGCACATGTAAAACACAGATGCAGGTCCCATCCCTATGTTTACACACTGATGAGTTATATTAAAACATTAAATAAAGGTTGCGCACTACTAAATCCCACATCCTCCAATCGGCACGCCAGACCTCACCAATTTGCCGATGTGCGTTGGTACCAGGCCTGCGAAAGTGCATGCACCAAGGTTCTCTGCAGATGTACTCGAGACCTTGGGTGCAAGAGGTGGACAGAAGGAGGGACATCCTATATCCGCGGGGTGGGCGCGGCAGGAGGCCCTCCAGGCATATACTCAAAAGGCAGTGGGAGGCTGCGGGGGACGAAGTCAATGCCAGGCGCACAATATCATGAACATGGATGCAGTGCAGGAAGAAGTTCAGTTCTTTGACATGAGTGGTCAAGGTGAGTGAGGTCAACTGTCAGGTGGTGTCTTCGACCAACTGCACCTCTCACTACACCTTCCCCATCCCCCACATACCAATAAACTCTTTCCATCAGTACTCAACTCTTCCAATCAGATGCTTCCTCTCGCCCTGACATATTACCACTGTTTCAAGCCTCCTGCCCACAACTAACAGGCCACACACTGGCAGCTATTCAACCATGACAGGCACATCACCCAGACACACGTCCCGCTTTGTTGCAGGAGAAGGTGGCGCATATCAAGAGGCAGCAAGTGGCATTTAGCCCCTTGAGCCTGTTGCGCCGTGACCTAACTCCATATACCCGCCTTAGCCCCATATCCCTTGGTTCGCAGAAATCCATCAATCTCAGATTTAACTTTCACAAGTGAGCTAGCATCAACTGCCGTTTGGAGACGAGCTTTCCGAACGTCTCCCACCCTTTGCATGGAGAATAATTTCCTGACTTCACTCCTGCACGTCCTGGTTCTAAATGTTAGGCTATGTCCCCACGTCCTAGTATTCAAGTCTAGGAGACCTCCAAAAACTGTTAGAAATGTTTCAGCGGCCAGAAGCAATAATTTAGCGCTAACCTGTAAATCCCGCATGGTCCCTTTAAATATTGCCAGTGGGGGGGGGTCCTCCACGCTCTCAGACACGTTCAGATGGTCGGGGTTAAGACTGTGCGTTGAGTTGAGCGTTAAGTCCCAAAATGGTGTCTATCACTTTAAATCAGTGTTGCGCACTGATTGAAGCCATTTTCTCCCTACTTGACAGGATTCCAGCGTTCGTTATCTGCGCCTGTGCTAACTCCTATATCAAGATGGCGTCTGGCGCTCGTCATGCTGGAAACATGTGTGCGCATGCAAGACGCCATCTTGGATGTCGGAGAGGCCGCTTAGCGCCGAAGCAACGGGCGCGACACTGCCCAATTTAGCGCCCTTTATCTTTTCATCAGAGGATCCCAAAGCATTTCACAATCATTCGGTCACTTTGCAAGTGCAGTCACTTTTATTGGCAAACCCGGCAGCCACTTTGCACACAGCAAGGTCCCACAAATAGCAACGGTGTTGGTCAAGAGAGGATTATTGTCCAGGAAACAGGGCAAACTTCCTGTTCTTCAAATAGTGCTTTGGGATCTTTTATATCTACCTAAGCAGGCAGACAGAGCCTTGGTTTAACATCTCTTACGTAGGATGGCTCCTCTGATATTGCAGTCCTTCCTTATTGCTGCACTGAATTGTTGGCCCAGATTATGTGCTCAAATCTGTCGTGGGGCTTGAACCCATAACCTTCTGTGTCCAGACGAGTTATCAACAAAGCCAATCTGACATTGTGACACCAGCGCAATATGGTTTTCGGTCTTACAGACTTGGGCTGTGCTTAGCGAGCTGATCTCAACTGGGGCAGCGGAAGGGATACTATAATTGGCCTCAGCTTCCCCTGGGCTAAAGAGAAGGAAACTTGGGCTGGGTTCCTACTCTTGATCAGTATCCACTGACATCTGGAAAGTGGACATGGGGTGAAGGCATGATTTGGTCTCTGCTGTAATTTGTAGTCCAGACTGACATGAAAGGCCATTTGGTGAGGTACCTGAGGGTGGCTGGTGCTCCGTGGGACTTTTCCCCAGCAAAAAGTCAGTGGTCCTGAATTTCCTTGCTATCTGCAGCACTTACGCCGCCAGTGTTCTCAAAAAGATTGAGGAAACCCGCTTTACAACTGAAGAACATTATGCCACTTACGTACCATTAATGTGTGAGATGCGCATTCCCTCAATTTTTTTGGCAGCTTTGACGATTCGCCTGCCCAAGCCTAGTGGGGCTCCTTTGCATAGGAGCACCACTCACTTGGAGATGCTGTGCCTGGGAATATCCTGCTTTTCTGCCAATAATTCACACTGGGAAAGTTAGACCCACATAAAAGGAGTTGCAGCTTCTCTCACCCTGCCCCCATCCCTTGTCACCTGATTCAGCCAGAATCATCGACACAGCTGGCCTCTGACTGAGGAGACATTGAACTGTATGTATCTTTAAATTTGATGAAATAAAGTATTTTTTAAACTATAAAAACAAAGTGACTGAGGTTGCGAGATGCCCTGAGCAGATAAATTGCAAATAGGTCAAAAGAACCTCCAGAGCTTTCCTTTGCTGTCCCCAAGTGCTCTGATGAAGACTGATGTCTTTACAGAGTAAGCGCTGCTTCTGTTATGAAGTTTCTTGAGCCCAAAGCTGCTCACTGCGCTTTTAGAACACAATTGCACCAGAACTTGCATCACTTCATAAG
The DNA here is from genome assembly GCF_035084215.1 of Heptranchias perlo. Lineage (NCBI taxonomy): Eukaryota > Metazoa > Chordata > Chondrichthyes > Hexanchiformes > Hexanchidae > Heptranchias > Heptranchias perlo. Next base: position 43,654,766 of record NC_090344.1, read on the forward strand.
CAAATTAATTACCCTGGAAACTTGGGTGCAACTCTGTCTCGGTGAACGGCGTAACTTTCCGGTGCGACGGATATCAAGGAAATTCAGGGCCAGTAGCTTCATGAGGGTGGGAGAAAATTGTCAGGAGAAAACCCCTAAATGTAGGTTTGTGCCAGTTGAGGGCCTGTGCTGTCACAGAGCCAGAATCTGGCCAGAGTCTCAATCTGTTAAGTGCTGCAACAATGGCCTTCTGAGGTCCTCTATTCCTCTGTTTCTGAAGCAAAGGCTTCATATGTTGTAAATGTCTTCTATTGTGCAGGATACTGGACGGACTACTGTTTTTGCAGCAGTTTGTTGGGTGCTCAGATTTCTACAAAAGAGGTTCGGCTGCATACGGGTGGATTTTGGACAACCGTTTTCATTGAAGGTATGGACTGGGTTTGTTAATGTTTGAGCACGTGTTGGTATGCTGGTAATGAGGTGTAATCGCCCGGTAACAAAAGCAGGCAGTGAATTTTACTCTTCCTTTATTTAATGATCCGTTTACATGTGCATCGAATTAAATATAGTTTAGGGCTGAATTCAGTCCAAAGCACATTATAACTAGCATCTTGTATAGTAATCAGGAGGGAGCTGCGTTACACTGCACACTCGTTAATATATTGCTGCAAAAGGTACTTGCAGCTTTTTGGCTGACTGACATACTGTGCCACAGATTGGTAGAAGCAGATTTTTGTCTGTGATTCCTTGAGTGATTTGCAAATTCTGCTATACCATTCATCTGTTTGAGTGTGGGGCGGGGACCTGGTCTGTCCGTTTGCTGAGTCTGGTTTCTAAGGATTTTCTCTGCTCCAGGATTACGTAGAGAATGAAGGAATTCATTTGCGCACTTCTGCGATTCCACTGCAGAAGATCTTGTTGCCATACGTGCTTGGATGCAGGTGAGAAATAGAGAATGTTATGAGTTATTTAAGCACTAAGTGACTCCCAGTTCACCAGAATGGTTGTGTGCTGTCGTCGTGCGTAGTCTGTAAAATTGTCGGCTCCTCAAACAGGATAACTGTGTCTCACTACCAGTATGGAAGAAATGAAAACTCAACTTTATTTTTATAACAATGTTTTTAATAGAAGTGAATGCTAGCTGCCCCGAGTCTGAGTGGGTAAATGCTCTGCCAGTTGTGGCAATGAGCTATACCGACCAGAAGATACCAAGTTCGATTCCTGGTCTGCTCTCATCTAGCGATGGTGGCAGATGCAGTTTCCAGAGAAATATGAAGCATTACATTTCAGGAAAAAGAACAATTGAGAGGAAATATATCCTCAACAGTTAGATGTAGGGGTGCAGATCTTTGAAGGTGGGAGTGCAAGTAGAAAGGATGTAAAAGGCAAATGCGATATTGAGTTTTATACGTAGGAGCTTTAAAAAAAAATGCAAGGAAGTAATGTTGAATTTGTACCAGACATTTGTTAGGTCACTGTTGGAATACTGCCTGCAGATTTGGGCTGCCCATTATAGGAGGGCATTTAGAGCTGTGGAGAGGATGTAGTGAAGATTCATTGGATTGATATTAGGAATGAGAGGCTATAGTTATTTACAAAGAATTGAAAATTGCAGCTTTTTTTTTCACTGGAAAAGAGGTGGTTAAGTGGGGCCCGAGTAGAGATTTTCGAAGTAATGAAAGCTTTTGAGAGAGTGAACTGTGAAATATTGTTTCTGCTGGTTGGCAGATCAGTAAGATGGGGGCATGGTTTCAGGATTATCATTAGAAGAATGAAGAGGGACGTTAAAAGAAATGTTTTTCACACAGTTATTAGAACATGGACTGCCTTACTATGATTGGCTATTGAGGCAGAGACTGCCACATAATTTGAGAGGAAATTTGCGAAGTATTTGAAAAGGAAGAATATAAACTGATCCAGAGAAAGGGCAGGGAAATGGGATTTAGATAAGATAGCAGTAGGCGCAGGTACGATCGGCTGAATGGCTTCTTTGTTTGCTGTAAATTCTATGATTCAAGACCAGGTTTTAATTAAAGTACATAAAAGATAGAGCAGTACAAAGATGGAACATTATTCAGCTTGAGAAAATGAGAGCATCCTGATCCAAAACAATCCCCTTAAAATGACTCTACTTACACCCACAATCCTTTGAGGACAACTGCACCACACTCTTTGCTGGAATACTCCAGCACTCTGAAGTAATGCAGGATAATATAGACGGGGGCCTGGGCGTGAAGTCAAGCACGGATCAAAAATGAATTTTAATTACCACAGTGGTCGAGTTATGGTTTGCTCTTTTAACATTTTTCATGAGATAAAACTATACGGTGACTGCCTGTCAGATTGTTTTACTGTATAGGGATAGATTCCCTCCTTGTTGATTATGAAAGGGTGGAAAATCAAAAACCTTAAAACCGAGCTGTTTCGCACAGTTTAAAAGGATAGTGTTATTTGTAGTATCCTCAGTATCTTGATAAAAGGCACTCTGTGTTTCAGCTCCGACTCTGTGTACTGTGAGAAATCTCAGGACTGGCTTCTGAACAATGAAGGTTTATCTCAACTAAGCAAACATCACCGCGCACTGGTGGCTGATCTGGGGAGGCACATGCTTTACAGTAAGTTTGAATGACATTGGTGAACACCTAGACCTGCCATTGAGGACACTGCGTTTTCCACATGTCTTCATCAATACAGCTATTTCACTCCAAATTGTTTCAGGGTGAATTTTACCGTCTGACTTCAGTGTCAACGATAACGAAAAAACATGTCGTTCTGGCTGTGGGAAATGCTGAAGAGATGCAACCAATGCTCTGGGATGAGACTACAGTCAGGCTCTTGGCAGGCGATGCCACCTTGATGTCAGTACTGTGGCATCCTTCCTCCTGGTCCACACAGCTGGTCGAGGTCTCGTGTATTAAGAGTGTGAGCTGGAGTCACTCGGGATATCTGAGAAAATTATAGCACTCATTGTGTGAATGCTGAACTCTGAGTGGATCCTGGAGTTATGATATTGGAGTCAGTCCAACGACCAGTATGAATTGGATCCAGAAAGTGGCCCTGGTACTGCACACGGTGATGCCATCAGTTTAGGGAGCTTTTTGATCCACTCTGGCCAGTCACAACATTCTCTTGATCCTGCTGAGCTCAATTGAACTTCATTGGTATTGGCTCTGGCTGTGCTTTCTCTCTCACACTAGAGTTAGGCAGAATTCTGATTATTTGCTCTTCGATTGCTTATTTCTCTGTGTAATCTCATCCCAGTCTACGTCACTCTGAACGTCTTGAACTGGCTTGGCACAGCCTATGGTTATTCCCCCTTCTGGCTCTTCGCAGCTTTCAAGTTGTGCAAAGTAGACTTATTTATTGATAAATGTAAGGAATCTTACAACACCAGGTTATAGTCCAACTGTTTTATTTGAAAATCACAAGCTTTCGGAGGCTTTCTCCTTCGTCAGGTGAGCGAGTGTGGGATTCCATGGTCGGTTACCGCATTTATAGTCAGAGACCAATACCTGGTGATTACAGATAATCTTTCCAACTGCCCGTTGTCAAGGCAATCAAAGTGTTCAGACAGAGTGATGTTACCAACAGGACCACCGAATACACAAACGGCCAGAACACAAAACAGAGAGAGAGAGGGAGAGAAACATCCGAAAGGAAGAGAAAGACAGAGAATGACCCGTTGTGTTAAAAACAGATCACTTTTTTTCGCTGGTGGGGTTACGTGTAGCGTGACATGAACCCAAGATCCCGGTTGAGGCCGTCCTCATGGATGCGGAACTTGGCTATCAATTTCTGTTCGATTTTGCGTTGTCGTGTGTCTCGAAGGCCGCCTTGGAGAACGCTTACCCGAAGAATGAGAGGCGATCTTATTGAAACATATAAGATTGTGAAGGGTCTTGATCGGGTGGATGCAGTAAGGATGTTCCCAAAGATGGGTGAAACTAGAACTAGGGGGCATAATCTTAGAATAAGGGGCTGCTCTTTCAAAACTGAGATGAGGAGAAACTTCTTCACTCAGAGGGTGGTAGGTCTGTGGAATTTGCTGCCCCAGGAAGCTGTGGAAGCTACATCATCAGATAAATTTAAAACAGAAATAGACAGTTTCCTAGAAGTAAAGGGAATTAGGGGTTATGGGGAGCGGGCAGGAAATTGGACATGAAGCTGAGTTCGGATCGGTCAATGCCCTGTGGGTGGCGGAGAGGGCCCAGGGGCTGTGTGGCCGGGTCCTGCTCCGACTTCTTGTGTTCTTTAGATATGTGGTTGGGATCAGATCAGCCATGATCTTATTGAATGGCGGAGCAGGCTCGAGGGGCCGATTGGCCTACTCCTGCTCCAATTTCTTATGTTCTTATGTTCTTATCAGTGGCTGAATGTCCTTGACTGCTGAAGTGTTCCCCGACTGGGAGGGAACCCTCCTGTCTGGCGATTGTTGCGCGGTGTCCGTTCATCCGTTGTCGCAGTGTCTGCATGGTCTCGCCAATGTACCATGCTCCGGGGCATCCTTTCCTTATTTATTGATCATTTCTGGAATCTGACCACTTTGAAATGAGATTGGATCATTTGACTCAGCGCACCTGGTCTGGAGAGTACAGTCCTCTGAGGATGGCAGTAAATTTGTGTGTGAAACTTGTGCTGGTGATTCCTTACTCATTGGTCAAAATCATCCTGTTAAGGACAAAATGCATTTTGGTTATGTCCTTGTGCACTGAAACTGATGAGCTGTTGGGGGGAAAAATTTTTGTTCTTGAGAAGGAAATGGAATGACTGCTCATTATTGTCAAAGCTTTAACAGATGAAGCCAGCAACTAATGGTGGCAGTCTACAGCGTAAACATGAGTAAGCGCCAGCCAATTATGATTCCACATGAACAGAACACCTAGTTTTCATTGGTTTCCAAGGACTTTAATTTGCTGTAACTAATGTCCAATTTTTCTGTCATTGACAGCTGCTACTTCCTGCTCGGCTGTCATGTCGACCACTATCATGGCCTGCCTCCTCCTCCACAAACACCGACAGGTAGGTTGTCTCTCTGACCAGGTAACCTCCATCTTGTTGCAATAAGCACAAAGATACTGGAGAATGAGTACTGTCCTTGCAAGATACTGGGAGATGAGCAGCTCTGATGCTCCTACTGACTGTTACTGAAGTGAGGGATTAATGAAAAGGATCCTTTTATCTTTTTAAGTGTATTCCATGTATTGTATAAAGTTGTCATTTTTTTACACCATGTCTTTCTGCAGGGCATCTTCCTTACCACATTGGCAAAGGATTTCTGCTGGTTAATGAATGAGGTTCTTGCAAGGCATTTCGATGTGGGATTTTCGGGGAAGCTACAAGATATTGTGCTGCATGCCCTTTTTTTGCTGAGAGACTGTGTGATGCTGAGGAGCTTTCCGCTGAAGAATCTCATCGTGATAACAAAGACGACCAGGAAAGCTGTAGAGGAACTCAGTTTTTACAGTAATGCTATTCTGCCAGTCTTCATCTGCGAGGCTGTAGCTGGTAAGTGACCAGGGTCACCTCTGCGTTAAATAAAAACACAAAATTCTGGAAATGCACAGCAGGTCAGTCAGCATCTGAAAGAGGAACCTTCATTCTAGAGTCCTGACAAATGGATATACCCAGAATATTAACCTTTCTCGGGTGCTAACCAACCTGCTGTTTTTATTTTGGATTCATAGCATTCGTAGTTTGCCTTCTGACATCACCTCTGTTTGAGTCTGTGCCGCTCGTGAATTGACCAGGAAAGTGCCAATGGGTTTTCAGTTTTCAAGTTCAATTGCAACTTTGTCCACTTCAGCTGGGTTTGTTCCACCAGTTGTTCATTGGAATGCTGTGTGGGTGTGAGGAGCTTTCCCCTTGGAAGGGAGCAAAACTCTATCCATGCGTCAATTGCATACCCTGTTGCCTGATTACAGAGGAGGATTGATGGTCGTCAAGGAGGACGTGAGTGCCGGGTTTAAGATGGCCTGAATTTGCATTAGTGAATGTACCATACTAGATACAGGCCAGGAGTGAGCGTGTATGTACATTACTGTGGAGGGTTCCTTTATTAAGATTGTGTTTTTCATTTTTCTTTCAGCTTGTGCTCTAAATTCCCTTTTAAGGGAAGTGGCTAAACACGTGACAGACTGGGACTCCAATGTAGAGGTTGCAATCAGTCAGGAGGAACTTATATGTAAAACTGTTCAGCTGTGTCACTTACTGCCCAGCGAGATCCTACTTTTACCAGTAAGAGCAGAATCAATTCATGTTCAAAAATGCAAATAGAACATGTCATTTGGGAAAGAAGAGATTTTAAGTGAAAGAAATTGACAAAGCTGATCCAGATTTCAATAAAAAGAAAATAGTTAGACATAGCCAGCATGCATTTCAAAAGGGACAATTGTGCTTGACAAACCTCAGAATTCTTTTAAGGAGGTAACAGACAGAGCAGATGGGGGGAGATGCACTGGATGCACATGGACTTTAGGAAAGGCTATGACCAGGTACCTAGATTACTAGAGAGGATTAAAGGGTTTGGAATAAGATGGAAGATAGCAAACTGGATTACAAATTGATTGGAAGGGAGAAAAAAAGAGTAGGAGTTAAGACAGAGTGGTTAGAAGTGGGTAGTGGTGTCCCATAGGGTTCAGTTCTGGGGCCACATCCTCCATAAACTTCAGCTCATCCAAAACTCTGCTACCCATATTCTAAGCTACACAAGGTCCTGCTCACCCATCACCCCTGTCCTTGTTGACCTACATTACCTCCTGGTTCTCCAACCCCATAAATTTAAAATTATCATCCTTGTGTTTAAAGCATTTCATGGCCTCGCCCCTCCCTATCTCTGTAACCATCTCCAGCACTACAACCCTCCATGCATCCCGCATTCCTTCAACTCTGGCCTCTTGTGCATCCCCAATTTCCTTCATCCCTCCATTGGTGGCCTTGCCTTCACCTGTCTATGCTCTAAGCTTTTGAATTCCCTCCCTCAACCTCTCCACATTGCCGTTCTCCTTTAAGACCCTCCTTAAAACCCACTTCTTTGAGCTTTTAGACACTCCGAATATCTCTTTCTTTGCCCTTGCATCCATTTCTTGTCTGATTATGCTTCTACAAAGCATCTTGGGATGTTTTTCTACATTTAGCGTGTTACATAACTGCCAGTTGTTATAGGTGGAGCTGATCTATCAAAAAAGAGCAGGCTTGTTGGGTAGAATCGACTCATCCTGTTTCGAACAATTCCTCTGTTTTAAAATATAATTTATTTTCAATAGTTGTCCCATTTTATGCCGTATTAGTTTGTATTTTGCTTGAATCCCTTGCAGCCCTGCCAATCAGTGTACCAGTTTTCTCAGGAAGGAGTGGACAAGCTCATGTACTGCGAGATTCTCATCGCGGAGGAGGTGAGAGCGTTTTTCTGGTGCTTGTGCAGGCTGGGGGGGGTGGGGGTGGTGCGGACAGTGGGAGTAATTGTTTTGTTTTGGGTGATCAAAGGAAGTTTGGGTCCTGTGATCGTATACAGCAATATAAAGAGAGCTTCTATGAGGTTATCCAGATAACAAATTGATATTTGTCTACATAAAAGGAGTTGCTGCACTTCAAAGTACTGCATGTGAAGTGCTTTGGGATGTTTAAATCCACTTTGTACATTCCTTACTTGTGGCCACCTGAGAGAAAGGGTTTTTTTTTTAAACTGAAGGGACTTTGTGTTATGGACCCATGTCCACTGAGATGGATTGAACTTGGGGCTGCAATACATCCTCAGTGAGGGGAACTTAATGTCCTCTGTTTGGACTGAACTTAAACCCAGATCCTAATTAATATCTTATTCATACAAAGATATTAGAGTCAGATAGTTGGTATATAGAGTTTTCTATGTACAGAGGATCAGGTGACTGAGATGACAATATTGCAGCAGCTGATTCTACAGCTGTTCAGGAAACTTTGGTGAAGATTGTTTATCACTGGGAAAGGAAGCATTAAACAGGCTCATCTGATGACTCGGTGAGCGAGCATACTGGCCAGTGTGGAATGAGTGATACAGACCAGAAGGCCTCCACGTTAGATTCCTGGTGTGTGCTGGGTAGCTGAACTGAGCTGGTGGTGTTGCGACTACTTTGATCTCAGCACCCTTGGGCTAGGGAGGTTCAGGCAGATTGAAGTTGCTGGAAGCGTATGTGTCAACCGAGAGATATGGATGAGGTTGACTGTGATAACCCCCTATAGAGACTCTCCAACTGGCCTAACACTTGAATAACCACGCTGGCAGGATGCTGTTGGGCATTAGGCACCCATGGAACTTTATTCCAACTGACTGCAGCAGCACAGACACTGGTGCACGGTTTAGTCAGCTATAACATTTCCCTCAGTAATCGCTGCATGTAAATAGTTTCAAATTGCTGCTCTGTCTCCTCTGCTGGTAGAATGAGAACAAACAGCCAGCGTGCGATACATGGCAGAATCGGTTTGCCAAGGAGCTGACGTGGAAGGTGATGGATGATTTTGATGACTCCGATAGTGACTGTGATGAAGAGATCTGGAAGCGTTATTTCAAGGTACAGTGACTCATTATTTAGAAATCTGGCTTCTGCAATAATGTTTTAGTATTTTTAGCTCTGAGAGGTTTTAACACCACGCAGACTATTGCAGTGATGTGGTAAAGAATTCCATTGGGGACTTAATAGACGAGCAGGACAACACAGAATTACTTGGGTAAATAAGGATTGTGTTGGAGAAAGGGACCAGTGCCAGTTATGGCCAGCTTCAATTAGAAAAAATTGCACAATAGTAGAATTAGTGCAGGGCTGCTACTTGATGTACAGTGTTATTGAATAAAAGTGCAACAGTAAAAACATGTAAACCTCCTTCCAAGCACATTTTTGTCTTTTAGTCTGTTTGTGCACAATGGGGCCTTAATAAATCTATGAGTTGCACAGAAATTGCATTTTTAGCCATTTGTTACATCTTCTGTTTATCCCAGTTTGGCAGTCGGTGCCTGATGTGTCACCATCTCATTTCTAGCTCGGCCGATCCTGCGAGAGCCACGCATTTTTCCTCTTTCTCTGTAGTTTGCTACAGCCTGTGTTGAAGGCCTATCGGACAGCAGCGGGCCTGCTCCACAAATTTGACTTTCCAATAGAAGGTACAGTTAGTGTGATGGTTGAACTATACTGATCAGAAATAGTCTGATGTATAAAATTGTTAATTGTATCCATATGATTTATATCAATTCGTGTTAATCGTATTCAGGTCGTGTGTATCAATTGGGGCTCTCATACCCATATATAAGAGAGCTTATCTCGGGTGTGGTGTATGTAATGTGGAGCTCTGTGAATAAAGGCTTGGAAGCATAAGAATATAGGAACAGGAGTAGGCCATTCAGCCCCTCGAGCCTGCTCCGCCATTTGATAAGATCATGGCTGATCTGTGATCTAACTCCATATACCTGCCTTTGGCCCATATCCCTTAATACCTTTGGTTGCCAAAAAGCTGTCTATCTCAGATTTAAATTTAGCAATTGAGCTAGTATCAATTGCCTTTTGCGGAAGAGAGTTCCAAACTTCTACCACCCTTTGTGTGTAGAAATGTTTTCTAATCTCACTCCTAAAAGGTCTGGCTCTAATTTTTAGACTGTGCCCCCTACTCCTAGAATCCCCAAACAGCAGAAATAGTTTCTCTCTATCCACCCTATCTGTTCCCGTTAATATCTTATAAACTTCGATCAGATCACCCCTTAACCTTCTAAACTCTGGAGAATACAACCCCAATTTGTGCAATCTCTCCTCGTAACTTAATCCTTGAAGTCCAGGTATCATTCTAGTAAACCTACGCTGCACTCCCTCCAAGGCCAATATGTCCTTTCGAAGGTGTGGTGCCCAGAACTGCTCACAGTACTCCAGGTGCAGTCTAACCAGGGTTTTGTTTTGCTGCAGCAACTGAAGACCAGGCTCTAGTATCCTATCCTTCACCGGGCTATCCAGCTTATAATAAAAATAAAGATGGTCAGAGATTTGGGTGGAATGCTGTGCTTTCTGTTCATGATGTTGGCCATTTTATTCTCCGTCATGTACTGAGTTGTGTAGTCCAATTTTAATTATAAACTCCCAATCTGGATTGGGATTGCTAGACTAATGTGTACACAGATCCAATTTTCCGATAAGTAAAATAATATGAGGAGCAAAAAGACACAGCAAGATACTACGAATTACAAGAGGTCAACTTTGCACAGTATATCAAATGCTTCTGGAATATTGTGTTTCATTTTGGATGCTGCATCTTAGAAACGACATACTAAACTTGGAGATGGTCCAGAAACAGTTCATCAAGATGGTACTGGGATGAAAGGAACGAGCTTTGACAGACTGGGTAAACTTGAGCTGTATTCCTAAGAGATGAGTTGAGGAGTAGTCTGATTTGGGTATTTAAAATAATGAAGGGAATTGACAAGGTAAAAAGAAAGATTTACAATTATTTAACTTCTTATTACATCTCTGAGGAACATCTCCAAGCACTTCACACAAGCTACTTTTTGAAATGCCGTCACTGTTCCTTCGGCAAATTAGGCAGCTAATTTGCTAACAACCAGATCTCCCTCACAGCAATGAAATGGTTATGTTGGTTGTAGGAAGAACGTTGGCCAAGACACTGGGAGAACTCCCTGCTGCTCTTTGAATACGGCCACAAGATCTTGTACATCCATCTGAACAGACGTGTTGTTGGTTTAACCTCTCATTTGAAGGACAGCACTGAAATGTATGTTGTTCAGATTGTGCTGAAGTCCAAGAGTGGGATCTGAACCCATAGCCTTTTGACTCCATGATGAGAGGCTATCAACTGAGCCAGAGTAGATAAGGAATAGCCGTTCACTTTAGTAGGGGGATCGGGAATGAAGGGGCATTACCTAAACCAAGCTGGATAAAAGCAAATCCAGAAAAAAATTCTACACGTAAAAGGTTGCGAACCTTTTACGTGTAGAATTGAGGTGAAAGTGGAGAGCGATACTTATTTGGAAGTAAGATTATTAAGGGATACGGAGAAAGAGCGAGGAATTGAAATTAGGATAAACAGCTACCCATGGCTAACACAATGGCAGAGCAGATTTGAAAGCCAATTGGCTGACACCAATTCCTTTAAAACTAGAAATAAGAATTCGAGATCCTGAACAAGAACAGAAATTGCTGCAAGCACTCAGCACGTCAGGCAGTATCTGTGGTGAGTAGACTGATGTTAATGTTTAGGGTGTGGACCCTTTGTCTATGATATCCCTATGGTTTTTTTCAGTAGCTTCCAACAGTCTCTGAAGGAGGTTACATGGGAGGTGAATCCTCCTTGTTTGTGAAGGCATGATGAAGTAGGGAACTGAAGACCTAAGAATGTTGGTAAAGTTTTAAAGACATCTCTTCCTTTAGTGAAAAGCAGATCAATTGAAGATTGTCCTGAGAAAATGTACTTCATGGCAAACCACATATTCATGATGTGGAGATGCCGGTGATGGACTGGGGTTGACAATTGTAAACAATTTTACAACACCAAGTTATAGTCCAACAATTTTATTTTTAATCCCACAAGCTTTCGGGGGCTTTCCCCTTCCTCAGGCGGTGTGGAAAATGGAAAACATATTCATGGTCAAGGAAATGAGCATCATCTGAGTAGTCAATAGAAGCCCATAGTTTCCCAGTACAACGGTTCCCAGCACCCAATAGAAAATAAATTGTATTTTGAAACTGGCATCACCAGGAGGAATTCACATAGATTAGCAATGCAAAGGAGCCCCATGGACATAATGTACTGTATTTTGTGTAACCCAGTTCATGTTGCAACAGTAAAGAAAATTAATTTAGGAACATAGGAACAGGAGTAGGCCATTCAGCCCCTCGTGCCTGCTCTGCCATTTGATAAGATCATAGCTGATCTGTGATCCAGCTCCATATACCTGCCTTTGGCCCATATCCCTTAATACCTTTGGTTGCCAAAAAGCTATCTGTCTCACATTTAAATTTAACAATTGAGCTAGTATCAATTGCCGTTTGCGGAAGAGAGTTCCAAACTTCTACCACCCTTCTGTTTCAATATGGCCCTAAGTCTGATTACATTCAACTATTACAGTGTTCCAAGGAAGTGTTTTTAACTCCCTCTAATAAATAATCTGAGACAAAAACTGTGTTTGTCACAAAAGTATCCGCCGTACCTGCCTCAGGACAGGGATATGATGCACATGCTTAAATCATGCTGATTCATTGCACTCGGATTGTGATAAATGTTTTATCCATGAGCATTAAAACTTTAAACATACACTGAAATAAGGGAACTGTTGGTCAGGTTTGAATAATTTCAATCGCCAAATCAGGGTTAGCAGCTAATGGGAGTACTCATTCAGACTAGGTAATTCCACGTTTAAGGAAGTGGCAGGGTAGCAGGCAGGCCCCACCCCTTTCCTTCCAATTACTCTTCACGATTTTGAAATGTCACGAATGGTTTTGTGCATCATGGGCTCTGGCTGGGAAGCTATGGAAATGTCCCCTTTTGGAGTGGGAGGTGCTGTAGTAGGACCCTTTGCTGGTAGGAAGAAGAAAAATAATCAGCTCAGTGTTAATGCTAAAGGGATCAAGGGATATGGGAAAAAGCGGGAACAGGGTACTGAGTTGGACGATCAGCCATGATCATTTTGAATGGCGGAGCAGGCCCGAAGGGCCGAATGGCGTACTCATGCTCCTATTTTCTATGTTTCTATGTTTAAGCCATTTGAATGCAAAGGTCTGAAGCCCATCGTGGCTTAGTGAGTGATGTCACACTCAAGTAGCTCATTTGTTAGACTTAATTGTTCCATGCCTTCCGTAGCTTTTTGCTTAGTAGTTTCAGAAGTAGCATTCTGTGCAGCTCTTAAATTTCTCTAACTTTGAACTGAAATATACAGAGAATAATATGGCCCTTCTGTAGGGATTTGATGGGAACAGTACACGGTTGCATCTTCTGTGCTTTCTCTTTCAGAGCCAGAGTGTGTATTGAAGATGTTTAAGTTTTTGCGGGCACAGGTAGAGGAACAGCACGGTGAGTCAATCGATGCAACACAATGTGATTTCAATCAGTAAACAGCTCAAATACACACAACATATACACGGGAAGG